>NW_024609835.1:240718125-241459583 GCF_016920785.2 Ixodes scapularis | reverse complement strand
CGTCTACGTCACTACCTATTTCGCAACACTTGCAAAACGTCAGTTTTGGAATTTCGCGTGCATTACTGGGCACAAAATAAGCCTCACATGACGCTACAAAAAATGAGCGGTATACTAAGCCACCACTGCGTCGAGAAAAACTCCTTTTAGAAAAAGTTTGGAATGATTCAGCATCTCGCGAGCGTCAAGTGTGCACGCGGCCAAAAGCACGACAGAAAGCAACAATTACGTCCGACCGTCTGGCTGCCGAGCGCCAAGCCTCAGCTTCCCCCCCCCCCCCCCCCCCCCCCCCCCCCCCCCCCCCATAGGGCACGCTCCTTTAGTAAACAAATATCCGCTAGACAGGCCGAGCACGCGGCCAAACGGCCATACGTGAGCAAAAGGCCGCCGCGCCGCACGCACCACTCCAGCAACGTATAAGCGACGAAAGCGCACAGCCAACACCACGCACAGCACGCTGCACTGCATGCGTACAAAGAGTGAGGAGCATTTGCGCTTGCGCCACTTGCGCCCTGTCCGAGCGGACACCGAAGTGCGCTGCGAACACGCGAAGAACGCATGACGTCAAGGAGCCAACGCCGCGTCGATGAAAGAGAGAGAAAGAGAAATGTCGTTAGACGTACGAGTAAAACAAAACGAACAAAAAAAGTGTCGACGAAATGTAGTAATATGGTGGCTGAGTAATAAGCTCTGTCGAGCATTGAATGTCGAAGAAACGATCTTCGGATGACACATCGATGAAACAAATGTCGAAGAAATGATCTGCCGATGAAACAATCTGTCTATGAAACCTTGTTCGACGAACTGATTGCCCATTATAAACTGCGCGTCAAGAATGACGCGGTTTGCCGCATGAAAAGTGGCGCGCCCTACATGATCGAGGAGCGCGACAAAGAACCACACGGGGACGGCCGCAAACCCCCAAACCACTCCAAACCAAACCAAGCAAAGTCATGCCAAAGTCAAACCAATCCAAACGAAATCAATTCAAGGACGGCTGCATGTATCAAGATAATGAATGCTGACAGTATTTTATAAAGGTCGAGATGACTGAAAAACAATGCCAGCCGATGATTCTCCTTAAAGCGCAGCCTACTCCGGCAAGCACGGTCGATCAACAACATCAGAAGCAACTCAAGTGAGAAGAAAACTCGGCCACCGCGGCCTCTGTTCATAGAATAGCATACCACTAACAGACACCACTGTCAACAGGGATTATGGTGAGATTTCAAACGTCGTCACGTGCAACCACCCTACCTAATATAACCGTTCTCTCCCCCCCCCCCCCGCACACACACACAAAAATAAAAAATGGGTCGATGCCAGAATGTTTACTATATATAAATTCTGCATAAACTTCCGTAGAAGTACCTGTGGGTGGCACAAGAAAAGAAACGGAGGTGATATATGTAGTAATTGTTTATCTGTGTACAAATGAGCGAGGTATGCACAGCGAGGCGATGTTCTAATCACTGCGACATTGTCTGTGTAACCTGTCGGAAGGCGCGTTTCTGTTTTCCCCGCCGCCCTTGTCAGCAGGCGAAAGTTAAACGCACCCACTTTAGTCAGCTTGCATTTAGTTTCTTTCGTAATTCATCCAGGTTTACGAATTTGGTAGAAATGTGCGGAGCATAAACATTAACATAGTACATTCCTTTCAAATTGGATTAGTGGCTCAGAAGTTTCCCGCCGCACGACTCACGCGAAGACAAACCAAAGGCTTGAGAGAAACAAAAGAAAAGCACAAAGAAAGCAACCGGCAAGCGTGATGACCTGTGAGTGTGAGGACCTGTGAGTGTGATGAGCGTGAAGACCTGTGTGAGGACTGTGAGGACCTGTGTGAGTGTGAGGACCGCGAGGACCTGCGAGTGTGAGGACCGTGAGGAGCTGTGAGTGTGAGGACCTGTGAGTGTGATGAGCATGATGACCTGTAACAGTGAGGACCGTGAGGAGCTGAGAGTGTGAGTGCCGTGAGGACCGTGATGACCTGTGAGTATGAGGACCGTGAGGATCTGTGAGTGTGATGACCTGTGAGTGTGAGGACCGTGAGGAACTGTGAGTGTGATGACCTGTGAGTCTGATGATTCGTGATGACCTATGAGCGTGATGACCGTGATGATCTGTGAGCGTGACGACCGTGATGATGACGGCGAGTGAGTTTTGGTTTTGCGTTTAGCCGTGAGGGTGAGTCCGGGTGATGATCCTATCTTGAATAAATCGTGATCGTGAGTGGGCGTGAGTTCTGACTGAGGAAAAAATAGTGATCGTGAGTTTGAGTGAGGACAGCTTAAAATGCCGACCTATGGTCATCATCACGGTCGTCACGCTCACAGATCATCACGGTCATCACGCTCATAGGTCATCACGAATCATCAGACTCACAGGTCATCACACTCACAGTTCCTCACGGTCCTCACACTCACAGGTCATCACACTCACAGATCCTCACGGTCCTCATACTCACAGGTCATCACGGTCCTCACGGCACTCACACTCTCAGCTCCTCACGGTCCTCACTGTTACAGGTCATCATGCTCATCACACTCACAGGTCCTCACACTCACAGCTCCTCACGGTCCTCACACTCGCAGGTCCTCGCGGTCCTCACACTCACACAGGTCCTCACAGTCCTCACACAGGTCTTCACGCTCATCACACTCACAGGTCCTCACACTCACAGGTCATCACGCTTGCCGGTTGCTTTCTTTGTGCTTTTCTTTTGTTTCTCTCAAGCCTTTGGTTTGTCTTCGCGTGAGTCGTGCGGCGGGAAACTTCTGAGCCACTAATCCAATTTGAAAGGAATGTACTATGTTAATGTTTATGCTCCGCACATTTCTACCAAATTTCGTAAACCTGGATGAATTACGAAAGAAACTAAATGCAAGCTGACTAAAGTGGGTGCGTTTAACTTTCGCCTGCTGACAAGGGCGGCGGGAAAACAGAAACGCGCCTTCCGACAGGTTACACAGACAATGTCGCAGTGATTAGAACATCGCCTCGCTGTGCATACCTCGCTCATTTGTACACAGATAAACAATTACTACATATATCACCTCCGTTTCTTTTCTTGTGCCACCCACAGGTACTTCTACGGAAGTTTATGCAGAATTTATATATAGTAAACATTCGGGCATCGACCCATTTTTTTTTGTGTGTGTGTGCGGGGGGGGGGGAGAGAACGGTTATATTAGGTAGGGTGGTTGCACGTGACGACGGTTTGAAATCTCACCATAATCCCTGTTGACAGTGGTGTCTGTTAGTGGTATGCTATTCTATGAACAGAGGCCGCGGTGGCCGAGTTTTCTTCTCACTTGAGTTGCTTCTGATTTTGTTGATCGACCGTGCTTGCCGGAGTAGGCTGCGCTTTAAGGAGAATCATCGGCTGGCATTGTTTTTCAGTCATCTCGACCTTTATAAAATACTGTCAGCATTCATTATCTTGATACATGCAGCCGTCCTTGAATTGATTTCGTTTGGATTGGTTTGACTTTGGCATGACTTTGCTTGGTTTGGTTTGGAGTGGTTTGGGGGTTTGCGGCCGTCCCCGTGTGGTTCTTTGTCGCGCTCTCGATCATGTAGGGCGCGCCACTTTTCATGCGGCAAACCGCGTCATTCTTGACGCGCAGTTTTATAATGGGCAATCAGTTCGTCGAACAAGGTTTCATAGACAGATTGTTTCATCGGCAGATCATTTCTTCGACATTTGTTTCATCGATGTGTCATCCGAAGATCGTTTCTTCGACATTCAATGCTCGACAGAGCTTATTACTCAGCCACCATATTACTACATTTCGTCGACACTTTTTTTGTTCGTTTTGTTTTACTCGTACGTCTAACGACATTTCTCTTTCTCTCTCTTTCATCGACGCGGCGTTGGCTCCTTGACGTCATGCGTTCTTCGCGTGTTCGCAGCGCACTTCGGTGTCCGCTCGGACAGGGCGCAAGTGGCGCAAGCGCAAATGCTCCTCACTCTTTGTACGCATGCAGTGCAGCGTGCTGTGCGTGGTGTTGGCTGTGCGCTTTCGTCGCTTATACGTTGCTGGAGTGGTGCGTGCGGCGCGGCGGCCTTTTGCTCACGTATGGCCGTTTGGCCGCGTGCTCGGCCTGTCTAGCGGATATTTGTTTACTAAAGGAGCGTGCCCTATGGGGGGGGGGGGGGGGGGGGGGGGGGGGGAGGGGGGGAAGCTGAGGCTTGGCGCTCGGCAGCCAGACGGTCGGACGTAATTGTTGCTTTCTGTCGTGCTTTTGGCCGCGTGCACACTTGACGCTCGCGAGATGCTGAATCATTCCAAACTTTTTCTAAAAGGAGTTTTTCTCGACGCAGTGGTGGCTTAGTATACCGCTCATTTTTTGTAGCGTCATGTGAGGCTTATTTTGTGCCCAGTAATGCACGCGAAATTCCAAAACTGACGTTTTGCAAGTGTTGCGAAATAGGTAGTGACGTAGACGTTAATCTGTCGGTTTCGGTAGTCTTTAAAAGTCCAATGAACGAGGTATTTGCATTGTTATGGAGTCGGAGCATAAGGAGTTTGAGCGAATATAGGGGGCGCTCCGATCGATCCAACATGGCGGAAAAGAGGGGGATAGATTTGCGACGCCCGTAGATCGGTAGCGTATAAATTAAACAAAGCGTGCTGTTCTCTGTTTGTTTACGTGTGCGAGACGATCATCGCTTCAACCAAGACCTACCGTGATAATACAAATGAAGTGCTCAAGCCAGTCGAAGGTAAGCAATCTTGCCATAGTCAAGATATCTGTGCAAGTGTTCAACGTGAGCTCTCACGCTGGTGCAGCTGTTCTCAAGTTTAACCGAATGCACTTGGGTTCAAAGAAAGGTGCACATCAACAATGTTGGCGCGTTGAAACTTTGACGCGTACTTTATCTAAAACTAAACTTATCGGTCTGCGGCTACAAACATTTTCGTTGACGTTGCTTAGATGAAGTAACCATTCAGGCCTCGCATTAAACGGTGTTGCGAACTCTTCGGTTGTTCTAGTTAATTGTGCTAAAAAGCGGTTGGATGGAAAGTATGACAGCTACAGCATACAAGGGACGACTGAGGTCTTTATCCTGCGTTTTATGTATGGAAACATCGGTATCCTTGGTGTTATATTGCGATCAGCTGGTTGCCGATCGTCCTGTTTTTATGCATAATGTAAACAAGCCCCGGAAGCGCCAATCTCATTTCGATGTGCTTGTGCACCCCTACAAGCCTCCTTTTGGCTCTTGTGGAAAGCTTTATTGTAATAGCAATAGTCTCATCGGCCGTTCGAGTTGTATGTACAACGGTGATATCTGCAGTGAGTGATCTGCAAAATAAACACGTCTGTATTAAATGCCAGAAGGAGAACAAAGGTAAAGCTTTTTTTCCTTTTTTTTTCTTTTTACAAAAGAGGGCAAAGCTTCTAAAACAAGAGCAACCTAAGCTGATATTTGACTGTGCTCAAGAATGAATGGCAAAAGGTGCTTATGCTAAGTGGTAGATGTACACAGTTAATTTTCTTTTGCCCCTGCATTGTAAATTGAAAGATATGTATCAGCAGAAGGCACTGTCCTTTTGAAAATGTATTTTATTAGGGCAAAAATAGGTTTTCATACACAACCGAAGAGTTCGCAACACCATTTAATGCGAGGCCTGAATGGTTACATCATCTAAGCAGCGTCAACGAAAATGTTTGTAGCCGCAGACCGATAAATTTAGGTTTAGATAAAGTATGCGTCATAGTTTCAGCCTCAAACGCCAAACATTGTTGATATGTACCTTTCTTGATGACAACTGCACCAACGTGAGAGAGCCCACGTTGTCGAACACTTGCACCCATATCATGACTAGGGTATGGCAAGATTTCTTGCTTGAAGTGAAGATCATCTCGCTACGACTAGCTACGACCACACGCCGCAGCGATGCAGGGGTCGAAGGGGCGCAACGCAGTCAGTCGCCGTCACCCGACGCAGCTCGTTTGGCATTCACAGCTTTCCGCCCAGGTGCTTCGTTTGTACTTGGAACCAAGTGTTATTTTCTGTGCTTGTGTCTGTGCTCAGTGGCTGAATATGGGCCTCAAGAGCAGTTCTTCAGGCTCAATAGCATTCGCCGAAGAACTTGCGAAGAAAATGCCACCCAGGAAAAAAGGCACGAAGACACAACGCACCAGGTTGGTGGACTATGCACTGGTCGCGGAAACCAGGCCCTGCGGAGTATACAACAAATGCAAACTATCTAAAAAAAAACATTTTTAGGCTCAAATTGGCTTCTGCGGACTAAACGCCTGGACACTGCCTGTTATCATGCATTGTATATTCACCACTGTTTGTTGCGGCTTGAGACTGCCTTCCTGTAATGATGCAGAGGGGTCAACTGAACCTTGAAATAAACATATTTAAGCACATCTAGACACGATGTTCCTTAAAGCCAGATGGTCAGGGAAAAGATGTGCCATTACCGAATTTGCCAACAGCACACCAATGGTCACAATCAAAACTCACCGAGTCAATGGGCAGTTTTCCACCGCATTATTGCCGTGTAATCACCCATTTGGTCCATTAAAAACCTTGAGGCTGTAGCCACCACCACACCCATTCTAGATCTGGAAAGCTTATGCTGTAGACGAAATTCTCGTATCATCACATTTTTAGCAAACTGAGTGGTCCCACCTGTTACACTTTTAGCTTTGGAAGTAAACCAGTTCACAATACCACCAGTGGCATACATCGTGCCAAGCATTAGTGCCGCGTGTGGCAGCAAAATGTCCTAACTAGGGAAGCAAACCTAATCGATCGTGTTGATTAAAGCACCTAGATACGGGAGAAATTATCAATCAATCAAAGACGGACCCTCGAAAGGGAAGCTTTCTCGCCGAACGAACATTACTTTTTATTGGGCGTTCCGCAATGTAAGGCCGAAGACAGTCACTCCGTGATCGGTACAGAAGCATTTGCTCAGTAGTCGGTCGTGCGTGATGAAAACAACAGCAAAAACAAAGGTGGATTACAAACGCGATACATTCGCCTTCGCACGGAGTACTTAACTTAAAATCGTGTCAACATAAAGCGACTATGGCCCGCCATGCTAGCAGCTATCTTAAATTTTACCCGTGTAGTCGTCACACCCGTGCACCAAACGAAAGCGTTGCTGCAAGCCCCTTCGCCGTCAACTTTGAGTCACTGTTGAGTCTGAAGAACTGCTCTATGAGGTCCATATCCAACCACTGAGCACATACACAAGCACAGGAAATAAAACTCGGTTCCAAGTACAAGCGAAGAATCCGGGGCGGAAAGCCGTGAATGCCAAACGATCTGCGTCGGGCGACGGCGACTGACTGCGGTTGCGCTCCTTCGACGTCTGCATCGCTGCGGCGGGTGGTCGTAGCTAGTCGTAGCAGATCGTGTCAGCTCTGTTGCTCGTACCGGAACACTAGAGCCGCGTAATATTCTTGCTGCCGAAGTTTATAAGCCTACGTTCGTGGCCAACGCATTTACACAAAGCCAACGCCCAGCTAACCTATCCCCCTCTTTCTCTTTCGGCGACCGGCCGCCAGGGCGGTGACATCGTCGCTGAAACTCCTCAATCGTCTACGTCGTCTTCTTTGCCATAGGGCAGCTGACCGATTCTACGTGCGCGAGCTCTCGCTGGAAGCGTAACCCTATTTATATAGTGCTCATCCGTGTGTACTGTAGCAAATATTTCAGGCCCAACATATCAATAGTTTATTGTTATCAACCAGGAAAACGCAATATCTGTAAACACCCCCCGACAAAGAAAGAAAACAAGAGCTCGCCGTTCGCTTTGACCAACGTTGGCTTTGACCAATAGACCGATCTCACCAATCGTCTAGAGCGTGCGTGACGTAGCCATAGTTGTACTTCACAGGAGGCAGCGGTAGTGCACGAGACGGCTCGTCTCGTGCACTACCGTGGCGTTTACCCTCGTGCGGAAAGACCACAGTTCCCGCAATTCATTGCGACAGAGGAGGCATTGCGAAACTGGCGATGAGGTCGGTCTCGTCTCGTGCACTACCGTGGCGTTTACCCTCGTGCGGAAAGACCACAGTTCCCGCAATTCATTGCGACAGAGGAGGCATTGCGAAATTGGCGATGAGGTCGGTCTATTATCCCAAGCCCGGTTCACAAATCTGCGTTTCGAGCGACAGAAACGACAGAAACAACACGAACGGCATGACAAAGGGGACGATTATGTTCGTATTGCAGAGCGTGACAGATAATGCAATGAGCAGCTTTGTCAAGCAATCATGTGTCACGGTTGTCCCGGTGTCATGTCGTTCGTGTCGTTTCTGTCGTTCCTGTAGCTCGGAACGCAGATGGGTGAACCGGCCTTTACGAGCCTACTCTGATGGTACGCTTGAACGTCACGGAAAATCGGTCTCCTCGCCTTTTCGAGGTGTCGCCACGGGTAGAAATACTGGCGGAGTATTAAGTGATTTGTTCGGCACACAAGCGTCACTACAGGTTATGACTCTGTCAACATTGCCTGAATCCTATTCTAATTGTAAAATAAAATATCGAAGGTGTCTTCCCGGGCACAATGTCCGCCTATATCAAAATCGAACTTGGCGGTTTTTTTTAATACAATATTTAGCATTATTTCGCGCATTAAGTTCCCGGAAATTAGCAGCACATTCGGAAAGTTGAAGTTGAGTGTTTTTTTTTTTGTTTTCTTTTTTTTCCATAACTTGCGGAAATGATGACAAACGGTTTCTCCGGACATTTAGTTGCACATTCACAAGATATATTATAATTTATGTTGCATAATTATCAAACCCGCGGCCTTTCTGTAACCATCGGTTCGAGACAGATTCTCTGTCGCTCGGTTAACAAGTGTTCATTCAACGCAGTAGCGCACTTCAACGACCCGCTGATCAATCTTGCCGTCCGCTACACCATTGTAAAAATTCATTACGGGCTTGAATCATCGCGATATGTGTCATATGCCTTCCAACGATAAGTGTTTCAGAATTGAATTGTAAAAAGTTGGTTATCAAATATATTATTTTTGTTTTACAAGAAATTCTTGCCTCACTCTGAGCACCTATGCATTCGACCATAACAACGTAAAAAAGAAACATGAATAAACAACGGCCAAGGGGAGCACAGCTTCACGCACGAAGCCCGAGAAGCCCGGGCAATTGGCGCCTCGGAGTCGCGTCCAGCCGGCGCGCCGGCAACCCGGCCGTGGCCGTGGGGCAGGCGCCGCGACGTTGCGGCCACTGCGCGCCTCCGTCACCGAAGGCACACGGCACACGGCGAATTCTGCGAATCCCGATGAGCCAGTAGATTTACTAGAGTAAGACACATGGCAGCGTGGCAGCGTCTCACAGGCGTCCATTCTGGATGCCACTTGTCTCTATGCGACGCTCTAATTGGCCCACTGAGTCGTAGCTTCCACAGTTTGCTAAGTGTGCCCTTAGGCAACCAGCCCAACCAGCAATGCAGCTTGGAAGTTGGCACGACACGTTGTGCCATCTAGCGACTGAAAAATAAAACAAATTGGATAGTCCAGGACGGCCTGGGTCGCGAGGACTGTGGGCGGGCGCATTTAGAAACCACGTGTGAACGTGGCATTTTGGATCGGCGTGAGCCTTTTTAGAACTGTTTTTTCATAAAATTAAGTCTCAACTTCACGTCTCTATGACCTTTCCGGGTTCCTGTGACGTCTCTCCTAAGCCTTGAGCTTCCCCAAAAATAAACGCCGCTATTGCTGCGTGAAAGACTGCCACGGTCGTGCAGGTGACCCAAGCGTCAGACTTTACCGCTTCCTTTTAAGACCTTGGGAAGCGACACGGCGACAAAGTGGATTACTGGAGTGCGATGCATCAAGTAAGTGAATTTTACATTAATTGTTGAAGTGAACGAAAATAGATGTGCAGGCTTGAAAAGTGGTCTGACAGGGTCCATATCACAAGAGCGAATGACATTTTAGCGAACGGCGACATTTGAGCGAATGGTCGTTTTAGCGAATAACGGGGGCGCGCGTTAACCCATCCTTCGCGCTGCGCTTTACGCCGCTTCGCGGCGACAGTCTTCGGTAACTCATTACAAAAATGTGAACCCATTTGGCCCACCCGAAAATGCCGCTTTGCGGCGTCCGACTATTCGCTAAAGTGTCGTTTGATGAAACGTGGGCGTTCGCTAAAACGTCATTCGATCAAGTGAGTGCCTCCCGGTCTGACAGACTCCTTTTGCAAAATAAGTTATAACGTATTTATACTAGTTTTTTTACGAGTGTCTGAGACAAACCATTTAGAGAAATGCAGTAGGAAAAATTGGGCCGATTGTTGCTTCGCTTTGACGTCGAGAATCAGGCGATCAGGTCTTCAAGCGAGATGCCCTTCGACCTGTTCCGGCACTCGTAGTTGTAGGCGTGCATTTGGTTGCGACCGCGCGCGCCGTTCGGCACGCGCGGTCGCAACCAAAACCTTTTAAGCATGCAAGTTTTTAAATAGTGGATTTTCGTTGAACAAATTTTTGTTTCGGCTACCAAATTTAATGCTGAGTCTGGTAACAAATGTGACGGCGTGCAGAAAACAGTATGCAATTTTTTTTTTTAGAAAAAGCTCATGCGAAGCGTAAATATCCTTCTCACACGCACACTTTTTTGCCTGTCGCCAGACTTGTGCACTGTTCTCTAGCATGGAGAGTTTGGTTCTAATTACCCACATTTTATTCTAGTGTCGTGGGGGCGCCGGGAGAAGAAGAAGACGGTCGAGCAAAGCGCGAGCGGGGGCCAGCCGGCGAGGAAAGAGGAAGAGCGTGCTGCACGAGGCTGGGGCCGGGCAGGAACGATAGAGCCGTTCTGGCTGGTCCGGCCCATGTCGGTCCCCGGAGCGTTCCACCAGCGAGCTTCGGATCAGGACCGGCGGAAACGGCGAGCCTGGGTGGTTCTGCAGTGAAACTCTGGCTGTGATAGCCCGGAACAGCTAGCGTATGCAGTGCGTGGGAAGGACGATCCGCAGGCGTGTACACGGACTCAGACTGCCAGCTATGAACGACGGGCGACAACTAGGGTCGGCGGGTCCGGACTGCCGGCTCTCGAAGACGGGCGACCGCGAAGTACAGTAAACCCATTCACTGCCTTCTCGTTGCGTTGTGTCACTTCCTGGGAGACGAGCGAAGCACAGACCGATCGGGCGGCGATTATTATAGAGCGACGCCGCAAGCGCACGAAGACAGTTCAAACAGGTGTCCAAATGACAGCTCCAGATTATGCTCTCAACAATTGGACCTGTCAAGGCTCCCGATGGTCTTAAAAAACCGCATAAAATAAAAAGGGACATGGCGCGCACGTGCACACGGGGACTGCTGAAATTGGGTTCGTCGCCGCTCGCCACGGCCCGACGGGCAGGCTAGCCCGTCGGGCCGTTGCGGCAGCACTCTCGTGGCGCCGCCTGGCCATTGCCGGCTGGCTGTCATGCATTTCCGCCATCTTGCCCCAAACGACACTTCAAAGCATGATATCGCACAATGTGAAAGACCTCACTCGAAGCTTCGATCGATCATGACACCGCCTTTGTCGCACTTCCTGAGTGATGACTCATTGCGAAAGGTACGTTGAGGTGCGCGGAGAAATAAAATTCCGGGTGCTGATGAGGATCATGCGAGTCATTTAATTTTATTGCAGCTGTGCGAACGTTATAGTTGACGCGATCGTAAAATTCTGTGCCCACTGACACCAACTTGACAACAGGAACCGAAATACACACGAACCTTTCTATGCCACAGAGAGAGGAGCGCTAGCCGTTTGGAGCGCTTCCCCAACTCCGACGTTACCGCGCCGCCTCGAGTAGACTGCGAGTCCGTTGGCGTCTCGCAGTCTACCGTGAAGCGAAGAGCGAACGCCGAAGAGAAACGAAAGCGACCCCCCCCCCCCCCTTTCCTCATACCCCCTCTGCCCTCTACAGCTGGTTGAGGCATTGCGGAGGGCGCTGGCAAGGAGGAGCCTGCAAGAACAAGCACCCCCCCCCCTCCTCCGCCCTCGACAGGAACCGGCGCGTTCACATGGCGAAGGAGCAGGCGAGCGACACCCAAACCAACCCTGAAGGCCCGAACCTCACGCAGTAGTGGCGAAGCGAGAGTCTCCTCGACCACTAAGACGGCCTGGGAGCTCACGTGACCAACCCAGCTATGAATATACCAGCGCTCACCGCGACTCATCATGGCCATGGTCCTCAGGCTCACGCCATCACGCAGACTAATGCGATCACCGGACTCATATCCACCCAAAGACTCACGTCTTGATTCAGGCTCATGCTCATGAGCCTCGAAACTCACAATCACACTCATGAGTACTTCACTTAGCGCTCAAGCTCACACTCACACTCAAGAGTTTTAAGAACTAACAATCACACTCACGGTCAAACTCACGTTCATGAGTTCGTAGGGCTCACACTCGCACTCACACTCAAAGAGTTTTAAGAACTCACAATCACACTCACGATCAAACTCACGCTCATGAGTTCGCAGGGCTCACACTCGCACTCACACTCATTAGTTCTCAGAACTCGCGATCACACTCGCGATCAGACTCACGCTCATCAGTTCTCAGGACTCACACTCACACTCACACTCATAAGTTCACGTAACTCACGATCACACTCACACTCACACTCACAATTTTTAGAGACTCGCGGCCTCACTCACGATCACCTCAAATCTGATGGTGAGCGTGAGTGATCGTGAGTGATCGCACTCATGAGTGAGAATGCCGAGGTATGCACACGACGAACGTTTCAGCTCTTTTTCGCATCACCGAGTTGCATCAAACAGAACGAGGTCGCCGAAGTCAACGCCGCGCTGTCGCGAACCTTGGCTTGTAGTTGCACACTCGTGGACCCTGTGGCTCCCTTTGCTTTCAAAGCACGCACGACGATTACGATTGATACTTTCCGTCTTCTGGGAACATCACAGGGGCACTTCTCCGGTCACGTCTTCGCAACATGTGCTTGCAAACCTACGAGCTTCTAGCGTCCCGACAAACCAAAACAATACCGGAGCTATGCTAAACGTTGCGTTGTTGCCCGATTTTTACCTTCCAAACAAAAGTAACGAAAGCAAACCGGCTCTAGCATCCAGCGTACATCGGCGTTGCGCCGTGGCCAGATATTCTGTCAGATCCAATATAAAGGTGACCTACAGGTGCAGCAACTGGTATACATTTTTAATACGGCGGCCACCACGGAGCGCTCTAAATTCTGAGGAGGGTGCACAAGAAGCGGCCGCACCTTCGCTTGCAGTTGAATGGTTGAAGCCAAAACGAAACCAACTGCAATATCACGTGTTCAGATCGAGGGCACGCTTTTTATATCCATTTTAACTTTTTAGAACGAGTAATATGGCCATAACTTTATTTGTGGTGTGTCAGAAACTATTATCAAGACCCCTAAAATAAATACAAATATGGACACATGAGGAAAGCCGCATTGCCATCGACCAGAATCAATGGCAGGAAGGCAGCGAGCGCGGTGAGCGCGGGGTTCGCCCCGTCCCGCGACATGGCGTAATTGCTTTTGGTGCATATCTGTCTCTGAGGACCGGTTGCACCAACGCCGCTTACCTTAACCCAAAGCGGCACTTTCCTAAGCCGGCTTAGCGCCCTAAACCGAGCTACGGTAAGCACGGGTTTAAATTCCGGTTGCACCAACGTTAAGCCGGCTTTACAGACGCGCCCCTAGCTAAACGCTGGATTTGCGTTTTGATTCTAGGGACAAACAGAGCAAACTAGGGAACGCTCAGAGCGACGAATACGATTGGCGGAGAGGAATCACGTAATGTAAACAAAAAAAAAAAAAAAAAACTGTTGTAGTTTTTTTTTTTTTTTTTAAAGAAATACAGCGAAAAACTGTCGTCTTTTCGCTGTATTTCTTCGGTGAGTAACAAATTAAAGGTCTCCAAATTCAATCATTTTTTCGTTTAACTTTCAATAACAGAAGTCAAAGCTTCAAATAAACACGAATGCTCTTTACATCTGTGATTGTGTGTTTCATATCGGTTGATAACAGGATATTTTGACAGTGGTAGTAGTTTTCGTGCTCACATTTTGAGGCGAAGGAGCCATCGGGGGCCCCAAATCTCACCGAACGCGAGAAGGACACTCTACTCGCTACATCGCTGAAGACAAAACATCATGGATATAAGTAGGCAGGTAAGATGACTACTAAAACCAAGTCAAGCCTGAGACCGATGAAGTTCAAAACAGTGACGAACTCGCCACGCCAGCTGCGAAAATGCCCGGAAATCGTCGAATAGAAGTCGTCGAGAGGTCAGGTCACGAGACCTTGCATCGACGGTACTCGTTGCTATCAGCAAGGTGACAGAACTGCACTGTACCGTCGTTGAACATCCGCTGCAGCCTCAAACGGACTTCAGTTTCACACTGTCGAGTTCAGAAAAAAAAAAAAAAGGAAAAAAGAAAAACTCCCACTAGTACATCACATCGTGCCGATAAGAACGGTCGTCTCTTCGCATCACCTGCCCCAGCCTGCCCCGATACAGCAATGCACGAATCTAACATAGTAGTCGTTACGATTTGTCGTCGCCACGAATGAAAGATATAAAGCAAAATATTCCTAAAAAATCGCGATCACCATAAAAGTTACGGAGGACACAACAAGGCGCAACTTTCAACTGAATTTTATTGAAAACGTGTTCCGGTATATACTCTCAACCATCGTCACAATGACAACAAACGACAAAAGTAAAGGGAAAACACCATCACAGAGCACAACTCGGAAACAACGGTATCTCGTTCTCGGGAAACGAATGAAAGATATAAAGCAAAGTATATATAAAAAAAAAAAAAATGCGATCACCAAAAAAGTTAAGTTATGGAACGATACAGTTTTCTGAAGCCAAGATTCTACTCGCGAGATAAGGAAAATTCACTGAAGATTGTCTCAAAACTCAGAAAACGAAAGAAATTGAATTTTCGCTGTTTTATTACTTAAAAGCGCCGCAATCTAATGCAAACGGCAGAGGTGTCGACAATCAGCTGATCGCTGCCACTATTCAACGCGCTGATCAGATTGAAGGATACGCGCTGCAAGTGTAAATAAACAAGGTGGTAAATAACAATACGTTACAGCTATGCGAAAATTAGTAAGTACACATACGAATAAGCTCGTTGACAGAAGAACCAACGGGAATACAGACGTGAGCCCCACAGCTCCGTACGTTTCTCGGTTAGGGCTAACACGCCCTGAAAGTGGAGAGCCAACTTGAAAACAGGGGTCGATCAACACTTCACGAGACAATATTTTGCATCCTCGTCACAATCGAAAGTCATTTTGTCGAGACTTTCACGCTGATGTAGCCTAAAACACTTTGCACAACCAATTTCGTCCACCGCGTCGACCGTGACAAACCAGCCGCCATGTTTTTAATCCAGGATTAAGAAACAACCAGAAGCAAAGCGCCCAATGTTGAGCGCTTAAGTTAAGCGTAGTTTAGTGCTAGGTTTAGCGATAAGCGAGTTTGGTGCAACCGGACGAAACCGAAACTAAGCTTAAGTTCCCGGCTAAGCTCCGCTTTGCGCTAAGCGACGTTGGAGCAACCGGCCCTGAGACATGTTTCTTTCCGCGGCATTTGTCTCCACGGTCCTTTCTAGGTGTGTCCCCAAGCACTCCGGAGCTTCGATAGCCGGCAGTGCTGCGGTCGTCGTAGGGGGTGATGCGTGTTTTCGAGGTCGGCTACACAGTTATGCGTGTATGACCGAACCAAAACACGTTTTTTACAACCTCGCATGATTTTTCAACGAATTATCCGTTACTCAACGTGTAAATGTATGGTAATTTGTGTAAATAGCGTGTTTTTCACCCCAAATATTCGCTAAATACACGTACTTGCTAACAGTGTAGCGCAAGCTGAGCCTCTAGCCTTTATTGTAATAACTCTATGGTCCTTGCAGCCCGGACTATAATTCAACCCAGAGAGGGAACGCGCTCGAAAGCTGATGACCGGACACGTCACTCCCGCGGAAGGCAAAGAAACAAACAAAAACAGTTTGTTATTTTGGATACGATTATTGCATAATTACGCTCCCTCTTCGCGAAAAAATTAACTTTTTTCGACTGTTCTTACTTGCTTCTATCATCTACAAAATCCTACATATTTTCTAATAGCAGGGTTCGCAATCTCAACAAAATGTTGCGATTTCATTGGTTACATGCCGTCCTGGGTGCCGGCACACTGCTACTTCCATCGCCGTAGGTAGTTTCGACCTTTGCTTACTTTTTAAATAAGGAAATCGGGTGCGCATCATTATTATTTATGCGTTTCCAGGATGCTTAGAGCCGCAATGTAAGTTATCGCCATATTTAGGCGATCTCAGAAACCTCCTCAGCTAGGTACCTTTAAACCAAGAATTAAAAAAGGTAATTATCGTGTTTTAAGTCATTAGCGATTGTCTCTACTTTAATGTCCCTTGAAGTTGATAAGTGCATGGTGAAAACGGCACTAGTGTAACTCCTACATATAATTTTCAGACTTTTCGAATTAGAATCTAACACCCTGAATTAATCGTTGCTCTAGTCTAGTTTATAAAGAAAAATAATCACCGCGGTTCAATAATTTCCCAAGGAAAAAAGTGCTGCAAATTCAAAGTGCACCAAAAAAAAAAAAAAAGACATCAATTTTTTTTTTCTATTTAGGTGAAGCACTGTGCAGCATATCGCCGTGTTATTTCATTAAAAACATGCATCATTTTGTCTTCGTCTAAAATATAGCGCTTCGGAACGCACACATATGCGTTACTACATTTTTACCCAATATTGTTCAGCTGTTGTATCCTAACGTTTTTGATCGTTATTACTATAGTCTTCTTCACGTATACTCTTCTCGGAAGGGTCTATTCTCTGGATCTAAATTGTTGCTCTAGTTGATAAATGCAACTATTGACAGCGCTTTCAAAATGTCTGAAGGTAAAAGGTTCCGCAAATCCAACGTTCAATTGAAAGAAATGAGCAAGTATATTGTTTTTAAATTTAACTGAAGTTTTCCTCACCACATCACCGTGATTTCCCATTAAAGATACACATATTTTGTCTCGTCAAAAGTACTGCTCTTCGAAATGTACAGTGATAATCACACTTGTCTATAACGCGCGAGCGTGCGGCTTTCTCTGGGGAGCGCTAGACTGGTGGCATTCGCGGAAACTAAGCTATAGTCACGTGACGCAACATGGAACGGCCCGCTGGAGGGGTGCCCTGCCCACTCTATCAGCTGGCGGCGAACGCGAAAGGCTGCTCGCACGCTCTTTACAAACATCCTTGCTCGAACAATAAGCAAACTAAAGCATGAATGCGTATAAACGATGTCGTCATCAAAAAACAAAAATATATCATAAAGCACTTTACTTTTATCGCTTATCAAGCTGATAGAGTGGGCAGGACACCCCTGGAGCGGGCCGTTCCATGTTGCGCCACATGACTATAGCTTAGTTTCCGCGAATACCACCAGCCTAGCGCTCCCTGGAGAAAGCCGCACTTTCGCGCTTTATAGACAAGTATATGATTAGCAGTGTACCTTCCAGACCGACATGTTTGTCGCAGTCGGCAGCCTCAATTGTATTTTAAAAAAAATGTTGCCGTAATGTTATCTTTTTTTTTTTAATTTGTGAGCGATGCGTTTAGACAGCGACAGCTGTGCTGCTAATTCGACGCGATGACGATCGATTGACATTGCGCCGATCGTGCGTCATACGGTAATATGATATTCAAATGACGTTGCATTCATTGCATTGCATCGCATTCATTCACGTTGTTGGTGAAGAAATGATTTCAAGGTCGTGATGTGTTTTTCCGCCAAATTAAGCGAGGAAACTTAATTAGTGCATAAGTCACGTGATGTTAACTGTTCCTCTAAATTTAGCGGGAAAACTTAATTGGGGCATGGGTCACGTGACGTCGATTTTTACGCTACATTTAGCGGGGAAACTGGCGGCGTTCAGCTCACGCTGTTACGAAATCGGGGCTGCCGGGAACAACAGCTGTCGACGTAAAAACGTTCTCGCGATATTATCTTCCTTTTTTTAAAAATTCGTGCCCAACTCGAATTTTTGACATCTGATACAAGAAGCAGATTCACTAAGTGCAGCTGCGCGGAGTGCAAGTTCGTCTGCTTCTTGCACAGGGGTTGCGACGGTGTCAGAACGCCGACTTCTTATTGGTTGATTGAAAAAAATAAAAAAAATGGTGGGTTGACCTCAGGGCATCTAGCATCGAGATTTACCCGCTATCCTTTTAATCAAAGTCAATCAGAGCTCGGCATCTTTCTCTCGTCACCACAACTCCTGCGCAAGAAGCAGACAACTTGCTCCCCGCATAGACTCCCGGCAGGAGTTAAAGCATCAACATGATCGTATCCTGTGATAAGCCGGACTCCGTCCTTGTTCCATGGGTCGATGCTGGCCACGCGCGGAAATGTGTAAGAAACATTGAAGTGTTAATTGTCGGTTCCACTAAAATGCTGCGTTTGGTTCCTACCACGAGACCGCAAACGGAGCTGTCGTGTTCGCTTCTTCCTTGGGATTTGTGTTTCAGTTTTCGCGTATACCGAGCACCGACCAATGGAACAAGCACGAAGGCGGGCTCATCACAGGAGGATGCATGTCCAACTGACGCCGGGAATGTATAGGTGCACTCAACAAATGTGGTTATTGTGTCAGCTATCTAATATTTGCAATTGTACAAACATTATATATATATATATATTTCGATAACCTTTTATTAATCCTAGGAGTAATTAATTAAAAACCGAGCATGTTGGTAAGGTTCAGTTTCAAACACAAAATAATAAACACATAGAACGCAGCACAGAAACAAGGCATGTTCTGTGCTCCGTATTATTTGTTTACTATTGGTGAATTCGCGTGGTCGCCTCTCTCCTCTGACCTAAATTCAGCAGAGCGCCCTCTCGTCGCCGCCAGAGCTACTCGGAATCCTTTTCAGCCGATCACAACTGCTGGCTTCAGAGCGCTCCGACATTCTCAGACCAGTCACGGAATTAATATTTCTGGACATTGGTAATGCATTAAAACCAACACGATCTTACAGCGTAAGGTGGACGATTAGGGAAAATTTACGCCAACAACGTGATGAAGTAACTGCTGTGACGTAAATTGTTTTACGCATCGGAATTTAAAAAAAGAAAAGAAAACAGCAGTATGCGAATTGATTTTCGCAGAACAGAATGAAAGCCAACGCTTGGAAAGAGTTGTCAAGTCATCGCGTTTTCGTCAGTGAACGCGCCGCGATAGCGGTCATGCGTACGACAGAACAGGCAAATATAAAATGGTTAATAAACCGCATTTTTCTCACGGCGAAATATCGTGCAAGCATCGCCATGTGACACAAATCACAGTGCATTATATTCGGCTCTCCCTTTATTTTACAATACAAACCTTTGAACGCAATTTTACCAAACCTGAAAATTTCATGAAGCGACCACAAAACCCTGTAAGCTCGGCGAGCTGTTTCTTCGTCGGTTAGGCTTAGCGGATTCAACGCCGTGAGATGAACGATCTCGTGAAGTCACTGGGAATACTTCACACGTCGACTTTTCCTGTTACGGTCGCAAAGGAATGTCGTTCCGTCCGTCGTAATCCTCGCACCGTCGAATTCACAAGCACTTCGTAGAACCACATATCAATCGCCGTCATGACGCACCCCGCACACCGCCACAGACCACTGCCGGCCATCGTCAACAAAACCACGTGATCCCCGTCCAAGTACCACGTGACGCCTGCGCCGCTTCGCACTCCGACGGCTACAGACGGAGTGCCAGGGAGCGCTCTGAGAGGGAGAGGCGCCCTCAGAATAAACCACCCGATCAGGCCACAGCACCCTCTTTCAACCACCCGATCTCGCGCGCTCTGGAAAGAGCGCTCGAGAGCGCGCGGAAAGAACCAGCGAATTCGCCATAATTCTTGAGTGAAAAAAAAAAAAAAAAGTAAAAGCCACAAACCTCAACAAAAATGTTGGTTTGGAAGGTATATTTCGGAGCGCAGTATTTTTGATGAGGCGTAATAGTGCTCCTTTGTTTAATGGGAAAACACGGCCATGTGGTGTAGAATATTTTACTTGAATTTGAAGAATAATATATGTGAATTTCTTTTTTAATTTTACGCTAAATTTCCGGGGCTTTTTATCTTGAGACATGTTTGAAGCTCTGTGAATGGTTTTATTTACAAACTAGAGAAACAATTTATATCTAGATGATAGATAGTTTTGAGAATAATACATGAGAAGAAATTGAATAGTAAAGCTTAGGTGCCACTAAAGAAGCTGCGCTTCAGAGTAACGACACTTGGCCATATTGTGTCTTAAGATCATGATTGTCAGTTATCTGAAGCTTTATCTGAAATCACAAGAAACGCTTTTCCGCCCTCCACAAATGCTTAAACAGTTCATGACAGAGCAAAGCAATATTACATGAGCTTCCTAAAACCAAATCTAATGGTGAGGAAGTTGCACTTTTTAATCATGACGATCGGCAGTTGCGTCTGCTGTACATACGAGCCAAAATGGGGGCGCCCACAACAATGTCGGGGAACGGAGTGCCGATACTCTAAGCGCAGCTCATTTAGTGGCTCTGGTAAAGCTTAAAAACGTTGCGAGACATTGCGAAATGCACACGCACCAATATTAAAGGGGCGATGCAACGATTTTTGTACATTGCGCAAATGCCGCTTAGAACGGATTTCTGACATTAATGACCTTTGAAACTCCCGTTCGTTTTTCCCCACTCACAATCGAAGTCGGAGAAAAAAAGACAAAACGAGCAGCGTTCACCCTGTCAACTCGCAGCCAGAACAAGCGTTCACGTGATCTGGAGCCGATTATATGACGCCAATGTTGATCATAGCCACGCGCTGGGGTTGGCAAGGCACAGGACACGATCTGAGTTCCAGACATTGTTATGGTTCGGCTAGTGTCGCCATTGCAGCGATTGGATACGGGCCGCTACCCGAATGCTTCTCGAGCTATATGAATTACCACGAGTTCAAATCGACTGCCCCCACAATGCTCGGTTCCAATCACTGAGTCGCATCCAAATATCGTTGCTGGAGGATACTGCGATCCCCCAGTTACGTCATCGAGTTTGGCGAAGGAGAGATTGAACGACAACGCTCGCTTTTGTCCTTGAAATTACACCGCAAGAAAGGATGTTCTTGGCAAGTGGCGTTGCGGATGTACACGGGTACTCCCCTTGTCCCATATGTAACTCCCCAAAACTACATTTCGTCGTTCTGTCCACTGACGTCGAGCAGACGATACCAACTTTTACGAGCGGCTTGATACTCGAGCGATACAACCTATTAAAATAGCAAATGTACTTATTAAAGGCTACATTAAGACAATCAAGATTTTTTTGGCCCGGCTGAAAAACCTCAGTAATTTTTCTTTGCAGTCTTTGGTACGCACATTTGCTTTTAGTACGTTATATCCGACAGTTATCAAGCTGCTTGTAAAAGTTGGTATCGCCAGCTCGGCGTCAGTGGACGGAACGACGAAATGTAGTTTTGGAGAGTTACACATGGGACAAGGGTAGTAGTACCCGTGTACACACCCTCTTTCTTAGAGTATCTCTGAGTTCCACTAGTGCCAGTAATCTCGCGGAAAGTGAAATACATTCCAATTGAATATCGTTCCATCACCCCTTTAAGGAAAATACCAAATTAGACATGGCGGTATCGAGTAAAATGCTTCACCTAAATTTTAAAAAAAAAGAATTTTTTTTTTATTTCCACAACAATGCCGCACACTTGAACCCAAACACACATCGCCATTGGAAGGGGATGCTAGTACCGTCCTGTGTTGTTGCTGTTCCCAGGAAACCCGCTGCACTGCGACTGCCGGCTCCGGTTCCTGCTGGAATACAGTGACGACTGGAGCTACGCTCGCTGTGCATCACCGGCGGCGGTCAAAGGAAGCTACCTGAAGATCTTGTCCGCAGAACAGATGACTTGCGCCAATGACTCCAAAGTCATCAGCTGATCCTTCTTATCCTGTCTGAATTGGTCTCCAAAAAAAACACCCTTTTACAGTCGTTATCTATTACTGAATATCATGCCAGTTTTTATGGGCAGTTGGATGACGGAGATGAAATGTAAAAAGTTGAAGAGGCACACTTGTTTGTGGGCATAACCTTAGATTTTAGTGATTCGTATCTAGGATAGAGATAAATATACCTAAGAGCCAGTCATTTGTAAGGGATCACTGGTCGGTTTCCCCGCGTTTCCCTCCCAATTTACTGAGTGTTCCATTACGCACAGTTTCGAGGTATTAGTTGAGATGCTTTCTGTTCTTTTTGTTTCACTCTGGTTCTTATGCAAACGGAGATAATAAGCAGCTCTATTTGAAATATCTGGTCAAGAGCGCGACACATATTGCACCAAAAAGCGACTGCCCATCTCTCCTTGTTTATTTTACAACTGAAAAACTTATGTTACAAGCAGGTAAAGGTTTGCAAATACGGGTCTTCAAATTGGGCGGTCAAAATCGAGTTTGGTGTTTATGCACGAAATGAGCAAAATACGAAACAAGACCGCCGATATCGTGTTAGCACTAACTGCGTCGCGCGGTGTATATCAGGTTCATATTTATTGATACATCTACCGTGTGAAAGTCATTTCTTTCTCACAACCTAAACAAATGAAATTTTCTTCATCACTCTCCGATCTTACGCGAACGTCTCTGGTCAAGACGGAAGAATACGAAGTGTTTTGAAAGAGGCTCTGTGCTCGCTCTGCTTGATCAGAATATTATATATTGCCCGCCGGTATGAACAGTATAAACTACAGACATTGTTCGAAAGTTGACCACACCTCTCGACTGTGCGGTTCGCCGCACTAGAAATTTTTTCACTGGTACAAGTGAATTGACTTTGTCATGTCTACCGGCCCAACTTTGCTGCAGTCGAACCAACACGCTTCCGCCTATCACTGCAACATGCCTTCTTCCAAATGTGGCAGTTCAATTGCCGAATCAGGAGACTCAGCCATGAACCAGACTGAGGACATCACTCCAGGTCAGCTATTCGCTAGATCACCATCGCGGCGGGTCATTAAGCCATCCAGTGACATGGAACACTCTGCTCTTGAGAGCAGAGAGTGAAGCGAGCCTAAGTCAAGTGAAAAGCAAAATAAATATTCCCAATGTGGCTAACCGTGGCATGCGAACTCTGGCCGCTTGCGTACAAGTTCCAGAATACGCCCTGAAACACTCGGAACACTGGGAAAGACGCGATGGAATATCGTCTTGGCGCAAATCGCTTTGTGCGTTTGCAATCGCGCTGAACCACTCCCGCACATTGAATGCTCCGTGAACCTGCGCTATGTGCAATTGGCTTAGCCGCTCATAAAGTACAAGAACGAGGTGCGATAATGCGCTGCTTGATTGGTCCGATTAGCTCGTAGCAACGGGCTGTAGTTGAGCTTGTTGGTGCATAATACTCCAATAGGGTCAGCTGTACTTCGGAAAATAGAATATAGAGAGAAAAAGAGACAGACATACCGCTGGACTACCAACTGTGGTTTAATACTTCCTCCGCTTTGTGAACCTTGACTTTGTGCTTTTTTTCTTTTTTGTTTTAAAACTCACATTAAAAATCTGAAAGCCGTTTACGATTCCCTGTAACGCCGGTTAGAGCGCAGCTCTTGAGGAGGTTGCTGGAAGCGTACTAAAGGATAGGTGACTCCTTGAGGTCACGTGACCTCAGGAGGGAGTCGTGTGATGTCAGGGGGTCACGTGACCTTAGGGGGGCCACGTGACCTCAGGGGAATCACGTGACCTCAGGCGGTCACGTGATCTCAGGGGGTCACGTGACCTTAGGGGGGTCACGTGACCTCGGGGGGTCACGTTACTTCAGAGGGTCACGCGAGCTGGGGGGGTCACGTTACCTTGTGGGGGTCACGTGACCCCCCCTCCCCGACGTCAGCGAAGGTACCCAGGTCCTCCCGAGGTCCTCCCGAAGGAACCCGAGGTTCTCCCGAGGTCCTGCCGAGGTCCTTCCCAAGGAACCCGAGGTCTTTCGAGGTCCTCCCGAATAAACCCGAGGTCCTCCCAAAGGAACCCGAGGTTCTCCCGAGGTCCTTGTGGAGGACCTCGGGTTCCTTCGCAAAATTTACCCATAATGCACCGCGCGGGTACACCGACGGCGACGGCGACGGCGACGGCGACGCCGACGCCGTTCAAGCCCGAAACGGGCGCCTAGGAACTCCGCTCTAAAATGAAAGAGGTTTACGACTTCCTGTAACGCCGAATTTGAGCGCAGCTCATGAGGAGGCAGAGGAGGAGGAGGAGGAGGAGGAGGAGGAGGGGAGGGGAGGGTACTGAGTGGAGGGTATGCCCCTCCTGCTTATCCGTACCCTCCTCCTCATCTGTGACGTCGCGTGACCCTGGTGAGGTCACTTAAGCCCCGTGAGGTCACGTGACCCTCGTGAGGTCACGTGACCCCCGTGACGTCACTTTACCCGTGAGGCCACGCAACCCTCGTGACGTCACGAGTCCCGCGCGTTGCATTATGGGACGTTTCGGCGACGGTGACGGTGACGGTGACGGCGGCGCCGACGCCGCTCCAGCCGGAAATGGGCGCCTAAGAGCTGCGCCCTAAAAAATGAAAGACGTTTACAACTCCCCATAATGCCGAATTAGAGCGCGGCTTTTGAGGAGGAGGAGGGGAGGTTACGGAGGGGACGCTATGCCTCTCCTCCTCCCCCCTCATCTACTCCTCCCCTGCTCCTCGTGTCCTCTCCCTCTTCTCTGCTTCCTCCCTCTTCTTACTCCCTCTCCCCCTCCCTCTTTCTCTTCCTTCCTCCTCCATCCTGCTCCCACCTCCCCCCTCCCCCTCCTCTCGCCCGCGCGGTGCATTATGGGAAACGTCTCATAATGAAACGCGCGCGTCACCGCGGCACATAATGCGACGTTTCCCATAATGCATCGCGCGGTTACGCCGACGGCAACGCCGACGCGTCACGAAAAAGCGTTCCGTCGCCGCGTTACGGTTACGCCGACGGCGACGGCGACGCCGACGCCGGCGCCGCTCAAGCCGGAAACGGGCGCCAAAGAGCTGCGCTTTAAAACAACCCTAATTCCCGCCTTAGTGGTGAAACAATCTGCAGCAGTACACTAATGCTTGAAGGGCTTACTGTCATATTCACACCGGCCGAGCCGAACACAATGCTTACATCGCTAAGCAGCCTAAAGCTGTCCCCCTGGGGTATATGTGCCCGGAAGGTATTCGTGAGATCAGATATAACAGAGGTCTCAATCTCATTGCCATCGGCACAAAAAATTGCAAGACAACGCGAGCACTCCTAGGCTGCACTGAGTTCTATAGAGCGAAGATCCGATCTTACGAACCCCTTCCAAGACATTACGGCACTGGAGTAGTCAGGGACGTGGACATCACGCTCACTGATGCGCAGATCGCCGATAACTTAAGGTCTCCAGAAAACAGAGTTGTGCGACTTCGAAGACCAGGCAAAAGATGAGCGGTAAAGATTTCTTTCTCTGGATCGACGCTGCCATGCTTCGTAAGGAGCATAAAGCGACGTACAGTGCCGGGAGTGCTGCCGCTATGGACATGAAGAAGCAGCCTGCAAGCAGAATCCAGTATGTGGCCGCTGCAGTGGCACTCATGACGATACAGACAGCTGTTCTGCGCAAGAAAAGTGTATGAACTGCGGAGCCGCTCACATGGCTAGATCACCAACATGTTTAAGACGGCAAAAAAAGACAGAAACCAGGAATTACGCCAGTCAACACGCTGTCGATTTCCGGACAGATAGAACCGCGGTTTATCAAACCGAATGGCCAAAGCTAGCCAGAAAAGGTGAAGAGCGCTCTCGAACTCTACAAATAAACTTGAGAAGCACGCTCGAGAACCAACCTTCGAATAGAGCTTCGTACATTGCAGTCACTAAGAGTTCAAAGGAAACAAAACAAACTCACACCCGATTAACGCGGTGCAAACTTCCCCTCAGTTACTAAATCACACACTCCCCAACGTGATAGAGCCTGCTCCGAGCCTGCTCCGAATGAGTGGAATGACCGTTCGTCGAACGGTCATTCCACTCATTAGATTATTCTAAAAACTATTGCCCCTGCACACAACTCTCAAGAGACGCCCAGCCACACAGCATCGAGGCGCCAAAACCAGCTTTCTCATCTGGCACTGAAATTGTCGAACCAGGGGTCTCAAGTGCAAGAAAAACACGCTCATTCAAAACATGCGCAGCACCGACACATATTCCGACGTTATGGCCCTGCAAGAGACGCACGTTGACTTTGCTCTCCCGGGGTACGAAAAGTTCCCGCACCCGAGAATTGTCCATGAGCCCTGAGGGACGACCAGCGCACCGTCCCCACTCACCAGGGTGACTACGCACCTCGAAAGACACCCTAGCCACCATCTAAGAAGATTCAACGCACATTAACTCCCCCTACCAGGAACACGTCGTCACCCAAGTGAACGGAGAGCGCATAACACTAGTAAAGAACTACTTGACACCGCAGTATCCTCAACCGCACGTCCCCCCCCCCCCCCCCCCCCCCTCCACAGCACACTGGAAGCCACGAAAGGCCACAACCCCATCCTTCTTCTCGGCGACTTCAATTGTCTCAATCGCAGCCCGGGATGCAATCGAACCAGAGCCATATGGGACGCAAATTGGAAGCCATTTTCAACACCCACACTTTAAGAAAAAATGGAGGAAAAAGGTAGGCAAGGGCGCGTCTTCCTCTCTTCTACTGACACGCCTCCAAGCGGACACGAGAAGAAGGGAGGAACGATACTTTTCCCTCCTTCTCCAGGCAGACGGGAGAAAGCTTTCGCCCTTCCGACTCATCTCCTTTCGGTTTCGTTTTTCGAGCACGTCGCGCACGTTGTTAAATAAATGTTGTTGAGTTGATTGAGCTTCAGCGGCAGCGAAGGCTGCCTGTAATTCTGTCTTCTAGTCCAAACGTGCAGAACATTTCGGTTGCATTGACGTTTTTACGATTAATTTTATCTAACGAGCAAACGAAGCCGCTAAAAACAGCGAAGTTTCGGAGCAGTGCCAGCAGCGCTACGTCCACTGGGTAAGATGGCCGTCCCTGCATTGCGGCGGGACCCACGTGGAACTACAGTAGCGGAACCACGCGGAACTGCGTCGACGTTTTCGACGTTATGGAAATCGCAGGAACTACGTCCAGGACAGGCAGGTTTTGCTGCCGGCTGCCTGGGTGCCTTCCGTGCCGAGTTCGGTTCTGTAACTTCTGTTTTCCCGTGCCGAGTGCCAACCGGCGTTCAACGTGGTTCTGTATATCTGCGTGTCAGCAACATAGCAGCAACATCGTGATGGCAGTGTTGTGCGTAGTGAACAGAAGACTGGAACTATCGCCGATGTGACTGTGTTTTCGCGTATCAGTGGTTTAACAACAAGATGAGATTACGTTAAGTGTCGGGCACTGATGCCGCTGGTCGGGCCTGATCGGAGGGGGCGGGGTGTCGCAGGTTGACATTCCGCTTTACATTAAATAGTTTAAGACCACTTGAGGAATTAGATGCAGTCAATCCACGTGCGGATAGTCATGTTGGAGCGCAGGTCTGAACGGTAAGCTCCTATCGTACAGCGGCCAGTGTGACTGTCGGTCCCCGAGAGCGATTGCGCTCTGATGAAAAGACTGAACAGTACGAAATTATGACGGAAGGTGAGTATATTTACAATGGAATTTTAGAATTACAAAAAGTAAAAAACGGGTAAAATTAAAAAAAAAGCTATCCTTTCTTTCGCTGTTTAAATATACTACGGTTCGTGGAGAAACTGCCCTCCACATGGCGCGCTGGGATGAGCGCAAGAAGTTATCGAGCTCGCTACGGCGTACCTCCGTATACTTAAAACCTGCCGCAAGTCGTGGCTTTGACTGCATTCAAGTTGATCAAAAGCAATTTCTCTGCCCGTGAAGCATCACTGGCATCACTTCCAGCTGAGTGAATATCCGTTCTACAGAGATTAGTTAAAGACGGCAATTGCAGCCGTGCGCGAACAGCACAAATAGAGAAACAAACACCACAATAGAAATACTAACTACCAAGTGCCGAGCGGGGAAACAAACTCATGGCTTGGAACCATGCAGACTGGAGCGGCTCGATTTTTTGGCTTTCAAATAATTACGGCATGATCTAGCGTTTTCTTTTTAATAAGAGATTCATCCCCTGAGCCACTAAAAATACTCTCAGATGTATGACATTGCTGGAAAAAAATCAACATGCTGGGAATATTTTTTATTGCTTAGGGAGTCACCGAAAAATTCCGTACGTTGAAACCGACCAGTATAAAATACGGAAACGCAGAGCTCGGGAGTATAGTGATCGGGTTAGTGTGCCGTTGAATTGTTGTTTGTATGTGCAGCGCATGTGTATGCGCTAAATGTGTGTTCATCTGATGCTTGTAGTATGCGTAATGTGTCTACATGTGTGTATAACAGAGGTTCTCGAAGGTGACAAAAAGCAATGGTGGCGTGAGAAAATAAGAATATTTCTTGTAGCACAATGAATTGGGCGGTACCTAGGGCCACCTAGCCTAGCTACTTCCAATTACTCTGCTTTACCCTGCCATCTGGTCGCAAGAGATTTAACATCCGTTTACGCTACACGGCTACGCCATAATTTCGTGTTACCGTGCTGAGATAAGCCAAGAAGTTGCTTCGAATTTGCTTTTTTTTTTTTTTTAGAGCGGCTTTTGGTTTTTTGGGCGAATGGTTTACCACTCCTCCGTGATGTGCGGTTGACGCAAATGTGGACGAAGGAATTGTGGCTCGAGGAATAGCAGAGGTAAGACATAAAGTGCGCGAACTGGGTGCCGGTTGTCTCCGTTAAACATCGTCGTGCTGACGATGAGAAGACTGAGTGACTGCATGCTTTCGAAACGAAAGTTTCTTTACCTGCAAGGGGAAGTCGGCTTCGGAAATAAATACAGTTCGCGGAAGGCTTGGGTTACGTTTTTATTTGATGCTCCTCCTGCTCCGTGCCATAGACTTAGTGTTGTCGTTAAGCCTTATTGAGCTCGATTTGCTCGATTCGTGGCCGCCATAATGAGATTCAAGAACTTTTTCTCCCCTGCTTTAGGGACGAAAGTTTCTCCCTTTCTGAAAGAAGATATGTTCCAAGAGCGTTCCCCCCTTTAGGGAAGACTATACTGACCCTTTTTTCTAAGAGTTGTGGTATTCTCGCTCACCGCTTGTCCGGAGGAAGGGGCCAAGTCATGATGGAGACATGTTTATTCTTCGAGCCCGGTGTTCGGTGGCTTGCGCCGCCATGGCTGAACTGTCCTGTCCCCCCGTCACGCGCCTCCCGCCCCGTGCCTTGGCCCCGCGCTCGTTTCTCGCGCGCCGTCCGCACTGTCGCCGAAGTTCTCAGTGTCCAAAATCCCCACATCTTCCCCCCCTTCTGGATTGCTCATGTGTTACAAAATCAGCAGGCAGTTCATTACTCCAGACGTTTGCACCAACCCTACTTCGCGGGGCAGAACACCTCACAAATATGATTAACTTCATGTAGCCAATAACCGGGTCCACATCTTAAAATTAAGAAAAAGTGAGAATAACAAAGTATATGTCTGCTTGCCTGCCGGTCTCTCCCCAAACGAGCATCGTCAGTAGTGCCGCTTAACTTTAAAAAGTCTTCCAGCTCACACCCCGACTAGCTCGCGTGAAGAGAAAGAACGTACGTCAAAGCAGTCACTTTCGCTTTCCAATAAACACTGATATAAAATTAAGGGGAAAAGAGAGAATAACAAACGGTTTGCCTGTTTTCTGACCAGTCTCCCTCCCCCAACCAAGCATCATCACTAGCGCCGCTTAACTTAAAAAGTTTTCCAGCTTGCACCACGACTAGTCCGAATGAAAAGGGAGAACAAACAGAAACGCCGGCACTGCCGCTATAAATAAATTAAACACCAGTGACAAGGCCTGCATTACATAGTCTTTCCACGCCATGGGACTGCCGCCCAAGAAAGTCGACGCACACCGGGGCCATCACCTTGCAGGGCGACTCGCAGTCAGGGGTACCTCGCGTAGCCGCCCGCGGACAGCTCGAAGATATCCAGTCAGGTCTGGCAGGGCGTTCGACGGGCTGCACAACTGCTGCTGCTCGTAGCAGCCCAGGTACCTGGAGTGGGCCTTTCCAGCAGGTCCCCTAGAACTTGCCCTTGGCCTGGAAGCGGCATCCGAGCAGGCGTCCGTTGCGGATGATGTTCTTCTCGCCTATCGTGACTCTGTTCTGCCGGGCCCCAGACAAGCAGCGAGCCCCACGTTGGTGCGCCATTTGTGGTATTCTCGCTCACCGCTTGTCCGGAGGAAGGGGCCAAGTCATGATGGAGACATGTTTATTCTTCGAGCCCGGTGTTCGGTGGCTTGCGCCGCCATGGCTGAACTGTCCTGTCCCCCCGTCACGCGCCTCCCGCCCCGTGCCTTGGCCCCGCGCTCGTTTCTCGCGCGCCGTCCGCACCGTCGCCGAAGTTCTCAGTGTCCAAAATCCCCACAGAGTGTAAGCTCCCGTTCCTACACTGTTAGCGAAAATGTAATATTTCGCCTGTTTACACCCCATTTTCACTCCTTAGCATATTTTTACACGCTCTGCTAGTGATAAATCGTCAAAAAATTACTTGGGGTAGTAAAAATTGGTGTTTCGGTTTCGGTTTACACGACTAGGCGTGTAAGCAACACTGAAAACACCCCAGCCCAACACCCCAAAACGTCGAGCGCCATGTTGCTTCTGCCTTGAAGCGGTACGGCGGACGTAGCAGCCGAAGGTGAGTGTTTGATTTTTTTTATCAAGTTTGTATAGAATGTAGCACGTCTCAGATTTTTATTACATGACATTCAAGAACGTTAGATTTGCTTTGAGCAAGCCGGCTCAGGCGTTAAGCCCGATTCACACAACCGGCGTTTAGCCACCCCGTCGATTGGAAACGACTCGACTGCTCGCCGGTTCTTTTGCGCGAGCTTTCGCTCGGGCGCTGTGAACCCTATGAACTGTGGTGCTGCTCAAAGCTAGCACAATTAGGCACGGCTAGCGTCCCGGTGGAAGCTGCAGAGAGCGGAAACCGAAGACACCGTCGCATAAGAGTGGCGAAGCCGCGATCCTGCGCTGATCGTTGTCCCGCCGCTCTCTCCGGCAATATCGACACTTCGCTGCTGGGTGTCTCGTATTTCGACGTTTTAGAGAAACTTGGCATTGGCAAGCGCGAGGAGTCTCTATATCGTTTTCTCCGTCGCCTGCGTGGAGGAAACACGGTGGCGATAGAAACATATGCTCATGCAGTCAGTCAACTTGGACAATCCCCCTGTTCCCTCAATCCTATCGCATTCTTTGACTGCGTTTGTGACAACAACGTTTCCCCAGTGTGAAAGCTTTCAGTCACAACGGGCTACAAACTGTGTTGTGCATTGCATGTAGCCCTGAGGGAATTCTTCGCCGGAGACACCAGCACATTAGTTTCATTGGTAAGGTGACCGGCCACTAACGTGTTTGGCAAATGAAGCGATCACGGGTAAGTAGAAATGCAAACAATGTTGAATGAATATTAAGATGGTTGTAGCCAGAGCCTGCCAGTTGAAATCAACCTTTAACAATATAGTCTGCGGTAACTTCTTTTTGCACTTAGGATTGCAATTTTAAACACAAAGCCACTCCACATAGCTGTCGAAAATCGTGTAAACAACAGCAGTCATCGTCCCCGGTTCGGATGAGCGAAGCCTTAGCTTGATGAAAAGAATGGCGGTCTATACTTCTTGGTTGTTTCAATCACAACCTCGCACAGCTGAACAGACAAACAAATCAAGGAAATATATCCCGCGCTGGCTTGCAAATCACAGCACACAAGCAGGGTACATAGCAGAGCAGAAAACACTGGCAATGAGCACACGGAGGCATGCAGCTTCCTTTCTTTTTCCCTCGGCGAATGATTGGTTTGCTGCAGCATTCCGTAAGCACGTCGACATTCAAAAGTTGAGCCTGATCTGTCTTGCAGTGCCTTGCGGAACGGCAAGTATCGCCCACCATTCCACAAGGCACTGCAGGACTCGCAAATGTGTGAACAGTGCTTTGCAATAAAGGCCATGATCGGGCAGCAGGTGCCCATCTAAAGACATTTAATATTGAATGGCATTGAACTAACCTTTGGGCTTCATCACGTAGCAAGCATGGGTGAGGTGTAATTCAAGAACATTTAATGTTCGACGAGTTTAATTTTAGTTTAGAGTTTAGAAGTTTAGTTTAGTTTAGAACCTGTTATTGACTTTCTCGCTACTAGTGGGCTACGCGCACTTGTGTCCGATAAGGAAGGCTTCTTCGTCATCATGCCGGAGGACATGTTCGCTGAGAAGGCGACCTGTGCTGTGCAGAAGAACTTCAAGGCGGTCCTAGAAAGACCAGCGAAGGTTAAGGAAAGAGCCGTGGAGCTTTTGGAAAGATTGAGCCTTAAGCAGGTGTGTGCAGGGGTAAAAAGGGAAAAGAACCTCACTTTGGAAGTTTTCTTCGCGGCCAAGACGCATAAGGCGGAAATTCCGTTTCGCACCATTGTGTCTGAGCGTGGCACCTGGTTGCGTGTTGTGTCTGGGTACCTCAAAAAGCACTTGGACACGTTAAATGCCGAGGACCCTTTCGTGATACCTAGCTCAAATGCCGTTGTTTCCTATCTCTCGGATAGTAACCCTGTGGGTTGTACAGCGTTCAGCATAGACGTTGAAGATCTGTATTACTCTATGCCCCACGATGACCTCATGCGTTGCGTAAAAGAATGCATTACTGACCTCAACGATGAAGTTGCGTTTAGGTCCCAATGCGGGATTCCGGTCGAAGGGTTTCTAGAAGTGTTGTCATTTTATTTGAGGGCCACCTTTATCGGGTGGCATGACAAGGTGTATGTGCAAAAGTCTGGGGTGTGCATAGGGTCCAGGGTAGCACCCGTGCTGAGTAACATCTTCCTTGCAAAGGTTGACAGGGCACTTGACGGTCTGTTGAAGGCCCCCGCTAAAAAGATTTTTAGGTATGTCGACGATTATTTAGTTTTCGTCGACAAAGGTAACTTTAGTCGAACCCTTGATTTCGCGCTAAAAACGTTCAAGGAGCAGGGTTTGGGCCTGAGGTTCACTTTTGAGACCCCAAAAGACCAGACAATCCAGTTTTTGGATCTGAGCGTAGATGTGAGCCAGAGCCACGTTTGTTGGTGGCATCATCCCAGGACCACCAAGAATCTCCTTGATTTTAGATCGGGGCATTCCAAGCTCGTCAAAAGAGGCATTGCAAAATCATGTATCCTGTCAGCAGTAACAAAGTCTTGCCACCACAGAGTGGAACAAAGCCTTGCCGCCCAGGTAGGTAGACTAGAAGACGCCGGTTTCCCGGAATCGGTTATCGCCTCGGCGGCGGAAGCAACAGTGAAAAACATTAAGGGTGAGGCGCGGGGAAAAGTAGCAACAAAAGTAAAAAAGCAGGTCACAGTCATCCCGTATGTGCACCACATGTCACACGGCTTTAAGAGAGCAGCCTCGAAGTTCGGGGTAGATGTTGTGTTCTCGGCACGTAACAAGCTAAGCAGTATTTGCTCTGCAGTGGAAAAGCGCGTTAACAAGGTAGAGAAACAGGGGGAGAGCCCGTGCGGCATAAAACACCGCATTGAGTTCGTGCCATGCACCTTGGGTGTAGTATACAAGATACCCTTCACCTGCGGGAAGGTATACATCGGACAAACGGGGCGGTGCCTCAACATTCGCCTGCGGGAACACCGTAGTTCTTTAACAGGTACGGCAAGCTCCCACTTGGCGTTACACTGCAGGGACTGCGCCTGCACCCCGTTACTGGAAAAAGCCGTTGTTTTGTACAAACACCGGGACCAAAAAGCTCGAGAGATTGTTGAAGCTCATAGAATAAAGAAGGAGGGGTCAGCCTGCGTGAGTCAGGCTTCCTTGATTTTGCTGGACAATGAGGTCGAATTTTTAGATCGGGGATGACGCATGTAACATTGTGTAACTGATAGCACCCAATTTTGTGAGGCGCATGCGCACTTCCATCGTGATTAGAGAGTCGTGTTATGTGTTTTTCTTCGTGGTTTCCTGAGAATAAACCTTTCAGTTGTTAGTGAGCGCTCGTCCTGTCCAGTTCCTTCTTCTGTCCTTGCAAAAATTCGCGCTGTTCCATTATGAATCCATACCAACTCGCCCAGTTATCCTGTTTACTGAGTTTAATACGTTGTGGTGCTTTCCCATCTGTTTCGGTGTCACGGAGTGGGGTTCAAATTAATAAAAATAATTCAATGATCCACTCTGAGAATAAACGAGAAATTACGGGAAAAGAACAAGAGAGCTAAGTTCGACCATTGACTAGCGCTAGGTCCACGCCTGGTGTATAACCAGTAGAGAAAGATGATGACACAGGGAGGATAAGCAAACAAAAGATTAGATTTAATAAAGTGAAAAACTAAGCTGTACACGGCAATAGAGCACTCAACACAAACCACACTCCAGCTCAAAGCTATGGAGCCCTGCGAGCCAGAAACTAATACTAAATAGACTCGACGCTCATAAAACCGGAATAAGCCAACAAAACAGTGACGAAAACCCGACACTAACAACGAGAGCAAACCGAGATGGAGCTCGAACGTTACCGCTACAAACATGAGATAATCCCCCAAAACAGTCGCGACAGAAAGTAGCACTGTGTAAAAATCTTCCCAACATTCAACAATTCGTACTTCAGAGCCAGAGAATGTAGTAGACAAGTCCTAGAAAACCAGGCTTAGCTTTCCGGTAGGTGCCGAGTCCAGAGCAGTCCGTAGTCTGGAGTTGTCGGCCGAAGAACGGCGTCTCGAAGTCCAGCGGTCCAATTAGAGGCTTGATGAGGTCGACACCGCGCACCACACAGCCACACACGCTTCAGCACAACAAACTCAAACACTTGTCCGACAGGCAGGGCAGAAGCCAAAAATTACACGTTCCAAGACTCATCTGCAGGGAGTAACCACGTTGAGTAGCGACCCGGCCAGCTCTGGGGTTGGACTACCTTCTTTGTTCCCGAACCCCCTTTTATAGGCTCGTCTACCGACCAACCTCCCGTTTCCCCGCCTTTCGGGTCAGTCAACTTTCAAGAAAAACAAAGCTACACAGCAACGACCCAAATGGCAAAACCTATTACATTTTTCAGACAACCAAACATATGTGCCCATCCATTCCCCCGTACGAGTCCAAAAACATCAATTATCGCCGATACATAGAACACGACAGGCGGCAGACTGAGCAAAGCCGCCGCCTTCAAAAAGCGTGCTAGCCAGCGTAAACATCTTTGTATCCCGGCGGCGCCCCTGCATGTCAAATCGGCACCATACGCGAGCCAGCATACGCACCCCTCCGTCCGCAAGGTCAAAGCCACAAACTGTGACCTGGGATGATCTACGTCGCCCGTTAACAAAAACCCATTCTGCAAACGAGCAAGTTCGTTGGGGACTTAGAAAGGAACTACGACGGGACAAACTGAGATTAAAAGTGGCACCACACTCCCCCTTTTTGACCGTATCAACACTTAAAGTGGTCCAAAAAAAGATCATAAAAGTATTTAAAAAAATGAAGAGAAGCCTGAATTTGTGACACCCGGTTTCTCCATCCTGTGTTTTTTTTGTGCTTTTTCTATTACGAAGCGAGACATTATTCCAGCCGTAGGCACCGGATGTAATTCCCGTCTGCGATCATAAGATTATAGGATCCTAACTGCCGGCAGCTAAGTGTCAATTACATCCGGCTTGTGCATACAGTGCAACATCTTTTGCTATTCAGCCGATCAGCACTTTACAGTCTGGGTATCTGTTCTTGTAAACGACAGTAGTGCTACATGTTAAACGGCTCTAAAGCGATAGAGCAAACTCACATCTCATTATCTTTTAGCTGAATAAACTGTTTGTTTGGTTATGCTTGTTATCCAATTTTTGTTTTAAATTTAATTTTCTCATATAAACACCTACATTATAGAGAAAAAATCTTTTTATAGTACTGAGGTGTCCATATTAAGAAGACATCACTGTATCATCTTTGAAACTAGTTTGCCACAGCCAGTGTTATAATATGTATTGATTTTTTATGCAGTGCCTGCCTTTCCTTGCCCCTTGTGAGGACGACTGAGAAAGCGACTTTGCGCCACAACGACGGTTGGCAAGTGTCCCAAGTGTCGTCACCTATAGTGGTCATGTGCTATGTGTTCGCAGCATTGTAAGCCGACCGTGGAGCACTTTCAAAAGGGAACTTTCGCCATGTGCACAGTATGGTTGTGTACAATACAGGGCACGTACAGTCAGAAGAATTATGAGAGGGAACATGCGGGCGCGTGTCACTTGGTACAGGCAGAGCAGCCTAGCAAGTGTCATGCTTGTGCACCGAGGGGCCCTGGTTTGAAGAGCCGAGGCAGAAGTTTCAGCGGCGGTGTCACCGCCCTGGCGGCTTGTCGCCGAAGCAGAAACGGGGTTAGCTAGCTTTGCTCGTGGCTGGCTTTGTGTAGTGTGTGTAGACCGGGAACGTAGGCTTATGAACTTCGGCAACAAGAATACTACACGGCTTTGGTGTTTTGGTACGAGCAACAAACGTGACACTATCTGCTACGACTAGCTACGACCACCCACCGCAGCGGTGAAGGCATCCAAGAAGCAGAACCTGTGTATTATGCCGTTGCCGTAACCCAACAGTGCTCATTTGTCATGGAGGGCTTTCCGCCCAGAGACTTTGCTCGTCACTGAGTGTTATTTCCCGTGTTTCTCTTTGTGTGCGCAGTGGCAGGACGGGCCTCATACAGCAGTTCTTCAGTCTCAAAGGTGACTAAAAGTTGAGGGTGGATGGACTTGCAGCAATCCCCTCGGTTGGTGCGTGTGACAGAACCTTTGTACGGCATCATCGGGAGGATGCTGTTGTGAGTTAGCAAGTTGTCCAATTGTATGTTCATTATGCTAATATTTGAAAAAGCTTGTTTAAAAGGATGCTGGACCAAAATTTGGATTTCATAAAATAAGGCCGCGGAAGCTTTGAATGGGAGCTCTACAAACTCCGAAACATCACTCATACATCAATATCTCAAACGGATGGCCGTATTCTTGGAAAGGAAAGGGCACAATCAAACAAGAAATGTGACATCATACTTCTCCTGGTACACTTTAGAATGAGGGGAAGCGGCCTCGCTTCTCTCATTCCCGCTTCGGTTCACCTGCTTAAGGGAATGAAGCCTAGAGGAGAGGGAATGAGAATCGCGACATCACATGTCTCGTCGGCCTTGTTGAATCCCACATGTTTCCAAAAATACGGCCATCCGTTAGAAATAATGCTCTATGTGTGATGTTTTGGGGGTTTTGCAGCGTCCCGCCTACCGCCCCAGTGTTGTTTTGCAAGCTTCGAATTTCGGTTAAGCATACCTTTTAATATGAATAATTGTGTCATCAGAATGTTAGAACATGTCAGTTCTACACAGCTACTCTCAAACATTTTCGAGTGGTCTCGCCTGCCAGATTCAAAGGGGGCGGGTGCAACATGTACATGTTTTTATGTCTACAGCACAAATAGTTCCTATCATGCACTCTAAATAGCTGTCAATCGACAGACTGGGTAAAAGAGTGAGCACAAACGAGTCCAACTACCAACAATGCTGTCCATGGCGAATCTTGGACACCATGTCTTACGTCATGTGGCCTCAGCGGTCTTTCTATAGTTCTTTTCATTGTTGCCGGTAGAGCAGCTACCGATAGGGGGGGTTGCGAGGACGTCAACTTTGAAATGCAGTTTCTTCACATAATGTTTGCACTTTGGGAAGTTTCTACACATATACCTTGAAGTCGCTATTGTACGGATGAAACAACTTTGTAAGAGTGTCTATGAAAACTTGGGCAGGGTTCTCTTTAACGTGCCTGACTTACAACAAGGCTGTCCAACTTGAGAAATTTCACTGGTGGGAAGCTTATTTTCATATAAGAATGGTGTACTTCTTCACAGCGCTGTATGTATCCAACAGAAACTCCAGATGTGTTCAATAAAAGTAGCGTTTGCTAATATTGTGTTTTCTGTGTATCTGATGCACTAGGTTGTATTTGTTTTGAACGCTTGCTACGTTTAGGCTATAAAAAATAGTCTAAATTTTATGCCGACAAGCTTATTGAAGAAGAAGTGTTCGGTCTGAATAAAAGATTCCAGAAATTACACTAAAATAAATTGCTACTTGGGGTAGCAAAAATGGTGTTTTACAGTCGACTCTCATTATTTCAAACTCCAGGGCCCGTTTGCTCGAAGCGCTAACCGCGGCTGAAGTTAGCCGCAGTACCTAGGAGAGGGATTTTCAAATCGCGTGACTGGCTCAGTAGGGATGCGGGGAAGCGTGGCGGTGCCCCGGTGAGTGAGCGCCGCACGCTTTGGAACTAATATGTCGTTGTAGCTGCAATACCGGGCGCGTTAGTCAGCAACGAATGGTGCAGGAGGCTTTCGCTTTGCCTTACCTCACTTCATCACAAAGCATGAGCAAGGCTCTTGCCGCATTTTTTAGATAGTCTTTCGACTCTGGCCATTCCTAAGCCTAAATGAATGTGGTAATTGTCGGCTTAGCAACATCTTTGGAAAGCGGATTGTCTTGACTCTATCGGTCGGGTATTGATTGCACACAAAAGCAAACAGCATCCCTATAGACCTTTTTCTAAATTACCCAAGCATCGAGAAGAGCGCTGGAAGTATAATTCTGCGGTCTGCGCGCACTGGCCTTCCTCTTATAAAAGATTCGAAGTAAATAATCATAATAAATATTTGACCAACGCACGTGCAAGACAAAATTTGTTTTAGACTTTTTGCTTTAGAACAGTTACTACTTCAGACGCCAGCACGTGCAACGCGTGTAACTACACTTGTAGCATGCACCTCGGTGCTTGGGAAATTTAGAGAAAGGTCTAATATGGTCTATTGGGACGCTGTCTGCTTTTGTGTGCTATTAATACCCGGCCGATTGAGTCAAGGCAATCCACTTTCCAAAGACATTGCCATGCTAACATTTATCGCGTTCATTTAGGCTTAGGAATGGCCAGAATCGAAAGACTATCTAAAAAATGCGGCGAGGTCATATGTTCATGCTTTGCGATTTAAATGAGGTAAGGCAAAGCGAAAGCCTCTGGCACCATTCATTGCTGACTAACGCGCCCAATATTGCAGCTACAACGACATATTAGTTTCAAAGCGAGCGGCGCTCACTCACTGGGGCACCGCCATGTTTCCCTGCATTCCTGCCGAGCCAGTCACGTGATTTCAAAATCCCTCTCCTAGGTACTGCGGTTAACTTTAGCCGCGGTTAGTGCTTGAGCAAACGGGCCCTGGAAGCCACACACTTTAGTTTGAAATATCAGAAGATTGAATTATCAAAATTCATCTAAATATTGTCACGAATAAAAACATACTTCTTTATTAAACTTAAAATCAGTGTGTAATGCGCCGAACTTGTGCTGAGAAACATAAGTTAACAAAGACTTTTGATGGTGTCGAAAGGACAACTGCCTCACGCAGCCAAGCGAAGGTACTTTTGTAAGCGCGTAGGTATCTAGAAGTTTCTGAGCTCGAACAAAAAAAAATTTAGAGTCGTCTCATCATTCCAGTCACGCAAACAATAGAAAGAAGGACATGCGCTGGCGGGGTCAGCGGCATGTGAGTCGATCACGCTGCTGACTCGGCTATTTGCACGTGGCATTACTCCCCTCTTGTGAAAGACTCATCGTCTTTATGCAACACAAAATTAAATTAACAGCTTAAACAAGACTAGGTCAAAATAGAGTCTCGTAAATAGCAGATTTTCACAGTCCTACCGAGCATACCTAGTTCAGTTGAGTCGGAAGACGTGAATCACCTACGGGTCGCAGAGGGCAGCGTGACAATGTTGATGTGCCATTGGCCAACGACTTACAACTTAGGTCTCATGTAGCGAATAACCTTGAGGTCGAAGCACCACTTTAACAGTTCCTTGCTGCGACGATGAATTGGTGTTTAGATTCAGTGGGTAGCCAGGCTGAAACTGGGCGTCGTGGTGACAAAGATTGTAGCAGTCATCGTCAGGAAGTTGTGGCTTGCATCAAAATGCGACCAAGCTGGCAAACTTCCTCCGTTCGTTGAGTGACATACCAGGCGTCGTCGTCCTGTTCGTCTTCGTGACAGATACCACACTTGCCGTAGGTATTGTCATCGGGTTCATCATCAAGGTCGCCGTCAAATTTGTAGTCGTGGTTGTCGTCAAAGGGCAACTCCGGACCATACTTTCAATTTTGGGATTATGACTGTTTTTAGTGCAGTCAGCGTCCCTGAATTGCAAGGTGTAATTTTTTCCTCGTTATTGTGCGTAGTTTTAAAGATATGGACGCCTCAAAGTTTTGTTTGGGGCACGGCCAACAAAACCGAAACTAGCCGCTCGAGGCCCTGGCAGCACTAGAAATCAGCCGCTATGTGAACGTGACGTCAGGATCGTTCTTGTTCAACGAGTACGCAGGTTGATCAGCAGCTACTTCTGTTGCGCTAGCCGTCTAAAGGTAGGAGGTAAGCTGATTTTATTTTAATTCTGTATATGTGGTAGATATCCAGCACATGTAGGAAGAGTTAGTGCGTATACCCAAAAGCTAGTGACTGGAAAACCCGTAAACTCGTACAGTGCCGTACTCGGCGGCCGCTGCCGCCGTGCGTGTGCCATGCCGTACTTGTCGCTAGTATACCCAAAAGGTAGCGACTGGAAAACGAGTGAACTCGTTCAGTACCGTACTCAGCGGCTGTCGCCGTGTGTGCAGTCTTCCGTACTCTGTCGCTAGGCCTAAATTGTCATCGGGGCTCCGTGGATGGAGCGGTGTTGCTCTACGACGCGCTGCCAGTGAAGTACAGTACTGGGGGCCCTCTCGCTTTCGCGCTGCGGGTCAGTAACAGACACGAAGCTTTGAGGCTTTCCGGCACGGGCTGCTGCGTTAGGGCTGTACATGTCTGTTTTTGCATTCTTTTTTCCTTGGGCGCGTAAAAGCCAAAGTCCACTCGTCGAACAGCGTTTACCCACACCTTCTTCAATTTCTGGTACGTTCGAAACTTGTGAAAAAGCACCTCCGGGTTGTGCAGCGGGTTGTTTGAACAGCCCACAGCACTACAAGTTCTACTCGGCATCCTTCGAGGAAGAGCTGGGCAGTCTTGGGCGCTACGAGTTGCTCGCTAAAACCAGTCTTTGAGTCCTCACAAGCAAATAAACAAAAGGCTATACCGAAGCTACACGGGCTACAGATAAAAGCAATGGCTAAACATGACAATCACAAGTCCAAGTAGCGGTGGTAGCGGCTCAAAGAAGCGCACTCCGCATAACGCTTGGAGGAAAAAAAGAACGATACTGACGTCACGGCCCAATGTTGCTTTAGTGATCGGCAACCCGCTAGCCGACCGCTAAGGTGCAGCGGCTCGCGGCGGGTCACATTTTTATTATCGGCATTAGTTGAGAATGCGGCATCCCACGGACGTAATATTTTGGCTGGGGCCGTATTTTGTGTCACTACAGCGATACCAGTAATTTCTTTAATTTCGAGTTTTGGCCGGAGTTGCCCTTTAAAGTCATCGTCCGGATTGTCCTTGGATAACTGTCAAAGCCGTAGTCGGTATCGTCTTCCATGAAATTGTTTGAGTCTTCGCCTGGGTCATCATCAGTGTCGTCATCAGTCTCGTCACCACGGTTGAAGACTGTTTGTCATCGAGGCCGTTGTCAGGTTGGTTGTTGACATTGTAGCCGGGTTTGGTCTTTGGAGTTGTCGTCCGTTTCATCATCAGCGTAGAAGTCGTCATGATGTTTTCGTCTAAGTGTGGTAGCCAGGGGCTTTGTCAAGTTCATTGTCCGCGTCGCTTCCGAGGCCATAGTTGAGGTCGTCGTTGGTGTCAGAGTTGGAGTCGTCCTCGGATGATTTCAAGGACGTCGCCTTCACTATCGTCGTCTTCAGACTTATTGTGTTCACAGATGGTACGCTTTATGGGCATAGACTGCGTTACCCTGCACATCTACCAATATGTTATGAACAAAAACAAACTTGATTAATAAAACTTCAGATCAATGTTAAATGCAGCGAACTTGTGCCGAGAAACATAAAGTAACAAAGACCGCACATACTTTGACAGCGACAAAAGGACGACTGACTCGAGCAGCCATGCGAAGCTCTTTTTGTAAGCCCGTAGGTATCTAGAAGGTTCCGAGCTTGAACAAACAAGATTCTCGAGTCATCTCAAACATTCTAGGTGTGCAAACAAACAAAAGATTCCCCATTCCACCCAACTCCATTGCAGAGAATTGGAATTTTCTAATACTAATTCCATTCCTTTGAGCTCCTGGAAAGGAAAAACTGGACCCATTCCCACTCCTGGAATGGCTGAACTGCTGTATTCCATTCCTCTCAATCCCTCCCAATTGTGAAAATGGCACTTGACAGCTAGTACTAAGTTACCGGAAAATAACGTCGACGTAAAGCTGGCGTTGTGAAATGCGTAGACAACTGCAAAATTCAAAACCCTACCCGCAATCATTGATTTTACTAAGCTGAGCTTTGGTCGCACATAGCACTAGTGGCAATTGGTATGGGGGCACTGCAGATATTGATCGCACCACCAGGTGTAAAAGCCTCGTAACAGAGAGGAAAACTAAGTCGCCCATCTTTTCCACAAAGGAACCGTATATGTCCTCCACTTTTACGAGATACATAATAAGTGAGGAGTCACGTGTATTAACGAAGTGCGGGCGGTGTGACATTGTCGCTGCCTGGTGGCCTGCAACTGGTGCTGTAATCACACATGGTCCCAACAGCCTTATGGTTGCATCTCGCAGCACCAGGAACGACACTTTGGCTGTGTTCCAAATCTTACCCAAATAGATCCGAGTTACTCCGGTGGGTCGTGTCACGTGACAACACAGATTGAAAAGTGCTGGGCACGGGTAGTTTTTGGAACGCTGAGGTGCAAAACCCTTACCCTGGATTAAGATCGAGTAAATTGCCCTTGTCAGCCTACAACTCTACAGTTTGGGTTGCTTCACTGGGGTTGCCACTTTCATCCTCGAAAGAACATAAGCAGTCAGATAACCAAACCGTCAGTTACCTAAATGCAATAATGCCGTTTCGAAAGCCCCTTTGACGGCATCTAAGCAGCTCGCATTAGAACAAAGCCTATTCCATTCCTACTCTATTCTGGGCAAAATGTAACTACTAATTTCATTCCCATTCCATTCCAGTGCTGCCACCATTTTATTTGCATTTGATTCCAGGGTTGTGGAAGTGCGGAATCGTTCCAACTCTGGAGTGGCAACTCCTCAACACTGGTGATAGTCACCAAGGCACCCAGTTCAGTGTGAATGCTGTCCTCACAGCCCATCCAAAGCTGTTATTACTGTAACAAACTCCAGTACGACGAAGTAGTTGAATTCGGAAGCCTGCTGTGCAGATTTGTACCTTGCATTGTTTCCGGTATTTTTTATTTCTTTTGTATTTTATAATGGACAACAACCGTTGTAATCTCGGTATTGTTGCCAAACCTGAAGGTTTTATCATCGGTGCACTTTTAAATAAATACATATATGCCACAGCCGCAGCTCAGCGATGAGCACTTACACTGCGACTTAGGTGTTTCGTAAGTATTCATTTTGATTGCGCGATAATGATGTTTGTCTTCTGTTAGAATTAAAAAAACCAAAACAATATTCAACATGATGGATAATTTTGGACACCCGCGGCATGTGTGATCTGAGCATTTGTTCTTTTCATCTGAAGTGTGTCTCTTGCTTACTACCTATAGAGTATACGATGTTGTGGACGGAAAAGATGCTGCGACCGACTCCGAGCAATAAAAACATTCTGTTTATTCTCATGTCGTTGAGCTCGTGGTGACGAGTATGAGTAGCACTGTCATCTTTGGCGATGCCAAGGCTGAACCGATAGACTGCCGCAGAGCTATCGCCCTCAGCTCTGCACTGTGAGGAATGGCACGATTTTGTTGAAGTGATTGCGGCTCCAGAGAGGTGTCGTTGCTGTTGACATGTACCGCAAGCAGGATGACATACTAGAGAGCAGGAAAGAGAGCGTTTGGAAGCCGTGCATGGTAGTTGACGCCGAGGTCAGGAAATGAGGCAGCAGACGGGGGAAATCGACCCTGTCCTGCTTTCAGTCCGGCTCGATCAGTTTGGAGTGTACAGCCTCGGACTGAAAGGGGGATGCCGGCCGACTGCGGGGCCGATGCAACATCCCCTAAGATGAGAAACCGAACTGAGAGCGAATGCCTGACATGGCAACGATGAGGAGACCCTGGTCGGCTAGCAACATGCCTTGTGAACAGTGTGAAGATGTCGATGAATATTCACTTGCCAAGCCGGTGGGGCAAGCAAGGTGGTCGCAGCCCATTGCTGGGAGATGCCGGTGCTAGATGCGACAGAGCAGAGGTGGTTGCGGAGGCGCTGCAGATGTGGAGGCTGAGAAAGTTGAATATGTGCCTACTGCATTTTCGTCCGAAAAGGCAGAGCCATTGCCGTGCCCTTGGCCACGAAGAACATTCCCCTGGATAGCAGGTGCTCGGAGTCAATCATAATGTCCAGGTCATCAATCTGTAGCGCTTTCGATCTTGAGGACGGAAGAGACGGTGCAACAGACTCTGAGTTTAACTGTGAAAACATTCTCTTTATTCTCGTACCGTCAAGCTCGTTCCGACGAGTAGCTTGCTTTTATACACTGCAGTCATTAGCATTATAGTTGATCTAAGTATTTTGCAACACTATTAATACGGCAGATTGGGCGAGTTGGTACGGCATAATTACGAACCAGCGCACAGGTAGACCAGTTACTCAAAATCCAAATACACAAAAATATACACTCGCACAGCGCTGATGTGAGTTTTTTGTGTTTGGATTTTTGGTAACTGTCTACATGTGCGCTGGTTCGTAATATTGCAACACTGCCGTCTTTAGGCGGTGTGGAGGCTGAACCGATGGACCGCCAGAGGCCCATATCTGTATCTGTTTCATATACTGAATGCCTTTTTGCACGGCTCTGTGTTTACTTTTGTCTTCCAGATTTTTACTGCTCACTTGTTTTTTTAATTTTATTTAGAGGATACTACTGGCCATTGAAGGCCCAAGTAGGAGTGGGGTACAACATATGCATTCACACACCTACAACAACAAACAAATAACACGACATTAAGAGGTTTACAACAACTAACCAGCAAATATACAGGATATATATATTTAAAAGGGAGGGCGGGGGGGGGGGGGGGGGGGCGCACAGCATGCATCAAGCAGCATGTAATTCAATCATTTGTAATAATAGATGTGAAATTTAAAACTCATATTTAAGATTGAACATTATCAAACAAATGTGAATTTAATTAAGCTATAAATTTTATATAGATTGTTACTTTTTATACAATTTTGTCTAGATTTGTCAGGATACAATCTGCGAGTACGCATAAAGTAACTGGAAAGTTGAAAGAAGCAAATTAGAGATTGCAAAACCTACTTTTCAATAGATATTTTTTTCCCAAAGCATTTACGTGATAGTGCAGCTGAAATAAGGCTCCTTTTTCAGTTTTTTTTATTTGAAACACCTTAAAAATACATTGTTTTCTAAGATTTTTTTTTAATATTATGCTTGGAAAATTAAGTTACCGATTGTGTTCAGTTTATTCTAAACTATTTATATGAAATTCCAGAGTGCTTTTGTGCATGACAGTGGCTAGATAAGGTTTTTATAATTCCTGATAAAACAAACTGACTAGTTTCTCTTTAGTGACCGTTTCGCCAAGGTGACAGCAGAACAAGTAACGGATCCCGACGTCAAACTGCAGGAATTTGAGATATATGTTTTCTTAGCGAATGCACGCCACTGTTGTGACATATTTGACTATCCTTATCGCTTGCTTGGGCTCAGCGGGTAATGCAGGTCGGCACTAGCGTGAGTATAAAGGCTGAACTGCATAAAGCGATTTAGCGAGCGACGGCGACAGCGACGAGTCAGCGACGTATTACGAAGATTTCTTACTATCGCTCGTCGCGTCACTCGGTTTTTGGACTTCTAGAAAACATCGTTCCGCTTTCATGCGGCTTGCGTCGTCGCGCGAGTGACCGAGCGTCAGCGAAGCGGTTCGCCGTCGCTGTTCTCGTCGTTCGCAAAATCGTTTACATGCGGTTTATACTTCACGCTGTCAATAATATCGACTCGAGCGCGCATAATTTCATTTCCACGGGAGCGCGTGTAAATCAAATCCTAAACCAAGACGGGGGCTGCAGCCAGCAGCTTTGAGAGCGTCATACAATGGATTATAGTTTGACAGAAGCAAGCACACACTTCGCTAGCGCATTCCAGCCTTGAGCGCTCGAACTTCCGAAAACGAAACCAGATTTTGCTACATTTTGGCTAGCTCGAAACATTTTTTTTTTAAATATAGGGTGTCTTTTAGCTATAATCTAGACTAAGAGAAATGTGTAACTTCCCAATTTATATTTATGTCGCCGTACTATATAAGTAATAATTGTGTAATATCGTTACGTTCATATAAAATACGGGGGGTGTCACCGGACCTTCGGCTGAAACAAAAAGTCTGCTATATATACCGAGCGGGTTTCTATTACAACTGAGTAGGAGTGTCGGGTTGTTAGTGCCTCTGTTCGTTGTTTGTGTATGTAGATGCTTGTATGTTGATCTTGTGGTATGTGCTGTGATGTATGTGTTGGTATGCTGCCGTCCGTGTTCGAGCGTGTCACTTCCTCAAATGCCGAAATATCCTTCATTTTTGTAGTTTTCCGCATACTCACTAGGTGGCGCAAGCAGCCGCCCAATTTTATTTTAGCTTTGTTTGTACATAGTCCATTTATGTGTAAGGAACCACACCACATAGCTACAGTCTAGTAGAAAAGTAACCGCGTGTTTAAATGGCGCATAGCGCCGGCGTTCAGTTCGTCTTTGTTCGCTGGCCGTTTCGGTAGCCGATTCCTACCCGGAAAGCCGCAAAATTTGCGTACACACGAGATATGAGTGGATACGTCGAAACGTCGCGTACAACTTTGCTCGCGGTAAAGAGGTGAGCGGGACGTCGGTAACGCCGGTCGGGTAGGGTCGGTGTCGGAGCTATTCGTCGTCGCTCGCGGCAAACGGGCTTTTTCGATAAAGTTCATGTCTGTGGTCGCGAAAAGATAACTGCTGTGGAAATTACCCGGCGTCGGTGACAATGCAACCGGCGTGAGGCCTCGGCGATCGGCTGAACCGCCACGCGAACGAGACCTGCTGGATGGGGAAACACGCTGCTGGATGCAGTCGATGGTCGCTCCCACTGTCGCGTAATCGCCGTAATGGATACGGCGTCGGCGCTTGGGGGTGAATGCTTGCGGTAGTTCAGCACGTATGGACGATTACGAACGAACACGTGCAAACTACGCTTTCGCTGCGGCGAAAAGCCGTGTAAAGCGCTGGGCCTCGCTCGTAGAACCCGTCTTGCAAGTCAAACGGCCGCCATTGTAAAAAAACACCCCTAGACGTGTGATCGCAGAACGAAGTACACGTTCAAAGATGTTCATTTTACACGAGACCTCGGGTGCAAACGAAATACACCGAGCCTCGCGTGTAAAACGAACACCATTTGGGGAGTCCGCCCTGGGACAACGGTTTACACGTCCAGGGGTGTACTTTTTCGCTGTGTGTGTACTTCCAAGCAAACGCTTCCCAATTTCCTCCTCTCCCCCCCCCCCCCCCCCCTCCCAAGTTTACGAAGCCGCCCTCATGCAAGCAAAAACTCTTTCATCCGATCACTGATAACTAGAGGCCGGATTTTTAGGCACTAAAAAAACACGCTTTAGGCGCCAAAAATACGCGGCAAAAACTTTTTAGGCACTAAAAATAATAAAATAGGCCCAATAAATTTTTAGATAAATGCTAATAATTTCAAGTGAAGACGTGAGCGAACTGTAAGCACGACAGGAAATCCAAAAATGTCATTGCTATGAGGCCACAATGGCAGTAACAGTTCAATTCAATTCAGTTCTTTATTTTTCTCTCATAACAAGTTCTATACATTGACATTAGACGTGGAATTGCCCCGTAATACCTCTGGGCTAATGGCGATTAATTGGCTTAATTTCACAAGCGCATTGCTTACATACATGTTCAGATGCGAAAGTCACTCAAGCGTCGCATATTGTGAAACAGGCAGGAGAAAAAATACTTGAAATATGGTAATACTGATTTATAAAAGCGCGAAGTCATTTCTGCCTGACGCAATTAGATTACAATAAAGCAAAAAAATAATAAATGCAAGATAGACAAGGTTTGTTAAGAAATTAACATGTTGTTACGTGAGAACTTACGTACAAACTTTAGCAATTTTCTACAGGTACATTAATTATACAGGCAAGACCTTTGAACACTGCCAAATACACATACGCTCATTCGAAATATAAATATTAAGAATTGTGTTTGCACAGAACGCGGAACCTAGTTTAAGAATCACTATGAAAATTATAGAAACAATAGGTAACTACCAGCATCTCCAGATTTCCGGGTTCAAAATTGTGCTTCTTGTCGCTGAGAATGAGTTTGTACGCGGAGAACGATCGCTGGACGTCGACAGATGTGATTGGTGCGTATTTATACTTGGGAAGATTCGATGGGTTAATTGACACTGGGATCCTACAGTGCTCACCAGCAAGGACGTCTGAAGCTTCTTTAAGGACACAAAACCCCTTGTTTTTGTCCCAGACCGATTGCAGCTTCGCACGTGCCTTTTCGGCAACGGGTCCTTCGCGAACGGTGGCGATTCTTTCCTGTACGTGGAGAATTAGCGCAACGTTCGTAACAAGAGTTTCTCCCGCACTTTCAAGTTTTTTTTATAGAATCCGCTAAGAACGTGAAGTTGGCGCAAAGGTACACGAGGTCTCCTGGAAGGCTATTCACGGAGAGGACAGCTTGAGCCTTTGTGACTGCAACACTCTCGTCAATTGGAAGGCCGTTGATCACGGCCTTGATGTTCGAAAAGTAGCAGTTGTAGTACTCAACAGCTTCTAGCCACGTTCCCCATCGTGTGACGACGGGTTCTCGCAGTACTCGACGATTGGTTGATGCGACGGTTCCTTCAGAGAATCAACCCAGCGGAAACACCAATGGAACCACCCAGATGCGCTGCATCACACCAGGGTTCCCGCGAGGGGAGGTGGGCGTAATTTTTCCCCATCACTTTCTTTGCCCCTGACGGTATCATAGTTCCCCTGGGGAGTAGAGTTGTGCGTCCACCGCCAAGTCCTGCGGGAAAGCCACCCGTAAAGCATGCAGAAGCCGCCGCTCCGGTTGCACCGGCGCAAAGGGAGGAGGGGGGGGGGGGGGGGGGGGGGGAATGCTAAAGAGAGGACCAGGTTCAAACCCATAAAATTCAGAACAGTAAATATTTCCAGGTAGGATGAATAAAGGTATCAAATTGCACTCGAAAGCGAAACTTGACGCTACATAGTGCTGATTTAGGCGCCAATTTGAGAAAAAAAAGGCATTTATAGGCATTTATCGGAGTTTAGGCACCAACACCCAAAATAGGCATTTATAGGCACTATAAAACCACCATAAAATCCATCTTTGACCTCCAATTCGTGCTCATATATCGAAATGGGGCGATAGCAATGCAAGGAAAAAAATAGGCATTTGCCTAAAATCCGGTCTCTACTGATAACCAAAGACGGCTGGCTTACACAATTCCTCCGCTCGCGAATGCACAAAGTCTCCTTAAAGGGACACCGAAACCCCCAAGTTTTTTTTGTTTTTTTTTTTTTTTTTTTTTTTTTTGCCAGGCGATTTATTATGGTGTCGGAATACTACCCATTTAATATTTTGCTACAGAGTCACGTATTTTTTTAATAAAGCCAAAAAACGCAACTGCTCGAAACTGAAACCGAAACCCCCACACCGCACGGAGAAGTGGAGAGGAGAGAGTGAGTGGCGGAAGTCACGTGGCTACACCCGACCGTGCGGGTTCTTTTTCTTTTTCCAGGTGCAGCAGTCGGTATGCGTTCGGGATCCGTTCGCCGTGCGCTTCCTTTTGCAGTTATGTGTGTTCTGTACTTGAAGATGAGTTGTTTTGTACATTTAAGTGCTGGCAATTAGTAGCTGGTGCCCGTGGGGAATTCCCGTGATCGGCTGCGAAAAGAATACTCCCAAGATGTTGCGTGAAGATCTGCCTCACATCTGAAAGTCGCATTGTGCGGCAGAGGTGTCCAAATAGAAATCTCACACTATTTGGTTCCAGCGACATATCCTCCACAACAATTTCTTTTTTCGGTGATAATTGTAAAAAAAAAAATGCAAACATCGCAAGATGTATCAAAAAAAAAAAAAAAAGGTACGCCCACACTCGGGATCAAACCCACGCCCGCTGCGTGTAAAGCGGACGTCTTTCCACTGGGCCACTGAAGGAACACTCCCGTTTGTAGTAATGCATTCGGTCGAGTGTATGTCGGAAAGCTTGCTGCCGATTTTCTTCCAGCACATGCACTTTCAGCTTGAGGTCGGGCAGCACCACGCATTGGCCACATTCGCATCAAGTAAATAAACCGTACGCGTGCGTACTCAACTTGATGTACGCACTTCGTGTTTGACGTTTGAGCGAGTGATGTCTTCAGCCACGAGAAGGGACGACGGCTCGGCGACATCTTCGTGTAATCGGCTTGCAGGTCGGGCGTGTCGTATACGGTATGATTATCAATTATTTTCATCGGTGCAAAATTTCTCTTTGGAAAGAAGACAGAATTCGCCGGTACTGTGAACAACAGTTTTGAAGTAGAGGTCCCACGCCCGCCGTCCGCAGAACAGAACCCTCTTCTCGGTTTCCTTCCCATAAGACCAACCCTTTTTAGTCAATAGTTGCAAGTCTAAAAACTGCAACTTTCCATCTTTCGCTGACTCAGAGGTGAATTTCAGTTCCGGTGCAGCGGTCAAAATAAAGTTATGGATCTCAGTTTCGGAATGCTGGTTCGGAGCACAAACCAAGATGTCATCAACAACACTTCGAACCAAAACCCCATCCACAGCCAAAGAGCCAAAAAAAAAATTATTTACCCGTCAAGAGTGTTAAAATAAAACTCCGCCAACACTGCAGCCACAGTTGAACCAATGCATACAGCTTTCTGATGTATATAAAAGTCACCATTAAAGTTAAATACAGTCGCCTTCAGATAGCACGTCAGAAGTTATAGTACCACATGTACAGATATTCGCTTTGGTCTGAAGTGAGTATACATTTTTTTCTAAAAGCTCCCCCCTTTCAAGAAACAACACGCTATCGATAGAATAATATAAAAGTTTGATGTCCAAGGACATCGACGTGCATGTTCTCCGATGCAGAGGAGAAATACCCTTTATTTTTTCTTCCGAGTTCCTAAGGGCAATACTCCCCTCCAGATTGACATGACCCAAACATCCCTGAATGAAGACCGCAAGCGACTTTTGCCGTGACCCATTTTCGTTGATTACCACCCGGAAAAGGAACTTTACTTTATGATCCTTTACCAACAATTTTAAACCGAAAGAAGAGCATGAAACGTCCTTTACTCTGTTTAACGTGGCCGTGATTTTCTCCTAAACCAAAATCTTACAAACATCCCGTTTTAAAACCGCAACATTTTCTTCGCTCTTTACAAATGACTCGGAAACAGGCACCAAGGGTTTCTCATTGAAAATAACCATCCGGGAGCACTGCAAACAAGCCACTCTTATCACACTAGAGCAGGGTCACTGCATTATCTCTCAACTCCCTTTTCCAAGCCGACACTCTCCTGAAATTTCTTTGTTCAACCGGGAAAGACGAATCTACCACAGGGCTCAGGTTGCTCAAGGGCTGATTTACAAAAGTCGTTCTATCCTCCGCCGGTAGCAATTTTGGTACTAATAGCATGCACATTTGAGCACAATTCAAACCCTGAAGATTTCATATACAGGCAAAATTTTGAACCTTCATTTAAAATTGCTTGAGAAGTCTGAGACAGAATAACACTTTCAGGACTGAAAAAAACGTTCCACAGAAGCCGACAAAGCTGACCTTTTTTTCATCAAGTCTTGTTTTGCCACGACTTCTCTTTTCTTAAAAGCCCACAAGGAACAAAAGCTTGCGAGCCGAAAAGAGTTCCAGCTGTCGAACTCCACAGAACTGCGGAACCCCTCCCCCAACACACCTTTCCACAACACATCAGCGAGCTCAAAGAGCCCGCGAAGTTGCTGACCTGCCGCATTCCGAGAGGCCTTTAACATTCCGCGTCTGGTGCCACCAAGGGAGATTCCGCTGAGTCAGATACCCGTAAAGGCTGGGATCCACAAACTTCTTCCTTAGGCAGAGCCCAAAGTAGCTCACATCCGTCTGGAGTTCACTCAGTCGCTTCACTCAGTCGCAGACCAATCTTGCACAGCGTTAAAAACACCAAACCTCGTTGAGAAGGTGGTTGATGGTTTGACAGAAAAGGGGAAGGAGAAGGGAAGACGTTTTGCGTTTTTAACGCTGTGCAAGATTCCCCTCTTTGGGATAAAACTTCCGTTCTGTGTAACGAAAAGGAATTGTTTAGAAGACTAATTAAGAAGACTTTGTGCATTCGCGAGTGGGGAATTGTGTAAGCCAGTCGTCTTTGGTTATCAGTGATCGGATGAGAGTTTTTACTTGTGTGAGGGGGGCTTTATAAACTTGGGGGGGGGGGGGGGGGAGGGGAATTGGGAAGCGTTTGCTTGGAAGTAGGAAATGGAGCTTAGGTTTTAGCGGTTTGGAGGTCGCCTTGTGTGTTGACCTTGGGGTTGTTGTTGTTCGGGATGTCGGCTCGCTTTCACAAACTATTAGAGCCGGGGAGTGGCTCATGCTGTCTGGGGCGAACTCGCTGATAATCTTTTTTATGCGTTTGAGTTCTTGTTTTCCTTTCTCTTTTCCATTTGTTTGGAAGTCTATTTATTGGTGTGCCCATATTATTAAATTTCAGCTGGGTTTGAGATTTTGTTGAGTTCGTCCGTTTTTTATCGTTCCCCATCTCAGGGTCTACAAGATGTCCATTAATCACCAGCCCACCTGCACTCCATCACTGCTTACAATTCGTATTTGTATTGCGCACATCGCAACCAGTGAAGTTCGGTCGCGAAGCTGCTCCGTTTAGCTGTTAGCAAACCAGGAAAGACGATGCCCTTCATATTCTGCTTAAATCCTGATGGAAGCACCTGTAGACAAAATGACCAGCTCAATTTACGACAAGTTTTTTTGGGCAGCACCATATTTTGGATGCTTGGTTGGGGCCAAAGCAAACTTCTCAGATCCATCACGAACACAAACCGACACAGTTAGACAAAGAAGTTGACATCCCTTAAAGGGGTTATGACTTGAAAATTAAACGGATAGATTATTCTTGAAATGGGATGCTCATAGGCTACTTAGTATATACACCAAGTTACGCGATTCTAAGAGCTCTGGTAATTGCAATATTCAATTTACAAATTTTGTCATTTTTATTTGGCGACCAGGCAAGACTGCCCAAGTTAGTCACACAGGGGAGAGGGTTTGGGAGGGTGGGAGGAAGTCTCGCAGGAATAGGAAAAATAAACAGCTTAACATAGGGTTCATAAATATGCAGGGGGACAGTAACAGAATAAAGTGGGAGGAGATCGAGGAGCAATTAGAAAGCGAAAACTTCGCAGTGTATGCATTAGCAGAAATACAGCTGAGAGATATAGAAGAACCACCATACATACCGAGATATCAATGGATGCGATGCAACCGGGCCAGTGGGGAACGCAAGAAAGCGGGATTAGGGGTGTTAGTGAAAAGTGCGCAATGTTATAGGGAACGAGAGGGCTGCAGTGAGCACATGTGGGTTAAAGGCAGTATTGGGGGTTTGGGTACAATCCTGGGTTTTGTGTATCTAAGAACAGGGAGTGATGCAGGAGAGAAAAACACCGAACACTTAACCTGTATATCAGGAGACGTTAGGGAAATTGGCACTAACAGGGAAATAATTATCTTTGGGGACATAAACGCGCATTAGAAGACTTTGAAGTTTGATGGGCATACCGATACAACCGGGAAGGCGTTAGAAAAGTTCTGCGATGCCCTTGATCTCTTATTGGTTAGTGCTCAGATAAAATTGATGGAAACATAACGTGGGAAAGAAAGATCTCGCACTCGACTACTGTCTACCGTTTAATGTCGCGGAAGCTATACTACAGATTAGGCGGTGTGGAAATGGATGTGGAAGGCACAAAACGTCTGGGGAGCGACCATCAGAGAACTAAGATCAGATTTGGCACAATAAAACGAGAAATGCAAAATCAACAACAAAAGGGTAGAAATAACTTAAATGTGAAACAATTACAGGAGGTATCTAAGCGAATCGAGAACATAGTACCCAAGCAACCGGAAAGGAAAGGGGCATATGAAGACTGAGTGTTTTCAAAAGCGAGTTAGAGAAATATCGAATGAAACAAGGAGAAAGAAAACTAAAACGCAAGCTCAAAAGCTGGTGGGATAAAGTGGTTAAGGCAGCGATATCGATACGTCAAGCGGCGTCTAGGGAGCCCGGATAGGCAAAGAAAAAGGGGGCCACACTAGCCGAAGTAGCATCGAAATGGGGGAAATTTCAGAAAAGTAAAGCGGAGGCATCAGCATTAGTACAGGCCAAAAGTGGGAGGGCAGGAGTCCAGTGGATGATAGAGCTAAACCAGTAAAATAGGAATGCGGCAAAAAGGTTCTGGGAACACATCAGTGCACAGGGAAAAAAGGCTGAAAGGTTCCAGCAGGCACTAACCACACAGGAAAGGACAAAGATAGAGGGGGGAAGAGGCAAACGAATACATGACATACAATCAAAGCAGCATTTTCAGAGTTAGAACCAGATCAGGCCGTAGGGAATGGTAGCGTCTACACAACACAAGATGATCATACTGAAGAAGAGGAAATGACCACAGGGGAATGCGAAAAAGAGGAATGATAGGTTCTGGCTGGAACTGCGACAGGTCCAGACGGCAATCAGATCAGGCCAATGAGACTGATAAAGGTCCTAGGCCAAACAAGCAAATTGAAACTAAGGCAAGAGATTGACCAGATAATGATGGGAGGGGAGGTACCCAGTGACTGGAAATTGAGCAGGATGAGATTATTGTATAGGGGCAAGGGAGACGAAGACAGTATAAAATCATACCGACTAAATCAGAGTAACTTCAGTAATATTGTCACGAACGACAAGTGATGAGGCGGCGAATGACTGAGTAAACTGAACATTTAATGGGGCAAACTTGTGCCCAAAAATAAAAGGAAAAAGAAAGATAGCAATACAGCGTTGAAGGCGGCGAAGCTGCAGGATCGAACGCTGGAGCGAAACTGACTCTGGCTCGCTACGCGAAGCCCCTTATGAACACGCGTGGGCTTCTGGAATAATAGGTGCAGAAAGTTCGACGCGTAGAACATTCGGGCCTCGACAAGTACCAGGATCTTCGAATTTACCAGAACACTAAATTGCAGGGATAAACAAAAGACACTTCGCCCGCATGAATCGAACCCTGGCTTTTCGCGTGGGAGGCAGGCACGATAACCGTTAGGCCACGCCCGCGCTGCCTACCTGGCCGACTGCGCTCGCGGCAATATACAAACTGGCTATGCAAATTGTAAAAAGAAGAATGGAACAATTGGCAGAGAGAAAGCAGATTCTGGAGGAGCTTAATTACGGTTTGAAGAAAGATAGACGACTAGATGATAACTTATTTCTAATCACTCAGTGCATAGAGATTCAGTTTGTTCCAAAGACATGGCAAAGAAGACGCTCTAGTAATGGGCGACAGATGCTGCAGAGGTTTTCATGGTGTGGTTGGAGGTACCCTCCGTGATGGGGGCTGAGTTTAATTCAACCTCCTGTAATAGCATCCTGGAATCTTCCACTGAAACGTTCATGTCATTTATTTGCGTTAACCCAATGTAATTATTTAAAAATTCACGAGCAGAACTGACAGACGGAGCGGAAACTGCCTAAAAATACAGACCGAAGCTTTCAACTTTCCTTTCCACATCCGTGCCATTATTAACACCATCTAGTATATCAGGCGGAAGAGCTACGACTCTAAGGTTTTTTATTCCTCAAGATTTTGCCGTATTGTAAAAATAGAAGAAACGAAGTGGCTAGAATCCTATTTACTGCTGTTGACGACTGCCCAGGTATCCGCATCAACAGCTGGAAATGCAAACGATGTCAACCACGTCGTTGGTATGCTAAGAAGGCACGCATAAAACACCAAGGTGACTTGAAAGTAAACATCTTAGACACAAATCTGTCTGGTTGGGTGAAATGACTAAACTAAAAAAGAATTCTCCAAACTCAAAACCGTAAAAAGTCAACAATGAAAAATATAACGAGGAATCGAGGTGTCTTTCACCGACCCGTATTATTTGGTAGCAAACGGCCTCGGAGAAAGACCCCACGCGAAACTGTAGTTGTATCTCCACTCTAAATTTGTCGGCGGCTCGAAATGTGACCCCAGCGGCCGCTGTAGTCCCAACTTCGCGGTCTTTCGGGAACCCCTTGCTTAGCAACAAATATCAGCGGGCAATTTATAGCTGGTGAAAGATTACAAACCCAGTAGATGAATTTCATCGAGCTGGAACTTCTTTTTCGAGATAGACTTCATTGCAAGCGCCATCAAATCCCGGCGAAAGACAACCAGCGCGTGCAGGAGGCGGAGCTTCTACTGAATTTAAAGCTTGTCGCCGACTGTTGATGAATAAAAAAAAAAGCGTCCCTTAAATGCTGGAGCAGCTACATGGAAAACGATGACATTGTGGTAAGTTGATTTGGTCCACACAAGACATTTAAGTAGGTGAATTGGGATTGTGTGGATATTTAGACAGAGTGTAGTTGGTCAGCCATTTCAAATTTGCGACGAGTCACTCGCTATAGATGAGAAATTTAGCCAGAGCAGTACAACCGCTGACCTGGGGTCTTTAACGTGGACCACGCAGTAGTGATACACGACAGCACGCCGGGACGATGCTCATCCATATCGAAACGGGCAGGGTGGGGATGAAACCCAGGATCCCTGGGTTCTGCAGAGCGATCTTTGGCTCCAGGTGCTCCGAGCTGGTGTGCGCCTGTCGACTCGGCTACCGATCTCCCATTTAAGAGGGTGAACATATGTTATCGATCGAAGAAGCACTCTCGGTACAAGCACAAAGATCTCCGGCCCATACCAGGCGACCAAATCAGATTTCACACAAAACCTCAAAACTATTTTGTATATTACAGCAAGAAACGTCAATGAAAATATCTGTAGAGGGAATTCATTTAATATAATCAGATGAAAAAAAAGGGGGGATAATGCGAAAGCTGGCTATTTTAGACGAAAAGCAGCAGCTGAAAAAAGGGAGGCAACGAAGTTATTTTTGCAAATTAGTCAGGATTTTGTGCTACATTGTCAAGGATAGCTCAGTTTTTACAGTGCTGCAGCCACATAGGAAAAGAGCGGAAATAACTCAAGCCCGGACAAGGGCGCCCCTAGCGGCAGATAGATAATTTTCATTGGTGGGTTCTTTTTAGCCGCAGCACTCAAATTAAGTTCGCTCAAATTTTGCTCCACGGAAAAAGCTTGCGGAATTTGTGAGAATATTAAATCCCGTCGTAATAATGGCGTGCGCATTAGTTCAGAGCAATTCGCGACAGTTGCTTCCGACTAGTAGGTGGCGACAACCGCTAGGTGGCAGCGAACAATCAGAAAGACTCTATTACAGAGAATGTCCAACTGCTCGATCAAGGTCACGTGGTCAATGGACCGTGTTTGCAGTACAAGGTTCAGGTGACGAACGGGTTGGTCGTCCGCGAGCGTCTCCGCCTTTCCGCCTGCTTTCCTCGTAGCCACGCGATAACGCCGCGCATGAGCAATTACGAGCAATTACGAGCAGTTACGGTTTTTAATGGCGTACGCCTCGGATGGAGACGTCTGCCATTAAACTTCAAATGCTCCATATGGTTTCAGTATGACCTTCTCTATAATCTAGGCTCTCTACGAACAATAGGCGACAGAGGCGACGCCACCGGCGTGCTCCTTTCCTATACAGCTGTACGATCACGTGTGCGTTCGCGCAAGTAACTTTGACAGTGCTGCGGAAACTACGCTGACCTTGACAACGTGGCACCAGCAATATTTAGGGTTGTTTGTCTTGAGGACGTGAAGCGACTACGATGAAGCAATTACAGAAGACAAGGTCGTGGTATAGGTTTCAGCTGTACTATTTGACTTAATTTAATTGCAAAAAAGAATACAGATCTGTTAGTTCTTGTGTTATGCTTTGCTACCTTTTTATCAAATTTTCGTAAATGTCAACACAAGCTAAACGGGACCAAAACTGGTCGCTTAATGTAGGTTAATGCAACAAGTTAACTGCTCCAATCCTAAAGTGTCTCATCCCAATTCTCAGCGCATTTTTCTAATCTGCTTTCGCTCCAAGTTGTTAATCACTCTGTTCAACGACCAATTCACTGCCTCTCGTACCAAAGAGCGGTTCACGTTCTGCAACTTTGACGAGTTAAGATACAGCTCCTGAAACGAGGAAATGGCACATTCGATGTGGAGTTCATAACTTTTTGCGCGGGTGTGCCTGACCCAACGTTGTTTTTGTACGACCGCCCGACATTTGTTGTCCGATCTGGTTTACCAGGTACGGCCACCGAATAACCGAAGAGTGGCAGTTAATTGGCCACCTTCCGGGACACTCTTGCTCGCGCGCTGCAGATACGAAACTATTCATACTATTGTGATCATACTGGATTCCCATGTGACAGGTGTTCAAATTGGACTTCGCCGCCCAAATTGACCTTGCCATTTATGGCTTTCACAAAAGCCGAGATGCGTTCCAGTTGACGGTGTCGAGTTAGCTGCGTCGAAACTCTGCTGCCATGACCGTTGTTAAAATTTGTTGATAAGGAGTTAGAAGATAATGTTGGAACGGTGTTTTAGGAGTGCAGTAACACGTGTTAGTTTAAACCTTTAACCCGTGCCATAATAAGCATGTGTGATAAGGTTCCGTAGAGTTCACGTAGTTTATTTCAACCTTCAGCGAGTTATGTGTAAGAACACAACAATTTATAAGGAACAAATGACAAAACAAGTGTTCACCAAACGGAATTAAATCAGCACCTTCTTATCACGAGGAGAAAACTTGTCTTTTTTCGGTTATACTTTTGCTCATGGCTCTTTACTGTACTAACGGTGCCTCCCGCAAAGGAAGCGAAACGTTTAATTAAACTGTTAATTTTGATAAGTCAAGCCGTTTTAATTTTCGCTTTCACCATATGTTCGCGCGGTTTCTGAAGTATTGTTTGCATCCACCGAAATGATTACCTAGTGATTCCAACATCGTGAACTACGCGTGCGTAGAAGAGAGCGAAAGCTGGATTACAAGTATTTAAGAAAAAAATTTACGATTTCGGAAGTAAAGTAATTCATTCGCGTAGCTCAGTGTATTTTCTGTTCATTATTCCTTTTTATTTGGCAAGTTTTTCCACGAACATTTATTTGTATCCAATGTACTGGCAAATATTGCTGTCGTCTCGGCGGTGCAAGACCGTGAACTATTCAAAGTGTGTCATTCGAGCTCGACAATCTTTGACGTAAATGAGCGGAGCGTTAATTCCACTCTCCCGTTTTTGAACGGGTGCGGGCATCTCTGAGGGGTGTTGTGTCGAGAGCGCGTGCGCCCTTGAGCGGAACCGGTTGGAGTTGCTATCATCACCAAAACGCTCAACGGGGTTCGTTCCGCGTTGCGCCAAGGCAAAGTGCGACGATGCCGGTCAGGGGAACGGCGGTCGCCACTGCGGTATTAGCGATCTTAACTACGATGTTTCATGAGGCGGCTTCCGGACCCTCGTGTCAGGACAGGGATTACCTGTATGCCTGTAGCGAAGACTGCTACAGGTACAAATTCTACAGGTGCGCCAACTTGAACAAAGTGGACGACTTCTACCACTACGTCCAGCGTGCCCTCAAGTATCCCGACCTCTGGTTCATCTTGGAGGACAGCCAGCTGGACTACTACCCAGGCGGCACCTTCGCGGATGGCAACGTGAGCGTCATTGAGCTGCGGAACGCGCGGGTGCACAGCTTTGCCCAGTTCGGGACCGGGCCCAACCCGTTCCTGGGGATCGAGGACTCGCTCGAGATCATCATCTTCAGGGAAGGCAGCACGCTGCCGGACTCCTGGACGATGCTCGGCCGGCTCAGGAAGCTTGAAAAGCTCGAGTTCCGGAACATGAAGCACCTCGAGCTCACTCGCGACTTCAACGACCTTCCGCAGACTATGACTCAGGTCGATATCTACAACTCGACCATCGGCTACATCGACGAGAACTGGCTGTCCTCGCTGAAGAATCTCGAAAGCGTCGTCGTCAAGAAATCCAACCTAAAGAAATTTTTGAGATCGATGCTGCCGCTGCCTGCTCTGAAGCTGTATTTCCTGAACCTTGAGTAAGTACTTCGAGTAAATACTCATAAGTACTCAAAAGTTTTACTGGGAAGGTGACAATATGGCCAGTTTTGTTAATGAGAAGACACTTGACATAAGATTACTTGTAGGCGCCTTTCTTCTGCTATGTCCAGTACGCTAGTAGATAGTTATAAAAGATCGCGTTATCTTAGAACTATAATGTAATCGAGGCTGCGCCCTACCACTACGAAGCCTGCCCTGATGCAGGTGTTACGTGCAGTGTATGGGTTTCAAGACGATACTGTAAACACACACTATTCAGCTTCCTGATGATTTCAGTATAGTTAATGCCGATTTTGTGTTAAGAAATGCCAGTCTTCAATTTGGTAGCACTAAAATACTTTTCTTTGTTTCACAGTTAAATTTCTCCGGTCAAACTGCCTTGTTGGATACTTAAAAAAAAATGACACCACAAAACACAGGAAACGTTACCATTGAAAAACTGGACTACTTTCCCACCATGTTCCTGGTTGAATTTTCCACCCGCTTCTTTTGATCTCGTGTCCAGCATTGGACAGCTATGCGGTCGTGTAATCACACTACAAAAACGTTTGAGCTCATCTCCCTGCAGAACAAGCCGACAGCCAATCACGGAGAAGAAATGTGTTAGTGCCGAAATTCAGCACACGATTGGATATGAAAACTCTGAAGCATAGAGGAAGAATCAGCAAGTGAAACGTTGTCCCTGCACACGTCCCATCTTTTCAAGTCGTAGCGTGCTTCACCATTGGCTGGGATTCTTCAGTGAATCGCCCTGATTTGCTGTGTACGTGTCTGCAGGAACGTACTTTCTTGAAGCGTACTGCATAATGCACGTGAAAGATCCCAAGTTAGCACTCGGACAACACTGGCCACATTTTCCATCTAAAAGCGAAGGCGTCAGACACCATTTTGGAACAAACTAACTTTCTTTTCGTTCTAGGCCCCAGTGTGTGCTCTAAGTGCCCTCATATCTGAGCCGCTAAAAGTTCACTACGGTCGGCCCCAATTTTTGTAATTCTCTGAAATATGTTTAGGACAAAAGGACAATGATCTCATTCACCCGGTGCGACCGCACGAGCCACGATCAGGTGTCGGCATGATATTCGATGTGCAGTTTCGTTCGTCGTGTTCACACGGCTATTAAATGTTTAAAAAATAAGATATCTTCCTAGAAATGTTTACTGCATGCGCTCGCTTTTATTAAACAGCTGCGAAAGTTCGACTTATGTTCATGGGCGAAAGTGGCGGAAGCTTTGTGGAAGCATGTGTTACATTTTCTGCCTACCCCGCGTCTTACGTGTTGCCATAATTTTTTTTAATAAGGTTTTACGTTGTTACAGGCTACGCAGTCTTCTTAGATTAGAAGGCTAGTCCTGCTAAATACCAGGAGATACCTTTCGGAGTAAGCCTGAGACAATCACTGTGCAGTCACCCTGTTTTATTACCAACCGACGTTCCGATATTTCTTTCTCGCTTGGGTCGTTTCGGTCACAAAAGCTGCAATTCCGCATGGATGATATTTTTTTCTTATTAAAATTTAAGGTGAAATAAAAAAAGAGACTGAAATAAAGAAGAGATAGTTTTTGGCTTGTTCGCGCGGAATCAGTCGATGGTGCAAATCGCCGCCGGGTTCAAAGGGCTGAGTCTTTTGCGTTCATTTATTTATTCAATCCTACCCAACCAAGCGTGATGTGTGCGCTTGCTGCTAGGTGCAAAAATATAAAAATTATAAACAGGCCTATTACTTTTGTCCTGGGACGGCGCCTGGTCAACTACAGAATCTTGAAGTCGGAAGGAACTAAAAAGCTGATGTTCGTTCACTGCTGCTCTTCAGCGTAGCGCTCCATACCAGCATGGAGCAGGCTCACGCAACTGGAACATTGAAATATTTTTATCTAAGGAACTCTGCGTTTGCTACCATGTAGTGTAATAGTCTTTTTGCAAATTTTCTATTCACGCAATTACTAGAGAGCGTAGCTTTGTGGCACTTTAATATAATGAATTGTAAAATTTATGAAGTTGAATGATTCTTGATTATTTAATTTATTATTCGGAAGGGCGGGGGAATAATCTACATTGGATAATAATAACAATAACAAAAAGCCAGGGAGCACGGATAAGGAAAAAAGACGACGACAGTAATTCCTGTGTCCTCTCGCCTTCTTCTTTATTGGCGTTTCATCTCATTTAAGGCACGATTTTGGGGTCGAAACTTTCATTTTTACCGAAAGAAAATTATGTTCTGGGAGCATTCTTGAAATGAAAGACAGAAAAAAACGGCAAGCTTGGCGAATTTTTTTCCCGCATATTTGACCATTGAAACTGCCCAGGCGAAACCCTGACGTTCCTCCCACAGGTCGGCCATCGCACCTTTGACCGCTCGCTTTTTTCTCATTTTTAAAATAAAGAACTAACACTCTTTTCCGACATTTTCTAAATAGTTTTTTCTTAGGCATGAGCAATTTAATAAAATCGTTCATTATTCAATATTAATATAAACAAATGTCGAACTTTGATAATTTTTAGCAAATTTTGCCAAGTTTTTACGTGGGGCCTATTTAAAATATTTGAAAGACCTTGACATCGCCAAAAAGCTCAAATCTAGCCATTTTCAACGAATACAAATTGAATATTATGTATACAAAATAATTTGGTATATAAGTTTGAATGAGCGAACGTTTCAGAAACCTAGCGAATTGACAATCGATTTCCCCAAAACATATCTTTATTTGCTGCTTTTTATTAGTCGCAAGGTATAATAGTGGTTTAGTAAAATATAAATATGATAAATAACAATAATTGTATACATGAGCGCAATTAAAGATTTCATCTTGTCCGATGTGCGTTGGGAAGTTGCAAGCTTTGTTGCGTAGTAAATACTTTCTAATACGCATGCCTTACTGTTTCAATTTTTAATGTTACGAGTTAATTAAAGTCTATTTATTAGGTAATTATCTGTACCACGTCATCATATTGACCAAAATACTACCATGCGAGGATGCCTTTACAACGAACAAATGACATGATTCCAGCTTGAATTGCGGACCTACAAACAAAACAGAATATTTTTTGTTTATATTTGCTAATAAACCGACAATTCTACTTTGCTTCCAATAACACTCAAAGCAAACTAAAAAACAAAAGTTTTTTTAATAAGTTCCAAATTTGCTGAATTTTTTTAAACATTCGTTGCTTCAAATGTATGTAACATATTTTTTTAAACATATATAACGGGTTCGTATTGAATAAAAATAGCTAAAATTGACATTTCCCAAGATATCAAATATTATAATATCTTCTATAAATCACATTAAAAATTACAAGCTTGGCCACATCATAACTAAAGGGTCATAACGTGTTTTCTTCCACCTGTCGCAATCGCATGTCTGACCTCTCGCTACTTCACAACTTCTCAAAATACTGCAATAGGAGACACTCTTAAAATGGATCTCTTACGCATTATGAATGTAACAAAATTGTCATCCTTTAATGTAGTCTTTGCAAAACGGTCGAACTATGTTCCTTTGATCATTTTCAGTATAGTCTGGAAACATTTCAAGTCTGACCTATTTAAAAGATTTTGATTACCTTGATATCATCGGTAAGCTAAATATTTCCCTTTTTAATGAATGAAATTTCAATATGAGATGTTAAAAATAAAAGGTTATATACTAAAATATTGAGGTGGGCTAGTTGGATATGCATTTTCGAAATAAATAGCACGAAGGTCAAGAACAAACTGATGGTACAAGCGCTAACTCACAGCTGTCGTTTTAATAATCACACAGAAGACGAGAAAGAGGTAGCGTTTCTCTCTCGTCTTTCTTTTCGGTATGAAAATTCCCAAAATGAAACGGTCTTGATGGAAGAGGAAGTTACGTTGAAGGAACTGAGAAATAACAATAAAGGAAGAAGGCGTTACGTTAAAAAACTGAAAATTAGCAGAAAGAAAGGAAGAAGTTGTCCACAGTGAACCAAAGATACCACCTTAAGTAGGAAAGTTAAGGTAGTTGAGTTCTTTTTCAGTCAATGCCACTGATGGTGCACTGACACACGATTTCTCCTTTTTTTTATGGCCAGTGCCTCGTATATTTCCCTTGATGTCTTCTCACGATACCTTCGAAGGATCCTTGTCTCTGTAAGTTTCGGCTTGCAGTGACAGTCTCTTACGTGCACTGCAAGATGCCCTGATGGTGTTGATTTGAGTGACGCAGCGTGTTCACGTAACCTGGTGTTCACACAACGGCCAGATTGACCAACATATACTCTGCCACAGGTGAAAGGAATTTCATATATAACCTGGCTTTGGCAAGGTATATATGTTTGCTTGTGCCTCTGACCGCATTCGTTGCGCCGGTCTGGTGGGGAATTTATCACAGGACAAAGCTTCCTTAGCTTGTCTGGTGCTGAAAAGACGACAGGGATGTCATACCTGGCAGCCACCTTTTTCATGTTGTGTGATACCCGGTGAATGTAGGGTATTACAGCCGGGCGTTGTCCTTTGTTCTTGGCTTTGTCTTTCTGTCTGTGGATGTTGATCATTTTTTCTGCTACATCGTACAAGGTGGGACTTGGATAACCAGAAGTCTTGAGTCGGTTTATCTGTGTCTCAAAGCTCTGTCTTGCCGTGTGGTCACAGGACTTTTTTAGGGCTGCGCTAAGAGAGTTTTTGATTATAGCCATTTTAATGAGTTTTGAATGGGAGGACTCATATTGGAGTAATTGTTTTCTTGAGCGTGGCATGTACATCCAGCAAATGTGGTTTTGTTGGAATATCATCTGTAGATCAAGAAATTGAAGGCTGTCGCCTGTCGGTAGCTCGTGTGTAAAGTTGAGTCATTGTGCGTTTTCAGTGAAGATTGAACGTATATTGTTGATTTATTGCTCGTTATTTACATCAGGTCTGTTTTTTAGTAGCACGAGATAATCGTCCACATATCTGTATATTCTTGTCACCTGGTTGTTGGATACCCGCTGGGCGATGGCCCGATCGCATTTGGATAAGAAGTGTCGCATAACACTGGTGCCACACATGATCTAATACAAATTCCTTTCTTTTGCAGGTAAGTATTCCCGTTGAATGAGACGACTGTGGATGCTAGGTAGAATGTCAGTAACTCCAAGAATGACTCAAGATGTACGCCAGATTTGTTTTGGAAAGGCACTGTACCATTTTCTTCGATACATTCTTTTACAGCTACGAACAGTTGGTCATGAGGTATTGAATAAAACAAATCTTCAACGTCAAGGGAAAAACCATATTGTACTAGTACGTTGTCATTTTTTAGATCCTGTATAACTTGTTCTGAGTTTGCAATCAGCAACGGATCTTCCAGGCGGAGGTTTGATAACTGACTAAATAGGAACCTTGACGTAGCTCCTTGCCAAGAACCTTTTTCAGTTACGTCCACACAGAAGGGACATTCCACTTTGTGTGCTTTAGTGGTAAAGAACATATCCAAAACATCTTTCTTGGATGCGGTAATCTGCTTTTCAGATTTGTTAACTCAAGCTTGAAGCACAGTTGAAGTGCTTTAGCTTTCACTTTTTTGGTCTTTTTATCTTGCAAATAGTTGAAGTTCTTTTGTATGGCTAAAGTCGCCTTTTGTAAATACATATTGGTGGGGCATACTACAAATCCCCCTTCCTTATCTGAAACTAGGAGATTCGAATTATGTGTTTTAAAATAATCGACCACTCTAGGTCTCATTATCTTGTTCTTAACATGTCCGGATTTCGTAAAAACCTCAACGCATTCATCAATACATCTGGTCCTGTCATTTTCCGGAGCTTTCGCAGCAATGTCGCGTACAGTCGACAGCATCTGTACTCCCTGTATGTGCGGAGCCGTACAAAATTTGGGGCCTTTCTCCAGGACCTTTTCAATGTCTGCGGGAAGAGAGGACTCGCCCAAAAATCTGACCGGCTCGCCTTGGTGTTCCTTTTCTTTGGCTCGTAGATATCGTAGGTGTGGTATGTAGGTCCTCTAGAGAGATTCTGTCATCCTGGTTGAAGTGTGGAGAAAGGACTTGTATCTTGATTCATGGTTGAAACCGGAGGCATCTGTGTTTGCTAGCAGCCACAAGCACACACGGTAAAACCTAACTTGTCTCCACAGTTCGGATCGGAGAATCATGCAAATCCTTTTGCTGTGGCGCATTAATGGTTGTGCCAGACCGAACATACCTCCGATTTCATGGGGTATGACATTGCTTCTGATGGCGAAAGCATAAAATCTTGCTCGGGAGGTAGAAATGGCAATTAAATCAATATAATAAGAAACTGGGTCTGGATATGATACACACGGAAAGGGGCCCATTGCAGAAGAAAGGCACTGTACTAAAATATTAAGGTGGGCTAGTTGGATATGCATTTTCGAAATATACATTTCGAAGTTATATACTTATTTATTAAGTATATAACTATATTATTAACTTTATTTTTATTATTATATTATATATATTAACTAATTATAAGTATATAATAAGTATATATAAGTTATATATATATATAAAAAGGTTATAGGGTGATTTCAGATAAGATCGACCAAAGGAGGGCTAGTCGACATTTTCAAATCAACTGATGTTTTTATATGTTATTGTCTAGTGTCTGGTATGAACGAATCCAAACTTAGTTTTGACTAGAAAAAATACTTGGGGACAGGAAAAATCGTAAAGCATGAGGTGGTGGACAGTTGCATTAGAGGGGCACTGACACCCCAAAGGTCGTATTTATTTTTATTGTCTAAAACGATGCAAGTTGCAGTCATAGACACGCAAAAAAAACCGCATCGCGAAAAAAAATTTTCCCGCGCGCGCGCGCGCCTTTTTATTTTTGGCGTTTGATTTTCCCGCGTCTCGCCTCCTCGCTTCTTTTGATCGGTGACGTCAAAAATCAGGAAATTTAGAAGCTTTGTAGGCGACATCTCTATAACATTTAATTACGGCAATCCTAAAACATGTTTTTTTAACGCAATTGCGAACGCACTACGGCCCTTCTGTTTGAAATACCAAAAATCGGGAGTTCGTTGTGGTGCCGTCTCCTGGATTTGTATCCTCCAACGGAAAACAGGCGACACCGCTCAAAACCGGTCCGCCGCAACGCCGGGCGCTCGCTCCTTTCCTCCTCGCTTTGGGTCGCCATGGCAACAGCAGGGAGTGGTGAAAGGAAGTCGACTCTCAGGTCTCCGCGATTTTTGACGTCAAGGCACCGGCGCCGATCGCGCGGGAACTTCGAATTCGGCATTTGGAAATTGTTTTTTTACTTCACGAATACTGAATTCCCAAATCTCAAATTTTGAGGGTAATGTCCCGGCATCGTTTTCAATCGTTTCAGATAATAAAAAAAAATATGATTTTGATGTGTCAGTGCCCCTTTAACGCGCACTGATGGAGGGGGCCCGTTTGAGAGTGAATAACTAAAGCGATAACATTAGGAGAACTCTAATACGTTTTAGGCGCAAACTATGGGTATAGCTTGCTTGTAATATAAAGTAATCATATTTATTTAAAATTTATTTATTTTTCTAAAAATTGACAAACATGCCCGCTCGAACGACGAATGGCAAAATTTGGAGGTCTGTATCTCATGAAATAATTTAATCATTATGATATAATTTGCAGATATTATTCTACTGATGTATAGCTAATATTTAAAAAATAACTAAGGTATCTGTGTGATACAATAGTTAGGATATATTTAGTCAAACATGGAAAAAAAATCAAACAGAGAAAAATTCCGATGCGAATAAAAAAAAAAACACCACCCTCGATTTTTTTTAAATTTAGGTAACCTGTTATACTCTATTTCGGCATTCATTTCCATTAAAAACATGTTGCATCATTTTATTTAGAAAGAAGATACAACACCCCAAAGTAGGGTCCTTTTTCAAAGCCTACACTTAGCAGTGTTTTATACAAGAACTGACTCTGAGTTCCAGTTTCATGAAACCAACACAGATCTTTTATATATTTTTATTCAGATGAGGCCAATGATAACTAAAGAAATCGTTCACACACTTAAATTAAGGAGAAACTACTGTGTACAAAGAGGTATCATATTACGGACTAGTGATCCGAGAAAAGATCATGCAGCCATCGGCCACTAGGAACTTTGTTTACTTTATTCTCCTGCGAAACTATATGCTATTCCCTCTTCCGCTCTACCTTCATCTCTCTCTCTCTCTCATATATATCCCTGATATATATCCAGAACAAAAACATGTTCAAGCATTCCCTTTCTGCGTGGTAGTGTTCTGTGGCTAGCAAAAATCATTTCCTCGCTAAGCTCACGGTTATGGCAAAATAGTTAACAGAAACCGCAGACGACACTCGTCGCTAGTTCTGGCAAAACGGCCGATACAATCTTTTTTTCGCATTTCCCCGATCGCTGTCAAGGACAAGGGGGTTCGCTTCAACCAGCAAAACATGGCCGCCGACGCCTGTTTACTGAGCAGTCATGCCTGTCGCCATCTCACTCGCTGGCGTCACGGGCGATAATATCAGGCACAAAGGGGCACACCAACCGGCAGCATTATCCCCAAATACTTGAGCCTCGCGTAAATACATAGAGTGTAAACGCTGTCGCCATGTTATCGTAGTAAGACCGCCCCCCCCCCCCCCTCCCCCAACGGGGGACTGCAGTACGCGACGGCGTACTAACACAACGGCGACGATATCGACATCGCGGGCTCCGAATTTTCCCCTAGTTCTACTCCACGGGCATTTCTCGAAATGCTTGATATTGTGTACGCCCGCCTGGAAGGATTTCAGGCGCGTAGTTAAGATAAGGCGGTTCTCCGCGGCAAAAGAAAGCAATTTCACAAAAGCTTAAAAGCGGCGGCGACGCGTGTGCGGTGAACGCTTGTAGTTTTGGTGTAGACAGGGTGTGTGTGTTTTCGTTGTTGACACCAGCCGGCGATAAGGCACTGCAGGCGGTAGCTCAGTACAGCAAGGGCTAATCCGAGTGACCATCAACGTAGCCCCACCGCCAACCCCTCGCCGACATGGCTCAGGCTGTGTCATGAACCACGTGGTAGAAGCTCAGGTGCTTTCATATCAGCGCGTGGAGGGACGACAGTGCGATTCCGGAAAGTCTTTTTCGAAGGCCGCTGACCACAATTTTTTGTCTGGAGACTTTTCCTCTTTCTTCCTTCGACGTGGATCAAGCTTTGCCGACAGCCTCAGTTGTGACCTCTCTTTTCAAATGTACGTTTGCAGTGAGTGAGCTCCTCACCTCGGACTTGTCACTTCTGCACCCAGTAGTTCTTTCACTTGGCAATTATATGCCATCAGTTGGGGTTTAATTTCTATTATTTATGTATACATTATGAAGACGTCCTGGAGCTCCGAACGGGTGTTTTGTGCAGATTACTTTTGCAAACACAAAAAGACTATACCAAAGCAGCGGAATTTTCGAAATGTTGGCGAGTTGGACCTAAACTCGTTGAAGCGAATTCTTCCGCCTGACTGTTCCACCAAAGTGAGTGCGACGGACTACCTGTGCTACCATTGCTTCATGCACATCACTAAGGAGATCTCGATGCGAAGCTCAGAGCAGTGCCCTGACATATTTGTGCCAGCTGAAGAAGCAATTGAAGATCTAAATCGCAGCATACTACCTACAGATGTGTCGCCGCTGAGACAACCAAGCGTCGTAAGAAGTCGGGACAGGCCTGCCTATGTCAAGAGAAAGCAGACAGAACTGGAGCAGGTTGCTGTCAAGAATATACGCTCAAGGCTACGTATTGCGTACGACAGGGACGCACCATTGGGGTCGTCCGAACCAACATGCTGCACATGCACTGAGTGGGTGGACAACTTTCGGCAGGCCTTTGAAACCGCCACCTCTCTCCGGGAACGTTGTCAACTGCTTACACTCCTGCCGTCAACACTGACGAAGAATGAGGTTCAAAAGATGATTCCACAAGCCTCAATGTACCTCATCAGTAAGTCCCGAAAACTCAAGGAAAAGCATGGCGTGTGGTATGAGCCGGATCCTTACACGAGGTGCAAGGTGAGCCCTGACAACCTGTCTGCTGCCCTAGAGTACTTCACGAAAGACGAGCTACAATGTTCGCGCCAAAGTCCCAACCAGAAGGACGTCATCTCTGTCATGCTCAACGGAGAGAAAACGTTCGTGCCAAAGCGCTTCATGACACGCTCAATACGAGAGGCCTTCCGTATATACAAAGACAAGCATCCCGACTCCGGCGTTGGGCTAACGAAATTTTATTCGTTGCGCCCTAGATGGGTCCAATGTATTCCACACCAGGAAGCGTGCGTTTGTGTGCGCTGCGCCAATTATTATCTTTGTATTGCCGCTCTAGAGAACGTTACAGGCTCAACATTCAACACAGGTGAAATGAACTCGGCATTTCTGTGCGACCCAGCAACAGAACTGTGCCTTCAAGGAGACTGTGATCACTGCCCAAAAGGCCAGTTTCTTACACTCCAGGAACTTGATATCCCGGAGGATGAAGAGATTGTGCTTGCAACATGGGAGTCCGGCGACCTTGTGAAAAAAACTTAGGAACCTGAGACTTTCCTAAAAGTCATCCAAGTGACGGTTGGAAGTTGGGTACTTCACAAGCATATCCGGCAAACGCAAGGTAAAGCGATCTACGATGAAAAACAGTGCGTGCAACGCGGGAGCATTGTCTTTCATTTTGACTTTGCTGAAAACTGGACCATCGTGCTTCCTGACGAAGTGCAAGCATATCACTGGAAAAAAAAAACAAGTTTCGATATTTACATGTGTAGTGACGACAAGAAAATCTACAAACAGCTTTGCCATCATCAGTGAGGACCTGTGTCACGACGCCGCTCACGCTTGCTTGGCTCTAGAAAAAGTGAAGGAGTGGGTTGAAGACAACGTTGCGGTATACTCGTACGTGACGTACGTAAGTGGCGGCGCCGCCAGTCATTTCAAGAATCGCTACCAGCTTCACCAATTTGCAAAGGACGATTGCCCACAAGCCCAGTGGTTATTTTCTGCATCTGGACATGGGAAAAATGCATGTGACGGAGTTGGCGGACTCGTGAAGCGCCAGGCCACGCTGAACAACCTGAGAGAACGTTCAGTAAGCGCAATTCAGACGGCCAGGACAATGGTGAGCGTTCTATCAAAGAAACTGAAAGGCGTGCATCTTGTATATCTGGACGAAAATGAGGTTGTTCGGTATCGTGAACAAAAAAAAAGAAGAGTGGCTGACGGTGCGCGCCTTCCCTGGCATTCAGTCTTGGCACGCGTGGCGGCTCAGGAAGTCATCAACAGAAGGGACCTGTGACGTATATGTAGCACGGACAGTCGGATCTGCTTGGAAGCAACTTTATTAAATGGGTACAGCGAGGAAAACCTTAGCGTAAAGTGCCGAATTCGATTTCCCAAGGACTGCTCATTTTGAATGCAGGGACATCTTATTTATCACATTTTTCTTCACGGGGTATTTAACCTACTGTTTTTGTTGGTGGTTACTAATAATTTTTATCTGATCACTATAAAAAAAAATCCCGAAATGTTATCCTCGAGCAGGATAAAATATATCGGCTTGCCACGATTCATTCATACACCGAGAGCATCGAAGCTGCTCCAGTTAGGCACTATGGCATCCGTCACCTGAAATTGTTTGTAATCGTAAATATACAGCCAACCTAAATATCTTACTATTATATCTTTGTTTTTGTGTGTGGAAGTAAAGTTATTTATTTTACTCTAGATGTAAAATATACCGGAAGGCACAACTTCACACTGCATCATCTTTTCTCAAATCATTAGTCTCTAATATGATACCACTTTGTACGCTTATGTAAGATGCTGTATATAGTTTCTCCTCCCTTTTACTGTGTGACCGATCGCCCTTTTTATCAATGACCTTATCTGAATAAATGTATATAAAAGATTTGTGCAAGTTTCATGAAACTGGAACTCAGAGTCACTTCTTGTATAGGACACTGCTAAGTGTAGGCTTTGAAAAAGGACCCTACTTTGGGGAGTTGTTTCTTCTTTCACAGTGCAATGATGCAGCATGTTTTTAATAGAAATGAATGCCGAAATAGAGTATAACAGGGTACCCAAATTTTAAAAAAATCGAAGGTGGTGTTTTTTTTTATTCGCATTGGAATTTTTCTTTGTTTGATTTTTTCCCATGTTTGCCTAAATATATTGTAACTATTGTCACTCAGATACCTTATTTATTTTTTCAATAATAGCCATATATTAGTAAAATAATGTCTGCAAGTTATGTAATAATGATTAAATTATTTCATGAGATACAGATTTCCAAAGTTTGCCATTTGTCGTTCGAGCAGGCATGTTTGGCGATTTTTAGAAAACTAAATACATTTTTAATAAATATTATTACTTTATATTACAAGCAAGTTGTACCCATAGTTTGTTTGTAAAAAGGTTTAAAATTCTCCTAATTTTATTGTTTTAATTATTCACTTTCAAACTTGCCCCCTCCATCAGTGCGCGTTATTGCAACTGTCCACCTCTCCCTGCCTTACGATTTTTCTTGTCTCCAAATTTTTTTTTTCTGGTCAAAACTAAGTGTGGATTCGTTTATACCAGACACTAGACAATGTCATATAAAAACATCAGTTGATTTAAAAATGTCGACCAGCCACCCTTTGGTCGATCTTTTCTGAAATCACCCTATATACATTTGAATAAAGGAATGCTTCACAAACCCAGCAAATTAAAAGCGATTGTTGAAATGAAAAAGCTTTTATTTGCACTGAGTCTTATTGGAAGCATTGTGTAACTGGGGTTTGTCAGCAAATAAAAACAGAAAAATTAGTGTTTTGCTTGTATGACCTCAGTTAGATCTTGAATCTTGTCAGTTGTTCGTTGTGACTACCAACTGACCAAGGTGCACTTCTGGCCAACATTGAGGCGTAGTATACTTAATTACATATTATTGATAGTTTAATTCACACGTTACTTTAAACGATAATGGAGTTGTGCGTAATGCGGAATAAAAAATGTTTTATTACGCAACAAAGCTTGCCTTTTTAGAATGTACACCTGGCAAGATTCAAGCTTTAATTGCGCTCAAATAAACAAAATACTATATAATATACTTGTATTTCCCAATAAACCAATATTGTAACTTGCTACTAATAAAAAAATCAAATAAAAAATTAAGTTTTTGAGTAAATCGATTTTGGATGTGCTCGATTTCCGAAACGTTCGTTCATTCAAGTGAATGTCAAAAAGTTTATTATGTAAAAAAAACATATTAAATCTGTATTAATTAAATAAAAACAGAAAAACATAAACATAGGGACGGACAGAACAGCACCGAAAGAGGTGCTGTTCTTTCCGTCCTTTTGTTAAGTCTTTCTCTTTTTATTTAACTTCATGAACGCGCTCACGGCGAACTCTGCATTAATTGAAAAGAGTTAAATTTGAACTTTCCTGCAATGTCGCGGTTATTAAAATATCCTAAATAGGTCACACGTAAAAACTCGCCAAAGTTCACTGAAAATTATCAAGGGAGCGCAGTTCGACATTTCTTTAAAACTATTTCAAAGTATTTTTGTAATAAAATCTACTTTGAGAGTGTCACAACAAAATGCTTTATTTCGAAAAATGGGAAAAACAAAGTGAAAGCCGTTTACAAATCGCTGTAACGCCGAATTGGAGCGCGGGGTCACGTGACCCCCAAGGTCACGTGACCTGGAGGGGTCACGTGACCTCAGAGGGGTCACGTGACCTGGGGGTCACGTGGGGGTCACCTTGGGGTCACGTGACCTTGAGATTACCTTGGGAGGGGTCACGTGACCTTGGGGGTCACGTGACCTCGGGGGTCACGTGACCTTGGGGAGGAGACCACGTGACCTCAGAGGGGTCACGTGACTTGTTGGTCACGTGACCTTGGGGGTCACGTGACCTTCAAAGGGTCACGTGGGGTCATCTTGGGGTCACGTGACCTTGAGATGACCTTGGGAGGGGTCGCGTGACCTTCAGGGGGTCACGTGGGGTCACGTGACCTTGAGATGACCTTGGGAGGGGTCACGTGACCTTGGGATGACCTTGGTTACGCCAACGCCGACGGCGACGCCGACGCCGCTCAAGCTGGGAACGGGCCCCTAAGAGCTGCGCTCTAAAAAGAGATAGCGAGTAGTCAAACATGCAATCCCCGACCTGTGGGAGAAATGTCAGTTTTCGCCTCGACCATTTGAATGATCAACTATACGAAAACAAAAAAAAAGATTAATCAAGCTTGCTGCTTGCGCCGTCTTTCATTTCAAGAGTACCTGCAGCTTTTTTTTATTCTGCCGAAATGTTTACTTTTCAAGAATGCTCCCAGGAGATAATTTTACGGTCAAAATTAAGGTGCGGACCTCAAAACTGTGTTTGAATGGAGATAAAAAGACACGAGGAGCGTGTTTCAAAATGCGCCTTTGGCGCATTAGAACCCAAGGAGGAACACGCCAATCAGAGGTGAACACAGAGAAGGCGCAGAGAACACGCGATGGCGGCTCAGAAAAGCGCGCGCCATCATCGCTAGAGCTCGGGGCAACAAAACGCACAGGTGCACATGGAGCAGACCAACTAGGACACTGTGTGGTGTTTGAGTCAAAGTCGTTCGGGGGCGGCGTATTGCTCTGCTGTGTTTCACTCTGCCCTGAGAACCTCCTTTCGGAATAACAAGAATAAGGCTCGGGGTTTGTTAAAAATGTCCCTGTTTGTGTATTTGCATTTATATCACGGAAAGAGAATGCCGTCAACGTGCCTCGTGTTTTTGGAAGGCACGCGGAAGCAGCTCACGGCGGCAAAGCGGCAGCCGTTTCGTCTCAGTGAACGTTTTGACCTGGATGTATATTTGGACTCGATAAAAATTTCGTCTTGATGAACATTTTGACCCGTTAGACAGTTTACCTCGTCGACCCATATTTTAACACTGAGTTAATACCGTCTCGTATAAGTATGTAGTATAGACAGCTATAGGTAAATTACATTTAAAAAGTAATTCGTTAGAGTTACAGTTACTTTTAGAAAAAAAGTAGCGTCGTTACCGTTACAGTTACCGCAACAAAAGAGTAACTCGTTACAGTTACAGTTCCTTTCAAAAAGTAACGACGTTTCTTATCAGTTACTTTTCTACAACACAAAAATTAAAGAAAAAATTGTGTTTTAAAGAAAAAAATTAAACACGAATCAGTCGGGCTTCCACCATAGCCGTAAATTCAAACTTAATCATTTAGCTGGAAAATGGGTCAATATTATGAAAACAATAAAGACCAAAATTCAACTGGATGTGTTTTCTCAGACTTGAACACGAAGACTTGTTGTCGGAGTGCTCCTTGTCGCAAAGTTTGCATACTGCGGTCTAATAGTTACCAATCCCCTTCACCACAGAAGAATATTCTCTGTACGCCGGCCATGCTAGTTCTTTGTTCTCATCAACATCCCTCCCCTTGGTAGCATTAGCACATTGCTGGCTCGTTGACGGCTGCGCTGGGGTCATGGACGCCTTTGATATATTTCAGTTCGTACCCGGGAAACTAGAAACAAGCCCTGCGCAAACAGCAGTAAATTTTGCCTCCACCGTTGAAACCACGCCGGAGTAGTGGCGTTAATCAAAATACGAAGCAAACTGAAGTTCCCTCCGCGTGTATTGTTGTTTCAAGGTTGATTCACCCGATGAAAAAGCGTGCGCAGAAATAAGAAAAACCGCAACAGAGATAGTGCTTCAATATACTAAGATGTAAGTGTTCAGTCACAAAATACAAGCAAGTCCATAAAGATAACTACATTCTTCTTTTTTTTTTTCATCAAATGTTGTAACTTGCGAGAAAGAACGTATTCTCAAGTTTTTGTAAGGCCAAGTGACACTCGAAATGTCGGAACAGACATTTTGGAAAGTGCAAGCAATAGGTAGATTATACTCGTTCAATGATATATTATTCACGAAGAACTGAAAAGTAACAACAAAAGTAACATCGTTACTTTTATCGTTACCTCAGAAAAAGTAATAGAAATACAGTTACAAGTTACATCCTTAAAAAGTAACTCGTTACAGTTACAATTTACCAAAAAAGTAACGAAGTTACAGTAACGCGTTACTACTCAAGACTGAGTATAGATACACACGCGGAAATTGCACAAACGGTCATAATCTGACCACTTGCCTAAATCTGAGATACTTTTTAATCCTGTGACAAACCATATTTTCCTGTGCCGGATGTTTCCGAGAGAACAGATATTTTTATTCGAAAAATAAGACAAACGCTACGGCCCGCTCAACCTTCACCTGAACGTGCCCGCAGGCTTTAGGCTTTATATGCTCGTGTAGTAGTTTTATTTTGGCGCACTAAACGATATCCGATTAGTAAGAACCCAATTTATGCCAACCGAAAATTAATTTCATGGTTCCTTCAAGATATAGCGCTTTTTTTCTGAAAATTTCAGCTCTGTTATCGAGTTATGTTAGCGCTCAGAAAAAAAAAATGTTTTTATCCGCTCTCAGCAGCATGTGTATTTGGAGTACCATTGGTTTAATATGACTAAAAATGCTATGCGATAACGTAAGTTTTGTTAGTTGGTTAAGATAACGTAAAGAAAAAGTAAAGACAAAGATTTAAAAAAAGAATGAACTCGACAATACTTTTCTGGCTCCAAAAGACGAGCGACAATTTTCTCGCCCCTGTACTAATTCTGAAATTTGGAACGTTAATGCGCTCGCTCAGACTGAAAGTGAACGAGCTGCGCATGATGACGTTTGTAGCAGAAACCTTAAAAAAAGATCGTTATAACAAATGACACACTGTTGCCTGAAGCAACGCTGCACTTCACGACACCACAAGGTCTCCGGACACAACAGAGTACAATAAACTTAAACTTGAACCTTCTGAGTGCTTGGCGCAGCGGAGGAGGCGGGGCGTTCGTTGAAAGACAATTCGTAAAAGCGCATCTTGTAGCAGGACCATTGGTCACAGTGTGCACTTCTTTATTGGACACATTGTCACTGGGTCAACTGGCAAAACAGCGAGAGAAGGGTGGCATCGAACGTGCATATGAAAAAATAAAATTACAAAGACCACTTTATTTTTCGCACACTTTGTGGTTTCGGAGTTCTCAGTCAGTATTGTTTTCTAGGGTTCAAGTTAAACCCGGTTTAGGAGAATATTTAAACGAGTTTCTAGAACTTGCAAAAAAATAAAAAAATAAACAAGGACCCTAGGGACATTTTGATTCCGTAAACATTTCGACCCGATGGAGGTTTTGACTCGGTGGACATTTCAACTTGAATGGTGTCGTCTCGACCGACCTTTTGGCACGCGTCCCACTTGACCTGCTTGGACACTTTATCTAGATGGACGTTTTGAGCAGTAGCTTTTTTGCGCGCGTCATGAATTTCTTTACCCTCCAGACGCGCCCGCTTGCTTTAGATTCTCTTCCGATATCAACGAAAGAGGTGCGCAGAGGGCGGGTAATATGCTCATTGTTCTTTGATTGGTGTACTCCTTTCTGCGTCCCGATGCACCAAAGACGCTTTTTTGGAACACTTTCTGTCCGTATCCTTGGGGATGTTCTTGAGTAAAGCTAAGAGCGGGATGTTAGCTTCACTCAAGGTGCGTTTCATATCTCCGCTTTAGGCGAACAATTAGGCAAGCGCAGTACAACCACTGATCTAGGGCCTTGAACGTGCATCGGGCACTGAACGCACGCCGGTACGATGCTTATCCAGATTGAAGCGGTCCGGAGTGGGAACTGACAAGGAACGTTCGCGACCGTGACTACAATTTGCTTGGTTGCGCATAGACAGCAAAAGAGGCTTAATTACACAAACATTTGACGAATTCCTTCACATAAAAAAAATATTTCTAGTAAATAAATCGGGTTGCTGCACTAGATACACGTGAAAAAGAGAAATTCCCTCGAGTAAATGCTACCCACACATAAAAGAGAAGAGTGTCGCGCGGGCAGAGGGGAGGGCAATGAGAGACATTGAGAGGTAATGGGAAGGAAGTTTCGATCGTGGCGGCATACCAAAATATTTGAATGTCGAAACTATATGACAAAAGTTGTCGTTCTTTTTCCCCAGGAGGAACGCTTTGACGTCTCTTCCAGAAGATATCGGCCAGGGCTTGCCAGCCATCGACCTTTTCAACGTTGGCGAAAACAACATCACCACCCTAAACCAGGAAAGCCTAGCTCCGCTGAAGAGAACCGCATTCGTGAATCTGTATGGTAAGGAGGAAGCATGCGACGATCTGCCACACTTTCGAGTGGTAGCGATAGCGTCAATGCCGTAAATGTTGGAAGTCTAGATTCAAGTGGTTTAAATATATAAAACTGATGCCAATTAGTGTCGACGATAAATTTAAGCGAGGGACAGATCGGTGATCGGGCAATCCGTACCGAAGCGCACCTTCTCCACCATTCCTTTTTTGAGATCTGAGAAACAAGGGGTGCGTTCGGCTAAGATAAAACAAATACGACCCTAAATTTATTGATTTTAAGTTGCTGGACGAGCTCTACGGATACCATGTGTTATTAGGGCGAGTTGAACAACACCTCTCGAGGATGGACCAACCATACCTCCATCCTACACTGTTGACCTCCTGTGTTCCGCTCACCATTGTTGCATCCGATGCAGACAGATAGGTTAATGGGTCGGTCGCGATTTTTGAATGGCCGATGTAGGCCATTTCAATCCATGAAGCCATAAAAAGAAAACACGTGTAAAACGTTTCGAAAGTGCTGAGGGTCTGACGAATTCTGGCCGGAGGGAGAGTAATGGGCGCGTGGATATTCGTTAGGACTTAGTATCTTAATAGTCTATCATTCTATTCCAAGGGAGGCAAATGAAAGTCTTTAAGGGGGGTGGTGACACGATTTCCGGAGTTAGGTCAAAAATTTGTGGAAGTTGCCCTCTGGCACTTCTGAAGTAAAGAACAGAAAACCGATTTCGCCTGCGTGCCTTAGTTGTGTAAAAAAGAAAAATAAATATTGGCATTTCCGGCACACCTCAATTCACTTTCAGTCTTCGGGGTCACACCTGCTGACGTAATTCGGGGTGCCGTGCAGGTTCCCGTTGACTCTCTCGGAGGACGCTTCCTCTCCCTCTCTCTAATGACATTAGAGGGCGTTAAGCGCGAGACACATGGACGGCAGATTCGTCCGATCCGACAGTCCGAACGCCGATCCGAATCGCCGCACGCGACAGTTTGAGGCACACGCTTCCGACCTCGCATGCGACACGACGATCCGTTCGGCTCCGCCCAGGAGATCCAAGCACTCGAGCGGAGGTCCGTAGGACCAGGCTGGGCCCGCAGGCCTTTTGGTATGGGCACCCTGCCTTCTGCGGCCCTTGCAGGCCTGGATCTCCTAAAATATATGGAAATAAAGTATTATTATTATTATTATTATCTCTGGTCCCGTATTGACGGTTTAGCTCACACGATCGAAGTTAGAAGCTCGATCTTGTTAGCTCGTGCATTCTTTGCCGTGGCCATCTTTCTCGAATGCGTCAGCCGGATCCACGCGTGCGGCTTCCCGTCGCCCGTCCCGTTTTCTTATTCTTCCCGACAGACCCAGTTCGTCATCATGACGTTCGCGCTAGCTGTTCTCTCATTGGCTGGACGCATCCGACAATCCGTCCGTCGTGCGAAACTATCTGGCGCGTTGGACGCACGTCGGATCTCCGATCCGACGTCTGAAGCGACCAAATTTTTCGGATCAGGCAGTCGTACTGCCGGATCGGACGTCGGATTGAATGGATTTTTCGCGCATGTGTCTCGCGCTTTACGCTGCAGCTTAGAGCCGAGCGAGGTCACGTAAGCTTCTCGCCGTAGTTCCTTCGGCTGCCACTCGTGGCTGCAGGGGAGGGGGGGAGGGGGAAAGCTCGACATTTGCTTTGCGATTATGCAGCGGAATCGCGATATTCTTTAATGAAGGAGATGCTTTCTCCATCCTCCAGGAGACGATAAATAACGTAAAATGACGAGATGCAAATTATTTTAATCTTAAAATCGCTGCGCCCCTCCTTCACGCTCGACCGTGAGCGAGCCCCGCGAGTGCACTCCACGCCGCATCGATTCGATCTTATACTCCGTGTCACTAGCTGCGTGCAGTACAGGCGAAGGCAACGCAAGACGAGAGGAGAAAGGGCAACCTTTAGGAAGGCTCAGGAGGAGGAGAGAAACCACCTCTCTATCGTTCCTAGTGCTCTCCCTCTCTCCCCTCGCCCTCCATTGCCCCTTTCTCCTCTCCCGTCCCTCCTTCCTCGTGATCGCTTTTCCTCTCTTTGCCTGGCGTTGCCTTCGCACGCACTGCACACAACTACAGTGACACGGAGTGAAGCCCTCGACGTGCGGCGGTTCTGACAAGAAGCTCGGGAGTTCCATTGCCAGATTCCTGCAACCTAATGGGTTTTCATAGAGTTACGTTGCCTTGTTTGCCGTTGATACAAATGTACGGTGACGCGGCATTACCGGCCTCCAAGATAAAATCTAACATAATAAACCCAAATGTAAATATATATATATTTTTGTAACAGACCGTACCACAAAGCGGGCCAAAAAGACGCCAATTCCGACTTTTGTTTTTCCTTTAATTTTTCTTTGTCTGGGTACCCACATTGTGTGGGTCAGCGTCAGCCTCACTTAAAATACGCCCCAATAACCCGTTTGTTTCAGTTTCAATTATCTACTCGTCCATGTCAGCACTGTAGAACGGGAGCTGACGGCATGCCTCCCGGGTTGTTGTATTTTTGCATGCACTATTTCATGGGACGCAGTTTGACACTAAGGCTAAAGAGCCCAATGAATTATGTTTACTATACACGCACCGCCAAGATGGAGCATGACGGAATGCGCTGACCAAAAATGGCGGAGCGTGCCCGCGAAGTTAACGAATTAGGAGCGCGCGCTGCACGATCGAAGGCAGACGGTACCGCACAGTAAACTTTAATGTGTTTTCCACTGAACGATAAAAGGGACCTTTAGCGAGCTTTTGCAGTGTTCCACGAAGCGCACTACTGGAGCCCTTGAAGCACGCTTTTAAGCGCGCGCCCGGAGCAATACCGTTACCGCGGGGCGCGCGCTTAAAAGCATGCGTCAAAGGTTCCAGGAGTGCGGTACCCGGAACACGGTTACGGTTTGCTGAAAGTTCTTATTAAGTGAGCGCCGAATCAACTTGCGAAGGTGATTCGTGATTCGTTGCGGGTACACCGCGCTGTGCCTGGAGTGGTATGCCCCGATTTGTCGATAAAATGAAGTTCGATGGAAATCACCTTACATTTTACTGTGCGGCTGAGGTATTAGAGCAGTGTTTTATACGAGGCAAATCATCAAATGCAATCAGGTGGCAGCCATTTTATTTTGCTGGAAGTAGTTTGCGTTAGCTTACATGTAGCGTAATTATTTTCACGAAATGTTTATTTAGCCCCCCAATCGGCTACAATTGAGAACTGTCGAAATTTTCTGATGAATATTTATATTTTGCGTCAATGACTTTTTTCTTATTAGTATGTTTTATATTTATATTTTTTAAAGTTATTATTGTCAAAACAACAACCGAGATTGTGGACGCATGTCGCATTTATATAAGTAAAAAAACATTTCTAATAAAGAAAGATAATATTCCCTTTCTTCCTAACAAGCTTTGTTCACTGAAATGATTTTTAAGGTCGCTCATAATGTCAATAATAGTCCCTGTAGAATGGGGACAGAGGGCAATCACAAATCTCCAAACACAGCTATAGGTCACTGTAGCGCGCACCAGTAACCTATAGCTGGGTTTGGAGACTTGTGTTTGTCCTTTGTCCCCTTTGTTCCTCTTCTCCAGGCATGAGTATTGCCATTCTTGTCCAGCTCGCTTGCGCCTTTGCATTAAGTGCATCGAACTCATAATGCCAATCTTTGTTTTGGCGATATTAAGCTTGTGGACGTTGCGAAATTGCGAAATTTTGTTTTTCTCTATTATCTTTTAATTTAAATAATGTCATGTTCTCAAATTTTCGCCCATCTGTCCTAACAGCTAGCGTCCCATTGTCACGAAGCTTGAGATATCTATGATGTGTAGTTTATTTTAAGAGGACCAAAAAACGCGGTTTTCTTTTCTCATGAACGCCCGGTATTATCAAGTTACGTTAGCCCCGTTGGATTTTACAGTGAACGAAGAGCCACAGTTATTTGGCACTAACCTATGTTCAATGTTTGGTTTTTGTGACTGGCAAAGTATTGAAACTTGGAACATGTTTTCTCAGCATCTTGGAGGCGTTTTCTGCCGTTTCCGTTTAGCTGAATTAAAACTACACAAAGACAGTAATATCTATTATAATGCAATTAAATGCAAACGTTATGCACGCGTGTCCAGTCGGCATTTTTTTTTCTTTGTATTTGTATATGTTACTTCCCAATGTATAGCAAAAACATAATCAAAATACGTCTTAAAAATTATACCTACATATATATATATAAAACTGAGAAGTAAAAACACTTATTGAGAACAGCAACAACGGCCGATTTATCCTTCGACGTTTTGGCCGGATTCCGGCCTTCGTCTGAAACGTCAAAGAATAAGTCGTCCGTTGTTGCTGTTTTCACCAAGGGTTTTTCTTCTCAGTTATATAGCCACGCCTTCGGCCTCCCGTCACCATGCCTGTTGCATATATATATATTGCCGCGCGCCAAGTAGGCAGCGCGGCCGTAGCCTAACGGTTATCGCGCTAGCCTCCTACGCGAACGGCCAGGGTTCGATTCCTGACCGCGGATACACATTTTTGTAGACACTGTAATGTGATGTTCTGGTGAATTCGAGAACCGTCTAGGCTGATTCGAGGTTAGAATGTTTTACGCGTCGAACCTTCTACGTCGAATGCTCCAGAAGCCAACGCGTGTACAAAAGCGGCTCCGCGTGTCAAGTCGGAGTCAGTTTCGCCCCACCGTTCGACTCTGCTCTTTCGCCGACTTCGACGCCCGCGACGCTCTGCTGCTATCTTCTGTTTCCTTTTATTTTTGGGCACAAGTTCGCCCCCCATTAAACCTTTAGTTTCTTCAGTTATTATCGCCTCATCACTTGTCATTCGTGACATTTTGGTGGAGGTGCGGGGTAACGCATGTCCCTGCAGCGTACCCCTCCGAGGGCCCGCAGTGCAAGCCCGACAGCAAGCCCCTGACGACCCGACGAAGACACTATTAAGACCCGATTAAGTCGCCGCATTCAAGGCATACACTCGGAATTTGGACCTTTGCCACCCAAGACCCAGCAGCCAAACAGGACGACGATGAAGAACCAGTCGCCGCAGACCTCGACCGCTGCGTCCGTCGTCTTCATGCCTGTCGCCGCACGCAACCCGACGCCGTTCCATGGTGAGGCCCATGAGGATGTGGAGGATTGGCTACAGCATTACGAACGAGTGGCCCGCCATAACCAATGGACACCATAACAGTGCCTTCAGTATGTCTACTTCACTCTGGAAGGCACGGCGCGCACCTGGTTCGAGAACCACGAAACATCGATTTCGACGTGGGAAGAGTTCCAAGCCGAGCTGCGACGCACCTTTTCCAACCTGCAGCGACGACAGCGTGCCGAAGAACTCCTCCAAGCAAGACACCAAGGGCCAAACGAGAGCGTCACAAGCTTCGTCAAAGACGTTCTCCGCCTCATGAACCGCGCCGACCCAAACGCTCCCGAAGAGAAAACGTTGCGGGTCCTAATGCGCGGCGTGAAAGAAAACATCTTCGGGGGCCTCGTGCGGTGCCCGCTTACCACTGTCCAAGGTTTCATTACTGAGGCCACCAACATCGAGCGTGCCCTTCACGGACGGGCCTCACAGTACCAGAGACTTCCCGGCTTCGCTGCCCTCTCGCCGTCCAGCTGCAGCATCCCGGACATCCGCGACATCATCCGGGACGTCGTCCGGGAAGAACTCAGGAAGCTGCTGCCTGCTGCCAACCAGCCGGCTTCGCTATCGATAGCCGAAGTGGTACGCGAAGAAGTTCAGCGGGCAATTCAACCGGAGACTCCTGCCAGCGTGGCCGCAGCCGATGAGCCGACGCTGACCTACGCCGCAGTGGCCCGACTACCGTTGCCAACTGCTCAACACTACCCGGTGGCGCCACGACGAGACCCACCAACGCAGGCGTACCCCCGACGCAACGACGAAGTACGTCACTACGACCGCCGAGAACAGCAGGCGCCAAGGAAAACCGACGTGTGGAGGACAGCGGATCGACGACCCATCTGCCACTGCGGGGAGGCCGACCATATCTACCGCCGTTGCCCCTACCGGCAAATGGGCCTCCGTGGGTTCCACCCAAACGACCCACGCCGAGGTACGGCGAACGCCCTCGCGACATCGAGGAGTACCTCCGACGTTCGCCCTCCCCAGTGTCGTCCCTCCGCCGTGAAGCCCGCTCCCCATCGCCACGACGTTCAGCCTCCCCAGCGCCACGATCCCGCCGAGAGAGCCTGTCTCCCCTGCGTCGTCGGGAAAACTGAGTGCGGCAACGCCCGGAGGTGACGTTGCCGAAAACGACGGAAGCAAACAGCCTCCAAGAACGCCGGAGCGCTCCCACTCTCTCGACGCCCCGCATTGCACCGACGTGCATGCAACGGTGTCCAACAACCTCAAAGTTGTTATCGATGGCCAGAACGCATCGGCACTTGTTGACACCGGGGCAGACTACTCAGTATTGAGTGGGAGGCTCTCTCGCCGCCTGCGAAAAGTCATGACGCCGTGGGATGGACCCCAAATACGAACCGCCAGAGGACATCTCATCACGCCAGTTGGGAGATACACTGCTCGCGTCGAGATCCATGGTGAAACGTGCCCTGTGAAGTTCGTCGTTCTGCAAGACTGTTCGAGGGACGTTATCCTTGGAATGGACTTTCTTTGCGAGTATGGCGCCGTCATCGACCTCGGGGCAAACCAGTTGACGCTGCGAAAACCTGTTTTACCGCCGGTGCAGACCAACACGACGTCAATCGCGATCCGAGTTATCGCCGACCATGTGAACCTACCGCCGCGGTCGAGTGTTTTCGTCACCGTTATAACCGACGCAGCCATGCACGGTGAAGCTCTTCTGGAAGGCAGCGTCCAACTGCTCCTCGAAAAAGGAATTGGTGTCGCAAGAGGCGTAACGGATCTCTAAGAAAGACGTACAACTGTTCTTGTGACGAACTTTCGAGAGGAGCCGCAGCACCTAACGAAGGGCACCACCGTGGGCCACATTGAGGAGCTTCAGTCGCCAGCCGTGGTCACCGCAATCTCCGAAGAAACCTCGTCGTCACAGCAGAACAGCACGCCGCCACCGCCGGTCGACATCGACCCCGAGCTCCCAGCTCCTAAGCGCCGGCAACTGGTTGATCTCCTCGCCGAATACACCGACTGTTTTGCCGCGTCGTCGAAAGTTCGCCAAACACCAATGCCGAAACATCGCGTTATTACCGACGACGACGCACTTCCTGTCCACCAGTCGCCGTATCGGTCTCCTTAAAGGAAAGGAAGGTGATTCAGGATCAAGTCCAAGAAATGCTTGACGACGACATCATTCAACCCTCAAGAAGTCCATGGGCGTCCCCAGTCGTCCTTGTAGAGAAGAAGGACGGAACCCTGCGGTTCTGCGTGGACTATCGTCGACTGAACGCTGTGACGAAGAAGGACGTCTATCCGCTCCCCCGCATCGACGATACGTTAGACCGACTGCGCCACTCCCGATATTTTTCGTCGATGGATCTGAAGAGTGGCTACCGGCAGATTAAAGTCGACGAACGCGACCGGGAGAAAACTGCCTTCGTCACTCCCGACGGACTGTACGAATTCAAGGTGATGCCGTTCTGGCTCTGTACTGCGCCAGCCACCTTCCAGCGTGTCGGAGGGGGGAGGCGTAACGTGACCTTGGCGGGGTCACGTGACCTGAGGGGTATCACGTGACCTAGGGGGTCACGTGACCTCGGGAAGGAAGGGGGGGTCACGTGACCCCGGGAAAAGGGGGGGGGGGTCACGTGACCCCAGAGAAATTAGACAGTTTTAGTAGATCGTACGCTAAAGCCTTGCGTACGCAATAAAATTGCGGGTCGGGAGTGCGCGTGCGCAGAACGCAATAGAAGAGCTAGCGTATTGCGTACGCACGCAACGCTGGGGATTTTGCGTGGCGGGCTAGCGGGCTCTGCGGGACGTTCTCGAGAGATCTCGGACCCAACGAGAGCGCCAGTTTCAAGATGGCGGTTACCTCGACTGGCGCAGGAAGGGCGACGTGGTGTTTTCGAAGTTCTGTGTTACGTGAAATTGCGTAGTGTTCAGCTCGGCAATTCTTTCCGGGACCTACGGCGGTCGAATCAGATCGCCGTGCAGCTGAAGGAGTGCACAGTGAAAATGTTCGCCGCTCGGAATGTGCGTCAACGCTGCGATCTGCTCAACGCTAAGCCTATTCGCACAGTTCATCGCCGACGGACGAGCGACTCTAAAAGAAATCGCCGAAGTTCTCGCTATGTACTGGACATCAGTAGGTCAAAAATTTCATTCAGCGATAGCATTGATAAAAGGTGCTGTTTCAAAGGGAAGATTGACGGAGGCTCCGTGACCGAATTTGGCTACGCACTCTTAAGCCTGGTTCAGACAGTTGCGTTTGACTGCGTTTCACTGCGTTGCGGCAGCGAGAAACCAGGACATCCCTGCTACTTATATCGCGTGCTAAGATGATTCTTTGAATTGGATTGCACGCTTCACACGAAGCACAGATGTGCCGGTGACTCACTCTCGGTTCTCGACGCAACGCAGTCAAACGCACTCAAACGCAAGTGACTGAACCGGCCTTTACTCGTAGCCTCTGTACCCCGCAGAAAAGCGCGCTTGACGAGGCAGCTGCGGCTTGGTTTAATTTGAAATAAAATCATTGGACACGTTTTCATTTTCAATATTTCTTTCCAGGAGCATGGTTGGGCTATAAGCACGCAGAATTCTGCAGCTCTAGCAAACCTAACCAAGATCATGCGCGGTGTTCACTCGAAAACGTAACGCACAACTAAATTCGGTCCGAGCAGGTCATTTTTAGCGTACGCTATACTATTGCGTATTGCGTACGTAAGAGCCAGCAACGCTATACTAAAACTGTCTATTTTTTCGCTAGATTTAGCGGGGAAGTTTTTCTGCTATATTTAGCGGAGAAACTTTTCCGCTAGATTTAGCGGGGAAATTTTTCCACTAGATTTAGCGTGGAAATTTTCCTCTAGATTTTGCGGGGAAATTTTTCCGCTAGATTTAGCGGGGAACTTTTTCTGGTAGATAGAGCGGGGAAACTTTTCCGCTAGATTTAGCGGGGAAATTTTTCCGCTAGATTTGGCGGGGAAATTTTTCCGCTAGATTTAGCGGGGAAATTTTTCCGTTTGATTTAGCGCGAAAATGTTTTCGCTAAATTTAGCGGGAAAATTTACCCATAATGCACCGCGCGGTTACGGCGACGGCGACGCCGCTCAAGCCGGAAACGGGCGTTTAAGAGCTGCGCTCTAAAAACATGTTAGAACGCTTGCAGAAATTAGGATTGCTAGCATACGACACGACGATCGCATTGCTGAATGTTCAAACACAGAGGTCGTTGAATCGTCGGATACTCTCCAGGCTGAATATGCCTGCCGTCTAAAGAATACGAGCTGGTGAGTGTACGAAGTACAAGTAGACGTCAAGCATAAAGTACGTGTTTTGTCTAGAACATGACTAGAACTTGTTTACTAGGTGCACATTCAGCCGATGCGTCCTGATACTTGAATTCAAGCCTCTTGAGCACCGTTGCTGCAGGGAGATGGGCAGGAAACTTACAGACCTGCAGGTGAGGTCTCACATCGAGACCTGTGAGTTTTGGTAAACTTCGCCTAGGGTTGTAATCTTCATCACTGAAGTGCATCGAGCATATCCATCGCCTACTCACGGATTCCAATAGCTGTCCTGGGGGAAACGCAGTCAGCCGCCGGTCCATCTCTTGTATGTCTCTCGGAAATGCATGCAGTGTAATCTCTTCTTCAGTTGCTGAAATACCGGGACAGTCCCTCACACAGCACCTTCTAGGCATTGTAGCTGATCACGTCAATTCACTTACTCCTCTTCTTCTACCTTTACAGCAACATTAAGCGATGAAAAGCAAATAAAAGAAACATTGCTTGGATCGCTCGTGGAGGTGCGGAGAATAAGAAATATATAAAAAAAAATATTACACACGCTCGCGGTAAGCACGAGGAGGGATACAACTCACGTGACTTGCGGCGATACCTCCCTTCGGAACGCCCCGACACCTTGCGGTACACTGTTACGTCACACTACACTGGCGGGAACTTTGAATTGGGCGTAGTATTTCTATTTTTTATAAAAAAACTACGCAATTCTATATTGAAACAATTTCTTTGTAATGTCCTGATATGCCATTTAAACGCCTAGCATAAAAAAATTTTTTTTTTTTTTTGGCGTGTCAGGGGTTTTTTAACCAGAAACTTAAGCAAGGGGAGAAGACCAAAAGAGTGTACCTCACGTCCATTGGAACTCGAAACCATTAGTGTCCCGGCTTTCGGCAGTAATTCCATGCTTGACCACATTACAAAAACATAGTTTCCACAAAAAAGAAAAGAAAGCCGTGCGCGCATGAACGTGGCACGAATCTCGCGCCGCGATGTACTCCGGACTCCCAGAAGCGAAACTATGGTGCCTGGAGCGCGTCTTCGACTGGTGTGTTTAGCGTCCTATCCCGCCCATACATCAAAAGTGGTCCCGATGTGGCAACAAATGACGCGAGTGTCATGCTGTTGCCTGTCGCGATCCTGGCGGTTGGCCGTAGAAATGCTGGCAAAAAGCACGAGCGAACGCGAGTGTCGCTGTCGTCACGGCGTCCCTTTAGGCGTCCCAACTTCCGGATGCTCTAGCTCCCGTGAGCTGTCACAGTGGAAAGCGACCTGCAGCAGAACAGGCATCTGCTACATACACCACAACTGTTGGGACGCCACCAGGGTCGCGACCGGCGACAGCATGACACTTCTATGACGTCATCAGGCGGAAATGGAGGGACCACTTTTTTGGCCGCGGTAAACACACCAGTCGGAGACGCGTTCCAGGCACCATAGCGAAACATCTCGCCGGCTCGCGTCTCTCGCACCTCCTAACGGTCCACCGACTTCCCGGCGCCAGCGGCCAGCGCATCTCGAGGCGCGAGTTCGGAGAGAAAGAAAGCGCGCCCAGACAAGTTCATAGAGCGAAAGAGAAAGTTACGACAACAACTGTCAAAGCTTTTCATTACTTCAAAACAACTACACGTCTATTTGACGTCATATGAATAATAATTGCTTAAAGCAAAATAACCTCTGCCAACGCCCGCTGGGAGAAGAACGCCAATCGAAAGCAGTTCTCCGGACCGGACGTACGTCATAAATATACGTCGCCAAACGGAAGTGGTGGAGAGCTTCATTCCCCTGGTGATATCTCGAATGCGCGCGGCTCGTTGTCCATACTATAGAGTTATTACAATAAACTCTAGAGGTTCAGGTGGCGCTAGTGTGCGGGTGCATTTTGAAGCAGACAGCAACAAGTCTAAATTTGACTTCCGCTAATGCATTGCTATGGGAAAACGCGAATGCGTTTTCTCTTTGCGCTAAATTATAAGTGCAAATACTGCTTAGTGTTGTGACAGAATAAAAAGTTTGGAACATTTTACAGCATAATGTACAGAAATAAGTGTCAGGTAGAGCGTTGCGGACTGCTATTACAGGGCACGTATGAAGCACACAGAGTGAATCACCGTCACAAAACACCTAAATGATAATAATACGTGCCAGATCAAACAATCAAAACAAAAGACAAGAACGAAGCATGAAGTTATGGAACGGAGAACACGTACTGGATTAGTACGTGTTCTATTACAACTTGAATGCTATTACCCGCTAGAATAACACCTTCGCACTTTTTAATTGCTCTTTTAGCTTGAATCGATAGATTGTATTGACATTTCAAGCTGTACAACATAGACCTGGGCCTCAGTTTCTGCTAAAATAAACATCGCTCAGCAATAAAAAAAAACACACAAAAAAAAAAACCTAACTAAATGAATTGCGCTTCTCTAATGTGAATAAAGCTACATAGTACCCGTTACGAGTAAAGAAAGTGCGCTGATTTCTATCATTCCCAGGCGAAGATAAAAATATCAAGCACGTTTTCCCATAGGGATTGGCAGGATGACTGCAAAAGTGGACTGCTCGCTGTCTGCTTCCATTCGCAACCGGAAGTCGCGTGTACACTAGCGCCAGCTGAGCCTCTAGCGTTTAGTGTAATAACTCTACGGTCCATACAGCCCGGACAATGATTCAACCAAGAGAGGGCACGCGCTCGAGAGCTGATGACCGGACACATCACTCCCGCGGAAGGCAAAGAAACGAACAAAAACAGTTTGTTGTTTTTTATACGATTATTGCATTATTACACTCCCTTTCCGCGAAAATTTTACTTTTTCCACCTGCTCTTACTCGCCTCTATCATCTACAAAATCGTAGATATTTTCTAATAGCAGCGTTTGCAATCTCAACGAAATGTTGCGTTTTAATTGTTTAGATGCCGTCCTGGGTGCCGGCAAAATTCTCCTTTCATTGCCGCACATAGTTTCGACCTTTGCTTAGTTTTTAGAGAAGGAAATCGGTTGCGCATCGTTATGATTTACGCATTTTCAGGACGCTTAGAACCCGTAGTGTGAGTTATCGCCATATTTAGGCGATCTCAGAAACCTCCTCAGGGTACGTTTAAACCAAGAATTAAAAAAGTAAGTAACGTGTTTTAGTTTATTATCGATTGTCCCCTAATCTAGTGTCCGCTGAGGCTGATAAGTGCCTGGTGGAAACGGCACTCGTCGAACTCCCACATATTATTTTTAGACTTTTCAAATTAAGATCTAACACCCTGTGTTAATCGTTGCTCTAGTCCAGTTTATAAAGAAAGATATTCACCGCGGGTACAAACATTCCCCAAGGTTAAAAGTACCAAAAGTTCAACATGCAAAAAAAAAACACGTCTGTTTTTTTTTTTTTTTGCTTAGGTAAAACATTGGACAGCATATCGCCGTGTTTTTATTAAAAACACGCATCATTTTCTCTTCCTCTAAAATATGTTTCAAAACGCACACATATTTGCTACATTGACATTTTTACCCAATATTGTTGAGTTGTTATATCCTAACGTTTTTAGTCTTTACCACTAGTTTTCTTCACACATACTCTTCTCAAAAGGGTCTATTATCTGTGTATACATTGTTGCTCTAGTTCAAAAATGCAACTATTGACAGCGCTTCCAAATTGTCTGAATGCAAAATGTTCTGCAAATTCAACGTTCATTTAAAAGACTCTCGCAATTTGATATTTTTTAATTTAAGTGAAGTTTTCCAAACCACATCACCGTGTTTTCCCATTAAAAAGGCACGTTGCATTATTTTGTCTCGTTAAAAGTACTGCGCTTCGAAATGTATCTTCCAGACCAACGTGTTTGTCGCAGTCCGCAGCCTCAATTGCCCCTTCAATGTATTAAAAAAAAGGTTCTCGTGATGTTATCTTTCGTCTTTCTTTTTTTTTTTTTTAATTTACGCGATGCGCTTAGACAGCGGCAGCTGCGCTGCTTATTCGACGGTATGCCGATGACGATCGATTGGCATTGCGACAATTGTGCGTCAAACGGTAATCTGATATTGAAATGACGGTGCGTTCATTGAGCGTCGCTACGTTCTTGATGAATAAACGATATTAAGGTCGTGATGTGTTTTTCCGCCTAATTTAGCGAGGAAACTGAATGTGTGCATAGGTAACGTTACGTCAATTGTTCCTCTAAATTTAGCGGGAAAACTTAATTGGCGCATGGGTCACGTGACGTCAATTGTTGCGCTAAATTTAGCGCGGAAACTGACGGCGTTTGCGCTCACGCCGTTTCGAAGTCGGAGGACCAACAGCTGTCGCTGCACAAAAAACTTCTCGCGATAATATCTTTCTTTTTTTTTTTTCAAATTCGTGTTTAAATCTAATTTTAGATATCGGGCACAATAAGCAGCTTCACTAAGTGCAGCTCTGCGGAATGCAAGTTCGTCTGCTTCTAGCAATAGGGATGCGATGATGTCAGAATGCTAATCTCTTATTGGCTTTTCAAAAAAAAAAGATAGTGAAGAGACCCCAAGGCATCTAGTATTGAGGTCCACCCGCTATCCTTTCAACCAAAGCCAATCAGAGCTCGGAGTCGTTGTGACGTCACCGCGACTCCTGCGCAAGCAGAAGACGATTTGCCCCCCCCATAGACTCCCGACAGGAGTTTGAAGCAATGCATGTATAGTGTGATAAGCCGGATTCCGTGCTTGTTCCATAGGGCGATGCTTGGTACGCGCGCAAATATGTTAAAACGAGTGAAGTGTCAAGTGTCGGTTCCGCTAAACTGTTCCGTACGGTTCCTAGCACGAAACCGCAAACGGAGTTGTCGTGTTTGCTCCTTCCTGGGGATTTGTGTTTCAGTTATCGCGTATACCGAGCACCGACCAATGGAACAAGCGGGAAGGCGGGCTCATCACAGGGTGCATGTCCAGCTGCTGCCGGGAATCTATAGATGTACTCAACAAATGTGTTTATAGTGTCAGCTATATAATATTTCTAATTGTACACACATTTAAAAAAAGATATATATATATATATATATATATATATATTACGATAACTTCTAATGAGTAATTAATTAAAAACCGAGCGGCGTTGGCAAGGCTCTATTTCACACACAAGTATATAAACACATAGTACGCAGCACCGAACACGGCATCTTCAGTGCTCCGTAATATTTGTTTATTTTTTTCGTGCATGGAAAAAGGAGTAAAAGCCGCAAACCTTGACAAAAATGTCGGTTTGGAAGTTTTGATGGGGCGTAATATTGCTACCTTTTTAATGGGAAAACACGGCCATGTGGTGTAGAATATTTTATATGAAATTCAAAAAATATATGTGAATTTGTTTTTTAGTGCTACGGCTAAATTTGCGGGACTTTTTAGCTTGAGACAGGTTTGAAGCGCTGTGTATGATTTTATTTACACACTAGAGCAACAATTTATATCTACAGGGTGATTCAAGGAGAGGCCACGCTCTTTAAATTGACCGCAAAATTCGGTTTCTTAACCTATTGCGGCACGACTTTGTGCAGTGTTGCCCACAGATGGTGCATTTTGTTTTGTAAAATTTGCAAAGAGCGAACTTACCTGAGGAAAAAGTATAGAAAGCAAAAGGCTTAGCTCCTACGGAAACGCCTTGACGCCACCGTTCTTCAAGCAACACGGCGCCGTTTCGCACGGGAGACAAGAGATGGCGCAACGAACGCAGCCAACGAACGAGCATACGGCACCGAGAGCCAGCGTCTTTAGCAGACAATCTTTTCGACTCAAAAGCGGCACGTGTTCCGCAGGCGGCGACAGTCGCAGAAACAAAAACAGGTGCGGTAACAACAAGGAACTGCAGTTCCTTGTCTGATAAAGACGCCGGCTCTCGGCATCGTATGCTCGTTCGTTGGCGGCAGTTGGCGTGGCGACCGCTTGCGCCATCTCTTGTCTCCCGTGCGAAACGGCGCCGTCTTGTTTGAAGACCGGTGGCTTCGCTACGTTCCCATAGGAGCTAAGCCTTTTTCTTTCTTTAGTTTTTTCTCAGGTAAATTCGCTCTTTGCAAATTTTACAAGAAAAATTGCACCATCTGTGGGCAACGCTGCACAAAATCGCAGCGCGATAGGTTAAGAAATTGAATTTTGCGGTTGATTTAAAGAGCCTGGCCTCTCCTTGAATCAGTCTGTAGATAATAGATAGTTTTGACTGGAATATATGACAAGAAATTGAATTCTAAAGCTTAAAAATGTTACGAGGTATTGCAACATGCCTAGGCACCAATATTAAAGGGGCGATGCAACGATTTTTGTACTCTGCGCAAATGTCGCTTAGAACGAATTTCTGACGTTAATGACCTGTGAAACACCCGTTCGTTTTTCACAACACGCAATCAAAGTCGCAAAAAAAAAAAAAAAACGAGCACCGTTTATTTTTACAACTCGCAGCCAGAACAAGAGGTCACGTGATCTGGAGCCGATTATATGCCGCCAATCTTGATCATAGCCACGCGTTGGGGTTGGCGAGACGCAGGACACGCACTGAGTTCCAGACATTGTTACGGTTCGGCTATTGTCGGCCATTGCAGCGATTGGACACGGGCCGCTACCCGAACGCGTTTCGAGCAATATGAATTATCACGAGTCCAAATCGAGTGCCCCCACAATGCTCGGTTCCAATCTATGAGCCGCATTCAAATATCGTCACTGGAGGATACTGCGATGCCCCAGTTACGTCATCAAGTTTTGCGAAGGAGAGATTAAACGACAACGTTCGCTTTTGTCCTGGAAATTACACCGCAACAAAGGATTTTCTTGGCGAGTGGCGTTGCGTGCGAGTCTTTTTGAGTTCTACTAATGCCAGTAAGCTCGCGGAAAGTGAAATACATACCCATTGAATATCGCTGCACCAACCCTTTAAGGAAAATATCAAATTAGATATGGCGATATTGTGTAAAATGCTTCACTTAAATTTAAAAAAAAAAATTGTATTTATTTTGTTTGCACAACAAAGCCGCACACTTGAACCCAACCGCACATCGCCATTGAAAGGGGTACCATCCTGTGTTGTTGCTGTTTTCAGGAAACCCGCTGCACTGCGACTGCCGGCTCCGGTTCCTGCTGGAATACAGTGACGCCTGGAGCTACGCTCGTTGTGTATCACCTGCGGTGGTCAAGGGAAGCTACCTGAAGCATTTGTCCGCAGAACAGATGACTTGCGGCAATGACTCGAAAGTCATCAGCTGATCCTTCTTATTTTCTCTGAATTAGTTTCCAAAAAACGTCGTTTCACAGTCGCTATTACCTAATATCATGCCAGGTTTTAGTGGAAGTTCGATGACAGGGATAAATTGTTCTGACCTTGAAGCGACACGCTTTTTTATAAGTACAAGCTTAAATTTTAGTGATTCGTGTCTAGGATACAGATACATATGCTTAAGAACCAGTCATTTGCAAGGGATCGCTGGTCGGTTTTCCCGCTGTCCCCTCCCACTTTACTGAGTGTTCCGTCATGCACAGTTTCTAGGTACTAATTGAGACGCTTTCATTTCTTTTTGTTTTGCTCTGGTTCTTATGCAAACGGAGATAGTAAGCAGCTTTACGTGAAATATCTGGTCAAGAGCGCGACACAGATTGCACGAAAAAGCGACTGCCCATTTCCCCTTTTTTTCTTTTACAACTGAAAAAATCATAGTACAAGCAAGAGAGCGCCGACGGGAAAGCGCACGACCGCAGGGCGCCGCGACACGAGAGCGCACGTGCACGCCTTGGGAATGATCGATATTGGAGGGCTTTTTGCTATGTGGATGTTGTCTTCGATTAGCGCTGTTCAGAAATGGTGGACATCGGAGGTACCAATATACGGTAAAATATGTTTGGCCATGGACTAAAAGTTTCTAATTACCCCTTTAATTGATTGCCGAATGGTTCATGTTCCAATTACAAGTACAGCTGTCTAATAGTGTAGTTGGTAGAGGGTTCCGGAAGAAATATTCCCGGAAAAAATATCCCCGGAAAAAATGTTCCCGGAAAAAAGGCCGCTGGAAAAAATCTTCCCAGTTATGAAGTAGGAACAAATGTCATTGCAGGGTTCTCTATCGCTGGGTGTCCCCGATTCTCATGGCCTTTGGGAGGTCTGTCTTTGTCCGGTCCAAGTAACCTGACCCATCTGGAGGTAGAAAGGAAGGCTAAAAAACACTCTGAACGTGAAACTAGAGGTTTGGAGGCATGGCCAGTCACAGCCTTCCAACAGTATAGGCTGGCGACGCCTTGCGCTCCAAGGAATCGACCGTGACCATGAGGATGTCATCTCTAGCCGAGTCGGTGCTCCCCCCAAGAAGAGGTGCAAGTCGACACTCGTCGAAATGCAACGCCGTCTCGCAACGCCGTTCATTCGAGTTTGCCAAAATAGTATTTGTTAGACTTCCCACAGGTGTGGGTGCTCAACCAATAAAATGCCGTAAAGCGTTCGATCAGAAAAAAACATCTGTTTGAAGACTCCAATGTCGATCATTGCCAAGGCGCGCACATGCGCTCTTGCGACGCGCTTTCTAATGGCACGCGCTCTCGTGTCGCGGCGCTCTCCCGTCGGCGCTCTCGTGTCGTGCGCTCTCGTGTCGTACAGCTCACTTCTGCGATGTATATTGATGTATATATTTCCTATTGTAAATAGTCTCCGCGGTAAATAAATTGAGGAGACCTCTGGTTCCTTCAAGTAGTTGCCCGTATCACGACCGACTAACCTGCTTATGGCAACCTCTAAAGACCCTCCACCGTCTGACCTTGCTGCCCTTCATCAACTACGCCTTCCGAAATTCTGGTCCTCTGATCCTCAAGTATGGTTCGCGCAAGTAGAGTGACACTTTATCACCAGCAAGGTAATTTCTCAATAGCTAAGTTTAATCACGTCGTGGCCGCATTACCGTCCGAAACCGCCATGGAAACGAGACATCATCCTGGACCCGCCCACTATCTTTACCTACGACGTTCTGAAAGCAGAACTTGTAAAACGAACTTCAGAGTCAGAACAACGACGGCTCCAGCAACTTATATCGTCGGTAGAGTTGGGAGACAGAAAGCCTTCCCAACTACTTAGGCGCCTTCAACAACGTCTTGGCGCGAAGGCTCCAACATTCGACACAGCCTTCCTATGAGAGTTGTTTCTTTAACGGCTGCCCGTCAATGTACGGATGATCCTCGCATCTGCATCTGGGCTGGTTTTACCGGAACTTGCCAAACTGGCAGATGCTGTCATGGACGTCTTGACTCCAACGTCCACACAGGTCGCCGTTCTTCAGGATCAGCGGCCACATTTCTCGGGAGCGGCGCCTTGTGATACACCTTGCCCACTCGAAGACATACGAAAGCAGTTTCATCGGGAGATGCAAAACTTCTCAGTGCGGATATCAACCGTCGCAATCCGCTCTACTTCACCACACAAGCGACGCCTTTCAACTCGTCCTCACCGCGTGTCTCCGGCCGCAACCGGGGCGAAATCACCGGACATTAGGCTTTGCTGGTCGTACCGAACCTTCGGAGAAGACGCACGCAACGGCGTTTTCCCCTGCTCAGCCTCGGAAAATGCGTCACCTCTTCACTAGAGGTGGCGAGTGGTCCCGATAGCCACCCTAGCCGCTTATTCTTTATAACTGACAGCGACTCTGGTTTCCGTTTCCCTGTCGACACCGGTGCAGAGGTAAGCGTCGTGCCCAGCTCTGGTGTTGCAAAAAGATCCAACCCTATTGGAAAGACCAGTTTGAAAATCTAACTGGTCAGACTGGTATCTGGACTGGGCAAACTGGTATTTGAACTGGTCAGACTGGTCTAACAGGAAATCAAACTGGTGCAACTGGTAGCCAGACTGGTATAACTGGTAACCACATTGATCTAACTGGTCACCAGATTGTGTTCTAACTGGTCACCAGAATGGCCTGACAGGTCACCATATTGGCCTAACTGTTCACCAGATTGACCGAACTGGTCACCAGATTGACCGAGCTGGTCAGCAGATTGGCCAAACTGGTCACCAGACTGGCCGGACTGGTCACCAGACTGGCCGAACTGGTCCAACTGGTAACCAGATTGACCCCACTTTCTCACATTTATTCGTAGGGGTGTGCGAATTGGCTTTCAAATATTTGCGGCATAATCGAGCGTTTACTTTTTACTAATATTCATTCCGTGTAGGAATATCGCATCTAACCGCGTGTCTCTCTGGTTTAATGTAACTCTTAAACGCCTTGCTAATAAGAAAAAACGCCTTTTCCGCGCTGCAAAGTTGTCTAGCCTCGCTGAGCGCTGGGAGCTTTATAAATCTGTTGTCAATGCTTATAATTCAGCCATCAAGCAAGCAAAACTGACTTTTTTTTAATGTTACCCTTCCTTCAATGTTAGCAAATAGCCCTAAACAATTTTGGACTGTTATGAACGGGCCTAAAGGAATGGCTGTATCGCTCACTGATGTTGAGGGTATTGACATTCCGAAAGCTCAATGTGCATCCATTCTGAACGACGTCTTTGTCAAGGCGTTTACTGATAATGATGGTTCAGATTATCCTATTTTTCCAGATTATGCATTCTTTCCCATGGATCCGCTTGATTTTGATTACGACGGGATTTTAAAGTTGATTGATAATTTGAAAGTTTCTTCCTCGTGTGGTGTTGACAACATTACCTCTAAATTTTAAAGAACACTAAACATTACATGTCAATTTTTCTTACAAAAATTTTTGAGCAGTCACTCAACCTTGGTGTCTTACCGGATGATTGGAAAAAAGGAAAGGTGGTTCCACTTCACAAGACAGGTAACAAACATAATCATCTTAATTACAGACCCATTTCGTTAACCAGCACCCCCTGCAAACTTTTAGAGCACATTATTTATTCTCACTTAGTTATTTTCTTAGATTCAAATTCTTTCTTTTCACCCTCACAACATGGTTTTCGCAAATCTCTTTCTTGTGAGACTCAGCTTTTGTCCTTCACTAATGACCTACTTTCCATTCTTGACCGTGGGTCCCAGGTTGACTGTGTGTTTCTTGATTTCGCCAAAGCTTTCGATAAAGTTTCTTATAAATTATTACTTCTTAAACTTAGCAAACTTAATATTGATCCTAATGTTTTGTCGTGGATTACATGTTTCCTAACTAATCAATCTCAATATGTTTGTGCAAATGAAACTAACTCTTCCCTTAGTCCTGTTACCTCTGGTGTCCCACAAGGTTCCGTTTTAGGACCTCTTTTGTTCCTTATTTATATAAATGACTTACCACTGTGTGTATCATCCTCAATAACTTTATTTGCCGATGACTGTGTAATTTATCGTGAAATAACTAACGATTCTGACGCAACACTACTTCAATGGGGCCTGTGTGCTGTATCCGAATGGTGTAACTTATGGAAAATGACTCTTAACACTAACAAATGCAAATTCATGAGGGTTTCCCGTCGGAACACCTCCCCATCACCATACTCAATTTCTAACAACCTACTGGAATCAGTGACGTCTTACAAATATCTTCGTGTTCACATTACTTCTAACGTTTCATGGAAATTACATACTAATCATATTATCGCTAACGCTAACTCTATGCTTGGATATCTGAAAAGAAACTTCTCTTTAGCCCCAATATCATTAAAATTGCTTCTGTACAGAACTCTAGTTCGTTCAAAATTAGAGTACGCCTCATCAATCTGGGAGCCCGGTCACACAACGCTTGTGACTAACGTTGAAGCTGTTCAAAATCGTGGAGTACGTTTTATCTATTCTAACTATCATTGCACCGCTAGTGTATCATCTATAAAAACCTCATTGTCCCTGCCTCTTCTTTCCTTACGGCGAAAAATATCTCGTCTATGCCTTTTCTACAAAATTTATCACTTCAACGCTTCACTAAAGGATAAGTTATTCCTTAACCCCGCATATATCTCTTCACGCATTGATCATCGTTTCAAGGTCGGCATTCCTCACTGTGAGATATCAGCATACAACGACTCCTTCATGCTAAGAACGTCTTCTGAGCAGAATCACCTTAAAGCATCTTTAGCGGCTATTCCATCACTTGATTTATTTAAAGAAGCGCTTACTAATCACTTTTGTTAATATTTTGTTGAATTGATTGTGTTTTAATCACTGCCTTTTACGTTTGTATTTTCTTTTGAGTGAATTCTTATATGCACCACCCCCCTCTGTAATGCCCTATGGGCCCTGAGGGTATTGAAATAAATAAAAATAAATAAAGAGATTCATCCCCTGAGCCGTTCAAATCGCTCTCAGAGGCATGACATAGCTGGGAAAAAAATCATCATGCTGGGAATATTTTTTATTGCTTAGGCGGTAACCGAGACATTCCGTACGTTTAAAACGACCAGTATAAAAGACGGAAACGCAGGGCTCGGAAGTAGTGATCGGGTTAGTGTGCTGTTATATTGATGTTTGTATGTGCCGTGTATGTGTCTGCGCTCAATGTACGTTCAGCTGATGCTTGTAGTCGTTGTATTGTTTCTATATTTGTGTTTAATAAATATTTCCGAAGCGCAGTGGTGGCGTGAACGAATGAACATATTTTTCTTTCGAACCAGCTGGCAAGTCAACCAGTATGACCAGTCCAACCACCATGACCAGTTCAACCAGTGTGACCAGTTCAACCAGTGTGACCAGTTCGAACAACCTTGACCAGTTCAACCATTATGAAACTGGTCAAACTAGAGCAATAACCAAGTTTGAAACTGGCCCGAGGACTTGCGTTCTGTTACGCCTACGTAGACAACCTGCTCGTTTCTATCTCCAGTGAAAAGCGACACCTCGAACATCTTAGGCTTCCTTTAAAACGCCTAGAGGAATACGGCTTGATCGTCAACAACGCTAAATGCGAGTTTGGCGTAACTGAATTACCTTTCCTCGGTCACCAAGTGGATCAACGCGGAGTTCGTTCTCTACCTGAAAAAGTGGAAGTTGTTCGAAACGTTCCACGCCCCTCAACAGTTCGGCAACTTCGGGAGTTCTCGGAATTGACCAACGTCTTTCGCCGCTTCATCCCGAATTGCGCCTCAACCTTGCTGCCTCTTACGGGCTTTCTGAAAAGCGCCAAGCCTTTCAGAAAAGGTGTTTACTGTATGGTGTGGAGTCACTCCACACCATGTACGTGGTCCGAAACACTCACCCAAGCAGTTTCGTGCAAAAAAAAACATGATCTGGCCAACGCGGATCTTCTCACCTACCCAAAGAACAATGCACCCATCAACATCATGGTAGACGCATCAGACATCACGATAGGCGCAGTTCTGCAACAAAACTTTCGCAGTAAATGGAAATCAATCTCTTTCTGTTCAAGGAAACTCACACCAACAGAGTCGGTATAGCACGTTTGGCCGCTTGCTTCTCGCAATCCACCAAGCTATCAAACACTTTCGGTATTTCTTAGACGGTCGAGATTTCTAAGTCATTACCGACCACAAACTCACCTTTGCGTTCAAGTCTGCCAGTGACAAATTCACCCTCTGCGAGATACGCCAGATGGCGTATATCTCCGAGTTAACGTGGGATATTCGCCTTGTAAAAGGCTCACACAATGCTACTGCTGACGCGCTGTCATGCATCACGACATCTTTCTGCTGCTCAATCATACCAACAGCTATCGATTATCAAGCTATGGCTATCGTTCAGAAATACGACAGGGAACTTCGAAAGCTCCAAGGTTCACATCCACGCCGAGAATTTAAATATATTTTCCTTCCACTGTGTGACACTTATATTATTCGTGACTCCTCATCAGGTGTACCGCGACCCTTCGTACCCAAGGTGTTTCGACATCAAGCTTTCGAGCCTCTCCCTTCACTGGCCCACCCGGCAATTCGAGCGACACAACGCCTCTTAACGCAGCGGTTTGTGCGGCCAGGGATCAATAAGGACGTCCGAAACTGGGCACAAGCTTGCCTTAGCTGTTAATGGGCAAAAGTCCACCGGCACACATCGGCGCCCGCCATGACCTTCCATGACCTTCCATAGCCGACTGCTCGTTTTGAATACGTTCATTTGGACATCGTAGGCCCTCTTCCACAATCTGACGTCACAAATACAGGGTGTCACAAAAAAAAGCAAAAAAACTTTACACGTTCTTTTTTACCGCAAAAATAAACTAAGCATCGCCGAACGCTCATTCTCCGCCCAAATGTAGAATTAGAGGTCACAACCAGATGCCAAAGTTTCAGCCCGATCCGATAACTTAATAAAAAGTTATAAATGATTTTCTTAAACTTTCAATGGGAAAATGGCGGCCGACGGAGTTTTCGAATACATGGGGCTTTATCATCTATGGCACCAGAAACCGAATCGAGCGAAAATGGGCTCCATTTTCCCATTGAATTTTTCAGAAAATCACTTATAACTTTTGAATAAAGTATCGGACCGGGCTGAAACTTTTCCCATCTGGTTGTGACCTCTAGCGCTATCTTTGGGAGGAGAATGAGTGTTCGGCGACGCCTAGTTTACTTTTGCGGGGCAAAAAAAGAAACAACCTTGCAAATTGTTTTTCTGACATTCTGTACATAGTGGCATGTATTGAGAGATTCACCCGCTGGCCGGAAGTGATACTCATGCCAGACCTCACTGCTCAAACGACAGCAAAGACTTTTGTGAACGGTTGGATAGCCCGCTGTGGGGTGCCTTCATCTGTCACTACCGATAGAGGAAGACAGTTTGAGTGCGTATTGTTTCGTGAACTTTTGGCGCTTCTTGAAACCACACGGGCATGGAAACAGCCTGAGGATGCAGTCTTCTAATCCGTTCTGCTTCATTCTACAGATCCTGCTTTGCCTGTGTTCAGAGCGTGTACGGGCATCGCCGTTCTCTCAAGTGATTGTCACAACAACACTGGCCACGGAAGGATTTCCAGTTTTTCAAGATAAATCCAACGTGCGTTTTGGCGTACTCACGTACTTTCCGTAGTATGCCTTCACCCGGCACAAGGAAGTTACCCCATTGACATTGTCACCAATCAACGAGGCTTGAAAACCGTGGAACTATGGTGCCTGGAACGCGTCTTCAACAGGTGTGCTTAAGCGCGTTCCAAACCAACGCTTCTTTTTGCGCCTGTAGGTCGTGCGGCTGCGGATGTGACGCATTTCCTGACGTTTTTGCTGTTTCCGGGCGCGCTTTCCGAGTCAGAACCGTGCGCTTTGGTTTGGACGGGCCAGCTTCGGGCGAGCGCGCACGCGCGCAACAGACTGGCCGGCCAGGCCAGTCTGTCGCAGCCAGAAGGCGGCGATAGAGAGAGAGAGAGAGATCGCGTTGTTATGTTGGAAGAGAATAAAAGTGGGGGGAGGAGTCAGAACCGGGCGCTTTTGTCACTTGCTCCGAGAAGGCGGCGAAGAAACGCGGAGCCGGAACTAGCTTGCCCTCCACCGATTGGCCGGGACACAGGAGCGCCCTACAACGTCACCGCGCGTTTTTGTGCGCGTTGAGAAAGAAGTTGAAATTATCCAACTTTTTTGTGCGCGCCCGGAAGGAGCGAATAGCGGCGCGACGTCACGAAAATACGTCACATCCGCAGCCGCACGACCTACAGGCGCAAAAAGAAGCCTTGGTTTGGATCGCGCTTTACCGCGCCCAAAAAAGTGGTCCCTCGATTTCCGCCTGATGACGTCAAAGAAGTGTCATGCTGTCGCCGGTCGCGATCCTGGAGGCGTCTCAGCAGTTGTGGCACATATATAGCAGCCGCCTGTTGTGCTGCAGGCCGCTCTCTACTGTGACAGTCCACGGAAACTACAGCAGCCGGAATTTGGGACGCCTGGAACGCCGTGACGACAGCGACACTCGAGTTCGCTCGTGCTTTTCGTCAGAATTTCTACGGCCAACCCCCAGGATCGCGACAGTGAACAGCATGACACTCCGGCTTCTGTGACGTCATTTGTTGCCACTTAGGGACCACTTTTGCTGTATGAGTGGGATAGGACGCTAAACACACCAGTCGGAGACGCGATCCAGGCACCATAGTGGAACGTCGCCAGTTCTGTCAGTGGGCATGGAAACAGCCTGAGAATGCAGTCTTCTAATCCGTTCTGCTTGATTGTACAGGTGGGTTCCTCTCCGTCGTTACATACTAGACGAACGAAGAACGTCGTTCTTCTGCTGTTTCCATGCCCAAGTGTTATTTGTGTTACGGCCATTGAGTGTTATGATGTGGTAAAATCGTTATTAGCACTTTCGGGCGACATTGAACGTAATCCCGGCTCCAGTAGCGACGATTAAGCGAAACAATTCGCGGATTTGGTGCATCTGGTGAGTGATATGAATAAACGATCTTTGAAATCTGAAGTTTGGCAAAACAGTTTACGAGACAGTGTGAACGAAATAAAAGAAAGTCAGAGTTCAATCGAAATAAAAATTAACGACATTGGTAATTGACTTACGCTTGTCGAGAATAAAGTATCTGCGCTTGAGTTGGTTGACCAAGATTTCACCAATACACAGTGAAATGCCTTGCTGAGAAGTTAAATTATAATAACGCCACTCTGAATGGCCGTCTAAATGACCTTGAAGAACGGTCCCGTAGGGATAATCTAATTATTTATGGTTTGGCGGATTCTCCGTCCGAAACTTGGTCCGTTACTGAAAGAAAAGTTCTCGAGCTGCCTTCTGGCTCTCTTGAGCTACAGGTGCCCCCCCCCCCCCCCCCCCCCCCCGACTGCATTGAGCGCTCACACCGCATCGGTGCTTTGAGTGCCAATCGCTGTCGCCCAACAATAGTTAAATTCTTCTCTAATAAAGTCAAGGATCATGTATTCTTGACTTCATTGAAAGGTAGTGACATCTATAACTGTGAAGATTTATCGCCAGCCACCCGCCAAGCTAGGAAAAAAACTAACTGAGTTTGGAAACTCCTCTAACAATGTGTTTCAACCACGCTACAATAAACTGTTTATTAATAAGAGCTGTTATATGGGGGTATAGCTCAGTGTCTGACGAAGTGCTGATCTCGGTACTGGTCCTGATAGGAGTGCAGGTGACAACCTCAACAGGTCTCCCCTTAACTTGCATCAAACGCCCTCATCTGATAGGCGCGAAGGAGATACCGTTAACATGCTTCGTAACACACAATCAGACGTCTTCTTCACCATAACACGTGGCGAGGGGCGTGGGCTATTCCTACTTCCAAAAATGTAGTAGCACTTTTTAGCAATATAAGGAGTGTTTTACGTCATCGGGATGAATTGTGTTCAGTTATTGATTCTTGTAGCGCTGACGTAGTAGCTTTAACCGAAACGTGGCTGTCATCGAATGTTCGGAATTGTAAAATATTTAGTTGTGATAAGCGTTTTAATGTCTACCGTTGTGATAGGGGCGCACGAAATGGAGGTGGCGTTTTATTGGCAGTTGCCGATCACATTGATCCTTTCTGTGTGCGTTTGAATAGTAATTTATAAATAGTTTTTTGTTGCTGGTCTTTGAATTTCCAAAAAGTTATCTTAGCCTTGCGTTATCGTCCGCCATCAGCTAATCCTCCTTTTGTTTCGAATCTTCAGTATGTTTTGAACTGAATAATAGTGCGCTTTCCTTCATCTCCCATCTTCTTGGTGATTTCAATTATCCTCAAATAAAATGGTCACACCCGCATATTTTCTCTAACCCTTTCTCATCAGATGCGGAAGATTTTATAAAGTTACGTGATGATTTCGGTCTTTCGCAGGTGGTGTCTCTTTCTACTCGAATTACTGCTACAACTGCAAACGTATCAGATCTCATTTTGTCAACTTCACCTGAACCTGTTTCTTCTGTTACTTTAATGCCGGCTCTCAGCGACCATTCGCTACTACATTTCTCACTCGATGTGCCAGCCAAAAACACACAGCGAACTCTTAAAAAATAAGAGACTATGGTAGAGGGGACTTTGACTTTCTTAGTTCTGCCCTTGGACTTTTTCTTAACGATTACTTAGACAACTTTTTTGACCGTTCTTTAGAATTAAATTGGACATTGTTTAAGACGCAGGTTGAGATCCTAACCAATACACATATACCGCTACGTAATATTCCACTTGTTTCGAATTCCGCTTGGTTCATTAACACCCAAAAAAGACATTCCAATAAAAAGAAGCGCAAATTTCGTGTTGCAAAGTTAACAAATTCCGAGGTTAAATGGCTCGAGTATCACAAGGCTGCCAATGCTTACAAAAGTGCAATAGCGGATGCAAAATCAGTTTACTTTTCTATCACCCTGCCATCACTACTAACCAACAACGCCAAACAGTTCTGGAATGCGATTAACGGCAATAAAAACACCACACTGTCTTTGTTTAGTTTTTCAGGTAAACCTGTTTCCACCGATGACTCTGCAAATGTTTTTAATTCTACTCTTGTTGAATCATTTTCAAACTGTATTTCTTCAACTTTAACTCAACTTCAACAACGCGCTTTTCTGTCCATGTATCCCATCTTAATTCAAACAAGTGGAATTCTAAAGATAATAGACCCTTTCCGAAATTCAGTGCCATCTGGTGGCTTGTAAAGCAGTTCAGGTTTTGCCATAACAATGGCGGAAATGAACTTGTATCGGCACCGTCACTTTCGCAAGTCAACAGTACGCGAGGAATTGTTCGGTGTGAGTTCTTTCCCGATCACTTTTCGCACGACGGTAACCAAGAACCTGCATTCAGAACAAGAACCCACTCAGATGCCTCGAGAAAATTCTGTACACCAAAGTGCTTTAAAGCAGATTGTGTGCCGCACACAGATTGACTGAATCTGAGTTATTAGAAATAAACGCTTATGTAGCTCTTGCGTTCCATTCCTACGTCGCGTCGTACTGACCCCACGAATGTACAGGCCTCGCAAGATCCGCTTGGGAGCATCTTCAACGTCTTCTTTTATCAGTCACTAGAAGGCCGCCATTGGTATGACACAGATGCCGTTCCACTGATGATGATAGTGATCAAAGTGGCCAGACTGAATTTCGGAAAGGGTCTATTGAACAGTTAAAAAAATCCTGCTCCGCGGGAGTTGACGGAATTAAGTCTACATTTTTACTAAGCACAAAAGAGTATTCTTCGATAATACTGTCTAAATTATTTGAGCAATCACTTACTCTAGGCTGTTTACCTGACGATTAGAAGGTGGGTAAAGTGATGCCCGTGCATAAAACCGGTGATCCTCATTCTCCCCTCAATTACCGTCTCATTTCCATAACAAGCATTCCGTATAAAATGCTTGCGCATATTATGTTTTCTCATCTAGTTCAACACCTAGAATCCAATTCATTCTTTGCTCCTGAACAACATGGCTTCCGTAAATAATTTTCGTGTGAAACTCAGCTACTCACCTTCACTTATGACCTTCACCTTATACTTGATCGTGGTTCCCAGGTGAATTGTATTTTCCTTGATTTCGCTACAGCTTTGGAAAAGGTGTCAAATAATCTACAACTCCATAAGCTTAGCAAACTTAACATCGATCAGGATGTACTTTCGTAGATTCGTGCTTTAATTAATAGCCGATCTCAATTTGTGTCTGTGAATAATACTTCTTCAAGTCCAGCTCCCGTGACATCACGCGTCCCTCAAGGTTGTGTTAGGTTCCCTGCTCTTTCTTTTTTCTATCAACGACTTCCCTTCCTGCGTTTCTTCCTCTATTAGCTTATTTGCAGATGATTGCATTCTTTACCGTGAAATAACTAACACCTCTGATGCTGCTATCCTTCAGTCTGACCTTGATTGTGTTTCTAAATGGTGTAACAAATGGAACATGCAGCTCAACACTAACACATGTAAAGTAATGACTGTTTCTCGACTTAACCCGCACTCTTCTTTCTACTATCTGAACAGTGTTCTGTCGGAAAGTGTACCATCGTATAAGTACTTGGGGATCCATATTTCATCGAACTTGTCTTGGGAGCCTCATATTCGATACATAACTAACAATGCTAACCGCATGCTTGGCTTCCTCAAACGTAATTTTCCATCTGTCGCTGTAACTCTCAAGCTACTACTATACAAAACCCTTGTCCGCTCCAAATTGGAATACGCCTCCTCTGTATGGGATCCCGGTACTGAATTACTTACAACTGCAGTCGAAGCTATTCAAAATAGACCTGTTCGCTACATTCTTACTAACTATCACCGTAGTGCAAGCGTAACATCCATGAAAACGCCTTTAAAACTACCTAACCTTTCTTCACGTCGTGAGTTATCCCGTCTCTGTCTGTTTCATAAAATTTATCATCACAATTTTTTTTTTTGCATCAAAAATTACTAACTCTTCCCTCATATGGCTCGCCACGCGTCGATCACCAACACAAAATCAGTCTACCTCCTCGTAAAACCACTAATTTTTAAATTCATTCATCCCCAAAACAACAATCACGTGGAACCATCTTTCATTTCATTTCATTTCATTTCATTTCATTTATTATACCCTCAGGGCCCGAAGGCATTACAGAGGGGGAGAGCAACAAGAAGGTTAATGCAAATAACATAATACATATTTAGACACACTCAGTAATAAAGTAATTAGTTATTGTACTTTTAAAGAGCTCAGAGTCCGTGATAATGGCGATCGACCGGGAAAGGTGGTTCCACTCCTGGGATGTACGGGGAACGAAAGAGGAATAAAACGTGGTTGTGATAGAGTTAGGAATGCCTACCTTATGTTGATGATCAAGACGGGAGGAAACATAGACAGGCCGAGCAATTAATTTGTCGCGCAGGAAAGAATTATGGTGATACATTTTATGGAATAGGGAAAGACGAGAAATTTTACGACGTAGGGATAAAGGTGGTAATGAGAGAGTTGTTTTCATAGAGGTGACGCTAGCGGTGCGGTGATAGTTTGTGAGGATGAAACGAGCGGATCTGTTCTGAACGGCTTCCAATGTAGATACGAGAGTGACTAGTCCGGGATCCCAGACAGAAGCTGCATATTCTAACTTGGGACGAATTAAAACTTTGTAAAGAGTTAATTTCAGTGAGACAGGGGCTAATGAAAAATTTCGCTTGACGTAACCTAACATGCGGTTAGCGTTAGCTGAAATATGCTGAATATGTGTTTTCCATGAAAGGTTAGAAGCTATATGTACGCCTAAATATTTGTACGAAGATACCGGTTCTAGATGAGCATTATTAAGGAAATAGTTAGGACAGTCCTGAGACTGGCGAGACACACGCATGACCTTGCATTTGTTAGTGTTAAGCTTCATAGACCACGAGTCAGACCAACGGTAAAGAGCATTAATGTCTGATTGGAGTATACAGGTGTCATTATGATTGAGAATCTCGCAGTAAAGTACACAGTCGTCAGCGAACAGAGACACGGACGAAGAGACACTAGTGGGTAGGTCGTTAATATAAATTAAGAATAGCAACGGCCCTAAGACTGTCCCTTGCGGAACCCCTGACGCAACTTTGACAAAAGAGGAGTTATTGTTATCCACAGTGACAAATTGAGACCGTTGAGTTAAAAAAGACTGTATCCATGCGAGAACGTTATTGTCTATGTTAAGTTTGGAAAGTTTTAGAAGCAGAAGATTGTGAGAAACTTTGTCAAATGCTTTGGCGAAATCCAGGAAAATGCAGTCCGCCTGGGATCCTCGGTCCAGAATGTGATGTAGGTCATTCGTGAAAGATAACAGTTGGGTCTCACATGAAAATGTTTTTCGAAAACCGTGTTGGGCATTGTTGAAGAAGTTGTTAGATTCTAAGAAGTTGACGAGGTGAGAAAAAATTATATGTTCAAGAAGTTTGCAAGGAATGCTGGTTATTGAGATCGGACGATAATTAAGAGGGGAATGTTTATCTCCAGCCTTGTGAATGGGTACCACCTTCCCTACCTTCCAGTCTGATGGGAGAACAGCGTCTTGTATAGATTGTTCAAATAATTTTGTTAAAATAATTGAGGAGTATTGTTTAGTGTTTTGTAAAAACTTGGAATTAATGCCGTCCACTCCTGCTGAAGATGACAGTTTGAGTTTATCTATGATACGACCGACGCCAACGTAATCAAGAAAAAGAGGATCCATGGGCAAGTAATCGGCACTCTCTAGCGAAGGGAAATCGTGCATGTTATCAGTAGAGAATGAATTTGCAAAAGTACTGTTTAATAAATTTAAACACTCATCGCTGGCTATACAATCACCATTTGCGGTTTTTAGTGTGATAGATGACTGCGTCTTTTTGTTTATTGTGTTCCAGAATTGTCTAGGATTGTTGATCAACATTGCGGGTAGGCTATGAGTCATGAATTCTAGTTTGGCGTTTTCAATTGCTTTTTTGTACACTTCAGCAGCAGTACGTTAACGCAACCAACGGTGCTCGCACGTGGATAATTTTGCGGCGCGAAATAGACGCTTTTTTTGTTTGATAAGCGTTTTAAGGCTCTGGTGAACCAGGGTGACTGAGAGTTTTCGATAACTCTCCTTAAGGGAATGTACTGATTTGTTAGTTTATTAACTTCGGTTTTGAAAATGTTCCAGTTTTCTTCTACTGAGCGACTTGAGAAGAGTGATAAATATTCATCGAGGAAAGTTGCAAGGTCAATATTAATTTTATCAAAGTTAGCTTAGGCGTAATCTCGAATTTGCTTTACATTAGTTGATGGTTTCGGTGCTGCTGATTTTACATTAAAATGCAATATGGAATGATCGTCAGTTGTGTCTTTAACAGATGTTACTATGTTCAAGCGTTCTTTAAAAAATTTTCTAAGTTAAAGTTTCCTATGTTCGTGTTTCTATTAGGTTGTCATTTTGTTTTAGTGATTTTCCTTTTGTTACCCACTCCCCTCTGTAATGCCTTCGGGCCCTGAGGGTACAATACATAAATAAATAAATAAGTAAACCACACGAATTCAAACAACTGCATACCACCCCGTCAGCAACGGCAACCTTCAAGGCTTCACTGAAAGCTCAGGAGGATCGCGTCCACTGGAGCACGTTGCTTCCCATGGTGCGTCTCGGCCTACGTGCGGCACATAAAACGGATATCAACTGCACCCCGGCTTAACTTGTCTATAGAGGACAGCTTCGAATTCCAGGAGAATTTTTCAGCTGCAGCCACAAATATCCGGAAGGTGATCCTACCGATTATGTGACCCAACTGCTGCCGGTAGCTCCACGGGTGTAACGACCTACAGAATTGCACGTTCCTGACGACCTCATCACTTTCTCCAACGTATTCATTCATCGCGACGCAGTTCGAAAGCAATGGTCATTTCCGTGTCATTGACCGTCACGACAAATATTTTCACCTTGACATCAATGGACGTAACGAAAGCATGTCAGTTGATAGGCTGAAACCTGCATTCATAGACACCAAGCAGTCTATGCACCTCACTACATTGAACTGTCCTCAACACACAGACAAACTACACTACTACCCTCATTTAAACGCTGACTGCCACGCAGGGAAGGGGGGGGGGGGGTCATAGTTTCTGTGAAGGAGTAAGCTAAGAATCAATCACGAAACCTTTTGGCCTTAAGCAATATGTACAGGGTCAGGTTTTCTGTCAATGAAACACATTCTGATCCCCCCCCCCCCCCCCCAAAAAAAAAAAAAAGTCTACACGATAAAACAGCTCGAAAAAAATCAAAACTTGACGGATAACGTTATAACTGTTTTGTCGCGTTCACGTCGACACTGTTGTTGAATATTTTCAACAGCGATCAGAGAAAGAGAGAAGACGACGACGATCACGAGAGGGGGCTTAGGGAAACCATCAATTTTTTTATACGCCAGGGTGCGAGCTTGAGACTGGCATCGTTCCATTAAACCCATTGACCATGCTGTAACCAGTAATATCGTCCAGTTATTTTACAAAATATTTGGTGCCGAAACCCGGGAACTCGTCGCCTCATCAGCGGCCCTTACCAGAACCGGAGAACGATCTGACGACATGGAACGGGTCAGAACAAAACGGACGGCTCGTCGCGCTCAAACAACCCGGCTAATCAATGAGGTCAGTACAGTATTTTCAAACGAAGCCTACGACCTGAAAGACCTTATATCGTTGCACGAACGATTGAGCCGCAGCAGCGAGGAGCTCAAGACCCTGAATCGGGAGTTGGAACAATTTGTGGCAGATGGAGATTTAGAGCAAGAATACGAGAGCGTAATGAATTACGAAGACCAAGTGGCCAGCGCTCTAGTGACACTGATGTACCACATTGACCGGCTGAAGTGCAGTCAGGCAGTTGCGGCACCTCCGGCGACGTCTGAAGCGGGAGAACGACACCGCGAAGAAACTCCAACGTTGGTGGCAAAGCTACCGAAGCTGGAGATGCTGAAATTCGACGAACGTATCGGGGAGTGGCAGTCCTTCTGGGGTATGTTCGTCAACACCGTCCACGAAAATGCGCAACTGCGGAACATCGACAAGTTTCAATACCTGAGATCACTTCTCACCGGAACAGCTGCCAAGGCTATCGCTGGCATTTAAGTATCGGACTGCTGCTACTCCGACGCAGTGGAAATACTAAAGGGACGATTTGGCGACACCAAACTTATAATACAAGATCCCCTAGCTAAGCTTCGGACTCTGCAAAATGTCAAATCATCCAGCGACATATTTGCCATGCGCAATTTATTTGACACGGTTCAGATCCACATCAGAGGACTGAAAGCTTTAGGAGTCGACGTCATTTCGTACTCGGCTATGTTGTACGAGATTTTGTTGAAGGTTTTACCAAGCGACATCGTTATAGAGTATTACCGGCGGCAAGGCTTCGGTGGCCCAAGCACATCGGCAACAACATCGGCAAGCGGTGACTTAGACGGAATTTTGGGACATTTGAAGGTCGAAGTAGAGATTCGAGAGAGGAAGCATGGTTCAGACCAAGCTACAAAAGACAGTGGTCGGTCTCCTGAACCCAGTGTAATACAATACTCGATGCCATCAGCAGCAGTACTTCACAATCTTACGAAGCCGTCGCCTACAGATTGCTTTTTCTGCGGCTCGCAGACGCACAAGACGGAAGAGTGTGACACAGAAAGGTCTTTAGAAGAAAAGAAAAACAAACTCGCACAAGACTGGCGCTGTTACAAGTGTACAATGAGAGCCCATCAAGCACGGAACTGCAAATGGCGTATATCGTGTGGCACGTGCAAAGGGAGGCACGCGACAACCATGTGCGAACCCCGCAGAAGGAGTGCGAGGGACAACGCCCCAGAGGAAGATTCCAAGGCATTAAATGCCTTCACTGCTGACAGCATCAGAGGAAAGGAGAAGCCGCAAGTCTTGGTGCAGACATTCAGGTCATGGGTCGCCGGTAACGGAGCCAACATTTATGCGAGGGGAATTCTAGACGGTGGGAGTCAACGGACATTCGTCCGAGAAGACGTTTCTCGTCGATGCAAAATGCGGGTGCTCGGTGAAGCAAACCTCAACATTAACATCTTTGGATCAACCCAGCCGCGAAAGCAACAAAGAAAGATTGTTGAAGTGAAATTGAAAAGTCAATACCATCAGACAGAGTACGTCCTAGATGCGGTGGAGGTACCACATACTTGCAACGACATCGAGAAGCTCCCAGTAGACCTTGGATTTATACAGTCTCTGCAATAACAAGGCAAAAGCCTCGCAGTCTTGTGCCTATTTGCAGGAACCAACTCGGCTGAAGGTATCAGCTTGTTGATTGGAGCCGACCAGTTTTGGAAAATTGTCAAGGGAGAAGTTACCCGAAATACAGACCAATCAATAATGGCTGTCAATACGCGCCTTGGATGGACTGTGCAAGAACCGACGGAAGCATCGTGTTCCTTGACTAACCAGTCAAACATGGTTGCGTGCGCACTTCGTATCAACGCACTTCAAAAAAAAGAAGAGAGAAGCTTACAAGCATTTTGGGACCTGGAGCACATTGGGATTTCAGGCACTATGGTCAAGTCAGCATATGAAGACCAGGTACTCGAACGATTTCAGGAATCAGTTCGTGTCAGCGAAGGGCGGTATGAAGTATCCCTTCCGTGGAAAACCGACTTGACGAAGCAGCTCGACAACAACAGAGACCTGGCAGAAGCTAGGCTGCGTGGACTGGTCCGCAAGCTGCAGAGGGACAAGGTCCTTCTAGAGAACTACGGCAACGCTATTCGTCAGTACCTGCAAGACGGTCACGCAGAAGTTGTTCCTCACGCAGAAGCAAATAACGTCATGAATGAGCCCGAACATCTCTACTATATGCCTCATCATGCAGTACTCAGAGAACAGTCTGTCACAACAAAAGTGAGAATAGTTTTCGATGCGTCCTCGCACAAACAGGGACAAGACAGTCTCAACTCTCATTTGAAAACAGGCCCTAAGTTGTCAGACGATCTGCTGCAGATCCTACTGCGATTCAGAACTAGGAAGGTTGCAATGACAGCAGATATTCAAAAAGCGTTTCTACAGGTTTCAATCAGGACGGAGGATCGGGATGCTCTTCGTTTTCTTTGGTTCGCAAGCGCACCCGAGACGGTTGGGACTCTACCGCCATTACAAGAATGGAGAATGACGCGCGTGCCTTTTGGAACTACTTCTAGCCCCTTTTTGCTCACAGCTACGCTGCAGCACCACTTTCAGAATATTGACAGACACAGAGAGACTGCCGATATGTTGGCGAAGTCGTTCTATGTGGATGACCTTCTCACTGGGGCCGCAAATGAGAATGACGCCTTTAAAATGTACACAGAAACTCAAGAAATTATGCAAGTGGCTGGAATGACAATGAAGAAGTGGACATCAAACTACAAGGATTTACAAAGGCGTTTCACTGAAGGTGGCGACGAAATTCCTGATGGACCTGCAGAAAGAACTCCAGAAACATAGATCCTAGGTGTCGTATGGAGCACGTCCGAAGACACCTTTAGGGTGTCATTGGAAACCGTCCTAAGTTTACTGGAGTCACGAGTCAACACTAAGAGGTTCATTCTCCAAGCATCGGCGCGAATATTCGATATCATGGGTCTAATCGCACCCTTCACGATTCGGGCGAAAATGATCTTTCAGAAGCTGTGGGAACAAGACATGTTATGGGACGCTGAGGTTCCTGTAGAGATCAGCAGTGAATGGAGCACGTGGTGCAACGAACTTCATCAGCTTCAAACACTCGCCATGACCCGATTCCTATTCCACGAATTGCCAGGATTCGGGCGGTCTACCGAACTGCATCTGTTCACGGATGCCAGTCCTCAAGCATGCGGCGCTGCAGTCTACATTCGATCATGTGACAATGATGGCAACGTCAATACTCGTCTATTACTAGCAAAGGCTCGGGTTGCCCCACTCAAACGGCAAACGCTCCCACGGTTAGAGCTGATAGGAGCGCTCATTGGAGCACGGCTTTTGAGGTACGTCCAGAAGACGTTTGACACAGAGGACTTTACCTGCTACATGTGGACGGATTGCATGATTACTCTGAAGTGAATTCAAGGGCAACCGCAACGCTGGGAAACGTTTGTCGCAAATCGAGTTGAAGAGATTCAACGGCTGACAGTAAATTCCCACTTCAGGTATTGTCCAGGAAAGGATAACCCGGCCGATTTTCTCACCAGGGCAATTTCAGCCGAAAGACTGATGGCTGCCCAAACTTGGTGGGAAGGTCCAGTGTGGCTCCAGAGACCCAGTTATGAATGGCCCCACCACTGCGTTGAAGAAGCTCTGGTGCAGAAGAGAGACTGCATACCTGCTGCTGTACTACCCGCGAGAACTAGCTCTTTCGAGCCGTTGTTCGATCTCCATCGTTACAGCAGACTGCAGAAGGTAATCCGAGTTACTGCCTGGATACTTCGTTTTATGAACAACTGTTCGAGCAAAAAGCGGTCGGCAAATCACCTCTCAGCGGAGGAAGTAACCCGAGCAGAACTGCACTGGATCACACATGTTCAAAACTCGGTATTCTCTGAAGAGATAGCCTCACTGACAGACAAACGGCAAGTAAGTAAAAGCTCAAAGATCGCCGAGCTTAACCCCTTTCTTGATGACAAAGGAGGGTTGCGAGTAGGCGGAAGGCTCCAAGAATTGCGTTCCACAGAAGAAGTAAAATATCCTCTCATTCTACCAGCCAACCATCGCCTAACGAAGTTGATAATTTCAAATGCACACATCCGAGTTCTACACGGAGGAGTCGCTGAGACATTAACGCAATTGCGTGAATGTCTCAGCGACTCCTCCGTGTACGTTATATCAATGAGGTAAAAAGTCATTTCTCTACTAATTGCAAATCTAAATTTGTCGTGAAACAAAGGAAAGTGGTTCGGGAGGCATTATACGTGGCGCTAACTATTCCAGCCCCACATTTTTATGGAATCAGGAACAAAGCAGCATAGTAAGAGTTCTCTTCAAACGACAATAATAATAATAATTATTGAAAACGGCCGGATCTCCGCTGGAGACACCGAGGAACGGTTGAGTAGTCGTCACGATAAAAAAAAAGTCTGAAGAAAAAAATAAATAGCTGTTGAGGTGGCGAGCGAGGTCCGAGAAAGAACGACCTGAAAGCTTGCGTACCAGAGCTCAACTGCTTTATTCTTCTTCCTCGTCGATCTCCTTTTTGTCTCCCCTAGCGGGAGTGAAAATCAATCGTCTCCAATGAAGAAGTGCACCTGGTCTACCTGGTCGTTCTTGCGTGCGGCGAGCTGTGAGGCTTTGAGCCACTACAACACTCCCCCTCTAGTGAGTGCGCGAGCGATTTCACTGCGGAAAAGAAAAAAAAAAGAAAAAAAAATAGGTGACAAATTGAGACGAAGGGGGGGGGGGGGGGGGGTGTTTGGTGCGCCGTTCACTGCGCGTGTACTGCCCGATGCCAGTTGGCGGGGGCAGCGGGGGTCCGTTCGGGATTGCAGAAGGGTTTGGATTTTGGCTAGTTGGTTGAACATTTTTAGGGGTTAAAAGCGCTAAAAACGACGGACGAGTAGGAGAGACACACACCACAAAGCGCTACCTGCAACTGGTTTATTATTGGAACAACCACACGTACCGCGAAACCAACAAGACGCACATCCGATTCAGTTACAACCGTCGCTAATCATATTTCTTACTCTTACACCATGCATGATCGTAAAAACGATAACTCCGATTCAAACAGGATTATCGATGGGGCACTTACACACTTACCCTCGTCACACTCGTAAATAAAAAACGCTTCCATTATCTCCCTTGTCTTTCTATTTTTGTTTCGTGCCAAGATGACGGTGTTGTCTAAATAGGGTAAACACTCACACCTACTGCAATGCACTGCGAGATTGCCAGTTCGGGATCTCCGTAGATGGAGCCGGCGGTCTGGCGAGGGGTGTGTTCACGGCGGGGGTGGCTGCCGTGGTTTCGAAGGGGTTCAGGTGGGCCGGTTTTAAACGGTCGACTGACACGACCTCCCGACGACCGCGCTTGTCGATTGTGAACATCTTATCCCCCCAACGCAAAACCTTGAACGGTTAATCGTACAGGGGTTGAAGTGATCGTCGCACCGCGTCGTGTCGAACAAACACGTGCGTAACGGTTAAGAGTTGAGCTTGTTGGTACATACTTGTAATTATATCAGCCTGAACTTTAGAAATATCTAGAACACCAAGACGACAGAAACACGTGCGTGCAGGATGCGAGGTCCGTGCTCAGATGAATGGCTCGTGTCGTTGGCTGACGCGGGGGTGTAGCACGAAGGTTGCCCATAATGCTGCGGAGACGAGACGCGTAGTCGCCAAGGTTGATCTGGGCCTCCCTTTGGCTGGACAAAAAGATCTCGCCGGGGAGACGCAGCGTCGTTCCGTAGACAAGCTCGGCTGCGCTGCAGCCGATGTCTGCTCTCAAGGCAGTCCTGATGCCCAGGAGGGCGAGAGGAAGCGCTTCCATCCAGGAGTGCCCCTCGTTCGCCATCAAGGCTGCCTTGAGTTGGCGATGCAATCTCTCCACAATTCCATTGCTCATTGGATGGTAGGCCGTGGTTCTTTCACGGGTGGTACCAATGACCTTCGTAAAGGCTCTGAAGAGGGTGGATTCAAATTGGCTGCCTCGGTCCGTTGTGATGGTAGACGGCACGCCGAAACGAGAGAGCCAGTCATGGAGGAAGGCACGAGCGACTGTTTCGGCAGTGATATCGGGAATCGGAATTGCTTCCGCCCAACGCGGGAAACAGTCGACACACGTCAGCAGGTACGCCTGACCTTGACAGGGCGGCAGCGGTCCGACTATGTCCACATGGACATGGTCGAATCGAGCGTCCGGTGTTGGGAAATTTGCCAAAGGTGTAACTATGTGACAGTGCAATTTCGTTCGTTGACAGGACAGGCACTCTCGAGTCCATTGCTGGACGTCTCTGTTCAGCCCGGGCCAGATGAAACGGGAAGTTACCATCTTCTGTGTCGCACGGATTCCTGGGTGCGACAGCATGTGCAGCGATGTGAAGGCATCCCGGCGGAGACTGGAGGACACAAAAGGGCGGGGGTTACCTGTGGAAACATTACAGCACAGTTTGCCATGCGCTCTGGTGAGAGGCAGCCACTGCAGCTTTAGTGCGTTTTTTGTAGATTGCAGTCGGCTCAAATCTGGATCGCCACGCTGAGCTACCGACAGTTTCTTAAGTCGAATTCCGGGGGCAAGTTGAGAGCGTTGATTGGGTTACGCGATAGCGCATCCGCAACGGCGTTGTCTGCCCCTCTGACGTGGCGAATGTCCGTTCTAAATTCTGAGATCTAAGCCATCTGACGCAGTTCACGCGCTGTGTGGGCGCTGCCATCTGAGGTGAGAGAACGGAGGGCGGAGGTCAAGGGTTTGGGGTCCGTTAGTATAAAAACGTCTACTCCTTCCAGGAAAAGGCGAAAGTGCCTGATTGCCGCGTAGATGGCGAGTAGTTCGCGCCCGAATGTGCTGTAGCGTCGCTCAGTAGGTGTCAGCTTCCTGGAAAAGAATGAGGTTGGTCGCCATACTCCGTCGTTGAGGTGTTGCAAAACGGCTCCGACGGCTGTATCTGAAGCGTCGACCATGACACATTGTGGCACCCCTGGCTGAGGGTAGGCGAGGAGTGCAGCATCTGCGAGACAGTTCTTGATTCTTCGAAAAGCGTCTGTCGCTTTATCGGTCTAGTCAAGCGCAGTGGTTGGACTGTGAAGAGGCTGTGAAGAGGGTGCAGGATGGCCGCACACTGGGGAACAAAGCGGCGATAGAAATTTACCAGGCTGAGAAACTCGCGAAGCTGATGCTTTGAGTTTGGCGGGGGAAATTGTCTAATGGCTTCGACCTTCTCTGGAGTTGGTAGAATTCCCGAGCTTGAGATGAGGTGGCCGAGGAAAGCCAACTCCTGTACATCGAGTTCGCATTTCGCAGTGTTCACCACGATTCCGTGTTCAGTCAGCCGCCGGAAAACGGTGCGCAGTTGTTCCTCGTGTTCTTCCGGCGAGCTACTTGCAACGAGTACATCGTCGAGGTAGGCGTGACAGAAGTCAAGGCCATGCAGGACGCCGTCGATGAAGCGCTGGAATGTCTGGGCCGGGTTGCATAGACCGAACGGCATCCGGAGGAATTCGAATAGACCAAACGGTGTTGATATGGCCGTCTTCGGAATGTCTTCTGTTGCCACGGGGATTTGGTGGTAGGCTCGAACCGGATCCACTTTAGAGAAGATTGTGGCCCCGTGTAAGTTCGTGGTAATATCGTGAATGTGTGGAACCGGGTAGCGGTCAGGAACTGTCGCTCTGTTAAGTGCTCGGTAATCTCCGCACGGGCGCCAGTCTCCTGGTGTGGACTTCGGCACCATGTGCAGTGGGGATGTCCAGGGACTGGATGATGGGCTGATTATCCCGAGCTCGAGCATGTGGTCGAATTCCTGTCGAGCTACCCGTAGCTTCTCCGGCGATAAACGACGGGGCCGTGCGTGGACGGGCGGGCCTGTGGTGGTAATGTGGTGACGCACTTCATGCTTCACAGCCGAGTCCGCTTGCGGAAGGCGCGTCAAATCAGGGAATTTCTGTAAGATTGCCGTGAAGCGGGCAGGGCCAGACGGTCCTAATAGCGTGGGGCTCAATGGAGGGTGCCTAGGAAGCTTGCCTTGCACGGCCGTTTGCGAGACGGGATCTCGGAGCCGCCTGTTGCGCACGTCCACTAAAAGGCCAAAGATGCGAAGAAGGCCTGCTCTGAGGATCGCAAACTTTACGTCGGCCACTATAAATACTGTCACGAAGGACAAGTGATGAGGTGGCGAATAACAGAGTGAACTGAACGTTTAATCGGGCGAATTTGTGCCCAAGAAGTAAAAGCAGAAAGAAAGATAACAACAGAGCGTCGCGGGCGTCGAAGGCGGCGAAGCAGCAAGATCGAACGCTGAGGCGAAAACTGACTCGACAAGGTCGCGGGCGGCCTCTTATCTTGAGTGCGTCGCTATCTCGAAGATTCGGCGAAAGCGGCTCGAGCGTCGCGTGATCGGGGCGAGAATGAACACGCACTTTCTAGAAAACAAAAGCAGGAATAAATGATAGAAGTTACGTGCGGTATATGAATCAACGAGAACTTTCTGGAGGCTCCGGATCGAGCGTTGCTTTCTCAGCCCTGCGCGCGGCATTATCCCCCCCCTTTAAAAGTGCATCGTCCCGATGCAGCACAAAAACGGAAAAAAAAAAAAAAAAGGACATCAGAATTGCTAGCCGGAGTTCACAGTCCACAGTTCACTCGTCGACGAAAGTGGAGAGTCCTATCGTTCGTAATACGACTTCAGCCGGACGACATGCACCACCTCGGGTCGCGGCTGACGTCTTGCAGATGGGCGCGTTCCGTCGGGTAGAACTTCGTAGTTCAGATCGCCGAGGCGTCGGATGATCTTGTACGGTCCGAAATAGCGTTTCAGAAGTTTTTCGCTGAGACCGCGACGACGAATTGGCGTCCACACCCAAACTCTGTCTCCGGGCTGGAAGTGGACGTCGCGGCGACGAAGATTATACCGGCGAGCGTCGACATGTTGCTGGTCTTGAATTCGTAGTCTGGCTAGCTGGCGGACCTCTTCTGCACGTTGAGCAACCAACTGGGCGTCATCGCTCCCGTCGTCGACTGACTCGTGCGGCAACATAGAGTCTAGCATAGTCGTCACCGCCCGGCCATACACCAGCTGGAAGGGCGTCACTCCTGTGGTCTCTTGCACTGCTGTGTTGTAGGCGAACGTGACGTAGGACAGCACTTCGTCCCAGGTCTTGTGCTCCACGTCGACGTACATAGAAACCATATCGGCGATTGTTTTGTTGAGCCGCTCCGTCAACCCGTTGGTCTGCGGAAGGTACGCCGTTGTTCGACGGTGTTCCGTGTGGCTTAGACGCAGGATCTCTTGGGTCAACTGTGCCATGAACGATGACCCTCGGTCTGTGATCAGTACTTCGGGGGCGCTATGCCGGAGGACGATGGACTCGATGAAGAACTTGGCGACTTCGACAGCAGCCCCCGAAGGAAGGGCTTTCGTCTCGGCGTAACGAGTAAGATAATCGGTGGCGACGATTATCCAGCGGTTCCCCATCGTCGACGGTGGAAAAGGACCCAGCAAATCCATTCCAATTAGCTGGAAGGGCTTGGTTGGCGGGGTAATCGGCTGAAGGAGACCTGCTGGCTTTGACGGTGGTTTCTTGCGTCGCTGGCACTCATGGCACGATCGTGTGTAGAGATGGACGGTCTTCGGAAGTTTTGGCCAGTAGTACTTGTCACGAATCCGGGCAAGGGTCCTGCTGTAGCCGAGATGTCCGGCCGTTGGGTCGTCGTGGCACGCTTGAAAAATTTCTTCTCGGAGGCTGGCGGGGACAACCAGTAGCCAGGGGGTTCCGCTGGTTCCGAAATTCTTTCTGAAGAGCACGCCTCGCCGCAGGACAAGGCTCGGTAGGTCCCGAGAAAAGACCCGTGGGACAGAGCCTCCTCGACCTTCGAGGTTGTCGATTACGGAGCTAAGTTCCGCGTCGTCGCGTTGCAGTGCCCTCATGTCGGTAGCGTTAACTGCGCCTAGAGAACGGGCGTCGTCATCGTCGTCATCGTCGTCCGCGCCGGAGATTGGAGGTTCGACTGGAACCCTAGACAAACAGTCAGCGTCATTATGCTTGCGGCCGGACTTATGCACAATGGTTACGTCGAATTCCTGCAGTCGAAGGCTCCAGCGGGCGAGGCGTCCGGACGGATCCTTGAGGTTTGCGAGCCAGCAGAGGGCGTGGTGGTCTGTGACCACGCGAAACGGGATCCCGTACAAGTACGGGCGGAACTTGGTTATCGCCCAGACGACAGCAAGACATTCTTTGTCGGTCGTTGAATAATTTTGTTCTGCCTTAGACAGCGCCCGGCTTGCGTAAGCGATTACTCTCTCTGCCCCTTCTTGTCGCTGAACGAGTACCGCACCGAGACCGGTATTGCTGGCGTCCGTGTGGATTTCAGTCTCCGGCGACTGGTCAAAATGTCCGAGGATAGGGGGCGACTGGAGCCTTCGCTTGAGTTCGTCGAACGCTTGCTCTTGCTCCTCTCCCCACTGGAACTGCACGTCGTCTTTCGTCAGATGCGTCAGCGGTGCAGAAATTTGCGCAAAGTCACGAACGAAACGTCTGTAATAGGCGCACAGCCCAAGGAATCTTCGAACAGTCTTCTTGTCTGATGGCTTCGGGAACTCGGCGACAGCGGACGTCTTGGCGGGATCAGGGCTTACACCCTGAGCACTCACGACGTGGCCCAAGAATTTCAGCTCACCATAGGCGAACCGACACTTGGACGGCTTGAGGGTCAGCCCAGCAGCTTTGAAGGCCTGTAGCACGGCTCGCAGTAATCTCAGGTGCTCGTCGAATTCGCTTGCGAAGACCACAACATCGTCGAGGTAGACGAGACAGCTTTGCCATTTCAAGCCGGCAAGGACGGTGTCCATAACGCGCTGGAAGGTTGCCGGCGCTGTGCACAGCCCGAACGGCATTACTTTAAACTCATACAGTCCGTCCGGCGTGACGAAGGCCGTCTTCTCACGATCTCGTTCGTCGACCTCAATCTGCCAGTACCCGCTCTTCAAGTCCATCGACGAAAAGTATCGGGCGTGGCGTAGTCGGTCCAGGGTGTCGTCGATGCGTGGCAGCGGGTAGACGTCCTTTTTTGTTACGGCGTTCAGTCGGCGATAGTCCACGCAGAACCGAAGAGTCCCGTCTTTCTTTTTGACCAGGACTACCGGTGAAGCCCACGGACTGCTTGAGGGCTGGACAATGTCGTCGTCAAGCATTTCTTGTACCTGCTGCTGGATGGCTTCCCTTTCTTTCACGGAGACTCTGTACGGCGGCCGATGCACAGGGAGTGCGTCCTCATCAGTAATTATCCGATGTTTCGCAACCGTCGTTTGGCGCACCTTCGACGACGCGGAGAAGCACTCACTGAACTCGGCGAGAGGGTCATGAAGTTGTCGTCGTTGTGGGGCTGGGAGGGATGGGTCGATGTCGAGCTCTGAGGACGTGATTGTCTTGTTCTGCGTCGGAGAGGCGTCTTCTGAGATCACGGCGATCGCGGCTGAGTCTTGAATTTCCTCGACGTAGCCCACAGCTGTACCCTTTGCAAGATGCTGCGACTCTTGCCGGAAGTTGGTGACAAGGGCTACGGTACGCCCGTCCTGGAGGTCGGTTACGCCTCTTGCAATGCCAATCCCTCGTCCAAGGAGAAGTTGGACGCTTCCTTCCAGCAGCGCTACACCGCAGGTGGCTCCTTCGGTCCCGACGGGCACGAAGACACTCGACAGCGGCGGGAGGTTTACGTAGGTGGCGAGGACTCACACTGCAGCTAACGTCGGTTTGGTATTTTCCACCGATGGGACAGGCTTCCGAAGCCTCAGCTTGTTCTCCGCAAGGTCGATGATGGCGCCGTATTCACACAGGAAGTACATTCCGAGAATGACGTCCCTCGAACAGTCTTTCAGAACGACGAACTTCACAGGGCATGTTTCGCCGTGAATCTCGACGCGAGCGGTGCATCTCCCGACTGGTGTAATCAGGTGTCCTCCGGCGGTTCTTATTTCTGGTCCATCCCACGGCGTCATGACTTTTCGAAGGCGGCGAGAGAGCCTCCCACTCAAGACTGAGTAGTCTGCTCCGGTGTCCACGAGTGCCGATGAGTCGAGGCCGTCGATAACAACGTTTAGGTTGTTGGACACCGAAGCAGGAGCGTCGTTGTGATGCGTAGCGTCGCGAGAGTGGGAGCGCTCCGTCGTTCTTGGAGGCTCTTTACGTCGGTCGTCTTCGGCAACTCCACCTCCAGGGGTTGCCGCGCCTAGTTTCCCCGGCGAGGAGCGAGGGGCGACAGGCTTTCACGTCGGGGTCGGTGCATCGGCGAAGCCGGACGTCGTGGCGATGGCGACCGGTACTCTCGGCGGGAGGCAGGCTCGGGGGACTGAGGTCGTCGAAGGTACTCGTCGGTCTCCCGAGGGCGTTCACCGTAACGGGGGCGTGGGTCATTCGGGTGGAACCCCCGCAGCCCGAGTCGCCGGTATGGGCATTGGCGGTAGGTGTGGTTCGCTTCCCCGCAGTGGAAACACAAAGGACGTCGGTCGGCTGTTCGCCACACGTCGGTCTTCCGAGGTGCGCGGGGCTCTTGGGCGGCGTACTGAACCTGGTCGTCGCGGCGGCGGTCGTGCTGCAGCGCTGGAGAACGACGTCGGGGCGGCGCAACATAGGTTGGAGGAGGAGGCGGTGGCCGTCGGGCCACTGCGGCATAGGTCAGGGCGGGCTCTTCGGGTGGTGCTACGCTGGCAGGAGCCTCCGGTTGAATTGCCCGCTGGACTTCTTCGCGCACCACTTCGGCTATCGACAGCTCAGCCGGCTGATTGGCAGCAGGCAGCAGCTTCCGGAGCTCCTCCCGGACGATGTCGCGGACAATTGCACGAATATTGTCAGCACGGGCGCCGCCCTCGTCGAATCGGTAAGGTGTCAACGTCGACGCGACAGGCGTGCCGGCGAGTCGGTTGTAGTGGCTGGCTCGGATTGACAGGGCACGCTCGATGTTGGTTGCCTCGGTAACGAATTCCCCGACAGTTGTTGGTGGGTTGCGAACAAGGCCGCCGAAGATGTCACTCCTCACTCCTCTCATCAGCACGCGCAGCTTCTTCTCCTCGGTGGACTGAGGGTCGGCGCGGTTGCTGAGGCGGAGGACGTCTTCAACGAAACTGGTGACCGTTTCGTTGGGCCCTTGGGTTCGTACTTGCAGAAGGTCTTCCGCTCGCTGTCGTCGTGTCTGGTTCGTAAATGTCTCTTTCAGGCCGGCGATACAGGTGTCCCACGACGTAAGCGACGCCTCGTGGTTCTCGAACCACTGCCTCACGGTACCCTCCAAAGAGAAGTAGAGATTTTGGAGGCGCTGCTCAGTGGTCCATCCATTATGGCGTGCTACACGTTCGTAGTGCTGCAGCCAGTCTTCTACGTCCTCGTAAATTTCACCGTGGAACGGCGTCGGCACACGGGGAACCACAGGCAGAAAAACGTAGGACGGTGCTGCTTGGGGGTTTTCCGTCGGCTGGGCCATGGAGTCCATCGTCGGCTTCGGTGGCTTCTTGGCGTTGTCCGGCAGTGGACCAAGCTCTGGTGGTTGTCCTCGGAGACGCTGGCTTGCCCGGGGCCCTGTCTCTTCTTCAAAAGGTCGTCTTGGAGTGGGGCTTGCCGAACGGGTCCTCGGAGGGGTACGGCGAAGAGGCATAAGGTGTTACCCCGCACCTCCACCAAAAATGTCACGAAGGACAAGTGATGAGGTGGCGAATAACAGAGTAAACTGAACGTTTAATCGGGCGAACTTGTGCCCAACAAGTAAAAGCAGAAAGAAAGATAACAACAGAGCGTCGCGGGCGTCGAAGGCGGCGAAGCAGCAAGATCGAACGCTGAGGCGAAAACTGACTCGACAAGGTCGCGGGCGGCCTCTTATCTTGAGTGCGTCGCTATCTCGAAGATTCGGCGAAAGCGGCTGGAGCGTCGCGTGATCGGGGCGAGAATGAACACGCACTTTCTAGAAAACAAAAGCAGGAATAAATGATAGAAGTTACGTGCGGTACATGAATCAACGAGAACTTTCTGGAGGTTCCGGATCGAGCGTTGCTTTCTCAGCCCTGCGCGTGGCAATACCCAGCGGAACGTCTTGTTGAGGCCCAGGTCGATGGACAGAGAGCGGTTCCCGTAAGTGGCGATTGTCGTGTTGTTCACGGCTTGCGAGGGAGGCGAGTTTGGGTGTTTCCGATCGGCAGACGACGCCGGGATCACGCTCACCTTTGCGCCCGTGTCAACAAGGAAACGAACGCCCTTGTCGCGGTCGGTGAGGAAAAAGACCGAGGGACGACTCTCTGGCAAGGCGGAGGCACTGGTCGCCCTCAGTGCCGGCCCCGGCCGTTTCCTGACGAGTGCTCGCAGGGTGGTACGCAGTTGCGTGCGGCGTTACCGTACTTGCGGTGATACCAGCATACCTTCTGCTGCAGTTGTGGTCGCGGCTTGGTACTCTGGTTCGACGGGTGGGAAACAGACTCCTGCAGTGTAGCTACTGTGACGGTTAGGCGCGATATCTCGTCTCGAATGTCTTGCAACTGGTCAGAAGTAGCCGGCTCTGCTTGCACGGCTGAGACAGAGGAAGAGAGCACGGCCATTAGTCTGTCGGCGAGCTCAGCCAACTTGGAGAGGTTCGTTTCCCCGGCGGAGATGAGTACCATCCGCACGTTTGTAGGAAGCCGCTGGAGGAAGAGTTCTCGGAGCATTATGCTGTCGAGATCCGTCGCCCTGGTCCCGAGCAGTTGATGCATTTGACGGAGTAGCTGACTCGGTGTGCGGTCTCCCAGCTCCGTTTCGCGAAGCAGTTGCTGAAATCTCTGGGGTTCTGAAGGGGTAACCCCTCGAATGAGGGTCTCTTTGAGCGTCTTGTAGGCATCTTCCGCGGGTGGAGCAAACAGCAAATCGCGGATCTCACACGCTGTAGCGGGCGGCAGACTACTCACCACGTGGTGCTATTTTGTGAGGTCTGCCGTGATGCGTCGTGCAGTGAGTTGTGATTCCACTTGAATAAACCACAATTCTGGATGAGAGGTCCAGAAGGGCGGTAACTTGATGTTGACGGTGGAAACCGACAGGGGATCGTGCTCTTGTGGCGAGGTCATGGCGCTGCTGCCAAGTTCCGGGTCACCAATGTTGAGGTGGCGAGCGAGGTCCGAGAAAGAACGACCTGAAAGCTTGCGTACCAGATCTCAACTGCTTTATTCTTCTTCCTCGTCGATCTCCTTTTTGTCTCCCCTAGCGGGAGTGAAAATCAATCGTCTCCAATGAAGAAGTGCACCTGGTCGTTCTCGCGTGCGGCTAGTTGTGTGGCTTTGAGCCACTACATAGCCTAACGTTCGTCGGCGGCATCATGAGGCCTCACGGAGTGCGGAGCATAACGGTCTTGCAAAACGGTATTTATTTCGCATTCGTTCTATTCTTTCCTACCACGTCGAACTCTGACGCCATGACCCTCTCCCCCTCCCTTCCAACGCGTTGTTTGTTATTAAATTAGCAAATAAGCTTCAAATAAGGGTTGTGGCACCATTTAGCCCTTTAACGCTCGAACTGAGAAAGAATCACCAGAAAAAATCGTATCTGGTTTATTATACGAGTTGTTGCACCCCCATTTCAAAAGTAAACCCATACATTTACTTAAGTGGCCATAGTTCTGCAAATCAGTATGTCGCATATTCCCGACACCGGGCATCTAGTCTATTTTGGACGAGGAGTGGAAGTCCAGAAAATTATTGCACAAAATACAAGACTCACACTTGAGGAAGAAAATGAGAAGGGACGGACAAACACAAACTTCCAACTGGTAACTGTGTTTGTCCGTCCTTTCCCGTTTTCTTCCTCAAGTTTAATTATCCACACCAACCCACTCGTTTTGTCCTTAAATACAAGACATCATTGATTTATTTAAACAACTGCTTCAGTTTCCTCAAACTGAGCAGTTCGAACTTGGATGGCGTTACTCTTGGTGGAAATCGTAGAAACAGTTGTTGTTCTTGTTCAAGCACAGGTGTGTGTTGCACTTGACACACATGAAAACTGTTTGACCTTTTCAGTGTGGTAGCTTGCACCTCTGCCGAGTTTTTCGACGACTGGCCAGTGCCCTGTGCTGTCAGTCCTCACGCTTGCAACCGGAACTATTTTTATTGGCCCCCTCTTTTTCTTTGCTAAAAGGCTGCTTTCCATGGAGGATGACGGTCTTCCCTTCCGTCTTGCGGTTGTATCCTTTCCTTGCTTCAAAAGGTTTGGTCTTATGTTCATCCTAAATTTTAGGAGATCATCCTGTGCTTTGGAAGGGATGCCCAGAGACTTGCAGTCACGTCGTTACAGGAGCCAGCAAACAACAATCACGAGATCAAGGAAGTGAAAAAATATCTTGAGGTAAAGCTTCTTGCACTTGATGTAGATTCTGTAGTGCGCGATGAGGCAGTCATTCGGATCGACGCCACCCATGAACTTATTGTATGTTTGCACGGCGCATGGCGAGTCAATGTTGACAGTCTTGTGACCGGTCCCACCTCTCCACTGGCACGACGGGCTGAACACCAGCGAAGGTACTTGCCATGGTTACAGCACGATTGTCATACCACTTCACCGCGATCAGTTTTTGGTCGTCAATCGAGGACTCAAATTCTTCATAGGCTCCTCGTCCTTCCTTCTTTAAACTCGCATCATTTGGCACCGCGCAACCTTGAAGGCGGTTTGACCGAACTGCCCCGAGACAGAGGACTTTCTTTTTGCCAGAGTTGTGAGTAGCTTCAACGACGTGAAGCAGTTATCGCAGAATAGTAAGTGGTTCAGGCCCGGCTGAATCACATGCGCGAGCTTCAAAACTATGTTTCCGCGTGCCCCTGTGTCTGGCTCTCCGGGCACTAGGTCTATCTTTTTTGTGTAGATATCAAACGAGTGCACGATGCCTCGTGAATCGCAGAATACAAAGATTTTGTATCCCCATTTACGGGGCTTGCTGGGTACATACTGCTTCAGACTTGAACGACCCTTGAAGGGCACCATTTGCTCGTCTACACAGAAGGCTTGATCTTGAGCAAGGCTCTCGAACTTTGGCAACAAAAGATCGATGAGAGGTCGCACCTTAAATAGACAATCCCTGTGAGGGTCATTCGGGCAAGGCATGCTGTCATTGTTGTTGAAGTGGTGGTTGGCCTTGATCTCCTCCCAGTGATTCCGCGACATTACATCTGCAATGATAGGTATTCTGCAATCGGCCGACCAGTAGAGACGGGTTCTGGCAGGCTGTATATAGGCATCAATGTGACAGTGCCTAAAAACTGCTCATACGCGAGTATCGTCCAACCGAGGGCTTTGCTTGGGTTTTTCTGAACGGAAAAGAAATTGCTCTGTTTCACAATGTCCTCTAGAAGTGGTTCATAAAAAAAACTCCCGGAAGTACTCGGTCGGACACTTTACACTCTCACTCTGAGGTAGAGAGCACTGCAACTGTGGCATCTGACGTTGTTCTGAGCCGGATGTATTCCTCCACTTTACACGTTGTTTTCCATTACTGCTAAATGCACATTCGGATTGACTTGCGTCATCGTCCTCCTCGTCTTCGGTGCTGATGCTGCTCCTATGCTCCTATTCGAAGGACGAGTACCTGTCCTTTGTAAAAAGTGCATGTACTTAAGATCCTCGTCGTCGCTTTCACTGAGGCAGCTGTCGTCACTCTCGTCAGACGGTGGGACACGCGTGGGACACGCGTCCCAAGCTGACTTGATCCGTAAAAAGATCGAGTGTGCATTTTCTGTCAAAGGAGCGGTGAAAATGATTCGGCGCGATCAGTTTCAATACATTTTCTACAATATTCTCCAAATGGCACACGCGGCGCAAATGACCACTGTCGCGAATTCGCGACAATCCGAAAAACCGACCAATCTTGATCATAATCAACGTTTCTGCAGTTCTAATAATAGAACTGGTGATGTTGAAAGTGTCTTCAACTCAAAGCAGTTTTTTTGTGCAGAGACTCTCACCTTATTTTTCTTCCTAAGAGCTTGACCGAACGAGTTGGCCAACGTGCCGGACTTCAGGCTCGACATTCCTACGGCGCACTCATTCGACCTTTAAAAACTTGTCACGAGATGGCGCCAAGCATTTGTATTCGAACACGCCACCTGCAGGGAGCATTTTGAAACCTAAACTCGCTGTGAAGCTCTATGCGTAAACCAGGGTGCGGCGTATATTCGGTATGTCGCGAATTTGCGACGGTGGGCGTTAAAGTGCTTAGGCAGTGGTTCTCAACCAGGGATGCAAATATGTATCTCAATACAAAAACAAAATACTTTGTTAAAAATGTATTTAATTAAAAATCTAATTACATTTCCAAAAAAGCATTTAAGCACAAGATACAAATACAACCAAATGTATTTGGTCTTCTCCAAATACTTTTCCAAATACATTCCTCAAAATTTGCGTCAGCGACTTCAGGGCACCGGTGACTGGTTTCTGGGTATCTCGTTTTAATTTTGCATCGCACACTCGGGAATTATTGTGCGAGGCTCTAGTAACATATTAGAAATATAATCACAAAAAAATTTAATCAGCTTGGACGTAATAGGTGGAAAAAAGTACAGAGCTTCAAGTAGCTTTTTTGTCGATTGCATTTTGGTATAGACCAACAAAGAACCGGGACGACCAAGATGCGCAGTACTAGTTAGGTAATTTTTTATTGTTGCAACTCGCACCAGTTACGAAAATCTGGACGACCCGCGCATTTAGAATGTTCCAGGCCAAAATATGGATGGAAATCAGGCTGAAAAGCATCACAAGTTGTCACACGCACTTATTTAGCCAGTCTGCCTGTGAACGTCGATTTCGTCACTATTCTTGCCCTGGGTTAGCACCGTAATCACAAATTCACTAAACGCTTGTGCTTGATTGAGAGACACTGCATTCAGTGCAGAACGTAGTTTTCTTCCTGCTCTAGAAAGTGACAATAAATTTGAGGGGTGTATTTTCACTCACAAAATTGTATTTAATTACAATTGTATTTGAAATACCCATGTTTTAGTATTTAAGTACATACGTCAAATACATTACCCAATTTGTAATTAAATACAAATGTAAAATACACGAAGTATTTAAAATACGTATTTCAAATACTTGTATTTGAAATACTGCCCATCCTTGTTCTCAACCATCGATGTTTCGCGGACCCCTTGTGGATCAGCCAAGATGATGGGGGACCCCGTTCGTAGTGAGGGGAAGGGAAAGGTATGGGTTAATAGTGATACTGATTTAAAGAATGGATAAAACTAAGGGGTAATGCGAAGCAGACTTCTCTCATAGGCAAAAACACGATATAATCCACCCGAAAATTTGATAGTTTCTTCTCAGTCTGAAAAAAAAAAAAAAAAAAACTTTTAATAGTGAGCATGACTGATGAGGCAGGGATTCGCGGACCTCTAGAATGCCTTCGCGGACTCCAGAGGGTCCGCGGACCCCCATTTGAGAACCACGGATGTAGGGTACAGAAATAAAAAAAATAAAAGAAACGAACATTGCGACAAAGAGAAAGGTGACGTGAGAGTAGTAGGGGAGGTTGTTCTAGCGGGGAATGCTGAACTGGTTTCCCTTGAAAGAAAGTAGAGAGAAAGGAAAGAAAGGGGGATAAAGAAAAGGGAGAAGGAAAATAGAGAAAAATAAAATAAATATGTGAACCCGGTGAGAGTTAACGTCGAGTTATTTCACAGGCGGTTTGCGACACCGGATTCGTCGAGGAACTTCAGTAGTAGGTGTTGTATTATTTGGCGGCGACGGGCTGAACCACTTAAATAGATGATGTCCTCGTGGTCTGGATACCAAGTCTAATTCTGGCGAGCTCAGTAACGAACCGGTGACGTGGATCGCTATATTCTTCGCAGTTAAAGAGCATGTGGCAAATCTTTTCTTCATCGCTGCAGTTCGAACAGTGGGAGCTCTTTATTGCAGATATTTTAAAAAGAAACGCATTTGTAAAGATACTTCTGCTGCGCATTCTTATGAGGAGATTGCACTTCTTTCTTTTAAGATTATTTATGACGCATGGCTGATGTTTGGAGTATGTGGTCGGAGAAAGTTCAGTTATGTAACTTTTGATGGACTTTCGCGTCGCAATGAAATCTGTTGGACTGGGAATAGTGCGTGGCAGTCCATGTGCCGCTCCTGCGAGTTTATCGGCTTCAGAATTACCAAACAATCCCACATGTGAAGGCACCCATGGAAACGCAATGTGGAATCCAGAATTGTGCAGCTGCTTTAACGTAAGTTGTATGGTGGCTGTCGTTTTGTCCGTGAAGTCAAAATCAGCTAGGCGTTGAAGGCCCGCTCTTGAATCGGTGACCATGCAGCACTACAGTTTGTGGGGTATGTAAGGTAATGTAGATAAGTGCCTTCTTAATGGCCTTAAGCTCTGCCGTGGTAGAGCTGACCACCGCTTGAAAACGGCCGCTCCATGTCGTGTTTTTCTTTGGTATAACAAAGGCCGCAGTAGCGCTGCACGTTCCAAAGTGAACGGAGCCATCGATATATACCTGTAGAGCTCCTGGGTATCTTGAGGAAAGGACCTCCTCAGCAATTTGCCACAGTACAATTTCTGGTAGATTTCCCTTCCCATGCGGAGGGCAAGTTCGTCTGCTTCTTGCGCAGGGGGTAGAGGTGACGTCAGAACGCCAAGCCCTGATTGGCTGATCGCGACCCCATATCTGAGCGTCGTCTGCTCCTTTGCAACGTCGTCTGCTCGCAACGTCGTCTGCGTCTGTCTTACCTTTCCTGCGACTTTCGGAAGTGCAGAGGCCAGATTCACGAAACGATTTTACGACAAAAATGTGCGTAAGACAAAACTTAAGAACAAATTCGTATTCACGAAACGAAATTTTCGTAAGTTTTCGCGCAGGTTACGACGAAATTCTACGACAGCTCCGAAGCTGTCTTACGTACTTCTCACGATCGAATCAGCATGGCCGACCGCGTCGCGGTCGCGACGACCCACGGACGTTTATTTTTCTACGTGCGCTTCTCACGCATCCCGACTTAAAGCAGCAACAAAAAAGTAAAAAGTGCTTGAAACAGACCATGACGAACAAGAACGCTGGATCCACAAACACCCGGGAAGAGCTCCAACGGCCACGATTCGACCGAACGCGACCAAGCGAGCACGGCAGTTAGGCCTAGCAGGCACTCCGCGACTCAGCGACCGTCTGCCCACGACCGGCTGGCGTGCTGAATAGAATATGCCCGCGCAACCCTTCTGAACCCTTCCCGTATTATACTTTGATCGCTGACCTGAACTTTAGATTAAGAGGTCAATTTCTTCCTCTTGTTATCTCCTTGTTTTCCGAGGCGGTGAAAAAGCGGTGAATCTCCGGCAGACGCAGGAAAGGTAAAGCAGCCATCGCTTTGACAGTTTGACTAGCACACGTAAAGCAGACGACGTTAACTACGCCACCCCGCCGACGCCGTTAAAGGGTGAGGGGTCTCGGCGCACACGAAAGGAGGGAAAAAGTGTTTGGGAGGGAACTTACACGCTTACTCTCGGTTCTTAGCAAACAAACCTCGGCGCCTCGGGACACCTCGCCAGTGAGTCCTTTGACTTCCCTTCTTGATGCGCTTCTGCTATAATCGTTGAACAAAAATAACGTACCGCTCGAGTTATTTCGTCTGCCCTCTCTGAAAGGCGAAGTCGAGCTCGCTCGTAAAGACCTGCATTTCCTAATGTCGCAGAAAAAGTAAGACAGACGCAGACGACGTTTCGAGCAGACGACGTTGCAAAGGAGCAGACGACGCTCAGTTAGGGGGTCGCGATCAGCCAATCAGGGCTCGGCGTTCTGACGTCACCGCTACTTCCTTTCTCATGCGCAGAAGACGAAAATGAGCCCACTTGCGAGGCGTATACACTCCCGAGAGATGTAGATCGCACATACGGGTGGTTCGCGCCATGGCGCTTCTTCAGCGCAAGTTAGGGGACGAGATTTCTGGAGTGATGGTTCAACGTTGTATAGCACTTGTAAATGTATGGTGAAATTGGAACGTCTTGCTTCTAGTTTCTTTAGCAACGTCACTCCACTTCTCGTTTGATGAAGACGTGCAAGCTGAGTAAGTACCGATCGTGTCGCTCTCAGGTTAAGGTCTAGAGACGAGCTCTGTGCATAAACGCACTCATTAGGCGCTGCTCTCGGAACGCCTAAGGCGGTGGATGCGTTCTGAGCGAGTTTTTTGTGTGTCAAAGAGATGCGTGAAAGGTAGAGCATATATCATGCAGCTCACAATAGGTGAAGCCTGTAGCCCGGGCCTGGATCTTGGAGCATTTCCCCATCTTAGTCCGCCAATGCGCCGGATGGCATTTACGAATTTAGCTGATGCTTCGGCTAACCTGTCATCTTGCTTTTTCCCTTTTAATCTTCGGTATAAGGTAACGCCGAGGAACTTGTACACTCTGACGCGTTGAATTTCGCTCTTGCTAATATTTAGTTTAATATTAGGGCATGAGCGTCTCTTCGGGTGCGGTGAAAGCATTTTCGCAGTTTTCTCTTTTGAAACGTTGAGTCCTATTGCATACAAATAGTCTACAACTGTGTCGATTGCTGGCTGCATAGCATTCCTTAACGTGTCCCGTCTTGTTGCACTCGTCGAGAGATAGATAGCATCTGCATAGACAGAGCACGATGTATAAGGAGACGTTCTTTTGATAGCTGGAGGAAGGCCTGCCATTGCGATGTTTAACAATTATGAGCTGAGGACGCAACCTTGGGGAAGTTTAATATTTCGATGATGTGTGACACTTAGGATGTACCCAAGGCGTACTTGGAAACATCGGTCGTTCATAAAGGCAGACAAAACCGACTGGAGCCCCTCGGTAATGCCGATTCTGGTGAGTTCTCGAAGGACAGAGATGATGCTGACATTATCAAAAGCCTTTTCTACGTCGAAAAAACAGCAAGTGTTGTGTTTCCTGTCATTCCTTCATGCTCAACACTGCTGACGAAATCCAGTAGACTATCTCATGCGCTAAGTTTTGGACGAAACCCTGTCGTTTCGTCTGGCAGTAGCTTCTGACGTTCCAGGAACCAAGCTAGTAGAGTTTGAATTAACCGTTCCATCAGCATTCCGACGCACGAAGTCAGTGCTACTGGTCTGTACGAGATAGGCAGCTCTGGTGGTTTTCCAGGTTTGTGTACAGGGACAATCGTTGAAAGTTTCCACTCATCTGGCACTCTTCCAGATTCCCAAACTTCGTTAAACACGCGAAGCAGGGAAGAAAGTCTACAGGGAGGAAGGTTTTGCAAGGCTTGGTAGGAGATTCTGTCCGGGCCAGTGGCGCTGTGGCGACGGCATTTCCGTAGAGCCACTGTCAGCTCATTTTCTGTGAACGGGTCATCCAAGGGACTTGCCTTGCGGTTTACTGGAGCTGGCCGTAGCCATGTACGAGCTTGGTTTGAGTATGAAGTGGCAAATTTTTTGGCTAGGTCAGGTAAGTTTGTCTGTTTAGCAAGCGCTAATTTATCGAAGGGTCGAACCGGACATCTGCTGCCGCTTAGGCAGCGAATCACCCTGCAGACTTTGCCAAAAGATGTTCGTGAATTCGATTCTTCACAAAATATTCTCCATTGGCTCCTGAGAAGCTGGTTGGCTTATCTCTTGAAGACTGTAGATATTCGGTTGAAATTTATCTTGTTCTCGAGAATCGGGTGTCGTCGGTAGCGAATCTGTGCCCTCAGACGAGCTGCGGAGAGATTCAACAGCTTTAAAGGGGCACTGACACATTAAAATCATATTTTTTTTTTTATTATCCGAAACGATTGAAAACGAGGCCGGGACATTACCCTCGAAATTCGAAATTTGGGAATTCAATATATCTGAAGTAAAAAAACAATTTCCAAATGCCGAATTCGAAGTTCCCGCGCGATCCGCGCCGGTGCGCTGACGTCAAATATTGCGGAGCCCTGAGACGAGCGTTTCGCCACAGTAAGGTTGCGACGCCTATTGGCTGAAAAAAAAAAAAAAAAAGTAAAAAACAAGGAAAACAACACAAACCGGACGTGAAGTAAGTTTTTGTTTTGCTTGTTTTTGCTTTTTTCAATTTTATTTTTTGTGTGCGTACGTATATTTTTGTTTTGTTTTTACTTTCTGTTCCTCCAGGCGTTTGTCGGGCGCTTTTCGGAGCGGTCGCATCGGTTCCAGCGGTTATGTGCCGCGGTATTGCCGAGTGGAGTTGCTCGTGATATTCAATGCTTGGAACGAGCGTCGGCAGTGAAGTGAAGTCCACAGTGTCCACAGCGCATTCATGCAAGCTAGCGGGCCCCGTCTCGCCACATCGAGGCCCGTGGGACGCTTGTTCGGAACGTAAAAGGTGAGTTGAATTTACCGACGGCGGCGTTCGATCGTCGATTCGACACCGCTATGGTGGAATTTGATAGCGCTTGGCTACCTCACGTAGGGTCGGGGACAAAGAAGAAGATAAGAGAGATAAAAGCGTTCTGTCGAAAGACGGGATTTACAAACAGATCAGGCTTCGCGAATGGCCCTCCCGGCGCGTCGAATTTGTGGCGGGTAATAGTGTTACAGTTCATCCTGGTAGGCCTACGATGGTGTTTTCTGCACAAGTACTGTATTCTGCCTCGTGGTACATTCACACCAGCAACATAACTTCTAAGCGATTCTGCTACAGGTTAATCGCGAAGAGGTGTGCTCTTCCATAATGTTCATATTAAAGTGTCATCAAATAAGTGCCTCTCTGTTCTACTTCTCCTTTGGTATTCAACTGGTTGTATTTTCTACTACATTTTGTTCAGAAAGCCACTGCGAGACGGGCATTATTGATGTATACTATCCAAAATAATGTTTGAGCATGAGACGAGGTAGCAGAAATACTTCTAGTGCCTGCTTTTTGTGTTTTTGCAAGACAAGGTAGCAGAAATACTTCTTTATGTGCCTGCTTTTTATGTTTTTGCAATTCACCGGCTAGACCACTTTTCTCATGGTTTTTGTTTTGTTGGGTGTAAATTTTGCACCCCAGGTGTCCGATGCTTGCGGCTGATGGCTTCTACCTACATGCATCAAACAGCGGGCCTGCACCTTCGCCGAGACAGCAGTAAAACAGTTCTGGGTAACTGCAGCGACTGGGTCACCGATGCCGTTCCACTTCCTGCACTGCACTCCGCGTGGGTCAAAGGGCCAGCGCATGCCTTTTATTGGTTGTCGCCAGCCATAGTGAGTATGGCTTGGAGTCACGTCATGCGAGTGAAATGCTTGTCACCTGAGTGACGTCGTTGGGGAGGGGGAGGGGGGCGTTGGTGGGGCTATGACCGGTGGTTTGCGATCACAAACCACCAAGCACCCATTGAACTATTCCTGGATGAACTAGAAGCTCTTGAGGAAGAACAGGGTGCTTTGGGAAGAGCTATGGTGTCCGCTTTTTCACTAGCTCCAGCTGTCGCCAAAGACATTTTGTCGAAAGGAGCAACATCTATGAATAAGGAGACGGCGCTGAATGGCCGCAAGGGGCCTCGCTTCTGACCGAGAGGTCCAGATAATACCGTTTCAACAGAGGTACCTCTTGGGGTATTGTACAACACAGGAAATAAAGGGCCCGAAAGTTTTCTACCTCGACGAGGTGTGGGTTATGGCAGGACCAATTTTCTCAAAGGTGCGAGCAGACACAAATGCGGCTTTGTTCCGTGAACACCTTCATCTGTGGTGGCACGAGGCAGTCATTGCTTAACCTTGCTTAAAGATCAACGACTGGACGGGTCATGGGTGGCGTGCCTGAGAGTGCGACAGTAGACGGCTGTTATATACCCACTTTAGACTTCATTCACCCCTTAACTGACAGGGCACTGCAGGCCACATGCTCGGTGAACCAGCCGATTATCAGTCTTGCATCACTTATCATGCCCCTTTCTCATACAGATGTGCAGGTCGGACATGAGGCAATGAAAGCTTGGCCCACCAACCACACGGCTCCTAGCGCCCTGTCAGAGTAGGGGTGAACGGAGCGTAGGGGCGGCAGAGTTGGTGGGGTCTGCTGAGTGCTTCTGGCGTCGCAGCTCGGCAGTGGTGAGTTACTAGAGCACAAAATGCAATACCGCACTTTACTCGGAATGCTGCGAGCCATCGGAGCCATTCTAGTGCCGAAGGTGTGTCACGTGGCCTGTCCGTTGGGCGCAACGGCGCGTGGAGCACAGTGTCATCTGGCAGCGACAAAGAGTTGGAATGGCTCCGGTGGCTCGTATCGTCGGCTGCGGTATAACACAAGGTGAAACGGAGTAGAATGTGATGGCATGTCGCATCACAGGCGCCCCAGGGCGGGCGAGGAGAAACCTCCTCGCCCATCGATATATTGACGGGGCAGAGGGATGAGAAGGGCCTCTGGGGACTGGGCGGTGCCGAGAACAGGCAAGTGTGTGCGACTGGACTTCGGGTGATCGTGGGAGACGAGGCCTGAGGGCCCTCTTTGTGTTTAGCTTTGGCTTTACGTGCGAGTGCGAATATCGGCGTAATGTCGCACGTCTTTGCAGTTTAGACTGAGTGTTTTTGAGCGTTGTGTTTTAGGAACAAATAAAAAGGAGCGGAATTCCCGCTCCTGTTAAAGAACCAGGCTGGACTCTGGTTGTTTGATGGACCACGTGGGATCTGGCGTATCGGCGGCAGTACGCGATTTTCTACGATATGCCCTTTAATTTTCATATATTTTGGTCTTGCATTTTAACCACTATTGTATAACTTGTTCACACCATTGTTTAACGTGTTTGTTTCCTAAGGTTGCATTTACAATTGCGCTGTGTAATGCCCATGGCTCCGAGGGTAAAATAAAGGAATAGAAACAAACCGAATCTGTAAGCTGCCAAGTTCAATTAGAATCTCCTTTTTCTGGATATGTACTGTATAGACTTAGCACCGGCCCTGGACAAGCGTAAGTCCATTGCCACAGACTGAATGCCAGCAGAGCTGGAGAGCCTCGCTTGTGTTTGGTCCCATGGTGGTGGACATTAGAGCATTGTGTGGGCCTTCTTTTCAAGGCCAGTCCCGGGCCTCCTGGCAACCCCTTCTGTTCGTCCTGACAACAAAGTGCGCTTAGTCAGCATACAAAGACCACTTTTACACTTGTTTGAACAAGATTGCAGCTTTAGCGGGCTGCTCAACTGCCATGTTGTGGCAGCATTTTTTGAAAATTAATTTCTTACGTATGCTGCACTCAATTAGAAGGCTGGGAGGCATATTAAAACACATTTGTCCAATCTGTCTGCCAGAATGTGTGAAAGTAGAACAGATAGCACATCGCTTTTGGTAGAGCAGCTCAACCTTGACCAAGGTTTACAGCAGGCCTGCACAGTGCTCTAGATAGAACACACCTAATTTCACTCTTCTTTATCACAGTGTGGAGCAGGGTGTAAGATAGACAGGTGGGGGAACGAGAGCCAAATGAGCGACCGGATTGTGTACCTCTCAGTTTTCTCTTTTTTTGTGGCGCCATCTGTGTGGAGCACCGCGAACTCTTACTCCAGGTGGGCGACCGGTGGCGACCGGCTAAACTGACGGAGATGGTTTCTCGTAGATTTTCAATAAAGGACTGTCGTGCTCTCGGTTTATTTTGCGCACTCTCCCATAAAGTTCCATGCAAATCTGATTCCGATTTTTTTCCCCCTCGCCGCAGCGCCATCTGTCGTAAATCGGGGTTACCCGCAAGCAGATGAGTACACGATCCGGTCACAGCGCTGTGGTAGGCTTCTATGGGCCGTTTCCCCACCTGCCTATCTTAGACCCTGGTGTGGAGCTAAAAACTAGCGTGCCCTACCAGCTGGTGGTGGTGTGGTGACCATAGCTGGATGGCGGTACTTTGCTTGGCGGGACTTAACCGAGAAAAAGTTTTCGCCTTTTGCCAAGTTTCACTGAGGCACAGTATAGTTTGCTGCCTGATGCGATTGTAGAGCATGTATCCACCATTTAGAGCTACATGAGACTGGTTTGATCAAAATGAGAATTACATATTGTCCTTTCAGAAATACAAAGTAGTAAACTTTATAACTTGCCATATAATTACTTTTTTCTTTTAAAGGGAAGCTGGAACACTTCTTGAAAAAAACGAGTTAGAGGTGAATTCTGGCGTATTTGTATCCCGTGAATCTGAATATCACTTTTGTTTTCCCCGAATATGCAACTAAAAGCGAGAAAAAGCGAAAAAACATTCGACCAGTCGTGACGTCATACTAGGATCTTCGGGCCTCCAAGCGCGTGTCGCTCGTGTGTTCAGCGCGTGCAACGGCAAGCTTGCCAGGTATATTTCCCCGCACTGACACCATCGTGACGTCTCTTTCTGATCTTTCTGAAAATAGCAAAGTGCGCGTGCATAGCTTTGACAGGCGCTGAAGATGCGCGAGAGCAGATATTCCGAACGCTCCTAGTGTGACGTCACGCCCCGAGAAGGAGGGGCTTCGGGGGTACTTTAAAAATTAATTTCTGAAGCATCCGTGCACCAAATTGAAAAATAATCTTGATATTCCTGATCCTGGAGGTAGAATGAAGGCCATTGAAATGTTTTTTCTCAAATATAGAACCGCTTCAGTTTCCCTTTAAGCTTCCTTTTTGTGCAAACAACACCAACAGCCGGCATTGAATTAAATTTAGCCTAAAGTCGACAAGCATTCGAACAACTCTATCGCATTGCCGCAAAGCAAGAAGAAAAAAACATGCATATCGTCTGCTTTTTTTCCCTGCTCTCTCTTCGGACCACCGGTATGCCAATAGTGCAAATAGTCGTAACCTGTTGTAAAATAAGGTGCGTAAGTTGTGCACGTAATGATGGCATGCAGTTAGGTAGTAAAAATAAGTGTCAGACGACACGTCACAAAGCAGAAGAAGAAATTGCAATAAAATGCGGCAAAAACAACAAATATGCCTTTGCCTAGGAGCGGAGGGGAGAGAGGAGCGACAATTTGAAGCCACTTTATGGCGGCTGTGTCATGTGATTCCAAGATGGCAGCGCCTATGCAACGGACGGTGAAGAGATCTAGAATTTTAGAAATAAATTGAAGGGATGGCATGAAACCATTGGGCAGGGGTCTGCTCTGCTAGCTCGGATGAGACGGGGTTCACCATCACCCTGATGCAATCACTGTAGCAAAGTGCTTGCCCTATTGTGCTGCACTCTACTTCATCAATATAGAGAATTTGTACCACCAATGTGCTGAAAAATATATTTCCTCAATGCTCAAACTATTTGCTAAGGCTTCGTGATATGCCACTGTCTTATAGCAGATAGTTTTCAACTTTCGATTATTACTTGATTTACTGAAGGTATGAAAACTGTGGGAAACTGCAGCAGCTGACCACATGGTCACCCCCTCGCCAAAGCAAGGGGTGAACTGCAGCCCGTTTAGAAGCCTAGCTTGTAGCCCAAGCTACTGTTGCATTAGTAGCAGAGTGCATTTGGAAGACAGTGGGGCTGTAGCTAGCTTCAGTTGCTGCATTGGAATGTGCATCAATTGACATTAGGTGACCATAGCAGACAGAACTTATTGTGCCTCTATTTGGTGTGGCGAGACTGGTTTGGCGAGATCAGGTGAGTATGTGGGCTCTTTTGCAGTGCTTTTCAATGCGGCCTCAGAACATGAACATAGGAGTCTTAGTAAAGACAGAGTAGATGGCAGATATTTTCTGCCACCTAATATTTTGACAAGCCTTGCATCAAAGGCTTTTCTTTTTTCTACCTGGAACATGGGCTGAAGTATCAAACTGCCCGTGATGTCGCAAACGAAAAAGGATATCACCAGAGCCTCTCAGTGCTAATAGTCGCTGACAAGATGAGAAATGCAGGGCATCTCTTAATGCCCAACCTCCAGCGAGCACGTGTCGCCTTTTCTTATGCTTTCGCTCTGTGTGGATTGTTGAGGCTTGCAAGATGCCAAAGCATTGCCAAATGTAGGAAGCTCTCCCTGCCATTCTCGTCTTACATTTGGTCCTCGAGGCACACTCCAAGTTGGTACAAAAACATATGATGGTCTACTGAACACCCGTACACTATTCGGGCGATATGTTAGATATCGTCGTTATCGGAATGCGAATGGCTGGGAGTGTGTTACAAATGTCCGGCCTCTATGCATTGCCGAAGGTAGGAAGCTCATGCTGGAGGCAGGGAGCTGAGGTTTCTCCCAGCGTCCTCACCTCGTGAGCGAATTTTAAAAGTGGCAATTCTACACCATGCAATAAAGGTTTTTACGAAACCAATTTGTGGTTGATCTTATCAAAAGTATGTTATAAATCAAAATAAATTATATGAACTTGCTTCCGTCAAAAACAAATGGTGCTATGTATTCAAATTTACATAAAATAGTTTTTCCTGAGCAACCTTCGAAAAAAAATTGCATTGAATAGTGCTTTAACTGGAGTAAAAAGACCCATGTCTGTGTATAACTATCAAGACACTTTCTAACGAGCATACAGTAAGGAAACGGGGCAATGACTATCCACCCTATACATGTCACCAGCGTCCTTTACTTGTACTACGAGACCTCTTCCAGCACAATGGAAGATCATGATTTCTCGGAGATGAAATGCATGCTTGAATAAAGGGGCAAACAAATCAGTGCCGCCTTTAACAATAAAACAAGATATAAAACCTGCACTCACAGAACAGCCTGGTTTTAATTTCGTTATTGCTTATAACATTTTGTTGTCAACTGGATTGATTGCTGCAATGCTGTTAGTCAATATTAGTGAAAAAAAGATCTGCTTGCATTGACTAAAAAGTGAACATTGTAAAAACAATTTTCAGCAAACACAGATCTCCAACAATATCTGGTCCCGCTGGGCAATGGTAGGAGCAATACATGTACAAACATTCTCACATCTAGGTCAGTTAACATGCTTTTGAAAAAGCCGGACGCCTTTTTGGGGTGTGTCCGCTCAGTGGCGCCTGCCACACTATCAGCCCGCCCTATGGACAGATCCGGCGGAATGTTCGATGCACATTACCTGCAGTGGAAAGTGATTTTATTGTGGTTCTTATAGCTCTTAGGCACCGGTTCCCGGATTTAGCGGTGTCGCTGTCTAAATTTAACCTGAAATACTACTTTCTGTACAAACACAAGATACCCACGATATTACACGATAAATAGCCACCAAAATTAACGTACCAAATAGGTAGTGCTGTTCGTAAGTCGCCGAAGTCACAGAACGTTCACGAAACAAAACGGCCATCTTGGAAAAATCAAAATAGTAATGGTGATAGCGATGGGTCTTCTGTAAAAATTCCGAGGACAAACGTAATCAGTGTTTTTTTTTCGTTTTCTTGTTTTAATTAATGTAAGGAAAACATATTCACTTAGCAGAAACTTAAAATCATGGCAACAAAATAGCCTCAAGTTTGAACATTTAGTTGTGCCGAAATACACTTGGTAATGTCTATAAACCTTGTTTTAGTAATTAAATGAAAACAGAACGCAGACTTGGAAACCCTTGCTGATAGCCTTTCCTTGCCACTGTGAATGGTCAAAAGCCGATGCAATGATAGGCTGAAATACTTCGGGGATAGCATGCTTAAAGTGGCCAGAAATATTAAACGGGGTATATCTATCGTCTTTCCATCAACCTTTCCGGAGCTTTATCTTCTCAATAATTACCTTCTCGCATGTTTCACAGTAATCCGGGGCATGGATTCACCACACTATTTTTGTCAAATGTGGCAAGAGGTATGCACCACCATCAGAAAAAAAAAATGAAAATGTATTTAATTACGACAGGAAGCCACGAAAGGGGAAGATGGCAAGACCCGATCCACCAAAAAGGAGTGGGCCTAAGAGTGCAATCTTGGTCCATGATTCAGAACGGTAACCTATGATGAATGCAGAGAACAAAGGAGTCCATCAGGTCAACAGGAACCAATATCTGACCCGAACATGCAGGGCAATGCAGAGCAGGGGCAAATTTATGGGTCAGCCTGGGAGGGAAGGGAGATGATATCATGGGCAAAATGTTGCCCAGATCTGTTTTGTTAACCTAATATTTGTTATGTCACTAAACACCAACGTTACCAAAACGCTCAGTTGGAAAACTCACTCTTGGAACCTGGACCGCTGGCGTCCTTTGAGACCAAACTAAATATGGTGACAGCGCCACCCTTTTGCGACGAATTAAAACATGCAAGTTGTTTTATTTAGCTAGTGCAAAATGGCCCTGCGAGACGGAGCCACGGAGAGTTCCTGTATAGGCTCTTTACAAGAGCCATAGTTGCATGACTGTTTTCCACGTACCGCCGCACCGCTACTCACCGAGATCCGATCATGTGAGGAGCAGACTGAAATGCCGTGCACGAAAGTACACGTTGCACGCACCCTGGAATGCGTTCCCCTGCTTTTGAGTGCGCCGTGCTGCCATTCGCCGAATTCAGTCATATGAGGAGCAGGCTCCATATGCCGTGCAGGAAAGACGGCGCTACGGGGATGAACACTCAACTCTGACTCCCGTAGGGAGCCTATACAGGAACTTAAGCGCCACTGGCTCTTCTGCGACTCGACGGAACCACTAAGAGTAGCCGTGTAGTTTCCTTAGTGGCTGCTGCGGGAGAAATAGCGGCGTTGCAATAGACTTCTTCCAAAACCGACGCGCCCCATCGCGGCCAAATACCATGCAGTGCAGTCTGGGAACTAGATGGCCACTCAGTTTCGGTTTCGACTGAGAAGCTTCATCTCATGCTATCACGCCGCGACCGAATACGCTGCTTGTGTTTTCGATTATCTGATTTTTTTTCCGAATGTACACTACACTCATTGTCGAGCGATACAAAGCGAAGTCCGGGGCACTTTCCTTGGTTCCAGAAACACCGGATATTATGAGTGCGTATGCAAACGTAGTAAGACGTGGCTTAGTCACCTCACCCCATGAGTGCAGCTTTGAGCTCAGTGTCAGTAATCCCGCCCAGTACCAGTAAACTACAACTGAAATTTGGTCACCTTGAGCCCTACGCATATTTTGTTTGCCAAACGTCCGCTTCTTGTTACTTCATTGGGCGAAAAGCAAGCCCCACCCTCACAGGAGTATCAAAGTTGAGCCCAGCGTTGGCGCATTAACTTTTAAGGAAACACAATAAATTCAACCTCACTACTGCACAAAAGTTACTATAATGTCTTCCTCATGTCATCACATATCTCACACTCAAATTTTATGCTGATAGAAGATTAAGTTTTCGCAAACGCTAAGATCGGCTAGCTACGACGGAGGCCCTAACAAGCGTCCCCTACTCCTCACTAAGCCGTCTTGGACGAGCTTTTACTAACGCCCAAGATCTGTGCCTGAACAGTGTGTCTGAAATTATCTCGGCATACTCAGTCAGGAAGAAAGCAAACACATAAATAATATGGCCATTAGCAACCGTCAAATGCGCTTTGAATAATTTCGTTCGTTCGGCGCACCGCAGGGTTCATGCCCGTCCGGTGCACTTCCGGCGAACGGTGCGACATTGTTCACAGAAGTGCTCGATTTCTGCTTTCTTTTTTTGTATGTGCGAAGGTACCTATATTATTGCAGGATAACTTTATGCGCATACGCGATGTTGAATATCAGTGGAAGGCAAGCGGGTGGGGACTTCACTCCGTGCAGTGCTGCGGGTCAGTACAGATAAGAGATTAGAAGTGTGTTCGAATGGAGCTTTTCAATGGCGCGTCCGAGTTTTACTTCGCATACTCAGGCGTATTAAGAAAAACAGTAATGGCAAAAGGTTATATTTCGTCGATGGACGCACGAAAAACAAAAAAACAAACTTCCAGATCAACAACACTAATGTAAAGGCGCGAGCTCGATGTATGCATACTTATTGGTTGCTACAGCTTGTTGATTCGTACACAAGCAAGATCCCCGAGCTTCGCAGCATCGAGATTCCCAGCACTGGCTCGTCCAGATACCTTAAAACGCTAACAAAAAGGCTCAAGCACAAAAATACAACAAGCATTTATACGTTTCAGGCTTGTGCTAAAGCTTCGAGGTCTGGCCATTTAGGTTAGTTTAAAGACCACAAATGGCGTTCTCGGGACCAGAAAACATGAAATAATGGCCGTTTATAGTCCACACTCTGTGTATAATCTCTTGTCGTCGTGTCGATCGAAACCGAAACCATGCCACTCTCCTCCCTGGCTAACTAGTTCCCAGAGAGCAATGCGCACCGTGTTGCATGCAGGAATTTATGGAAGTAGTCTATTGCGTTTAGTTCGGTTCTCGAGTAATCCTTTCTTCCTAACAAAGGCTGGCGTATCTAGATTTTTCACTGAAAAAAGTTAACCTTGGGGGCCCTAGTCCCCCACCCTTAAAATCTGCCCATGATGCATGCGCCTAGAAAATGAGGGAAAAGAGTGGAAGAAAGCACACGGGGACGTCAGGACACCCGAGCTCTGGTTAGAAGGATTGGTGGGTACACCTAAAGCTAGGTGCCTTTGTCTCCACTGCACTCGTCAAAACGCCTGAATGCGAGAGCCAAACACTGGACACCGGCGTTCTGCAGTCGAACGTGTTCGACGAGTGCTGCAGAGACAAAGGCTGCCTTTATCTCTACTGCACTCCTCAAACGCATTCGAACGCAAATGCGAAACGCTGGACATTGACGTTCTGCATGTGCAGTACAGACAAAGGCAGTTAGCTCTAGGTCTACCCACTAATCGTTCCAATCGGAGCTCTGCGTTTTGACATCCCTGCACTCTCATCCCCTCCTCTCTCTCAATTTCTTGGCACATAAAGTTCTGGAAGTTTAACAACAGGGGGCAGTGAAAAATACAACAGACATGACATCCACACAAAAAAGCAGCTTTCTTTAGTATTTTTTAAAGGTGTTCTAAATTGCACAGCACTCATAGGATCTCTTCGCCCGTAGCACACTTCAGGACTAATCGCCAGACGGCCGTCAATTCAGAAGACCGTCCCTCACAATCTCGCAGGTCTCCCGAAAATGGGAGACGTGCGGAGGAGTGCGAGAGTAGGCCAGCAGGGTGGCCTACTCTCTCTGACAAGGTTCGGAACGAGCAGGCTTAAAACCAGACGACTCCAGAAGGAACGTCTTTACGTCCGCAGCTTATGTCCCCTAGGGGTAGAGATGTAAAATTTCCGGAAATTTTGAAGGCCGGAAAAAAACGACGAAAAAAACAAGTTTTTATCCGGAAAGTTTGGAAACATTCGAAAAATATTTTCAACAGCTATAATTCAGTAATGATTCGAAATATATCGACAGAGGTCAACAACCGCAAGATATTTCCGCCAGTTTTACGGTGAACTATTATATTATATCACCTTTTTTAACGTTTACGACAACTTTTGTCAATTTAGCTGAGCTTTGACTACTCATCTGGCAACAACCGATAGCACCTACGCAGTTCTTCGTTCCCGCTGGTGCCGTTCGCGCTCTCGACGGGCAGTCGGAGGAGCCATATCACTTTAGCTTTCCCAGCCCCTTAGTGAAAGTTCTGAGCATCTTACTCTGGTGTGGACACTTGCCGTGGACCGTGGAGCTGTCAAAACTGTGTGCTGTGCGCCGTGGAGAGGTCAGCCAGGGCAGCTATAACGCTTTAGCTTGAACAGCGCCGTTTCCGAAACCTCGTGCGCATCGTTCTCGGGTATGGACTTTTGCCGTGGATCCGTGAAAACTGTGCGCTGTTCGCTATGGTGAGGCCGCGCTCCAACGTTTGGAGGAACTTTGACGTGCTAAACAGTGGTAAGGGGCCAGCGGTGTGCAGATTTTGCTGTGCCAAATACGAATTTCCCAACGCAACTCGCTTGCGGCAGCACATCGAAAGGTGCTCGAAGTGCCCCCCGGACATCAGGTCTGCAGCATCGGACGACCCGACAAGATCAGAGTCTGGGGCATGTCGGTCCAGGAGCCCATCTGTGGAAGTTTTACGGTCAGAGCGTGCACCTGTGGAAAATGAAAGCACAAGCTCTCAAAATGAGGCCGACAGGTATGTCAAGCAGCAAACTTCTATAGAAGCGTTCGTTGACAGAATGACGCAAGGGTGTCAAAGCAAGCTTGATGAGGCGCTGGCTCGAGCGATATATGCCAGTGGAACGCCTTTATCAGTTACGGAAAACAGATACTGGCGAGAAGCGTTCAAGCTCCTCAGGCCCGCATTCGTGCCGCCTTCCAGGCATTCTTTAGGTGGACGACTCTTGGAGGCCGAGTATGCCCGAGTGATGACGCAGGTGGAAGAGCATCTTGAACTTTGTGTTGGCTACACCGAAGCCTATTTTCTACTGCGCCGTGGAGACGGAAGATCACAGGCACACAGGAGACTACATCGCGGGAGAGATTGTGAAGGTTGTGGAGAAAATTGGAACCGACAAGGTTTTCGCTCTTGTTACCGACAATGCAAGCAACATGAAGGCCGCGTGGACAATCGTCAGTCTGCGCTACCCTAGCATCACTACTCTTGGATGCTGTGCTCATGGACTAAACTTGTTGCTGTCGGACATGCTCAAACTGGTGACATTGCTAGAAGTTTGCAAGAGGTCCAAGACTGTAATCAAGTATGTCAGAAACTCTCACGTGGTTGCGGCTCTTTGCTAAGAGGCAAGAAGAGTGCTATGCTGGAAACCAGACCACATTAAAACTACCAGCTGAAACTCGCTGGGCGGGCATTTTGATGTCACTAGAAGGCTTACTGAAGAACAAAGAAGCTTTACAAAAAACTGTGATCGCTGCGGAGCTTCAAGTGAGCAGGGAAATAAGATCAACGATATTAGATGAAGACTACTTTTGGCGAGATGTGCAAAGCACCTTCCACGTGTTGCAGCCAGTTGCCCGTGCAATTTTCCGAGGCTGAGTCAGACACTGCTGTCCTCTCAGACGTCCATGAGATCCTGTTCAAAGTAACAAGACAAGTCGAAGAGGCCCTTCCAAACTCTGCCTTGACAACGGGCGAAAAGGAAAGAGTAGCAGAAATCCTGCGTGAGCGACGCAGCTTTATTTGCCGTCCAGCACATGCTGCCGCAAATTTGCTCGACCCGAAGTTCAAAGGGCGGTGCTTAAGTGACGAAGAGGTATGCCACGCAATGGACTACATCACAGAGACAGCAGAAAGGATGTGTCTCGATGTGGGAAAAGTGTTGTCAAATCTCGCCGAATACCGGGTCCAGTCAGGTGCTTGGTCGAGGAAGGCATTGGAGGACTCGGCGAAGCATATTCCACCGTCCACGTGGTGGCAAGGGCTGTGTGCCTCTGAACCCCTGGCACCAATTGCTTGTCGCCTTCTCCAAGTCCCGCCCTCCTCCGCTGCGTGCGAACGATACTGGTCGAAGTGCAGCGGTGTCCACACCAAAAGTAGGAACCGACTCAAAGGACACAGAGTTCAGAAGTTGGTGTTTGTTCGCTCCAATCTCGAGCTCAGGAGCCCTGATCTGAAATACCACGACGGAGATGACTCAAGCGTGGAGTCAGAGTAGCCCTAACTAACACACTGCTTTGGAACATCCGCCTTAATTTACAAAAGATATCTAGTCAACGCGTGCATATCTACCTTATCCAATGTTGGTTTTGAAGTTTGATCCTGTACTCTTTAATGCAGAACTAGTTGTAGCCTTAGAAGGGAAAAGAGTCATGACAAAATACATCAATGTTGTTAAACTTCACTCCCCTTTGAATATGATTATTTAACGTGGCATTAAAACATGGCACTACCTTCATGATAGTACATAAAGCAATTAATTTCTTCAATGGTTGACATATGCGACTATATTTCGCCACTCTGCTGTTATGTTATTTAAAGCTATGTTCATGCTGGTGCGGTATTGGAGATCCGGCTGTAAATTAAGAGTCTCGTATATTAATTTATTGACCGAGAAAAACGCCATAGAGGACTTCGAAACACGGCTTCATCACATGCGTACACACTACCAACAAGCCTCGGACAGCACTGTCATTTCTCCTCCGTATAAGGCGTTCACACTGAACAGTAAAGCAACGGTCATTCGGGACGTTTGCTGCATAGTTTTTAGACAACGCAAACGGTGCAACGACGGGGCGAGGCGGCAGACAACCCGAGGTGATTGTGTTTCCTCACTTGCCCCGCCGTCGCGCTGTTTTGTTTTCTTAGGGGCTGAAAGATGTATTATGTTTAGTATAGCGGGATTAAGTTTCCGCCTGCTCTGCCGGCAAAATTCAATTCAGAGGAGCGTGATGACCATTTTCCCTTTCGATGAGGTCAGCGATATCAATTATAACGTTTGTTGCAGAAATTTGCTTAATAGATTTGTTAATACTTCAAAAACTTGGGTTTCGGTTTTTTTCCCGAATACTATGTCGGGGAAAAAACCAGAAAAAACAGTTTTTTTCCAAAATTTCCGGTTTTTTTCCGAGCCCTCGCATCACTACCTAGGGGTAGGGAAACCAGTAGCTCCCACAACAGACACTCGCTTTTCCTTTAACAACTTTATTGAGACTTCTTCAATACAGCCGTCAAATAAAGCAATCGTGCTCAGCGGCTGAAGAGCTGCGCTTGTTTCGACGTTCAGTGGGTGCACCGAGAACTCCAACTCGAGTTACTCCGCTCGGAGCTGAGGGAGCTACTGAACGACGCACCATCACCACTACTGCAAGGGAGGTCATGTGGGAATATTGTGTCCCTGAACTGCTGCTGCCGCTTCAAACACCTTAGAGTTGTCGGAGCTGCTCGTCGGTTTCAAGTCGTACCCAAACCCAGCAATGCGTGTCGCTGTGGAGGAGGGAATAACCCTTCAGCTGCCTAAAAACTATATGAGAAACTTATCCCATGAGTAGCGGGCCTTATAGCAAGCTCGTTTCAAACGCACTGGCATTATGCGAGTCATCTCCCAGAGTGCCGCACGAAGAACCGGTCTCAAACTAACTTACCGAGTGCAGCCTCATGCTGTCACCATCTGCATTGTAGTAAGAGTGCAGATCTCAAACTGAAATTAGCGCTCCGCTGTTCGACATGACGGGCAGGAATGCGACTGTGAGTCGCTGCATTGTGTAGTTTATATCTGTGATGACTTCAAACAGCTGGGCTGTAAGAGATATCTACAGATGGCATTAGTTCCTGTAAACAGCTCGGTACAAAACAGCTGTAACTTTTTGTTGAACGATACACTGGGAAAAAACTGTTTGCGCAAAAGCTTGATCAGAGCAAACGCAAGAAATTTGAGGGCTAGGCGCGCCTTGCGGAACAAAAGGATGCCCACACGATGCTTCCTTTGAAGCATGCTCCTTTTATACGAACATCCCAAGTTAATTTCAGGGTTAGAATATTGTTTGCCAGTTTCACGCTGTTTCGGATGGGTGTGAACTTGGTGGCAGGCCCAGTATAGGGATTTCAAATGTCGGGATGGGCAGGCCTTTGGGCTCTTAGGACACCGAAAGAGGCAGCAAAAACCTAAAATAGGCACTCTAAAAATCAAACTTTTATCCGCTTACTTTGCTCACCTTCTGTGATGCGACATACCATCACATTTTACTCCGTTTCACCCTGTGTTGTACCGCAGCCGACGATACGAGCCACCGGAGCCAATCCAACTCTTTGTCGCTGCCAGATGACACTGTGCTCCACGTGCCGTTGCGCACAACGGACAGGACACGTGACACACTTTCGGCCCTGGATTGGCTCCGATGGCTCGCAGCATTCCGAGTAAAGTGCGGTATTGCATTTTGTGCTCTAGTAACTCACCACTGCCGAGCTGCGACGCCAGAAGCACTCAGCAGACCCCACCAACTCTGCCGCCCCAACGCTCCGTTCACGCTGACAGGGCGGTAGGAGCCATGTGGTTGGTGACCAAGCTTTAATTTTTTCATGTCTGATCTGCACATCTGTATGAGAAAGGGGCATGATGGATGATGCAAGACTGACAATCGGCTGGTTCACCGAGCATGTGGCCTGCAATGCCCTGTCAGTTAACGGGTGAATGAAGTCTAAAGTTGGCATATAACAGCCGTTTACTGTCTCACTCTCAGGCAGCAATGACTGCCTCGTGCCACCACACATGAAGGTGTCCACGGAACAAAGCCGCATATGTGTCTGCTCGCACCTTTGAGAAAATTGGTCCTGCCATAACCCACACCTCGTCGAGGTAGAAAACTTTCGGGCCCTTTATTTCCTGTGTTGTACAATACCCCAAGAGGTACCTCTGTTGAAATGGGACTATCTTGACCCCCTCGGTCAGAAGCGAGGCCCCTTGCAGCCATTCAGCGCCGTCTATATTGCTCCTTGCGACAAAGTATCTGTGGCCACAGCTGGAGCTAGTGAAAAAGCGGACACCATAGCTCTTCCCAAAGCACCCTGTTCCTCCTCAAGAGCTTCTTGTTCATCCAGGAACAGTGCAATGGTGCTTGGTGGTCTGTGATCGCAGACCACCGGTCATAGCCTTACGAACGCCCCCCCCCCCCCCCGCCCCCACTGACGTCACTCAGGTGACAAGCATTTCACTCGCATGACGTGACTCCAAGCCATACTCACTATGTCTGGCGACAACCAATAAAAGGCATGCGCTGGCCCTTTGACCCACGCGGAGTGCAGTGCAGGAAGTGGAACGGCATCGGGTGACCCAGTCGCTGCAGTTACCCAGAACTGTTTTACTGCTGTCTCGGCGAAGGTGCAGGCCCGCTGTTTGATGCACGTAGGTAGAAGCCATCAACCGCAAGCATCGGACACCTGGGGTGGAAAATTTACACCCAACAAAACAATAACCATGAGAAGAGTGTTCTAGCCGGTGAATTGCAAAAACATAAAAAGCAGGCACATAAAGAAGTATTTCTGTTACCTTGTCTTGCAAAAACACAAAAAGCAGGCACATATACAGGGTCCGATCGAGAAAAGTAAACCCTACTTTTCGGCGCGCGTAAAAAAACTACGCATCGCAGAATGCTCAAACTCAGCCAGAATGTAACCCTAGCGGTTCAAGCAAGATGCTAAAGTTTCAGAACATGAGCTTAACTGGATCAAAAGATAAAGGAAAAAAAATGAGAAATCCCTACGGGGAGGCTCCAACCACGGAGAGACGCAGACGGAAGCCGTCTGCTTTGCGTTGCATCGCATAGGTGGCGCCACCACCTAAGCGGGTTGGCGGGTTTGGCGGCAAATTGGGAATTGTTCTCTATCATTTCTGAAGTCTCGCTTACGCACTGCTTTTCACTGCAACGGATATAAAGATTGCATGCTCTAATTTGTGATACTTCGGTGGATTTGCTCAGGCATAACATTTCTTCATGCTAATTATTTTAGCAGATGTCGTCTGCTTTGCTCTTCGCAAACTCGAACACCGGTTCTCCCGTTGATTACTTTGAATCTCTGCCGTGTTTCGCTGTACTTTCCTGCCTGATGAGGCAATTAACCCAAAAGCAACGCGCGGACGTCGTGGTTTGGTATTAAAAACGCAGAGGCTTTAAGGATGCTCGCCCCCGATACCATCCAGTGCACCGTTCCCGGCCGCCGCCAACCCGCATAGGTGGTGGCGCCACCTATGCGATGCAACGCAAAGTAGACGGCCTCCGTCTGCGTCTCTCCGTGGTCGGAGCCTCCCCGTAGATATTTCTCGTTTTTTTCTTTTATCTTTTGATCCAGGTAAGCTCATGTTCTGAAACTCTGGCATCTTGCTTGGACCGCTAGGGTTACGTTCTGGCGTAGTTTGAGCGTTCTGCGATGCGTAGTTTTTTTATGCGGGCCGAAAAGTAGGGTTTACTTTTCTCGATCGGACCCTGTAGAAGTATTTCTGTTACGTCGTCTCATGCTCAAACATTATTTTGGATAGTATACATCAATAATGCCTGTCTCGCAGTGGCTTTCTGAACAAAATGTAGTAGAAAATACAACCAGTTGAATACCAATGGAGAAGTAGAACAGAGAGGCACTTATTTGTTGTCACTTTAACATGCACATTATGGAAGAGCACAACTCTTCGCGATTAACCTGTAGCAGAATCGCTTAGCAGTTCTGCTGCAGGTGTGAATGTACCTCGATGGAGAATACAGTATTTGTGCAGAAAACACCATCGCAGGCCTACCAGGATGAACAGTAACACTATTAAGGGCCGCCCACACTAGCGAGAAAACGCGCGTGGCACGCCGATCGCGGCAAGTAACAAAATGTCGCCAAAGCACAGTCAGCGCCACGAGCGCGTGCAGAGACACGCCCTTTATCTTCCCGCTTAACCGATTTATCGGCGCGCCGGGCGCGTTTTCTCGCTAGTGTGGGCGGCCCTTTACCCGCCAGAAATTCGACGCGCCGGGAGGGCCATCCGCGAAGCCTGATCTGTTTGTAAATCCCGTCTTTCGACAGAACGCTTTTATCTCTCTTATCTTCTTCTTTGTCCCCGACGCTACGTGAGGTAGCCAAGCGCTATCAAATTCCACCATAGCGGTGTCGAATCGACGATCGAACGCCGCCGTAGGTAAATTCCACTCACCTTTTACGTTCCGAACAAGCGTCCCACGGGCCTCGATGTGGCGAGACGGGGCCCGCTAGCTTGCATGAATGCGCTGTGGACACCGTGAACTTCACTTCACTGCCGACGCTCGTTCCCAAGCACTGAATATCACGAGCAACTCCACTCGGCAATACCGCAGCACATAACACGACAACGTGTAAAACAAGAAAGACCGCTGGAACCGACGCGACCGCTCCGAAAAGCGCCCAACAAACACTTGGAGGAACCAAAAGTAAAAACAAAACAAAAATATACGTACGCACACAAAAAATAAAATTGGAAAAAGCAAAAACAAACGGAACAAAAACTTAGGACACTTCCGCTTTGTGTTGTTTTCCTTGTTTTTTACTTTTTTTTTCAGCCAATAGGCGTTGCAACCTTAATGCGGCGAAACGCTCGTAGTCCTGAGAGTCCACTTTCTTTCACGACTCCCTGCTGTTGCCATGGCGACCCAAAGCGAAGAGGAAAGGAGCGAGCGCCGGCCGCGCCGGCGGACCGGTGTTGAGCGGTGTCGCCTGTTTTCCGTGGGAGGATACAAATCCAGGAGACGGCATCACCATAGAGTAACACAGTAAACGAAAAGACTGGCCACTCAAGACGATTCGCGGCCCAGGATCTAGGGAATACGACGACCGTTCAGTGGCACTGCAGTCGCACACTTAATTTAGACATTTATCATATTTTCACCCTTGATAAATAACTCGACTTTATAACCTAACATTTCAAAATTAATAGCAGCTCCAAATACTTTTAAAAGCAAATTGAACAGCTGCGGCTTTGGCTGCGGCTCAATGGATGGCCGTCGACTCGGCGGACGCTGGCTTTCCGGTCCCGTCACGCGAAAGGTCCGTTCGGCTGCGCCTGAACGGCTCGTGCGGGCTCCTCGTCATTCTTCCGTTGTTAGAAAGGTGAGCCGTTTTACTGACACCGTATTTTGCTTGCTTTTGCCCATAGTTGGGCGCACGGGCTAAAGCGCGAGCTAGTGGTTCTGGATGAAGCCTCGGCAGTTGCACGTGCGCGCGTGCGCTCCTGCAGCGAGAGTGCCAGTCAAGACACTCAAGGCATACTCAATAGACCCTTTCCGGAATTCAGTCTGGCCACTTTGATCACTATCATCATCATCTGAAAACGGCATATGTGCTATACTAATGGCGGCCTTCTGTTTACTGATGAAGGAAGAACTTGAAGATGCTCCTAAGCAGATGATTCGAGGCCTATACATTCTCGATGTTAGCGCGGCGTGAAGAAGGAATTGGACGTAAGATCTGCGTAAGGGTTCGTTTCTAACTCGGTCCCAGTCAATCTGTTAGTAGCACTCACTCGGCCTCAAAGCCCCTTGATGTATAGAACTCTATCAAGGCGTCTATGTGGGTTGGCGCTTCGTTCAGACTGGCTGCATTTGTTTCGCCATTGACACTAAAAGAGATTGAAAATAATTGTAGTGAAGTGCACGTGATGGTGCGCCATTAAATACTGCAGACCACAGGTTCATTGCCGCCATTAATATAGTAAAAGATTAACCGCCATTTGAGTCACCAGATGGCACTGAATTCCGGAAAGGGTCTATTTCATACCTCATGTGCATCGCTGTCACTGCTGGTGGCGCGAGCGCGTGGCTTTCTCGCCGGCAGCTTTGACATCGTTGTACCTGGCGCCAGGTATGAAGCAGGGTACATGTAGCCTTCATGCGCGCTTTGCTTAGGGCGAGGCCGTCCTAAGCAAAGCGCGCTCACGAGGATAAAACAAAGAAATGGGGTGCGTCAATATCCTGAAGGCTTTTTTTTATCACCATTCTTTATTGTCGCTTCAACAATTTTGGTTTCCAAATTGATATGAAATAAAGGCACTAAATTCGCATAACCTCAAATTGACTGGTGCCCTTTTCGTTTCCCAGCTGATAATAATATGTTTTATTTTCCGTCAAAAGTGTATGACGGAGGGAGACTGAGGAAAAAAGCTGCATGATGCAGCTTGACAAGTCCTCGGCCCCCAAGATGTGTGGCTACTGCCAGGATGCTTGGCTACTGCAGTTACTGTTGCGTAACCTGGTGCAGAAAAATGGAAGAACGCACAAGAAGCCAGGAACAAAGTTCCTCCGAGTTCCAAGAGACGGCATGCAGGTTGTTGGTGATTTAAATGTTTGCACTCCAGAATGTCGCGCACGGTTTTTAAAAATGTTTGGCAGGATTCGATTGTGCTGGCATGTCCGTTTCGTAAATAGAAACTTGGACAAAGTTCGCTTTTATTCTCGCGTCTCTGGTGTACTGCTTAAAAAGCTGTACACGAGAGGCGCGAGACATCACCAGAATGAAGTTCTACCAACGGGTAGAACTTCATTTTGGCGATGTGTTTCAGCCATTATGTTGTATTTCATAAGATATCTGCAAGAGTAAAATTAATTTTATTGGGATTTTATCGGGCCGTGCAGACTGCACACTAGCCATTCGTTGGGATTATTAGCAGCAGGTAGGTTGCACTCTACTCCTCTCCTGGTCTATTGTAGTGACTGCTTTTTTAGATGGTCATGTCTGTTTTTTCCTATTATGGTCGTGTGGAATGTGTAAGTTCCCATTTTGATCTTTGTTAATATTCTCTTAGGTCATTCATCTTGAATGCAACTCCCTTTTCTTTTGGACATTGTTTCTGCTTTACACATATGTGAAGCGTGAAGGAGATTGACATCAGGGTGTTTACCAACCTGGCAAGCCTGAAATTCTCAGGGAATTCGGGATCAGCTGGAAAAGTCAGGGAATTATCAGGGAAACTATTAAAAGGTTGGCTAAATCAGGAAACGTGACCAGTGAAAGTGCCACGGTGGTGCGTAGCGAAGCCCGGCAATCAGGTGTCGCCACGGCTCTGCTGAATATCATTGCCCAAAATGTCATCCTTCGAAGGAAGGGACAGCCAGGGAGTTTGATCGAAATAGTCAAGGAAAACGTGGAAAAATCAGGGGCTTTGCAGCAAGTCATTTGTTAGACACCCTGTAAAATGTACTTAATTAGGCAGTGCAGATTGCATGCCAAGCCTTGGTGGAATCATTTGTGATGAGTGGGTCGCAGGTACACCGGGCACCAGTCTGCTTGTAGCAGTATTTTGTCAGACATTTCATGTGTGCTTTTTATGGTAGTGGTCATGTTAAAACGTACATGTTAAATGTGACATGTTAAGCGTGACATGAACGTAAAACCTGCATTAGTCCGTCGGTTGGCTTTCAGTTCTTGTTATTTTGGTCATTATTGTTACTTAAATCAGCAGGAGCGAGGTATGTTTAATTGTGTAGTTCAGGCTGTGTTAGGGTTATTTAATGACTATGTCACAAACTAAGTAGGTCTGTACTAGCGGCAATCTCGTTTAGGCATTTACTTGTCGGTTTTTTCTCATTGTGATCATCGTGCATCTCAGAATTCTTCTGCTGAACTTTTTATTTACATACAAATCGCATTGGATCAACAAGCTTTGATACTGCATGGCCAGTTGTTTTTTTTCTTTTTTAGTATTTGTTGCTGATGCTGCATATGTTATATGTGTGTGCGCGCCTTCCATAGAACTTGCTTGAGAATAGAAAACAAGCTTTCAATCCAATTGCATTTGTAATTTCACTCGTTTGATAACATTTTCATGCATGCCATAATATGCTTGCCGTTCTTTTGTAGGCTGTACTGTTTGTGAATCCTTGATACACGGTGCTTTTGTTTTGTAGCTTTTGTAATTATATACGAGGCCCAAACTGCCCATCATAATTTTTGTTGCGAAAATAAACTTTGTTGATTACTCCCTGGTGGTGTTCTTCTGGGCAGCACAAACCTACATGGGTTTCCTGGCTTGTAAAGTCAGAGTTAACTGTAGATAGTATTGTCCATTAGTTGCGCGCATTAGGATTCACACATACGTGTGAAGTAATTATAGCTGAAATTCGGCATGCGGGAATAGTAGGAAAAACATAACTAGCTGCAAACCAGATGGCGCAGGATACCGGCCAACACATTACGCCAAACTCGATATCTATCCATCTGGTAATTTTGTTTTTATTGTGACTCCATTCATTCAGTCGGGGACTACGACGGCCGCTGAGTGCGCTCCCTGCCAGCTAAATGGGCAGCTGGGGCCTATGAAAGTGTCCGCTCTTTACCTTGTGTAGATTACTCTATGGCACCACAACGAACTCCCGATTTTTGGTATTTCAAAAAGAAGGGCCGTAGTGCGTTCGCGATTGCGTCCAAAACCATGTTTTAGGATTGCCGTTATTAAATGTTAGAGATGTCGCCTACAAAGCTTCTAAATTTAATGATTCTTGACGTCTCGAATCAAAAGACGTGAGGAGGCGAGAGACAGGAGAATCAAATGCCAAAAATAAAAAGGCGCGCGCGCGTGCGGAATTTTTGTTTTTTTGCGATGCGTTTTTTTTTTTGTTTTTTTTTGCGTGTCTATGACTGCAATTTGCACCGTTTTAGACAATAAAAAAAATACGACCTTTGGGGTGTCAGTGCCCCTTTAAGTCCGGGGATGGGAAGTGTTCTGGTAATGGAATATATCTTGTGCTGTTTCTTAGTGCTGTCTTTATTGCATCAATGATATCATCGTTCGTAAGGTCAAGTATGAAGCGAAACGTGTCCCAGGGGATAACATGACATAGTTTCTTTTTAGTATTGGAACAACCCCTCATCTGAATCCAAATAGGAAAATGGTCGCTTCCCATTGTATGAGGTGCCGTGGACCATGTAACGTTGAGGGCTGGATCATGCGCTGTAACATCTATTGCTGAAAATGTCGATGGTAATCGCAAGTATGTCGGGCTGCCCGTATTTGCCACGAGAAATCCTGCTTCATCGAAAAGTTCTTCGAATTTTCTTCCTCGGCGATCTGATCTTACGTCACCCCACATTGTATGATGCGCGTTGAAGTCTCCGCAAAATGATAAGGTCTTGGCGATGTTGTAGACACCAGCTTTGGAAGCGGTCGAACATGTCAGTGCTGCTTCCCGGACGTATGTATAGAGAGAAAACCGAACATTGCGAGCAGTGCAGCTTAGCACGGCGGTGGCTCAGCCGGACGCGATAGCGAACGGACGTGTGATGGAGTGCTCTTCAGCGACTACAATAGCGGCGGTTTCTAGCACTGGTGATACTGGCTCCGGCGGTTTGACGAGTGACTACGCGGCTATTTCGCCCTCGATTCCCTCCAGCGGAACTATGAACCGCAGCCTTGTGCTGCACGCTGACACCCGGGGACGTCCGTATCGAGTCGAAGATTTTGTTCGGCCGCTGAACCAGGTGGGTGTCCGGGAAGACGTGAAGGCCTGGGTACCTTCCAAATGGGACACGTGTGGCTCCTAAAACTGCATACTACTGCAGCCAAGGAGAAGCTCCTGGCGACAGGGCTCCTGCAGTTGAAGGACCGCTTGTGTCTGGTCATCGATCCCAACAAGCGCGAATTAAAGGTCAAAATTCACTGGGTGGCGTGTGACGTGCCCGTGGAAAATATCCGTCGAGCCTTCAAATCCTACGGAGAAGTTAAGGGAGTCACCCGCGAAAAGTGAAAGGTCGAGGGCCTGGCCGATGTGGACACCACGACAGTCGTCGTGCCTTTCGGGCTTCGAGATGGCGTGACGCCGGACTTTCTTCCTCACCAGCTCCGGTTCCTAGGAGGCACAGTACTAGTGGTCGTTCCCGGGCGCGCGCCGGTTTGCCTTCGCTGTCGTCGCACGGGACATATACGGCGTGAATGCAGGGTGCTTAGGTGCGAGGAATGTCGAGCCTTCTGACACGACGCAAGGGACTGCGTGCGGTAGTACGCCAGAGCCGTCGCCAGCCATACCGCTGACGACACGGGTAAGAGCCACGTCATGAACGAGGCCGAGGCGGAGTAGGCAGCGTCGCCCACGACAATAGCTCCGTTACCAACAGGGCTTCAGACAACGGGAGCGGAGACCAGCACGGCGCCGTGTGTCATGCAAAGCCAGGCGTTGACCACTCCTGCGGCACAGGAAAATGGACTTAGCGGCGAACTACGAGCGAAGTGAAGGCGACGGCGCAGGAGGCACCGGCCACGAGCGACACGACAAGTGCCTCCCAGGGTGAAGACGCGGATGAAATGGAATTTGAGGCCAAGGCTGCCAAGCGACCGTTCAACGAGACGCCAGTGACGACCGACGTGACCAGCCCTCGTTCAGAATCGGGGCTGCAAAAGGCGGCGAGCAAGAAGAGATGCCGAATAGGTGGACGAGACGGGTCGTCGGCTCTACCCTGAGACGACGAACAGTGACTGTCTGATGCTGCGGCAGCTCCATTTCATGCACATAGGTGAACGCTATGCTCGTGGTTTGAAACTTGCTCAATGGTAGTCTCTCTTGAGGGTTCATTACGCGTCGCTACGCTGAACATGCGAAGACTTGCAGCTAGGCGTAGGCAACAGCTGCTCTACCGATTCTTCACCGAGCATGAGTTAGATAACGTGGCCATTCAAAAGACCAAAGTTGAGAGTGAGGGTCAAAGCGACAGTACGTTGCGGTCGTTTCTGTCACGCTATGAAGTGTGCGTGAGTCACGCGGTTGGTTTGTCGGCAGGTTGCTGCTTGTTTCTTAAGAAAGCTGTTTGTGCCGTCGTTCACACTGTTACGACATGCCCGTCCGGTCGGTTTGTTATGTGTGATTTCACCGCTTGTAGTCTTGAGTGGCGGGTAATCCGTGTTTATGCTCCCAATATGCCCAATGAGCGCAGAATGTTTTTGAAAATATTTCCGGGTTTTTTTCAGTGCGACCGACTTATTATCTTTCTAGGGGACTTTAATTGTGTTGGCACAACAAGACCGCTCCAATAGGGGGCACTACAGAGACGCCACCGTTATGGCTTTAAATAACCTTATTGGACACTGTGTTTTGGAAGACATCGCGTGTTGCGTGCCTCGTGCAAAGTGTGTGATGTACACCCACTTTCAAGGTAACAGTCACGCCAGGTGGGACCCAATATACTTCTCGTCGGATTTGGTTTCCCTATGTGGTCTATTACTCGGTCGATAAAAATTCACCTTAATCGATCACTGCCTCGTTAGTTTTCAATTAGGTGCCAAGAAAAATGTGCCACCTTTTTCGTGGGAACAGTGGGAAGTTAACGCGAAGCCGATTCGAGATGAGTCTTTCCGAAGCTTAGTTGCGAAGAAATGGCAGGAAGTAGAGCTGAAAGGAAGGTGTGTTATCGAGAAGTGGGAGACCTTCAAGCAGAAGGCAAAAATCAGCCCAATAGAGAAGGCATGTTCCAGCATCGGAAGGAGCCGCTCGCGTAGGTCAGCACTTTTCCCGCATAATGTCTGCAGCTGCTACGAACGAATCTCCGAAGGGCTCCCGAGGACCAACAATCACGTCGAGTCCTGGCACAATGCGTTTCTGCACTTCCAAGTCGCAAGCCGGTCAAAAAGAAAGTTAGTTTTTTTTTTTAACCCCCGCCTAACTTAACGCTCGTCACGAGACTTCCTCACTAAGGGGGGATATCTGTAGTAGCACAAAAACGACGTGAAAAAAAAGCGCTCCAAGACACACGTGCCAAAAACCAGGGTTGATGACGCGATTCACGTGAGGCACGGGCATGGAGCTATACTTCGTTTCACCTTATGTTGTACCGCAACGAAGGCTAGAAGCGCGAGCTCATAGCGCCGGCAGCCGATCTTAAAGGGGTATTCACACGAGGGAGAAATCCCGGGGATTTCTCCCCGGCACGCGCGCATCACGAGATGAAAACGCGAGGCTTTTGCACATCGCAAAGCCTGACGTTTTCGTCGTGGGATGCGCGTGCCGGGGAGAAATCCCCGGGATTTCTCCCCCGTGTGAATACCCCTTAAAGGCCGAGAGCTTGTGCCGCCGAGATGTGCCCCAGAGCAAGGAGCTCGCGCTTGAGGCCTTTCCTGCGGTACATCGTAAGGAGAAACAGAGTATAGACAATTGCAAGCATGGCGCCACAAGTGGTGCCCCATGCGTGCAAGCGCGTGCAACGCGCGGGTGAACGTAGCTTTGGCAAGCTCGTAATCGCACGGGCGTGCCTGCTCGAGCAGAGACATGGCGGCGGCCAGTCGCCCAGCTTGCAATCGTCTATAGCCATCACGCCGTTCCAATCACAAACCGGCCGATGAGCAATCTTTAATTATAGCTTCTTGTTAATATGGAAATATGATATCTTTGTTGTTGGCACAATGTCTGCTTGAAATTCAACCATCGACGAGCTCAACACTCAAAGGACAAAAAACGGTTCTGTATTTGAAGAAAACATTTCGCATGATATCGCTTCTTAAAAAAGAAAACTTTTCGAGATTCCTTAGTTTTAAAACGAGAAGTAGGTATGGCGAAGTTGGCAACGACCGCGCGGTGATCGCTATGACCAGGTACAACACATCTGGTAGAGACTCTCTTCTGGTATATAAATAAGCTTCAACCTCTTTAGGACTATAAATAAACAAATTGGAAAGCATTACCAGCAATGTTATGAAGCAGTGAATAGTGCCCGATAGAGCACGATGGGAGGAAGAGGTGAAATCAGCAATACAAAGCCTTCACACTGGCTCGTCTGAATCAGGTCTTCCTTTTCGTGAAAACGCACACCCTGAAAAGCTGCAACTAAATTTTGTACCATACAAAGAATGACATTTAAGATCTTACGGCATCTCCCCAGCCACCCTAATCTCCCTTCCTTCGATTATAATGTGCATGGGCCCCTGAAAAACGCTTTTAGGGGACGTAGATTTGGAAGTGATGACGATGTTCAAGAAACGGTTTATTGCTAGCTAAAGGCGCAACAAAAAGAGATGTTTTTTTGTTTTTTGTTTTTTTTTCTAAAGGAGCACAGAAGGTAGTTCAACGGTTTGAGACTTACTCTGAAAAGGAGGACGATTACGTTGAAAAAACATTTATCCTTCGTACTTTAATTAAAGTTGGATTTCCCTTGCTTCTACCCGCCTCGGAGACTGACACAATGCTCTGGTTCAGCAACGCGTAGTTATTTACTGACTGTCATTGTCGCCCGTCGCAATTCACTCAACACCCCGCGCATACTTCTGCGTCGGCCTCATATCAGCCACGCGGTGTTGCATGCGTGGCCGATTCCACTTGGTCGCCTTGCGGTGGAGACGGCCAGAGATGATTTAAAATGCGGGCGACCTAATCGAACGCTTTTTGCGGCTAGGGGGCTCACAAAGTACACATTCGAAATTATCCAATTTGCTGTTACTTTCTGAAACGCCCTTATAATTGTTGGGGAGGAATCGAAGTTAATTGTGATTGACTCTCGTTCAGAAGAAAATTATTTCAAGGTGTCTTATTTTGACTGCATTTACTACTATAATACTAGTGTCATAAAGGTTGCGCTGTCGTTTCCATTCCATAGCATTTTCCTCGCTTTGTAAGGTATGTAAAGTTCAGCACGTTTTCACTTCATCTCTCTTACTTTCTAACTGTCTTGTGATTAACATTAGCAGACAAGTATAAACTGCCCATTAGAATTCTGACCCAAGGCAATCATAAGACATATAAAACGCAACTGGGTGACTATTTTATTCTGAGCATCGGCTTGTCCGTTTAAATTCTGCACGGATATTCCTCGTAGTCAAGTACAACCCGACTCAAACCTTGCACTGAAGCATACTCATTTATTATGTTTTACTTGTTGTCTATATAAAAATAATATTTGTGTTGTTTAGTTTACGCAACGAGGTAGGAACGTTACAGCGATAAACCTGCAGCTGAAAGTGACCCCCATTGGCAGCCGACATGTTGCACATTTTTTTATCACTAGACACATTACCTTATTTATACGTCTAGATTTTAACGAAGTAAAGCTCACAAATAATATCTGATTGATCTTTAATAACAGTACCGATGAGATAAGTTCTGTTTCGTTTGTTTAAGTCAAAAACGTACTTTTGCGACAAAAACTCGGGCAGCTTCGCAATGCTTCCGCTAGATGCCGTCAGCCGCGGTGCTATATTTTGGGTTTTTATTGTTGCTAGACACTGATATCTGAGGCTAACAGTACTAAAAAAAAAATAATTTACCACGTTTTTTACAGCAATTGCACTACAAATCTCGGCTCAGTTTTACGTAAAGGCCTCAGGATATGGTACGGTCACGTGTCTAGTGGTCAAAACTGTACAACATGGTGGCAGCCAAGTAGCGGTCACTTCTGCCTTGTGAACGGGATACCAGTTTATCGCCCAAAGCCCCGTCTACCTCGTTTATTTTACGCAACATGGTATATTCCTGTATAACAATGTTTCAGTGTTGGCCTCTCTATTTTCTTTTATAATGCGACTTTTCACAACACTCGTCTATTATTGATCCAAATATAAAACCTCAAGGCTTAATGCGTAATTTAGATAATGGGTCGGAAAATGATTTTCTATAAGAATCTGACAACTATATCAAACACGGTGTGACTCTTATACCACTTACGCATCCACTCAAGTATAAAGATGTTGAAGCGCTCGAACTACTCCGCCGTATCCGTGCGCTCTAGAAGAGTACCGAGAAAAATGAAGCTGACAGTGCCATTTGATCTGTGAAGACGGCGTTTACTTTCCAAATGGCTTTCTCCGCAAGAAACTAACCCGATAAAAAAGATCTAGTCCCCCAAACGTGTCCAACTGATAATGACCGATAATGTTCAAGGACTTACAAAAAAAAGTTAGCTTAAAAAAACAGATACCCGTGACATACGAAACGAGGATCTTAATCTAAATCTAAGTTGGTCTTCCGGCATTGCTCCTGCGCATCTCAGCAGCGCAGCAGGGAAGATTCATTCGTCTGAAGGACTCCCACGTCGGAAGTCATGCGCTCCTTCCAGTTAGCCCTGCTGTTTTTCCTAGCATGTTCAGCCTCCGCTACACCAGCCTGCGTAGAAACATACGGGTCTACTCGCACTATTTACACGTGTTCGGGATTCACGACGCATGAAGACTTCGACCGATACGTAAACCGCGATTTCCCGCCCCACCAATACCCGGACATCACGTTCGTGCTCAAGGATAGTACAATAGATTATATCCCACCTTCTGCCTTCATCGACACGAGGGCATCGACGCTTGTGTTCAATAATGTCCAGGTGAGCTCCCTTCCAGAGGTGGGACAGGGGGTTCACCCATTCCATGGCGTGAGCTCTTGGCTGAAGCGCATCGAGTACAGGAACGGAAGCAGTGTTCCAGGCACCTGGAGGCTGCTGCAACCCCTCACAAAGCTGCAAGCGCTCGTTTTCCGCAACATGCCCCACCTTCAACTCACTGAAGATTTTAACAGCTTGCCCCTGAATCTGAAAAAGATAGATATTGAAAACTCAACCATACGTTCCGTGAGATCAGCATGGCTGTCTCAGCTGACGAACCTCGAAGAGCTGGTCGTGAAAGGCACCAACCTCAACATTTTTGAAAGATCTATGCTTCCCAGTCCCGCCACCAAGCTTACTTCTCTTGACTTGCGGTAAGTTTGTTGAATCGTGGTTTCAAGTTTCATTCAATTGTAACGCGTGATTTGTTTTCTTGCAAAGCACTACAGTATGCTGCTAGCGCTCTTAGAAATGTTATAAATAACACTGTGTCATTAAACTTTGATTCTGATATTTATACTTTAATTTGGAGTGAAGAGACGCTCCTTCCGGGGCAAGGGATTGGCGACAAAAATCGTCAATTTTATTAAATGACTTACTTTTAGAGCTTGACCGACTCTAGCAATGGGGATAGTCCCTAGTCCTTAAAGGAATGAACAGATGTCCCCAATGTTACTTTTCATGGGAATGGTGTTTCTCACCTAAACAAGAGAGTTATTTGTTGTCTCCTTGGAGGTTCAAAATTCTCATATATTTTGTGCCAATTTTTAAATCATTATTTCCCTAAATAAAAAGTGTATGTTCGCACATATTTGCCCGAGTGGACATGACCCTCCGGGAAAAATTGAGAGATTGTTTGATAATTACTAGTACGAGAATGCCTATGACGAATTGTAATACTTGAGCGGACCCTATGCAACAAGGGTAGCCTTTACAATTATAGACAAACAAGCACAGAAAAAAGTCAATGATGCCTTGCCACGCGACGTATATAATAGACAGTACCATGTTTCAAAATTAGCGAGGTGACGGTTCACTGCAGCACTAAGTGTTCAAGCCCTAACTGAATAGTCTCGATTCTTTTTGAAAAAATAAAAATGTGTCCTCTTTCAACGTATTTGTCATATCTCAAATCACCTCAATGTCAGAAGCATACTGAAAAGTGGCACCGAAATGCCCTTTCCAAGACACGCCTATTTGCTTTGTGACCGAGCGGTCAGCGATCTTGCTGAAGTAGAGGGGACAATGGCTCCCACGCGTGTAGTCATAAGTGAATATAGCTGAGTAATAACAATTGTATTAAGCCCTCACACTGTACAACGAACAAGCTTCTTGAGCTTATGAAAAACACTGCAGTGAATATTCCCCGGTATCTGGATTTTTCTGAATACGCAGTGCAAAGAAATCGTTGGTATTCGCTTTTCAAAGAATTGCTGATAAAATGCAAAGATCTGAAACGAGGGCTGCAGCTGTGCCTTGCTTTCGAACTTCGTTCGATCAAAATGCCTTGGATATTCTCCTACGTCAAGTGGATGTCTTTTGTAATGATGCAAGGCCCAAAATATTTAGCTTCTCTTAGCTCAAAAGCACACTTGCCTTTCTGAAGGCACAGTCGGCTGTAGCGTCTTTTTATTTCAGCAGCTTCATATTGAGGCGGGCTGCATGTTCCTACAAAGTCGGAGCGTTGGCCGCTTTACATAAGTGCGTAATGATGCCAATAAATCCCGCGAGGATGGTTTTTATCACCGTCTGAAAAATAGAAAATAAAAGGCGTTGCTTGTATCCTGTAAAGACCATTAACCGTAGTGATCCTTAATTCTAGTACTGTAGCATTATTGACGCATAATTGCCTGTACGCCTGGGTAAATTGTATTGTGCGTAGGAGGGTCTTGTGCGTGCATCACGCAGTAGTGATACATGGGTAGTATTACAAACATCGTAAACTCAGCTAAATTCGACAAGGCCTCAGTCTCACAAGGCGGTAAATAAAACGCTTTTTTTTTTTTGGTTTGCTCACCGTATTTTACCAGTCGTTGCAACCCCTAAAGAAACAAGTTTTCTTAGAGCTACTGACCTTTTCGTGGGGATATTGATCTCTCAACCGCGCCAATATACCCAAGGAATTTTCACCACCTCATATTTATGATGCTGCAGCAATTCACTATAGAGTGGAAATAAATTCGGCGTGATCTTCTGTGAAAATAACGGCAGATTCATATCGCTCATAACAATATTAATCTAAGCCCAGCAGTTATGATACCATTCGGCATCTTGAACTTCTTCGAATGTCTCCTGGTCTGTGAAATGCTGCACACACTTTTCAGCGATCTCCTTTTTTATGTATATTTGTAGCGTGCAGGCGGATGTGAGACATTAGTGATGATTGAATATAAAATGTCTGCTTACATCCTAGATGTAGGGGCTAAAGTGAGTTTTTATAATACTGTACTCGTCCTATCGGGGTTTTGTGCAGCTTTCATTTGAAAATAAATAAAAGCGATAGGTTAAAAAAAAACACTTTAACTTAACAAAATAAATAGAAAGAAACGACGAGTACATAATGCAATGTTACAAGGCAAAATGACTGACGTTATACCCAACAGTATCTGTAACGAATGAGTATTGTGTTACTTGTTTTTGAGAATTTTACTGAGTTTACTATTGGCTATGTTGGGTATACTTATTTTCTGTTTCGGTAACTGTGTGTAGGGTTCTGCAGCAGAAACGCACAAACATTTTTCGGTCTTTTCTTTTACTCAAAAGAGTGGTCTGATAATATTAAAATACACTAAATGGAACAGTACAATTGAAGCCCGCAGACAGCCAGCAAAGTTTCATATATAACTGTTTTATTACATTTTTAATAGAAACAATATTTCCATTAGTAAACGATGTTTCATTCATTGCGAGTTATTCATGGAAACAGTATGTGTGATTTATATTCATAGTTTAAATTATTAACACCGTTTTATTACCATTGTTTTTTCTCGAATCAGGAAGAAAAAACTTGCTAAAGTAAATTCTATTAGATATTTCTGTCTTCCGGCTCAGTACATTTTTTTTCAATTCGAATCCTGGGTGGCGGGCTACCAGACGCACTCGCGTACGGGTTTTTATCTTTCTGCGCAGCCGTGCACGCCACCCAGGATCAAGTTTGTGTATGCAAATAACTATTAATATTAATATTATTATTATTAGTATATGTACCCTGTGGAATTTATACAACTAAAATTGTCGATTGACTGAGGAATTTCTCAGGCCATACAATTCATTTTTCTCAATCTGCATGGTTCGGTATACGCAGGCACAACGAGCTCACATCCCTCCCTGAGGACCTCACCAGGGACGCCCCTTCCCTGAGAACGCTGAATGTTGCCTCGAACAAGATCAGAAGCTTCAACGAGGAGAGCTTCCAACAGCTAAAGGAAAACCAGAACGCCACCGTCAATCTGGAAGGTATTTGCCTGCAAGAGGGATGTGGACCTGAACCCAATAGAGCTCACAAGAATGCGCGAATCTTATATATAACTAAGCCTTATACCACTAGACGTACCTCGACGAAAAATAGGAGCTGAAACACCTGATCCGCCCTTTTCCTGCGTCTGCGGTCCCCGAAAGTTCTATTATCTCTCGCGTTGTCAAATAGGCCGAAGTATGGAACCTCAACTTCGTAGTCTATAGTTATAGTTGGGACCACATTTCTCCCCAAAAGCCGGTAGGTACGTAAAAGAAGCATGAAGGTCTGTCTCAGCTTATAATGTAAGCGATTATCCGTTCGCAATAAAACCGAACTGTATCACGCGAAAGCGCGTTTTTGTTTTCTCCCCGGGCGCTTGACTAGTGGCAGCCGTTGGGCCGATTGATCAGTTTCCGCTATGCAGATCCAAGTGCAAGGGGAGTGTGCGTGTTGAGTTTGTATACCCGACGTTGACGTTCTTAAGGCGGTAGAAATTTAGCACTACAGCATTGTCATAAAAAAAGGGGCTGGTTGCCCGCAAACAACACCTTTTGACAACAATGCAGCAGTGCTAAAATCCTGCTGCCTTAAGCATGTCAACGTCGGGTATACAAATTGAACACGAGTGGTGCGTGAACCTTCAGCTAAAATTCGTGTTCAGTCAGTGAGAATGCATTTCAGCTGATATTGGTCGCGATTGTAGATGCCTGGTGGGGAGTTTGCACGCCTACGTACTTGAAAATGAAGCAAGGATAAAAAGACCCGTCTAGACTCTATTCCGGCTGAAAATTTCCACATCGCCAAAAACCTCAATTTTGTGGCTGGTGATGTTGTCAAATGTGAAAGGACGACGAAGCCCAACAAACAAACTTGCGAAGAGAAGCCGCTCGTTATATAAATTGTGTGATTAATTCAATGAAGGAAGCTTTATCAGATCGTGTTATCGTAGAATAATTTATTTATGTATACAATACTTACAGCGCTCTTTTTGGGCTTTAATAAAGGGAGAACACAAATTTAAAAAAAAATAAAATATGTGAACAAATTCAAGAAAATAGCATCAAACACATCAAGCAGTAGGGGATACAGTGTAATTTACAACAAAACAAAATGATAACATGGAGGTGAAAATGGTAATACAGCACTTTCTAAAGGCACTGATAAAAATAAGAAAAAAAAAAGAGCAGTGGGATCAATAAGCATCATCATTCTTTTCAGAGCAAGTTTTAGTAGAATTTTAAATTAATCTAGTGGCAGGTACGTACGGATACAATTTTGGGGCTTGCAAGTCTTTTTCCCCAATCATAAAATTTTCAAGGTAAAAAAAAATACTTATGAATCTTCTTTCTCAGGCCCATTGAGCCCCTAACACCAGTGTTCACTAAAGGGGTTTTCTTTCCCATATTTGCATAGAATTCAAGCTACCACTTCATATAATGTTCGAAGCGCTCTCAAAGCGGTATCAATTTGCAAAAACTGCATTAAGTTCCCCAGAATCGGGTCGCAGCTTTCTGCTTTTAGAATTCCATAGTTCCCCTCTGTGTTACTTTTGACTTTTTTATTATTCTGTATCTTCTAGGCAATGGAGATATTTTGTAGCATCAAGGCAAAAGACCGGATGGTCTTCTGAGGCCTTGATGCCCCTTTCGTAGTAGAAATACAGGAATAGTCACTGTCGACACCGGAACAAAATATCAACGACGCTCTGATAAAATTACATTTTTCTGCGCTAACACTAGTATTACAACAACAACAAAAAATTGCTATTCCCAGTTTTTTTAATTTGTTGTTGTAATGCAACAGAGTTAAAACCGCGGTCAAAGAACAATCCTTCCCTTGTCCGTCCGTCCGTTTCTGTTCTCTCCCTAAATCTGTGTAATTGCCTCATACGAAAGTCATTTTGTTCTTCTCTTATACCCAGAGGGCGCTCCGCGGTGGTTTAACGTACTTGCAATTCATTCAACGGGTGCGCTTTCCCGAGTCCTAGCAGCTTGGCACATTTAGACCTTAAAAGTTCGTTGAACATGGTTTTACCCGCAGGAAACCCGCTGAACTGCGACTGCCACGCAAGATTCCTGCGGTCCGTGCCAGACAGCTGGAGGTCTCCGCCATGCGAGTCTCCCGAGAGGCTCCGGGGAAGGCAGGTCAAGCAGATTGGGATATCGCAGCTGCTGTGCGACTGAGCCGGCAGAATACGCGTGACCCGGCTGCGTTTTCAAGAGGTCTTCTCGATATCCATGGCAATAAAACCAGATTTCAGATGTTCGCCCCAATGAAGATAAAAAAAAAAACATTGGGAGAACCTCAAGGGTACAATTAACTACTCGAGGGCTCACCCCCACTTGTAAATTTTTTCTCTCAAATTATTAGGTATATTTGTATCCAATCAATTAACGGTGGGGGAAATTACACGTAGTTGACCAAAACATATCATCCGCATCAAAGATAGTATCTAACCAGGATTACACGAATAGTAACCTGAACATAAAGCCGATTTTTTTTATTTCTGAATAATGGGAAATAAAATGTCATTAATAATAAAAGTGTAGGTTGTACGGATTGGATGTGGTTAAAATTGGAAGTATTTCAGGGTCGCACATGCTCTTCAAGGTTCTTATTTAAAACGACAGTTTCAACTTGCATTTGGTGATATGATTGCTTTTGCTTTATAGTGGAGACACATACATTCTCGAACCGAAAAAATGTGTTAACGACAGCAATACCTTATTTCAGCAAAACGTACAGGCATCATTCAAGATGAGGAAGCACACAAAAAAACTCTCAAAATAAAATTTAAAAAAAAAACATTAAATTCTCTAAACAAAATTCACATCTGACGACACGCCTTCAATTCTTTGCACGAATCCAACTCGAGTTTGGCAGCTCCTATCACGAAACATTTATTTTCAATCACTGGAACGACTCTATAAGTGAGAGCGACTGCGCAACAACCCTAAACAACTTTTGTGTCCCTGTTTTCAGCTGAAAATTTCAACAGGATTTCCTTTCCTTTCTCATTGCCAACCGACGTCATGCCGCCTGTAATAATAACACCCGCTAGAAAAGTTCCATTATCGACAAACTAAAACTCTCGTAGCCTACTCGGCAGATAATATCGTCACCAATGAAGATGCCAGAGTGCGTCCCTATCTCGGAGAGTCGACAAAAAAGGTTCGAGCCTCGTGCGCTCGGGGGCCAGAATGCCACCCACTTTCGAGAAAAAGAAAGCAGAAATAAATTATAGAAGTCACGTCCGGAGCGAGAATAAACGCGAATCTCCAAGAAGCGCGTGACCGAGCATTGCGTTCTCGGCCCTGCGTGCAGCATTACCCCCCCCCCCCCCCCCCCCCCCACACACACACCCTTTAAAAGCGCATCGTCCCGATGCAACGCGAAAGGAAAACAAAAATGGCTAAAACGTTTACGATGACACGAATAAATATGCATTGTCACAATCCTAACGCGCGTAGAACGGCTTGAGTCGAACTACGTGGACGACTTCGGGTCGTGGTTGGCGGCGTCCTGATGGTCGGGTTCCGTCGAGAAGCACCTCGCAGTGCAAGCTCCCAAAGCGGCGAATGACGCTTTGGAAACTTGAACTACGAGGTACAAAGTACCGTTTTAGCAGTTTCTCGCTGTGGCCGCGGCGGCGAATGGGCGTCCACACCCACAGCTTGTCTCCGGGCTGGAACTCCACGTCGCCGCGACGAAGAACGTGTCGACGCTGGGCAGTACGGCCAGCGTCGACACGTTCTTGGTCCTTTATGCGAAGGCGGGCTAGCTGGCGTACCTTTCTACCCGTTAGGTGACGAGCTGGGCGTGATCCGTGCCGTCGTCCGTCGGGTTGTGGGGCAGCATGGCTTCGATTATCGTCGTCACATTTCTGCCTTGGTCCAGTTCAAAAAGGTGTAATCCCAGTGGTTCCTTGAACCGCCGTGTTGTACACAAACGTGATGTAAAGCAACACCTCATCCTACGTCTTGTGTACCACATCAACGTCCACTTACATCAAGATCGGGGGGATTGATGGCCGGGTGGCCGAGTAAGCTAGCGCACACCAGCTCTGAGCACGTGAAGCGAAAGCTCGCGCTGCAGAACTCGGGGATCCTGGGTTCAATCCTCACCCCTGCCCGTTTCGATCTGGATGAGCATCGTACCGGCGTGCGGTCGTGTATCACTACTGCGTGGAGCACGTTAAAGACCCCAGGCTAGCGGTTGTACTGCACTGGCTAAATTGCTCATCTACAGCTGGGAGACTCGTCGCCCGTCGAGGCAGACCACGTTCTAGGCTGTATAAACATAAACACAACCCAATTTTTTTTTACATCAAAATTATGTTGGCGATGGTCTTGTTTAATCGCTTCTTTAGCCCGTTGGTCGGTGTGGCTCAGGCGGGGTAACTCTTGTTTTAGTTGCACCATGAATGAGGAGCCTCGGTCGGTAATCAGGACTTGGGGAGCGCCGTGTCGGAGGACGATAGCCTCAACAAAGAGCTTGGCTACTACCACGGCGGTTCCCGACGGGAGTGCTTTTGTTACGGCGTACCGGGTGAGATAATCAGTTGCCACAATTATTTAATGGTTTCCCTTCGTCGACGGCGGGAAAGGTCTAAGTAGGTCCATTCCAATCTGCTGGAACGGTGCAGTCGGGGGCGCGATCGGCTGCAGGAGGCCTGCTGGTTTTGTCGGTGGTTCCTTCCGTCGCTGGCACCCGTGGCACGATCGTGTGTAGAGGTGGACAGTTTTCGGGAGCTTGGTCCAGCAGTACTTCTCTCGGATCCTCGCGAGAGTCCTGTGATAGCCAAGGTGACCAGATGTCGGGTCGTCGTCACAGGCTTGGAAGTACTCTTCTCAAATACTAGTAGGAACTACGAGGAGGCACGTTGAGTTCCTACTAGAAGAAAGCACTAGAAATGAACGTGTTTCCTAGTGCCCTTTGGGTTGTTTCTTCTGCTGTTTTGCCTTTATTTAGTAATTGTGAGTATTTACTCATAAACCCCGTGTTGATTAAGGATAATGGTATCGCTAAAGCTATTGACTCTCCCAAACCTTTCTCTTCCGCTGGTGTTAATTGTATTACTCCTATGCTTAAAAAAATAGATATATCCTTCTGCCGCTTTCGCTAAACGTTTTCAGCAATCACTGGACTCTGGTGAGCTAGGGTGGTTCCCGTACATAACAATAGCAGTAAACATTCACCCTACAGCTACAGGCAATCACTAGCGTCCAATGCAAGATTCTCAAACACCTGCTTCTCTCTTGATCACAAATTATTTTGAATCAAATTCATTTTTCACCGCGCTGAACACGCATTTCGCAAATCACTTTCATACGAGACTCATTTCTTTTTATTCAAATCTTACTCGCTGACTGTATATATTTAGATTTCGAGAAGGCCTCCGATCTTACCAGCTCCTGCTATTAAAATGAGAAAAATAGGCATTGAAAGTAACATACTAAAACGGCTTGAGTGCTTTCTAACCTATCGTCAGTAATTCGTTACCGGTTATGACGTCAGCTCAGATTTTCGCCCTGTAACCTCTAGCGTACCCTAAGGTACTGTCCATGGACAAGTGCTGTTTTGTTTATATTAACGACCTGCCAAACTGTGTACCATCTTTGATCCATCTATTCTCAGATGAGTGTGTTCTTTTCCGGGAAATAACCACTATACTTAGTTTCAGCTTCGGCCCGAGCGTGGCCGATGTTAGGAGCCGAAGGGCCAATCAAACAGCGCGAAAAGCACAGCGTCATGGCGTGCTGTCTGCGCTTGATAGGACTAGCCGGCGGAGGAGCGCGCACAGAGAGACGGCGAATACCGGTTGGTCCTATCAACTGCAGAGAGCACACCATGACGTTGTGCGCCTCTTTCGCTGTCTGATTGGCCCTTCGGCTCATAACATCGGCCGTGCTCAGACCGAAGCTGAAACGAAGTATAGCAGGGATGTGCGTGCGCTGCAATCTGATAATAACGCTATCACTTCTTGGTGCCCGACGTGGCATACGACGCTAAATGTTAACAAGTGCAAATGCATGCGAATCTCTCGCTGCCACGCTAACTTATCCACATATCACCTTGATAGACAGCCGGCAACGGCCAGGCGGCGCCAGCAGAGTGAGAGCGCACGGTTATACCCTGTCTCGTTGTAACTTGGCAAACGGCGAACGATAAGCCCCACATTGCGTGCCGAAGGCTTCGAAATGCGCGACGTACAGACCAACACGCGGCCCTGACGTCACGCAGCTGCGGTGGCGCTGTCAACGGCACTGCGCATGCGCAGACGCTTCACTTCCCGCGAATTTGATTTCTGCGCACGCGCAGTGCCCACACCTGGTGTGGGGAAACGCGGCATTGTTTGTAAACAACGTGTCGGTCCATACGAGCGCAACGCACACATATTGGAGCATGACGCAGCGAAAAGCCTGATACTTCGTCGGAGTTGAGGCGCGCTCCGGTGATACGCAGTCACGTTCCGATTGGCCCGCCAGGGCCGTAGCTTCCGTTCTACTGGCACGTTACGCGATCACGGCTTCCTGGGATACCCAGTATTCCTTGCTTCAGACACTAGATGGCGCCAAACCAAACAGCATTGCAGGTTGCCTATAGTAGCCCGCTCGGATTCGTCGAATCATACAAGTATTTAGGCGTTAATATTACTTCTAATGTTAGCTTGGTACATTCACATAAATTTCATAACACAGCTAACGTGCATTATGCTAGGATACTTAAAATGTAATTTGTACTGGGCTCCTTCTTCTATTAAGTTATTGTTCTACAAAACAATCGTGTGTTCACAACTAGAATATGCTTCACCGATTTTGGGTCGTCTGAATTCTTGTTAACCAGTTGGAATGGTTCAAAATAACTCAGCCTGATTTATATACTCTAACTACCAAAGAGCTGCTAGTGTGTCCTCAATGAGATCTAACCTGTGTTTTTAATCACTAGGATCACGACGCAAAAATGCACGACTTTGCTTATTCCGAAAACATTTTTATCACACCACTTTAAGTGATGAACTGTTAGCACCACCTTCTTATACATCGTCACGCGTGGATTACCTTCATAAAGTAGGGGTAATTTCATGCAATACTAATCGCGTTTTTTTCTTTCATCCTACGCACATCTAATGACTAAAACCGCCCCCCCCCCCCCCTCTTTAATAGCCACTATTAGTAATTTCGATTTGTTTCCACCTGCTTTACAGAATCCACCTGAATGATTTCATGTAATAGTAGTAGGGTGATTTCAGAAAGATAGACCAAAGGGTGGCTGGTCGACATTTTTCAATCAACTAATGCTTTTATATGCCATTCTCTGGTGTCCGGCATAAATGAATCCACACTTACTTTTGATCAGGAAAAAAAAATTTTGGGGACAGGAAATATCGAAAGGCATGAAGGAGTGAACAGTTGCATTAACGCGCACTGATGGAGGGGGCTAGTTTGAAAGTGAATAACTAAAACGATAAAATTAGGCGAATTCCAATACATTTTAGAAGCAGATTATGGGTACAGCTTACTTGTAATTTATAGTCATAATATTTCATTAGGTGAATTTTATTTCTTTTTCTAAAAACTGACAAACATGCCTGCTCGAACGACAAATGGGAACAATTGGAGGCGTGTATCATACGAAAAAATTTATTGAACATCATGAAAATTTCAGATAGTATTCTACTTATATATGACTAATTTAAAATATATATATATATATATATATATATATATATAAGGTATTTGAGTGATACGATAGTCGGGATATATTTAGGCAAACATGGAGAACAAATAAAACAACGAAAACTTCTGATGCAAATAAAAAATAAAAAAAAACACCTATCGTTTTTTTTTTCAAATTAGGGAACCCTGTTATACTCTATTTCGGCATTTATTTCTAGTGAGAACATGTTACATTATTTGATTGAGAAAGAAGACACAACTCCCCAAAGTAGGGTCCTTTTTCGAAGCCTGCACCTCGCAGTGCCCTACATGAGAAGTGACTCTGAGTTCTAGTTTCGTGAAACTAACACACATCTTTTATATATTTTCATTCAGATTAGGCTATTGACAACTGGACCAATTGGTTACAAAGTAGAAGTGAGGAGAAGCTATATACAACATTTTACACATAGCGAACAAAGAGGTGTCATATTAGAGACTAGTGATTCGTTAAAAGATGATGCAGTATGAAGTTTTACTTTCCGGTATATTTTATATCTAGAATTTAAAAAAAACTTTACTTCCACACACAAAAATAAAGATATAATACTAAAAATCTTTAGCTTAGCTATGTATTTCTGGGGACAAACCATTTCAGGAGGAGTGCCACCTAGCTGGACTGTAAGAGCTTCGATACTCTCGGTGTACGAATGGATCGTGGAAAGCCGAGATATTTCATCCTGCGCGAGGAGAATGTTTCGTGATTCTCATATGGTGATAAGATAAAGATTATAACCTATCACCAAGTAAAACAAAAGGTTAAATACACCGCGAAGAAAACTGTTATAAATAAGATGTCCCTGCCTTCAAAATGAGCAGCCCTTGGAAAATTCAATTCGGCACTTTACGCTAAGGCTTTCTTCGATCTACCCATTTAATAAAGTTGCTTCCAAGCAGATCCGACTGTTCGTGCTACATACAGGTCACAGGTTCCTTCTGTTGATGACTTCCATGGCCGCCACGCGTGCCAAGATTGAATGCCAGGAAGGCGCGCACCGTCAGCCACTCTTCTTTTCTTTTTTTTGACAATACCGAACAATCTTACTTTCGTCCAGATACACAAGATGCACCCAGTTTCTCGGATAGAACGCTCTGTTTATTGAACCTTCTCTGAGGTTGTTCAGCGTGGCCTGATGCGTCACAAGTCCGCAAACTCCGTCGCGTGCATTTTCCCATGTCTAGATGCAGAAAATAACCACTCGGCTTGTGGGAAATCATTCTGTGCAAACTGGTGAAGCTGGTAGCGATTCTTAATATGACTGGCGGCCCCGTTACTTACGTACGTCACGTGCGAGTATAGCGCAACGTTGTCTTCAACCCACTCTTTCACTTTTTCTAGAGCCAAGCATATGTGAGCGACGTCATGACACAGGTCTTCACTGATGATGGCAAAGCTTCTTTTAGATTTTATTGTCGTCACTACATATGTGAATATTGTAACTGTTTCTTTGCCAGTGGTATTCTTAAACGTTGTAAAAAAGAACGATGGTCTAGTTTTAAGCAATGTCAAAATGAAAGAGAATGTTCCCGCGTTGCATGTACTGCTTTTTTATTGTCGATCGCTTCATCTTGCGTTCGACGGATATGGTTTTGAAATATCAAACTTTCAACCATTACTTGGATACTTTTAGAAAAATCTCAGAATCCAGTGTTTTTCTTTTTTTTTTTGTTTTTTACAAGGTTGCCGGACTCTTATGTTGTAAGCACAATCTCTTTACCCTTTGAGATGAAGTTCCTCGGGTGTAACAGACTGACATTTTGCGCAGTGATCACAGTCGCCTTAAAGACATAGACTTGTTAGTGGGTCGCACAGAAATCCTGAGTTTATTTCACCAGTCTTGAATGTTGACCCTGTAACCTTCTCTACAACGGCAATACAAAGGTAATAATTGGCGCAGCGCACACAAACACCCACTTCCTGGGCGAAAACATTTGACCCATCTAGGGCACAAGGAATAAAATTTCGTTAGCCCAACGCCGGAATCAGGATGTTGTCTTTGTATACACGAAGAGCCTCTCGGATTGAGCGTGCCAGGAAGCGCTTTGGCACGAACGTTTTCTCCCCGTCGAGCATGAAACAGATCGCGTCCTTCTGGTTGTGACCTTGGCGCGAACATCGTAGCTCGTCTTTCCTGAAGTACTCCAGGACAGCAGACACGTCCTCAGGAATCACCTTGCACCTCGTGCAAGGATCCGGCTCATACCACACGCCATGTTTGGCCTTACCTAGAGCGTAAACACTGTTGCCATGTTAATCTTTCCTAGGTCAACATGACAGTGTTTACGCTCTATTTATTCAGGCGGGGCTCGAGTATTGGGGGGTTCTGCTGTCTCTCGGTGTGCCTCTTCGTGCCTGATCTTATCGCCGGTGTCGCCAGCGAGTGGGAAAGCGACAGTCACGACTGCTCAGTAATAGGCATCTTTGGCCATATTTTGCTGTTTGAAGCGAACCCCCTCATCCTGTACAGCGAGCGGGGAAATGCCAAAAAAAGATTGTATCGGCCGTTTTGCCAGAACAAGCGACGAGTGTCGCCTGCTACTTCCCTCAACTATTGCGCAATAATCGTGATCTTCCCGAGGAAATGATTGTTGCTAGCCACAGAACACTATCGCGCAGAGTGGAAATGCTTGAATATGTTTTGATTCCAGATATAAGACAGGGGTATAAACAAGAGAGAGCGATCGAGGTAGAGGGGTAGAGAGAGGCGCATATAGCGTCGTAGGAAAATAATGTAAATAGAGTTCAGAATGGCCGATGGCTGCAGGATCTTTCCTTGTATCACTAGTTCGTAATACGGTAGCTCTTCGTGCACAATAGTTTCTGCTCACTTTTACTGTATCAACAATTGCTATAGTTACCAATGGCTTCATCTGAATAAGATATATGAGAGATGTTAGTTTCATAAAATTGGAACTCAGAGTCACTTCTTGTATAGGGCACTGCTAAGTGTATACGCTTTGAAAACGGACCCTATTTTGGGGAGTTGAGTCTTCTTTCTCAATCAAATAATGCAACATGTTTTTAATGGAAATGAATCCCGAAATAGAGTTTGACAGGGTACCTAAATTTAAAAAAAAATCAAATGTGGCGGTTTTTTGTTTTGTTTTGATTTTAAATTCGCATCGGAAGTTTTTATTGGCTGATTTGTTCCCCATATTTGCCTAAGTATATCCCGACTACCGTATCACTCAGATGCCTTATATATATATATATATATATATATATTTAATATTAGCCATAAATAAGTAAAATATTATCTGAAAAGCTTATGATAATGAAAAAACATTTCATAAGATACAGGCCTCCAAATGTTGCCATTTGTCGTTCGAGCACGCACGTTTGGCAATGTTTAGAAAAATAAAAATAATGTAAATAAATATTATGACTATAAATTACAAGCAAGCTGTACCCATAATCTGTTTCTAAAAAAGTATTAGAATTCTCCTAATGTTATCGTTTTAGTCATTCACTTTCAAACATGTCCCCTCCATCAGTGCGCCTTCATGCAACTGTCCACCTCTTCATGCCTTTCGATTTTTCCTGTCCCCAAATGTTTTTTCTGGTCAAAACGTAGTGTGCATTCGTTTATACCAGACACTAGACAATAGCACGTAAAAATATCAGTTGATTTAAAAATGTTGGCCAGCCACCCTTTGGTCGATCTTATCTGAAATCATTCAGTAGTCTAAGTCAGATATCGCTTATAGATTTTGTTGTGTATATATGTATTTAGGATAGCGGACTCGATATTTTTTAAGTGTTTGAGTTGTTTGTATTCATTTTTTTTGTAATTCCTCTTGTATTGCTCCCCAATTTTTATCACATTCTTAGTTCTTATTTGCTCTACCACTCCCCTCTATAATGCTTATGCCTTGAGGGTATGTATAAATAAATAAATAAAATTAGAAAAAAATCGAATTACCGTCCAATATTTTTAACCAGCGTTCCATCAAAATCTTTGGAACATGTATATGGGCACCCTGACGGCTCCTCAGCCCAGTTGTCCGACTACAAGGCACAGGGGGGAACAGAGGGGAGGGGAGCGGGGAGGTTGACTGGGTTAACACGCGCCTTAGCTAGAGTGTACTAGAAAGGACAAGTGGCGCCACCGGAGGGCTATTTTGGTACCTCCGCATGGGGAAAGAAACGACTGATCCAAGCCACTTGGCTCATAGCGCCCTCTCGGGCGCCACGAGCGAAGTCGCTTTTTGTGTAAAACGCGTTTCGTTCCAACGCCATGCTCGACCGGCACAAAGGTCAAGGTCATAGAAACGATAGAACGCCGGACTATATTTTTTTATAGAACCTAAACGTCAGGCGTCATGTACATAAAGTCACCGAGGCCTGACTTATCGTCACAACGCCACGCGACATCAGGACGACGCCTTGACGTCAAAGTCGCCGTCGACGTTGACAACGTGCGTTACACGACATCAAGACTGCGTTCTGACGTATACTGTGTTGACAACGACGACGATGTCAACGTTGACGTTGATGATGACGACGACAACGTCACGGGACGTCAAGATGACGGCGTCCTTGTCAATGCAACTTCATAAGGCCACTTGGTGTCAGTTCATTGACGTCGTTGTCAACATGACGAAACTCGACGTCACGAAGACGTCCCGACAGCTTCACGACGTCGACGTCTTCGTCGACGACGTTACACGACGTCAGGACTTCATCGTGACTGCGCGTCGATGTTGATGCTGGCGAAAGCGACGACGTTACACGTCGTCAAGGCTTCGTTGTGACGTTGGCGTTCACGATGACGTCAGGACGACTTTAACGTGACGTCATAGCGATGTTTGACGTTGCGTGGGGCGTTGGCGTCAACGTCGGCATCGACGACCACGTCCATATCGTGCTCGATGTGGCGCGCCACGTCATGACCATGTTACAAGGGCGACTTGATGTCCCGTAACGTCGTCGGCGATGACATCGTAACGTCATCGTATCGTGGTGCTTTGACGTTACCTCTGACGTCAAAATCATAAAAAATACAATATAGCCCCTAAAGGGCTATATTGCCTTTATGACCTTGGCCTGTGTCGTTGCTCGATCGCAGCGAAGGTGGCGCTGCGATCGAAGTGGCTTGGTTCCACCTGATCGCTTTCCACATTAGCGGTACACGCGCGAACAACGGAAGCCTTTGTTTTTTTTAACCAGCGTCCCCCTTTTCGATAAACCGCGCTTATCTAAACTGCGGCTCCGCTTTCTCTAATGCCCGAGCTACGCGGGCCGTTGAAACTGCAGTTAAGCATAACCGCAGTTAGCTTAGACGCAGTTTATTTATTTATTTATTTGGAGCTACTGCTAGCCGCCTGTTGGCACCCAAGGCAGGGGTGGGCATAAACAAACAAACACAGAAAAAAAAAACGAAAGCCGTTCTCAACTCCCTGCAATGCCGAATTAGAGCGCAGCTTTTGAGGAAGAGGAAGGGAAGGTACCGAGAGGGGGCTATGCCTCTCCTACTCTCCTGCTCGCCTCCCATTTAAGAAAAACTTTTCCGCTAAATTTAGCGGAAAAAATTCTCCGCTAAATTTATTGGGGAAATATTTCCGCTAGATTTAGCGGGGACTCTTTTTTTGCTAAATTTAGGGGGAGACTTTTCCGCTAAAGTTTGAGCGGAAAATTTTCGACTTAATGTAGCCGGGAAAATTTTCCGCTAAATTTAGTGAGGAAATTTTTTCCGCTAAATTTAGCGCCGAAATTTTTCCGCTAAATTTAAGAGAAAGGAGGGAAGGAGGTTTTCCGAATGCAAGAAGCGCCTTTGTGTCTGTCGTCCTTGAAGATGTCAGTATTTATTCCATCATATAACTTGGGTGCCGAAACTTCTAAATGCGCGGGTCGTCCAGATTTTCGTAACTGGTGCGAGTTGCAACAATAAAACATTCTCTAGCTAGTGCTGTGCGTCTTGGTCGTCTCGGTTTTTTGTTGGTCTATACCAAAATGTAATCGACAAAAAAAAAAGCTGCTTAAAGCTCTGTACTTTTTTTCACCTACTACGCCCTAGCTGATTACATTTTGTTTGTGGTTATATTTCTATTACGTTACTAGAGCCTCGCACACTAACTCCCGAGTGTGCGATGCAAAATTAAAATGAGATACCCAGAAACCCGTTGCAGGTGCCCTGAAGTCGCTGACACAAATTTTGAGGAATGTATTTGGAGGAGACCAAATACATTTGGTTTTATTTGTATCTTGTACTTAAATGCTTTTTAGGAAATGTAATTGGATTTGCAATTAAATACATTTTTGACGAACTATTTAGTATTTGTATTTCAATACATATTTGCATGTATTTTACCCATCCCTGCCCGAACACTACACCCGTGCTCTGCGTTTCCGTCTTTTATGCTGGTTGTTTTGAACGGACGGAATTTCCCGGTGACTGAATAAACAATAAAAAATATTCCCAGCGTGTTGATTTTTTTCCAGCAATGTCATACCTCTAAGAGTATTTTGAATAGCTCAGGGGATGAATCTCTTATTAAAAAGCAAACGCTCGATCATGCCGTAATTATTTGAAAGCCAATAAATCAAGCCGCTCCAATGCGGTTCGAAGCCATAAGTTTGTTTCCCAGCACGGCACGTCGTAGCCTGTATTTCAATCGTAGTATTTGTTTTTCTATTTGTGCTGTTCGCGGAAAGCTGCAATTTCCGTCTTGAATTAATCTCTGTAGAGCGGTTATTCACTCAACTGGAAGTGATGCTTCACAGGCTGAGAAATCGCTTTTCAATCAACTTGAATGCAGTCAAAGCCGCGACTTCCGGTAGGTGTTAAGTGTACGGAGCTACGCCGTGGCGAGCCCGAAAACTTCTAGCGCTCATCCCAGCGCGCCCCTTGGAGGGCAGTTTTTCCAGGAACCGTAGTATATTTAAACAGCAAAATAAAGGGTAGCTTTTTTTTCGATTTTACCTACTATTGATTTTTAAAGCTAAAGTTCCACACTGTAAATATACGTACCTCCCTTACGATTTCGTACTGTTGCCCTTGCCACAGAGCGCAATCGCTCTCGCGGGCGAGACAATTCCGAGTCATATTGGCCACTGTACGATAGGAGCTTATGCTGTTCAGACCAGCGTTCCAACATGACTATTTGCACGTTGATCGATTGCAGGATATCCCTCAAGTGGTATTAAATATTTTAATGTAAAGCGGAATGTCAACCTGCGGCACCCCACCCCCTCCGATCATGGCCCGACCAGCGGCATCAATGCCCGACAGTTAACGATCTCATCTTCTTGTTACACCACTGATACGCTAAGACACGGCCACATCGGCGGTAATTCCAGTCTTCTGTTCACAACCCACAACACTGCCATCACGATGTTGCAGCTATGTTGCTGACACGCACAAATACAAAACCACGTTGAACTCCGGTTGCATTCGGCATCGGAAAACAGAACCGAACTCAGCACGGAAGGCACCCAGGCAGCCGGCAGCAAAACCTGCCTCTCTTGGACGCCCTTCCTGCGGTTTCCATAACGTCGAAAACGTCGACACGGTTCCGCGTGGTTTCGCTACTGTAGTTCCGTGACGCGCGAGTCCTGCAATCTGGAAACGGCCATCCCTCAGTGTACGTGGCGCTGCTGGCACTGCTCCGGAACTTCGCTGTTTCTAGCGGCGTCGTTTGCTTGTTTGATAAAATTAGTGATAAAAACGTCAATGCAACCGAAATGTTCTGCACGTTTAGACTAGAAGACGGAATTACAGGCGGCCTTCGCTGCCGCTGAAGCTCAATCAACTGAACAGCTATTTATTAAACAACGTGCGCGACCTGCTCGAAAAACGAAACCGAAAGAAGATGAGTCGGGAGGGCGAAAGCTTTCTCCCGTCTGCCTGGAGAAGGAGAAAGACGTTTCGGGGTTCCTCCCCTTTTTCTCGTGTCCGTTTGGGGGCGCGTCGGTAGAAGGGAGGAAGACGCGCCGTTGCTACTTTTTTCCTCCATTTTTTCTTTGAGTGTGTGAGCATGACGGATGCTGCGAGCTGCGGCAGCAGCCGCCCGACCGCCAGTGGCAGCAGTGGCAGCAGCGGTACCACTTACGGCCCTGCCAACAGGCAAAGCAAAAGCCACAAGCGGCCAGCGGCCTCTCCTATACAACGGCTTTTAAAGATGTACCAAGAAGAGACAGAAGGGACTGCAAAAATGGAAAATAAAAGATTAAAGATTCAGAAGGTACTACTTTAGCTGCAAAAACCGTCAAACCATACGCAAGTGAGCATGCCCCAAGTGATAAAGTCGTACTTTGAGTCGAAAAATGTAGAGTAATGGCTATGTTGTAAAAGTCTAGAAAGACAAGCCATACCTTTCGAAGGAAAACAAAGAGTGGAATTTTTACTGCTCGAGCTTGCGCCTGCTTTCGTAGACCGCTTGTTAAAGATCGGTGTTTGTGCACTAAGCTAATGATGGGATGCTTTAGATTTCGCCTGTTTCAGTTGGGGAAAAAAGAGCCACATTATTCAACACATCGATCAAGCCACTACAAAATCTGACATCCTACTCCTTCGGGAAACAAATGGCGACTTCACACTACCAGGATACCATAAATTCGCGCAACCCAGCCTCACTCGGAAACGCCGACCTATTCGTAGCAAGCCCCTTACTCTAACAGAACAAACACCCACCATGGTTACCATATATGTGGCCCATTACGTTCCCGCTATACAATTAGAATTGAACCATTGCGACACAAACGGACAACAACAGGTAGCAGTAGAATGCCAACTGCAACAGGGCAAAGCCTGGACAGTAACCGTTAAAACCTGCTGGATCCCAGGTTACCAGACATCCCTCACAAAATAGATCAAAGAAGTCAGAAACAAACACAAAAGAAAATATATAGTCAATAGCCACAACGTCGCATGTGACTGTGATCACAGAACATCGAACGGATGAAAAATAGATAACGAAACTATACGAAACCAACTGACACTTCTGAACGACACCACACTGCCCACCCGCATAGACAACAGTTAATCAGATCACATGCTACCTACCGGAAAGGTATCAAGGAGGGTCACCACACCCATGTTGCCCTCAAACCCAATCTCGCCTCTCGTAGGCCCTCGGCCCATCCACCATCTTCATCAAAACATCCCTCCAGTAATCCTTGCCCTGAGATTTAGTTTCTAACATAACACCGTTACATTTCATCGCCTTTTTGCTTTTTCGACAACCTGCATTCGCGCCTTCGTAGCTACCAAATTTTCCAGCATACTGTCTCCCTTTGCCTCTACTGCAAGCAGCCGACTATAGCGGATCCGGGGTACCGTAGTTTCCATACAATGACCCTCCAGACCTCCACCATCAACCGTTGCATAAAAAAAAACTACTGGAGTATCCAGCGGAAGGTGGAGGAAGTCTCTTGCAGCAGAACGAATTTTCCTATCGATCTCTCTCAAAAACACCCTAGATCTAGCACAAACGACCGATTGGTAAATAAGTCATGGGAATAAATAACAAAAAAAAATTAGGATAGTGAGTTTCTGTTTTGGTTGAAGAGGGGCTCTCTCTAAGTTGTGTAACAGTTTCACTAAATCAACATCCGGACGGTTAACATTCCTATGAGTGTCAAATATGAATCCAAGGTAGGCGCAGGTGTCAGAGACCCCCATAATAGGCAATCTATACCCTGTGCAAAAAAAAAACACTTTGGGACTAACTTCTCTTTTTTGTTTTTTCCATCCCCAATCATACTCAATGTTGACGATCTAGAATAGTTAATTTCGATACCTCTATCCTCCAAAAAGACCCCGAAAGTGTCCAATAGGTATTGCAACCAATACCAGGTCGACAGCAAACGCAAGTGGAGCGCACCTGCGTTCTCCTAGGTTAACACCAAACTCTTCCAAAAGGCTCGACAAAAATTCATCTAACATCAAGTTAAATAGAGGGGCGATAAAGGATTGCCCTGTCTCACGCCTCTCCTCGGTCGCACGGCCCGAGAGGCAGAACCATGAGTAAGATTCGTTGTCCACCGTAGATGGCTTGCCGGGCTTTTTCACCAAACGTCCCCGAATTCATGACCACAAACCCCCCTCCCTTGATAGAGAGACATAGTTTAAAGTCTTTGCGACGTAGTTCACGCACCGTTGTGGCAAAACTCAACTTTCGATTTCCCTGGCTCCGTAGGCCGGCCAGTCAGTCAAGTCATTGACTGATGATCTTTGGGGATGCATCCTCACGTGCTTTGGATGCAATTTCCCGTACAATCGCAACCTTGTCGATGGCATCCAGACTGGGTGTAAGGGCACATTTTGGCCCTTGTTCAAGTACGCTTCGTGCTTGTGCTGAAAGTAATACTTCGCCGATGACCTGGAGTGGGGATATTTTGGGCCCTTTCGTAGGCTTCTGGCCAGATGGTGTTTGCAGGTGGGATGAAAAAACATTTTCCAAGGGTATTCCGCAGCATGCCTTGTCATGGTCAGGTGGTTCGAAAAAACATTGTGTCTAGGGCATTTGACTCTTAGAAAATCCGTTAGTATGCGAACCTGGCGCCATGTTTCGGATCTCAGGATTTTTTAAACTCTTTGGACATGGCCCTGCGATGGTTTAACCAGGTCAAATAAATGTACCTCGTCGAGGAGAATCTTCTTTTTGATGCTGCGGGACAGCAGCCGTGCTCGGCAGTTGTTGGTAGCAATGTGATGAATAAGACACTGCGGACCAAGAAGATTAAATCATATAGAAAGTGAGTTCAGAGTACTAGATAGATATGTTGTGATTGCCGGAGCTGTGCTGGTTGGTTATTCATGTTTGTGAGATTTGCCAGCTGAACGAAGGAAGAAATATACAGAATAGAGAGCGACAAGAAACATACAAGTGCACTCTGCTGGTCTACAAGCATTTACTGAATAACTTCTTTTCGTTCGTTGACTTTCATTTACTGAATAAGTTCTTTTCCTTTGTTGCCTTTTATTATTTCCTAGATGAATTCCCTTTCCTTCGTCTTCATCACTTCAGCTTAAAAAACTTCCATCCCCAGAGGTAACGTCATCTCTAGGCTCCTTCAGGATTTTTCACACGGAAGGCGTTCCCTGCAAATACTTTTTTTTCTTTTGTATGTAGCACGATGGAGACAGTGCTTACACATTCGTCCTTCTCCTCAATGGCTAGACTCTAGAACTTCCCTTGTGAACTGTGTATTTATATATACCGATCTAAAATTTTCCTTGCGATCTGTAAACTCAGTAAATGGTTGTTAGTCCGGCAGAGTGTATACGCATGTTCCTTGTCTCTCTCTATCCTCTTTGTTTTCATTCCTTCAGCTGGCAAATCTCACAAGCATGAATAACCAACCAGTTCAGCTCCAGGCAATCACAATTGAAGTGTTACCTTTGTGTGAAAGTATGTAGACATACAGGCGGTTAAATTCTGAATTTTGTCTAAACAATTGCAGACAGACAACGTCAACGCGAGTATGCAACAATGCTGGTTGAGAACATACACTATAACCCAAGATTATGGGGAGGAACAGCAAACACAAAGCTTTGAACGCTTTTTTGAAGCTTCGTGTTAATATGTTACTGCTGTCGCTCTCCACACTTCTTGGCTTATATGGCCTGAGACATAGTCCATGCGATGAATAATAAGATGAATCATAATTTTATGTTAATTCATCCATTGACTATGCATCATATTACCAACACAATACATTTGATAGCCAATAAGTGCAGCAGAGCATTCTTTGATGGCAAGCACAGGGATTAGTAAGGGACAAAAAGACACCTCATTAACTCTGAGAATATTATTAAAAGAACAACCTTAAGGGACGTTGACAACCCCCAATATTTTTTTTTATTCTTGCCGAGGCGATTTATTATGGTCTCAGAAGACCACCCAATCAATATTTTGCTACAGTGTCACGTACATTTTTAATAAAGTAAAACAAAAAGCAACTGCTCTTAACCGAAACCGAAACTGGACTGGGGAGGAGGAAGAAATATAGAGAAGGAGAGAGGTGGGTGGAAGTCACGTCGCTGAGATACTTTTTTCCCACAATCAACGTATTTGCAGCTTTCTAGAAGCCACTAAAAATGTCATATTTGTTTTCTAACTTTAATATTTTTTGTGTGTGCCTTTGATGACCCACGACTTTGATTATAGTTTGTGGTATTGTCGAAACCGTAGAAAACGGTATGTGACCACGAAAAAGAGTGGGCGCGGCTCAAACTGGCCAGTTCTCGATCGGCGGTTTTCGGGCGGAAAGAAAACGGATTTGGAGCCGCGAATTGTTTTCTGGATAGTTGGGCTTTCATTTGTCATGTACAAATAAAAACCTTGGCGAGCTTAAATACCATTTTAAGTGTCCCTTTAAACCACATATTGAAAAAAAAAATTTACAGATATTTTTAGAAGTAGATCAAAATTTACCCGCAAAACTTTATCATAGCATATAATCGCATTTACTAGAGGGTTACTGTACTTGACATAATACTTGAAACAAATTCTTTGCAACAAAGAATGTATTTTCCATAGGTAAAAAGGGAATTGTTATTCAACTAATTGTCTTCAAACCATTGGGCGCACTTAATCATTTAAGTGCGATTCGCACATCATAGTGACAAAAACATTCATTTTAGACTTCTATGCTTTATAGACAATGAGGTTTGCTTAATGGCGTAGCCAGGGAGGAGGATTATGAGGCTTCAACCCGCCACCCCTCCCCCCGAAATCCACCCGACCATAAAAGGTCTCCACCCAGCCTCAGGTTGTTCAAGAAAGTGGTAAATTTACACCAGCTAGCCTGCGCCATCACAGTCTTTTCGATAATATACACGTGCATTTTGACGCCCCCTCTCTCCCCGCAGCCCAAGTCTTGAACATCTCAGTCAAACTAATAAACTTTGGTCACACGGCGTATCACACGATGACTCAATTTGTCACTGGCGAACTTTAGCATGTAGGTAAATAGTATATAAATGGCAATAGACCCTTCCCGAAATTCAGTTTGGCCACTTTGATCACTATCGTCATCTGTGGAACGGCATCTGTGCCATAACAATGGCGGCCTTCTAGTGACTGATAAAGGAAGACGTTGAAGATGGTCCTAAGCGGATCTTGCGAGGCCTGTACATTCGGGGGGTCAGCACGACGCGACGTGGGAATGAAACACAAGAGCTACGTAAGCGTTTATTTCTAATAACTCAGACTCAGTCAATCTGTTTGTTTTTCACCACACGCAATCGAAGTCACAGAAAAAAATAAAGAAAAACGAGCGGAGGTCATCCCCTCAACTCGCAGCCAGAACAAGCGGCCATGTGATCTGGAGCCGATTATATGCCGCCAATGTTGATCATAGCCATGCGCTGGGGTTGGCAAGGCATAGGACACGCGCTGCGTTCCAGACATTGTTATGGTTCGGCTGTTGTCGTCATTGCAGCGATTGGACACAGGACACTACCCGAATGCTTCTCGGGCTGTCGATTATCACGAGCCCAAATTGAGTGCCCACGCAATGCTCGGGTCCAATCTATAAGCCGCATTCAAATATCGTCACTGGGCGGTACTGCTACCGCCGAGCTACGTCATCAGGTTTTGCGAAGGAGAGATTGAATGAAAACGCTTGGTTTTGTCCTCGAAATTACAGCGCAACAAAGGAGTTTCTTGGTCAGTGCCGTTGCGTGCGAGTATCCTTGAGTCCCATTAGTGCCAGTAAGCTCGTGTGAAGTGAAAAACATTCCAATTGAATATCGTTGCACCGCTGCTTTAAAGCACATTGGTGTATAGAATTTTCTCGAGGCATCTGAGTGGGTTGGAGTTTTGCTCTGAATGCAGGTTCTTGGTCACCATCGAACTGAAAATGATTGAGAAAGAACTCACACTGAACAATTCCTCGCGTGCCGTTGACTTGCGAAAGTGACGGTGCCGATACAAGTTAATTTCCGCCATTGATATGGCAAAACCTAAACTGCTTTACAAACCACCAGATGGCACTGAATTTCGGAAAGGGTCTATTGCCAAGAGACGTTGACTATAAAGGAGCTCGTTTCGAAACGTGTGCTAGCGGCCTTCTGTCTGCGAAAAGTGTTTCGATAAGAAATCAATTGGCTATCATGCGTTGTGAACGAATCATGGCAGGATGGTGCATCTTGTGGCTTCTAAGCGTCTTCCACGAGGTTGACTGAAGCCTTTTCTTGCGCATGAGTTAAAAGACCTGCGTTCACTTTTTCAGCAATATAAATCCGCGTCATCTAAGTAATGTCGAAGAAAGGTTAGCTGAGGCAACCCTAACTCGCATTTTCCCTTATTATGAAACCGCATTCATCAAGGCGTTCGAGTAGCAATTTTATATGTTCAAAAAGTTCCAATTAAGTGCAGCTATAAAGAATCAGCTCATCTACCTAAGCATATCAAAATGCAAGTCTTTGGTTGGCATATGTATTAGGGATTGTTGGAATATATAGCACGCTCCCAACTTTTTCTCGAGGCCGTTTAAAACCCAGGCAGAATACTCGTCTTCAAACTCAGTGTTGTACACGTTCCACAAAAAAAGAAACGAAAGTTCGTTCCTCGTTCCTTCTGATTTTTGGAACGCGTTCCCGTTACAAGTTCCATCTGTGAAAAAGGAACTCGTTCCCGTTACAGTTAAAAAAATGGAACGTATCGTTACTTATTCGTTACATTTGTATTTTGCTGATTACCATACTTGGTTAGATCAAGCAAAGTTTCCATTTTTTTATCTATCCCATCCAATGGGAACATCTGAATTTATATGTCGTGATGGAAGGGCACCAGGAGAAGAAGACAAGTGGAATCAAGGTTTTATTTCTTGATAAATTCAAGTTGAAAAATCTCTGCTTTGAACCATATTCATGTTTTTTGGCGAACGGTTCAGACGTGTCAAATATGCTGTTACCCTACATTGCATGAGATTTTTACAAGAACCTCATACGTTTCAATATAACGAAGTCTCTTGTTCAAACTTAACAACAGTTGCTTCTTAGTGTTGCTTTCCAAAATGCGAAGAAGCGAAGAAGTGGTTAGTTTTTTTGAAAGGTCGGTCTTGAAAACTACAAATAGTTCCTTGTGAAGGTTTGATTCGTTGTTCAGTTTGAAGGTGGGGGACAAGGGGAGAAGGAATAAAGATTAATTTGTGTGTATCGTTTAAGTGACCAATGTTCGGGATACAAGGGTGCGTTCGATGTCTGGTAACCTGTGATTTTGTTGTAACTGCATGTCTCTTTATGAAAGTTCCGAAATGGCTGTAGTGGGCCCTAGATTTCTGGGTGTATGAGGATTCGTGGAAGCAAAGAAAGTAGCTGAGTTTGAAACGTCCCTCTTTGTATCTTTTCGTGCGACTAAAAGTATTGCTTTCTGTACCACAGTCTCGGGCACTCAAAAAAGAATCATTGATGTCCACTAGCTGTCCTGCAAACGACTGTTACCAAGAGAGGACCACACAATATAAATTCGAAGATAAGTAACTAAAGAGTTAACGAGTTAAAAACAATATTTCCGTAAAGATGTTTTTTTATACTTCAGAAAGTTCCCTCGTATAAACAAAATAAAAGTTACCCCACTGAACGATAAAAGGAACGCCGTTCCTTTTTCCGTTCCAGTAAAAATGTAACGCGTTCCCGTTCCAGTTCCAGCGATGCAAAATGGAACGGCGGCGTTCCTTCGTTCCTCCTAAAAGGAACGCGTTCCAGGAACGCCGTTCCGTACAAGACTGTTCAAACTCACATACGCCCCCCCCCCCCCCCCCCCGCCCCCTTCCCCTGAATCTATGTTTTTCGGGCCACAAGAAGGAAGGGAGAAACCCACAAAGGACACGCAATGCTTTAAAGGCCTGCATTCGCGTAGTTAAACGAATGGAACCGACAGATTGTGTTTGCACCTACATGAATATGATCGCGAAATGTTAAAAACCTTTATACAGAGTGAATGGGAAGTATAAGGGTGAAATCGAATACATCAGTGTATACAGAAAGCCTGATATCAGGCTCGGCAGACATAAGATGATGGAATAGACGTCAGGGTAGTTGGCGAATTAAAAACAATTTGCTAATTAACGTTTTAATTATTTATGTTATATGCACTATTTCAAAATAATTCCACCCCAGCTCTTCACAGCAACCCACGGCTGCCAGCACGGAAAGCCAAAATTGTCCTAGCGGAGGCCTGAGATTTCTTTATTTCCGCCGAAATTTCCCTCGCTTGCCCAAACAATTGCATAATATTAAATATTCGTTGTTTTCTGTGTCACTTCCATTTTTACTGTGAGAAATATGCGGAGCGCAAGTTCGTCTGCTTCTTGCACAAGGGTTGCGATGATGTCAGAATGTCGAGCTCTTACTGGCTGACTGAAAAAAAATAGTGGCTGTACCTCAAGACATTCAGCACTGAGGTTTATCCAATTTCCTTTCAGCCAAAGCCGATCAGAGCTCGACGTCGTTCTGACGTCACCACAACCCCCCGCAAGAAGCAGACGACTTGCTCTACGCGTAGCCTTTACGGCCCGCGTACCTTTCGCAATAAATTAGTTTATCGAGCCAAAACCTTGGCCAAAGCAAATCTAACGAGGGGAAGTGTTACCGGGAGATTCAAACTGAGGAATGGAACCCTATCTTCGGCTTAGATGCTATGCACGTCATCAGAACATTATACTGCTTTAATAACTTCATTAGAGCTTTTTATGATAGTCCAAAACAAAAGGTGTAACACAAGCGAGAGCTCTCAAACTCGAACACACGGATCAGGACGGCACTTCAGGAATTAATATTAGTCATGTTAAGTCCATATCTTCAGACATTGCAGTATTTATTCTTCTACTCAAGATTTTTTTTCTTTCGATTAGGCACAGCAGCAGTCTCAGAATCTTCGACTTGTTTTGTACTTTCTCCACATAATTTTCCAGGGAGTGATGAAAACTGATTTTTCTAAAAACGTTGGATGGATGGATGAATGGATGGTAACGGCTGTACATTTTATATCGGGTGGTATCTCGCGTCACCTAGCCACAGTGCTTAAACGGGGTAGTGTAACGAACGAAATCGGAAAAGCGGCACAGCGTTGGAAGACGGCCGCGGGTGGCGCTGGCGCTTGCAGCACCGTCGTTCCGGCTATGGCTCCGGCTTAGCCGCTTGGTGAGCTTGGCCGCGGGTGGCGCTGGCGCAGCTGTCGACTACACTGTCGTCTGCTAGTTTCACGTTTTTATTCACCTTCAAACACAAATCACGTCGTTGGAAGTTTACTGGAAATAATTGTTTTCAAGTTATTTATGTTAGTCATGGAAGCGTGTTAGGGTGCCTCTATCTGCCAGCCGATTGAGCCACCCTAACGGAGCTGCGGATCAAAGCGCCAACTACACCGTCTTCCAAGGAGCGGCGTTCCCGATGCATGGTGGAGGCTAGGGAGGCTCTAGTGAGGGTGGGCGCAACTCAAAACATGGAGAGCGTTTGCAATTTAATGGCGGCGCATGAGGGAGAGGATTCGAGAAAGGATATGCGCCAGTGTTGCCTGCACGAGAGCAGGCGCCAGCTCTGTTGCAACTCTGTTGCTCCATGCGCCTTTCCTCCTCTCGCTCCCCATTGCAAGCAACGAACGCCTTGGCGCAGCCTCTCTCGCTTCCTTCTCGCTCCGAGAATTGCAAACGCCGAACGGAGAAAGCAAGGTTGCCAGACAAGCAGCAACGTCCAAGATGGCGGAATTTACCAGTCTTCGCGTTAAAAAAATACTTAACCTATCGCAACAAAACTGGTGGCTATGGAAAAGTAATCATTTATACCTTGTGTAAATTATTCAAGCACCTTAATGGGCTTTTATGACCCGAGTTAGGAAAGAAAACGACCCTTTGCCCCATAGACTCCCAGCAAAATTTAGCAATTAAATGGCGTCCATGTCCCGTGATCGCCGATCTAGCAGTTGCACCCACCCTCACTTGAGCCTCCCTAGTGGAGGCTACGCGGTAACTACACTACCCCCTTTAAGCCACTGTAACCTAGCCTAGTACTACTCAATGTTGCCAGATGGTCGTACCACAAACCGCCAAACGGCTGAAGGAAATAACCCAAATGTTGTCAAAGCCGCTGAAATTCAATGTTATCTCTAAAAAAAAACATAACTGACCTATGCAATTACAGAAATATACGGCACCCGAAATTTCCCTCAAATTAGTGAGATTTCCCTTATTCCCACATAGACCTGGATATTACCTTTGGGAGCTTCGCAGCAACCCCACGTCCTGTCACTCCTCCTTGGGAAATGATATACTACCGTCCGACACCAACTTCGGCAATGAAAGATTCAATTTATATATCTCGTTTTAATAAGCTATACATCATAAAGATATATTTTGGTCCCGTGTTAGGTATACCTTTAAGATAATATGTTAGATTATCTCCCCATTTAGATATAGGTTGGGCAGAGTACCAATATAGCCCTTGACTACTTCACTAATTAATCGTCTAACGAAAGAACAGTCGCGGGCAGCGAAAAAATTTTTCTCTATTATAAGACCAGAAACAAAACGACAAAATAAGAAGTGGGAAGTAGGATCTTCAATTTATACCAATGTTTATACTTTATTCAGTCTGTTCTTGACATCTATCGCTCTATGTCATAATAGGTTTCCAGTCGTAATCCTTGAAAAAGATGTGGTCCGATGGTCGGTAGGATACCTATACGTTTTACCAGCCGCGCATCTGTGGGCAGCTTCAGGCATCCAGGGGGCAGTGCATGTCTTGATCGCTGAGTGTCTGGACCTGTCGTCCCTTGACGGCCTCGGGCGTCTCGCAGCGGGCCCTGAGCCGGCGCTCCGAGCTGCTCCGCAGGAAAGCCACGCGGCAATCGCAGTGCAGCGGGTTCTCTGCGCAATGGGGACCAGTAACGCGTTTCTTATACATCGCACTGCAGTCGCAACGAGCAATTGTTGAAACGTATCTGCTCCTCGAATTAAAAAAAAATAACATTTACAGTTTTTACAACAATTACTTATGGTGCTGTCAGACTAATCTCTAACACAAGCCATGCCCAGATGGCAGCGAATATTAGGGTCATTCCACACCAAACGATCCAGGCCTAAATTCGACCCTCACGGATTCTGTCTAGACAAGTGTGTGTTAATGGTTATGTAAAATTACTTTTTTGCAAGACAGACAATATTTTTTTTGACGACACTTTCATTTTTGTAAAACAGACCCCAAGAAATAAACAAAAAGACTTGAAATGCGATTGCAAATTAAATTCCGTTTTATCGATTGCCATCTTGAAGTAAAACGGTCACGTGCAGCACGCCAAGGAACTCACGTCCCAGAAGGATGAGTGTCCTGGAGCCGTTAAGAAGTCTTCCAACGCTCCTTTCTTTCAGGCTGGTGATACGGTTGCCTTCGAGGTCAAGGAAGACAAGCGCCGGTAGGTCCTCATCAAAGTCGGGGTGGATTTCGCTGATTTCGTTGAAGCTGAAATAAAGCAATTTATGGTGTGTAAGGTTTAACTTTAGAGATGAAATAGCTGCAGACATATCTCGGCCTACGCAGTGATTATGGGCAAAATATCGAGCATGATTATAATTGTAAAACATAGAAATAGGCTTTCAGAAGAAAACTAAACCGCAGAACATTTTTAACACGTTGTTAAAAATGTTTGTGTATATCCCCGCGCTTTACTTTGTGTGTTTTTTTCGTGCCTTATCTACCCGTTTGAATTCTGTGTTGGAGTAAAATATTGTGTTTTTATGATATAAAAACGTCCATAATAAATATGTAGCTCACCAAACTGTCAACGGAAATATTGGCACTACAAAAAGACAGTTTCGAGCAGAAACTTCAAATTGGTCTGTTGTGACACCAACCAATGGGAGAACCTTTTGAAATTACATATGTGCACTCCGCCACCCTGTTAAGGCGGACAAGGCATCGCTGATTTTTTTCTCGGTAATAAAGTACTGTCATGAAAAGTACTATCCTGGCGGAAAATCCTCAGATGGTGTAGTAGCAACGTGGTAATTCTTGATGCCCTTTAGTATGCTTTCGATACAAAGTGTGCGAAAAAGCGCCCAAGACGTGTTCGAGCTAACAATGTCGCCCGCTGTACAGGTCCGCCAAGGGAACACCTTTGATATACTTAAGAAATTATCGGGATAGCATAGAAATCAAGCTGTTGCATGGGACTAATCACTTCCGATACCCGCGGATGGCTCAATATAATCATTAAATGCGGAGTATCTTGTTAACCTGGCATAATACTATCGCATTTGGAACAAACTGCTACAAAACCAAACTGAAAGACAGGTTCATTAATTAATTATTGGACAATGCGTTTGCTACTCGCAATAGTCAATGGCATATAGAATGCCTGTTAGAGGGATGCAGCAATTCCTGCATTTGATAGAGTGAAGTACCGCAGAAAAACATTATTGATCCATAGTTGCACTATCCTTTGCTAATGAAAGCAAATTGTGTGTTCGCTTTCCGTTAAGCAAACATAACTATACACCCTAACGTGTCTAAAAAACATAGGTAGGCATAGCGCTGGAAAAAGAACACATAAGTGTGAAGAAACGGCGTCGTAATTTTTCATGAATGCGTTATTCCTTATTATATATTGTAAAGGTATTTCTTTTTGAGATTTACAATTTTACAGAGCCTCTTTAGTATTACAATTTAACAGTTTACGAGGTAAAAAAAGTTTAACACAAGACCCGTATATACTTCGCTGCGCAAAAGTTTGTATTCGGAAGTATAATTCTAGAGCCAATATCATCTCCAAACACTTCCTCGCATCCACGTTTTGAAGGATAGTGACGTTAAAATCACTTTTTGATGATGCTACTAAGCTAGCGCCAAAGGTAAAAAAAAAAAAGCGTTAAACGTCCCGCTTCGAGAAATCCGCGCAATAGAAGTTCGAAGAAAGAAAAAAAGACTCCTACTTCAAGTCGATGTTTCGCAGTCTCGGCGCTGGTCTGGGCAGCATAGACCTGGAGAATGTCTGAAGCTTCGAATCCCTTATAACTATGTACTCCAAATTACGAAGCTCCGATACCCAGTGCTCGGTGATGCGCTCAATGGTCGAGTAAACGATGCTTATTCCGCGCACAGTTTGCGGCAGGTTGTTGAAGTCTTCAGTGAGGTTGAGCCGGTGCATTTTTGAGAAGCTGAGTGTCTTGAGCCTAGGGACGATCTGAAGCGCGGCCCAAGACTCCGGCAGCGTGCTGTTGTAGCTGAAGGCTATTCTCTCCAGGGTCCTCTCGACTTCCTTCAGAGGGCTTGCGTCGAAGGACGTCATAAGCGTCACGTTAATCAGTTCCAGCAGGGTGACGTTGATGCCCAAAAACGCACCGTACGGGAGGTAACTCAGGCGGCAGTCCTCGAGGATGAACGTCAGCGCCTTCCTGTTGAACGGACGCTCGACATAGTTGTCGAAATCGCCAGGCTTGTTGAATCCCTCGCAGGTGTAAGAGGTCTCGAAGTCGCTGCTTGTGTCTTTGCACGACGGTTCCGCCGACGCTGTCAAAAAATGCAGGAGAATCACCGCGCAGAAGAGACACGCCATGATGCCGGACAGAGGACTGCCAGCCGAGGTGTGCGCCAGACTGAGGCCTTCGAGGGCTGTTTATTGGTCGCATCGTCTTCAGCGGCCAGTTGAAAGAGGCCCGAGTGAGAAGCCAAATCCGTCGCCTCTTCGAATTGCGACTCCGGCATCGGGTACCACTGGCTGGGTGGCTGGTTTTGTTTTTAATCGCAGCAAAGCGTGGCTCCGATTACGCGCAAGTTCCGCCTCCCGGAAGTAGAGGACGTTGACCCTGTCTTGGTGAGAGCCTTCAAATAGTAGCGTTTCTAAAATACGAGGTGGTAGTAAATGGCAGTTAAACGAAAAATAACTCCTATTCCCGACATAGGCCCGAAAACTCATTTTTAATACACAGATAGCGTGCAGTTCAAAATAAAATTTCAAATGAAACATTGAACCATTCAGAAAGATGAGCGTGACAGCCTTGTGCACGTGTGTTACCCGAAAAACGTAATCAATTACCATTCCAATCACTCCTAGTTAACAACCATTTAATTTGTACTTGAGAGGAAAAGGAATTGACCGTTAGGTGAAAAAGAAGCCGTTACTTTTCCAATTAGTAGGGTTTTTCAAAATGACAGATTTTAAAACCGGTTTAAAAGCGGGGTCTTTCGCCCTCTCCATTATTGGATTAGATTGAATAAATTAGAAACGACTTGTCTTCTCAACCCACCAATTTCGGTAGATCATATCCTCCCGTTGGAGACTTGGCTCGGGGATTCTTTGATGGGGAAACTTGTACAAAAAGCGTGATCAGGAAAGAGAGGAAAATATAGTAACGGCCACGAAAATGTTTAGGTAATTCAAAAAGTAATCAAGTTGCTCTCGCGATTATGTTTCGAAATATTTATTCCCATATTTGCAAACTTACCCCAAACATTTACTGGTTACAAGGATTTTGATTACTTCTCAATCAATCAATCAATCAATCAATCAATGTTTATTTTTTCTCTTGTGCTAACCAACAGCTCGAAAGCCTACTGGGTTAAGCAAACACAATCGAAATACACCCAAAATACAGAGTAGACAAAATAAAGAGTTGTGAAAAAACAAAAAACAAAAAAAAACATGCAAGCACACAAACGTGTATATATGCCAATTAAAAACACATGCATCAAAATGATCGTTCTCCAAAAGACAGGTTTGTACTAAAAATATCGACGTCAGTAAATTGCGCGTTTAAAACATGTTGGATACGCGAAACCGGTGATGCGTTGCGAATGAGGTCTGGATAAAAGACTCTAGGATTTCTAGAGTTCGTTCTAAGTGGTATGCGAAAGTTAACACAGGTGAGGAGAGTAGGGCTGTCTATTGCATTATGAATTAGCCTATGAAAAAACTGAACATCCCGAATAGACCTTCTTTTACCTAAGGTGCCCAATGTTAATTTTGCTAAAATCGAATTATATTCATAAAAACACTTTCTTCCAAAATATCGGTCGTAAATGATGCGCACAAATCGCTTTTGTACATGTTCTATACTTTCACTTGCTGTTATAGATATGCAGTTCCAGACTACAGATGCAAATTCTAGTTTCGAACGCACATGGGTACTATATAATTTCAAGAGACAGTGATGAGTGATAAATGGTCTAGTTAAGCGAGACATTATTCCTAGCGTGCGCAATGACTGGCTGATAATGGAGTTTACATGAGAAAGGGAAAAAAGATGGTCGTCCACAAGAACACCTAGGTCTCGCATCTGCGTGGTCCGACAGATCGTTTCATTTTCCAGAACATATACATAGGATAAATTGTGACGCTTTCTTGACAGCGACATGACTTTTGTTTTGCGCGGATTTAAGAAAAGATTGTTAGAACTGCACCATTCTACCACTGAACGAAGATCGTCCTGCAGCAAAGTACAGTCAGTGACTGAGGTGACCTCCCGAAACAACTTCACGTCATCTGCGAACATAAGTATTTGAGAGTGTTTTACGGACGACACCAAATCACTTATAAAAATAAGAAACAACAAAGGTCCAAGGTTTGAGCCTTGAGGCACTCCTGATATAGAAATGAATGGACGAGACAAGAAGCCAGATACCCTTACACAGTTCTGCCTTTTATGAAGATAACTCCTAAACCAGGTATTGTACTCAGGACTCAGGCCATAGTCCTTAAGTTTCAGCAATAACAGCTCATGATTCACCTTATCGAAGGCTTTGGACATATCCAGATATATTGCGTCTACTTGGCCCCGAGACTGAATTATTGGAAAGGCAAAATTTAAAAATGTGCACAGATTTGTCTCGACGGATCTGCCTTTGACGAAACCGTGCTGTACAAGAACAAACGTTCTTTTAAAATAATTATACAAACGATTGTACACCAGCTTCTCAAAAACCTTTGAAAATGCATTGAGAAGGGAAACAGGACGATAGTTACTAACATCACAAGAATTACCTGACTTGAAAATCGGGACTACTATTGAATATTTCCATTTTTCTGGAAAGACACCACTCTGTATAGACAAGTTAAACACTTTTTCAAGAACAGGAGCAAAACATTTGGCACATCCTTTTACAACGAAGTTGGGAATACCATCTGAGCCTGTGGACAGTTTAGAATTCAGCTTTCCAATAGCTAAAAGCACTTCGTGAACAGTATATCTAGTAAAAGGTAAATAGTCATCAAAAGTAGTATTACATGTCATGGGTAAAAGGGTGTTGACATTGGAAAAGCATGAACTGAAATGATGCGAAAACAACTCACAAACAGATTTTGGGGACGTTTCAATAACTGACCTGTTGCTCAGCGTTATATCGTTAAAGTTCTTCGTCATTTAAGCATGGATGTAGGCAACAGACACGACGGCACTTCTGGGTTCAGAAGAGTTTATAGTGTGTGCGGCTTTATTGTGCTTTTTGTGAATAAACGCAACAAGAGGCAAATTCTGCAGAGAGAACGATAACTAAATTCGCAGATAAACTCCCAATAAAAAAAAAACATGTTTATGAGGAAGCCACAGTTCAAATTATACTATAACTATAGCCCAATATTACAAAAAATATTTCACTATTGCAGCATTACAATACTCAGCTCTTCTTTTCGAGGATCAGTGTTTCAAATAAAAACCGTTTTCACACTTCACTCCCATTCCTAGTTCGAAATAATACTGTCATTTGAATTGCTCCATGTATCTTAAGGGAATTTCACCCGCTATTTATTTGTAGCCTTTTCAGCATAGAAGTTTCCTCATAGAAGTTTTCTGGAATAAACGAGTTTTTCCCAACTGCGTAAGCTGTTAGGAAACTTCAAAGCTGTTCGCCCCTACGTTGAGGCTGCAGCCATAGCTACAAGAGCGAGCTAGCCCGCGCTCCTGGCTTTGGGGGTGCATTTCTATCGCGGGTGCTCGTTTTGCGGAAGAACGCTCCAAGGCAGCGACCTCGAGCTCTGGTGCCTGTGGCGTTGGTTGCAACCTCAGCTTCAGGTTTAAAAAGAGTATACACTTTTGTGTAAAATGGTATGAAGGCTCGTTCATTGCTGTGTTCATGTCTTACGCACGCGCTTTTTTTGGCTGGCCGAAATAGACCTTTTGCCGAAGTACATAAGCATCAAAATGAATGCCGGGAAGGTAGGTCCACGCGCTGCGCAAGCACGTGCAGCTCGTGCACCTACGTTCCCAACATTCTCTTTGCTGCTGGGGTAATTCGGCAAAAGGTCAATTGCGAGCGAGCGCTGACTGTTCTGTGATTTAGCACGCGTGGACTGTTACTTTCGTAAACAGTAGATGCGTCTATAGGCGATCCAGATTTTGTTCGCCCGGTGTCTGCTGCTACTCCGGGGCACGAGCTAGTAAAAAATCTCTTTGATTTTTGACTGCCTCCGAGTTCCCACGTTCGAATCACTCAAAACTTGTTGTCTGAACACCCTATTTTCTAACGGTATTGAGCCTGTAATAAGTAGCGTCAAATCATGCGCCAGTCACGGTCGTATGTAGAAAAGAGCTTCTGACCGTGGTGCTTTTCCAGCGCTTGGACGTACGGCGCGTACTTTTCTCGCTTTCGGAATCGGCGACCATGTTCGTGTTGTGCACTGATCTCCGCCAAGGGGCTGGACGGTGCGTTGAGCAGACAGGTGGAAAGGCACCGGAAGTAAGCCTGCTTGTTACGCAGTAACAGCTCATACAGACCGGAAATGTATCCTGGGAAGCCATTCGATGTGAAAAATAGTGGGATTCTTGTCGATCAAACGTGCATATGTACCACGTTCAAGTGCCTTATTCACGAGATTTAATTCAAAACGCGTCGGGCTCGGACCAAATTAGTAAGTTGTCGCCATTCGACTGTGATGACGTACCGTTGAAGAAGACGAAGTTGTTTACAAGCTTCTCTGAGACCAGAGACCTCTTCACCCTCCGCCATCTTGAAGTCATGTTACGCGGCCACCATCAGGTGGCTTCAACTCGGCTCTCCGCTCTCCACACTGCATCTTGGCAAAGGAGTTGTATTCTTGTTTTTCGTCGCGTTTCACGGCGTTTCTTGCCTGGCTTTGTAAAGTGTCGTCCTGTGCTTTGCATGAGAATCAATATGTGCACAACGGCTGCAGTAATTTTGTAACAGGTGTTTTACTATTCTCACCGTCGGCGTACCGGATGCGTGTAAGGGGTGAGTGGGTCACAGAAATAAGCGTTCGCCCTGACCGCATTGATCATGTAGTTGACTATAAGTCAGAACGCGGGTTGAGGACCCAATTACTCATAAACACTCAAGTATTCGCAGTGATATATGTGGCGGAACATTCAAAATAAGTAGCGTAATGTATCATGTAGGATCGTGACAAAAATGGAGTGCCAATGGGGCAACTGAAAGCAGTTTCATGAAGGCATCGTGCTTCGCTTTCAATAAAAATCGAACTCAGTTGCACTTCGGTATATGAAAAACAAAACTCGCGTAGAATAATAAAAACGTCAGCAGAAAGCGTTGGGTTTATTTATGGTATTACACCAAAATGTGTTAAACGTTTATATTAGTTCTTTTCTAGATATAAACACTTGCCCAATCGATGTTTATTTATCAATTTAAAGAAGCTGTACTTTGTGCCCGGACTTACGTCTATAGTCATTCATGTGCTCGAACGAATTTTTGAAGACATACCATTCGAATAATTTATTTCGAATATTTCAACAAAAATGTCGGGACTACCCTGGTGAGAATACCGTCACAGGCAGCTCGAGAGTGCCTAGGACCCGCATTATGTGATATGCCGAAAAGAAGCCACCCAAGTGCAGCATTGTGGATGCCAAAATGTACCAAATGCATCTGTTTCAAGGAACGCAGATTTGTCTACACTGGTTCATAAAGAGGTGCCTATAGCATTCAACTTCAGCCAAACTTGACGAAGGTTACTTCTCTGGCGCCCTTTAATATATTGCCGAACTTGACGAAAGACGAACGTCAGTTTTCGCTCGACGGTCCTCAAATAATATCCAGGGAACGTCGCAAGCAAATGTTCGTAAAGCAACTTATCTGTTTCCTGACGCCAACGTTGGGAAATATTGTTAATAAGTACATTTTTGGGGCCGATAGTTGAAGTCATTTTCAATCCTGCTTACGATAGACTATCAAACTAATTCCCGGGCACTTCGTTGTATAGTAATATTCATAATTTATTGCTACCAGCAAAGAGAAACTTTAGTATTGCGGTTGCATCAAAGCCAACAGGAGGCTTGTGCGACGCCAGACTACAATAAAAAATGATATATAGCTGGTCTAACTTTATTAAAATTAATACATAATTTTATAGAAGCTTTAATAAGGTTAGACATAATTTTATAAAAGAAAATAGCCCTAGAAAATGGAAATATTTTTATAGATTATTTGCGTTATTATAGGAGACATTTTCCAGTTGTTGAAGTTCGCAAAATGTTGGTTTCCGCAAAAATCAAACTGTAAGCAGCGACTTCATGACTTCTTCGAAATCCGACATATTCTTAATAAGGTTGTCGATTTGTTTTTTTTTTAATATCCTTTCCGTTAGTTTATTTTTCTGGAAACTAGGGTCAGCGTGTACGGCAATAGACAATAGAATCCTCCCCGTGTATCTGCTCGAACGTTTCTCCGCCAAAACTGGGAAACATTATTGACAATTCATGACCAGATGGTTCGTTAAGTGTTCCTAAAAGCTGGCAATTATGGCTAGAAAAAACTTCATAGTTCTGGAGTGACTCAGCATCCCTGTTATATTAGATGTCTGCTACAGCAAACACATTTGTATGAAAACCCTAAGCTAAAATGACATGAAACACCAACACAGCCGCGAGCGCGCTGAAACCGCAAAACAACAACCAAAGCAAATTGTTTTGTGTATGTTTCTACAGCCGGAAGTTAGTCTGCCTCAGTGGGCGTCTGGTGTCTCAGCTGTAGATGAGAAATTTAGCCAGTGCGGTACAACCGCTAGCCTGGGGTTTTTAACGTGCACCACACAGTAGTAATACAAGACCGCACGCCGGTACGATGCTCATCCAGATCGAAACGGGCAGGGGCAGGATTGAACCCAGGATTCCTGGGTTCTGGAGCCCGAGGTTTCGCTCCACGTGCTCCGAGCTGGTGTGCGCTAGTCCACTCGCCACTCGATAATGCAGAGAGGCTCGTCAAAGAGCTTAGCTGTAATACCAACCAGGTAGTGGCGGCCAGAGCCCCTGGCGTGAGGAGGAAGATCATTCTCATCACATTCACAGGAAAGACAATACCGAGACGCGTTCGCTACGTATTGCAAGTATACCCGGTTGCCGATTACATATCCAGGCCTCGTGTGTTTCGGGTGTCATCGAATCGGCCACAAGGCCGATGTGTGCCCCAGAAACATGCAACGCTGCGGCTCCTGTGGACACGAGCAGGACAACATAAAAAAATGCGCCTCGACGCCCAAATTCGCCAACGACGAGGACAACCACGTGGCACCCGGCAACGAATGCCCAAAAAAACGCTAACCGCCGAGACGCAATGCATGAAAGAAGGAACAAACGACGGAGAGCACAACGGAGGCGCAGAATGGCGCGATGTGGAGTTCTTTCACTGAAATTCTTTAGGCGCCTAAGAATCGACATCAACATGTCCATCATGTGCAGATGTACCCAAGAGTCAAACAAGATCATCGGACACGGCATGATGACAGGACCCCAACAAAGAAACACGGTGCAACAGAACACACCCTCGGTGTTACTGGCATCAGCCCCACCGCTCTTACCTACCTTCCTTTCAAAAGACTCACGGGGCATGGACGAAGTAGAGATTATGCTCAAACGTCGAGTCGACAGCCTTGAAAGAGTCACACTAGAGATTCTGACCACAACGAACGACCTCGGCAGGAAAGTCTGCAAGATCGTATAGGCACCACATGAAAAACAACTCTAGCGACACCAGGAAACTGGGCAGCTCAAAAGGGATCGACGCAAGATTACACCCGTAGATCCTGCAATGAAAGTGCAGTTTTTTTTCAAACAACGCAGCAGAGCTCAAACTCCGTATCGAAAGAATGGGTAAATTAGGGCCGACGGCCATACTTCCCCAAGAGACGAATATTGAATGCGTGCAGGCTAGCGGCTACTAGAGGTACAAATCCCCCTCGATACCGGGAAAATACCGAAATATACTAAGCAACGATGGCGCAGAAGAGAAAAAAAGTCATCAGACAACCGGCCATACCGGTAAAGGAACCCATCCCGCACGCTCAGATAGACCCATTACACCTGTGCAGCGAGGCTAGGGAAGTCGTGGCAGTGCGAATAAAACATAAAGGTGCTCCATTCACCATCGTCACGACTTACATCAGACCCATTGTGAAGGATGGCGACGATATGAGCTGGCTCGGGCAGCTGCGGTTCAGCCGCAGCAGAGAAGCTACCCTGATCGGAGGCGACTTCAACGCACAACATGACGACTGGAAATACAACCGCTTCCAGCCACGAGGGAAAGCGCTGAAGCGCAAGTACAAAGAGCTTCGTGTCACGCTTCTAAACAAACCCAGGGCCGCACGAGGATTGGAATACACAGTAGACAAGGGGACGCCATGCCGGACCCGACCAATGGACCTTTTCCGAGAAGCGTTCTGCGCACGCGCGAGTGCCCGATGCCAAGCGGCGGAAGTCGGCACGAAAATCGAGGAAATTCGGATGGAGGCTATGGGATCAGCGAGTAGAACATGTATCTGCAGCATATATAATTGTGTTACACACAAAAAAAAGAAGTGGGCGGAAAAAAAAACACAACGTTTGGATGAACGCCACGGATGCCCCTCTTTAAAGTCGCGTTAGGCACGCGCCGTAGCTCAGAGAGCAAAGAAACTGGTAGCGTAGCTCTCATTATCCATTGGTAGCGCAGATAAGTTACTTCCTCGATTTTTAGTTCGTGCAGCCACCGCCTGGTGTGGTCGGTATGTAGAAAAGGTTCATTGTAACGTGCTTCTCGTTCTTTTTTTCTTTTTTTTTAGGGTTAACAGTGATTTATTGCAAAAACGAAAGAAGCGCGAGAAAATATTTGAGACAAGAATCCTCTGCGTCAGGGACGGCATCAGCGCCACCTTTCCTGAACTTGTTAGCCTCGAATTTCGGCCACCTTTTAAAATATGGCGCTAGTGTGCGTCGTCTGCTACAACATAAGTCATTTTTATATTTAGGACAATTAGTATGCATTAAAAAGATTACAATCATAGAAAGTGATTTTAATTAAAACGAGAAAAGCTCTTTAAACAATCGTTGCTTACATAGCCCTGGTCTTCTCTGAAACCGGTCTTTGCGTATACAGAGTGGAGCTTCAAAATATCCGATGATTTAGATTTTATTTTAAACAAGTCTGAATATGAATACAACCAAATCAGCCTTAAAAAAAAACGAAATGCGTGGCACGCGCGCAGACGCAATATTTGTACTGCAAACAGGAGCGTTAGCAGAGCTGCCACCTGTATTATGGTTGGGGCCGTGCGACCGCCGCCTTAACAGAAAAAGAATTCCAATTCCTGCTTTAGAAGCCCGATTGGGTGTATAAACAGTTTGCGTTGTTTCAATAAACAGCCAGTTGACAGTAGCGCTCTTGCTGTGCCTCTTAGTTTCTGTCCTTGTCTTGTGGCGCTTTTGTCAAAAAGAGCGACATACCAACTAGCCAATCTCTCACCATTAACAAAATACGTATACCTACAGATGGCTAGCAGCATTCTGAAAGTTACCTTCGGTTTACACGCATTTTTTTTTAATATTCGTTGCTACTGTAATATTATTCAGAGCTATAACTAGGGTTCGCAGTTTTCGGTTCAAACCGATAAAAACCGATAAAAGTACGCCGAATCCATTTTCAGAAATTCGGTTTTAGCCGAAAATGGTCAGTTTTTAGGTTCGGCAGTTTCGATTTAAACCGATAAAAACCAATAAACGTTTGTCGAATCAATTTTCCAAAACTCAGTGTTAACCGGAAAAGGTCACTTTGACCTTCCAGTCGTACCGCAGAGCCGTGGCGAAAAAGTGGAACGACAGTGTCTATCGAGACTTGTCCGAATGTATTCGATACACGGGTGCCATCACGACGTTCTGGTTTAATGTCCGCATCATCGATCGAAACGTGAGGTCCGAATCGCCCCATGACTTCGCCATGTACGAGCGGGTTTTCAAACTCGTTGTAAGGAAGACTGACTTGATGCAAGCTCTGCATCTTGTGTTGTGCTTCAAAACGTCGTACCGTGTCTCTTTCGACGATCACAATTGGTGTATTGGCCGATTTTGGCTCAGGCAGCGCTTGATCTCCTCAGCCTGCCAGCGTCCAGTGTTAGCGTTGAGAGGGTGTACTCGAAGCTCAGGGTCATAACAGGAAAAAAAGAGTGCGGATCGAGGAGGAGAACCTGGGAAAGTACATGTTTGTGTACTATAATGAGACCACGTATTCCTGATGTACAGAAGGTGAAGTTGCATGTTTTTTTGCGCATAGGCTTCATATCTGACTTGTTTGTACTTCTGTGTTTTTTTTTTCTAGTTTCTTTTACATTTGCACACATTTTCCAAATAAAGTGCCCATTTCTTTTTAAAATGTATCTCTGCCGTTATTCTTTGAGTGGTCACAAATATCAGAGCTACATACAAGGATCATCTGATCCGGTGTCCGTTGGTATTTAGTTTATATTCACCGAAAAAAGCCGATAAACTTTTGCGGGCATAAATATGCGCCGAAAACAACCGAAAATTGAATTTTAAAATAAACATCGAAAAAAGTACGCCGAATTTTGAAAAAAAATAGAAACCGAAAACGCGGAACTCTAGCTATAACCAATAGGAAAAATGGGGGACATGAAATTAATGAGCGAAGTAAATTCGTAGACACCACAGGGATATTCCTAGATAATCACTAGGTAGAAATACATGAAAGGATAAAACGTCGAGAACGGGGACGGAAGCAAGTCTTCTTTCACTGAGCAACAACATAGAATGACACAAATTATGAAACTGCAACCCAAAGGTTTTAAGGTTCTCAAAGAGGCAAAGGTAAAAATTGTTAATGGAAATGGAAATTTACTATAAATTTAAAAGCTTTGTAAAAAAAAAAAAAAAAAAAAAAAGCATTGGCGTCACAACGAGATATCAGTAATCTAGCCACGTCTGGTGCTAGGAATTCGACTTCAGTGTTTGTCAGTGACAATATAGTCGCAGAAATGTTGTTGACAGCGCTCCGATGGCAAATGATTCAATGATTTCTCACCAAAATCTGCTATACCTGCCCAGTAGTCTAGTATCCGAGAAATAAGGAGAACGGGCATCACAGGTGCGGCTGTGAACGACGATTATCTATGAATGCTAGAGCATTTGTCGTTGCCCACACGGACAGGTATTTGGTCTAGAGGACTAAGACCTGGATTACGTGGACTGAATTCTCAACTATTCAGTCAACGTCAATTTTTCCGATAAATTTAGCGGGGAAACTGAATTGGTGCATAGATCACGTGACGTCAATGTTTCGCTAACTTTAGAAGAAATGTTTCTCGATAACTTTGGCGGGAAAAGCTTTCTGCCAAATTTAGCGGGGAAAGCATTCCTGGGCACATTCAAAACAGACAGAAATCTGCGGTGGTGAGTAGCTTAATATTGCTATCCCATTAAAAAATTAAATCTATTCGTAAAGTGTAATGTTGGATATGATAAAAAAAAACAGAGTAGGACGGTTCAAGAAAATGCACATCATTTCATACTTCCGTAATTATTTATTGATCACCTTTCAATTGTAAAACTTTTAGACACGAAGTTAACAAGATAAATAAATAAGTAGGATGACACGTCAGTGATTCCAGGGAGATTCGTCCACAATAGGACATTTGCCAAAGGCGTCCTGATTATCACGCGATCCTAGATCTATTCAAGGCAAACGGAGGTTCATCACGAAGAAGCACGCAACCTAAATGTGGATTAGAGTTTTAATTACCAAAGATTACCTGGAACTTTAGGCATGAGTGCGATCGTGTAATCATGAAACTGTTATATGTGGACGGTCTCAATCAATCGGTTTCTCCAAACGCGCACTCGAGAAACTACATTTCGGGCCCTCCTTTGTTTACTTTTGAATTGCGCAAATTGCCCTGGAGCCAACGGCATTGTTTCATCCGCCTTGGCTTGACGAACAAGGAATAAGCTTTATTCGGAATTGGAGAACTTTCTCGAGATAATAAGCACGCTATTCGTAGAATTGAACCGAGGCCTATTTTTGGTCTTGATGAGTGGCGAGTTTTCAAAAGATTCCTCGTAACACTTCTTTTGCACTATAGTCAATGCAAGCTTTGTTCTCGCAAATAGAGAAGAATCGCTATGCTCTTACTGTCTTTCTGATGTCATTCAAGATCCAACAGGCAAAGGTGAGCCAGCTAGAATTGTCGTGTCGGAACGATGTCTAGGTTATGTGAGAAAATATAGGGAGGGGAAAAAAATAACCTAAGGTTGAAAATTACAATGCAAAGGATTTATCGCAGTAGCTTCCCATTTTTTTTTTAGATTTGAGCCATTTTAACAAATATATCAAAAAGGGAAGGGAAATACCTTCCTTCCTTTCCGTCTTTAGGGAGGTGCAATGTACATTCTTATAAATGCGCACTGAAGCACAATGGAGTGAAAGTTTAAGTAAACATTGAGCAAAAAGCATCAGGTGCTACACTTCTGTGGCCCCTACTACGAATCTACTAGTTCTTTTGCCACATCACTGACGCCCCAGGTACTAAATGAGTTTGTTACCAGACAAGAAAGTCGAGGTAATAAATATCGCAATCCAAAACAGTCGAGCTGCTAATCATTGTAACTGTTCATGCGTAGATAGTAGAAAAAAAAACTGGCCGCGCTGATGAGTAGGTTGTTATATCGTGCGTCTGAAATAATAGCAGTGACACGTTTCCGTTTTAGTAAGATATTCATCTATTGACCCTTAAAAATCTGTTTTGAAGAATGCTTGTAAAATTATAAATTGCTGAGGTAGTCCCTGAGGAAATGTGAACCTAAAAGACGGCGGGCATATAAGACGGAAGAGCAGCCTACTCTGTCAGTAATGGGCATGGGCCGTGTATGTGTTCCTTTTATGAGATATTTGGAGAAAATAAAGTACGCGCATGATGTGCGTAAAATATTAAGTGTAAGAGATACATTGTCTGAAGCCTTGCTGCCGTGCGAGCAAAAAAAACATATTTTACAGTCTTTGATCTTGGCGGCAGCTACGGCCATATATCTGCGGCGGCTTCTTAAGCTGGGTGGCCTTAACTCGAGGAGTAGTTACTAATTTCCTTGGTCTGTAAATGTTACCGACACTCCCGTTTGTAACTGTCACCAAGACTTAAGTTACTAAAAGGTTAGTACGATATGTTATAAGCAGTTACTAACCTCTGTTCAGTAAGTACTACGAGCTTTTGTCTAAAGGTTGGTTCACAGACTTGCGTGAGTCCGACCCAGTGCGACTGCAACAGCCTACGACGTGCGAGTTGTTAAGACAGCAGCTGCGTTGGCTCCAAGGAATCAAGGCAAACACCACCGATCTCTATTGTCGTAGGCGGGATCACGTATCGAGGCTTGTCTCGCTGGGGTCGAGTGGCACCACCGGCAGCCATCACTTGACACCAGCTAATGCTCGGGTCTCCATGGGAAAAACGAGAAAAAAAAAAGCCGTTTCCACATTTCTCAGTTGTTGTCGACAATAAAACGTTTTTCTGCTTTTCGGGAAGCCGTCAAATAGATTGGGCACAAACATTAAAACTGACGGCGCCAAGTATTCTTCCATTTAACTGCTACTTTTTTTTTGTCAAGACTGACTCCGCTGGGCGAGAAATGTTGTGCAGCTCAATGAGACAAGAATTACGCAGTACCCGTTTTGTCGGTCTTAATGAGTTGGGTGTTTAGCAGACGAGAAGCTTGAAGGCCTTACTACGCGGAATCGGCTCCCTCCCAGAAAGCCACTGACAAGATGCCACTTTTCGACATTTCTTAATTTGTGGGCTTCCCTGAGGACGGTCTTATTCACGGCAAGTTCTTGTGTTTACTCCACTACGAGAGCAAGCTCCCCAGCTCACCCGTGAGTGCTCTGAGACGTTTGATATTATTAATTGGCGTTCGAACGCTTGGCGAATACAGATTCGGTCTCCAAACACCCGATATAATGATCGCAGGAGATGATAAAATACTCGCCTTTGAGCAAAGCGTACAAGCTTAAATATTCATACTTTTGTGCTTCTTCAATAAACTCGGGTGTATTGCCCGGAGTCAAGTAATGGCCGCCTGTGGTGCCACCGACGGGCTCCGGACACGTTTGCAAGTCCGGCTTCAGGGCGCTGCCATCTTGCTTTGCTGGGGTGCGCTTGGACGAGTCATAAACCGATTAGGAAGCCTTGCTAAGGCGACGTAATCGGAGTATGGCCGCGGCCAAGAGAGCACCCCACTGAGGAAGATGGCGGGGCCCGGAGACCGGACTTGCAAACGTGTGTAGAGTAGTAAAAAGCGGTTTTGTTGGAACCGACGCAACTGTTGCCATAGCAAGCCGTACGTCGCAAGCCGTTGCAACGACTTAACGCAACTGTGTGAATTGCCCTTAAAGGGGCGCTGAATTCGATTCTGAGATCGTCTTTTTGTGGTGACAACCCAATCCAGACGCTCATTACACAGCAATGGCTGTGTAATGGCCGTTCCCACGTGCGTTTGTTTTCGGGTTAGAAAAAGTTAGAAAAAACGGAGAGGAAAAACGGGGAAGAAAAACGGGAAGTTAGAAAACAACGGGGAGGAAACGAGAAAGGATGAGCCCCCACAGGAAAAACGGGAGAGGGGAAGGTAGGAAGAAAAATGTGGCAAAAAAGACAGAGGTAGAGTGCGAGATATGCGAAAAATGGGTCGACCTGGAAGAGACACAGTTCAAATGTGAAGAGTGCAATAAGACGGAACAGGAAACGGGACGACCCACGGAGGAAGAAATGAGACGTGAGTGGGAAATGCTGAGAAGCATGATCGAAGAGCTGCGGGTACAAATCACGGAAGAAAGGTTAGAGAGAACAGCAGCAGAGAACAGAATGACGGCAAAACTCGAGGATGAAAGGACACAAAGAGTGGTGGCTGAGACCAGGCTGATGGAGGTACTAAATACAGAGATGAAAGAGAGGAGAAACACACGGGGCGACACTGACTCAATCGGGAGAGTGCAGGCGGCGGTTGATAGAAGAGACGACGGAAACGGGCCCCTACAACGGGATGGTGAGGAGGTCAAGGCGAGGAGAGAAAGTGGCACGGAAAACGGCGCACGCAAGAAGAAAAGCAACAACAAGTCACGAGAGTCAGTCAACAGGGGCCAACTAATGCCAAGGGAGAGGCAGGAGAACACCAACACTCCTGAGATGGGGAGAATCGAAACAGAACAGCCCAAGAGAAGTGGCAGTGAGGCCAACGCCGCAGATAAGAGGGAAACGTGGGAAGCGAGCCATACAAGTGACAGGAGAGTATTAGTGGTGGGTGACACAGGAGCATACAAAATGAAGAGAAAGGTACTCAAGGCAGTCGACTATGACAAGCGGGTCTACTTTGCAACTAAACCCGGGGCCCAGCTGAAAGAAACGATGGCTCGGGCGGAAAGGGATCACAGAATATGGCAAGCAGGAACAGGAATGGTTGTCATCCATGCAGGGAGTATGGATATGCGGGGAGAAGTGACGGCACAGAGTGCCATAAATGAACTGGAAGAACAACTGAAGAGGTGGGTTCAGATGTCACCGGAACATCAGTATGTGGTATGTGCAGTTCCAGTAGAAAGTAGTGTAGGCCCAACAAAAGAAAAAAGCATACAAATGAACACGCTCACGAAAGAAATGACACAGCGGTTGGGCCCTAGAGTGGAGTTTGTGGATGTCAACATACCTGCTGGTGAGGACCAGGGAGACACTCACAATGGTGAGGGAGCAGAAGAGATGGGACGAAGCCTAGGCATCAAGATTGAGGCTTTTTTAGGCTCAATGCCAGTCAACAAGGGTATGGCATCACAAACAAGGACGCAGGGAAGAAACATCAGGAAACAAGGATGGCACCACAGGTTGCAGAAGATCGAGGAACAGCTCCAACGGATGCACCAGCAACAGGGGAGACAATATTGAGAGGGCACAGGGGAAAAGCGAAGGGCATGGCAGTGAGAGGAGAAAAGCTACAAGAGGCACACAGACAAAACCCAAGACGAACCATGCGGGAAAAAAGAAAACACAACGACTTGGAGAATACGTCCCCCATATTACAAGAGGAAAAAGAGTTAGCTAGTGAGGAGTTGACAGATGCGGACAGCTGGATGGACGGGGCGGGGGTGGAAAATCCACAACCAAAGGAAACGGTAGAGATAAGGATGCAGCCGAAAAAGGCAAGAAAGAGAACACGCAGGGGACAGAGGAGAACGCGACAAACTCTGGCTTTCCTGAACATGCAAGGAGGGAGAAAAGCAGCGAAATGGGAGGAGCTGTACGCTTCAATGGAAGAGGAGAGTCTTGTGGGGGTGGGACTGGTGGAAACCCACCTGAGGAATTCGGAAGTACCACCAGCACATGAGAAATTCACTTGGCAGGGCCAGAACAGAAGAGGTGGGGAGCGAAAAGGGGGAGGTGTGGGCTTTCTGGGGACGGCTACAGGCGAATGGGAAAGACAAAGGGAAAGCTGTGTGGAGCACCTGTGGATGACAGGGAAGATAGGGAAGAAGAAGGTGGCAATCGGAATAGTGTACCTCTGGACTGGAAACAAATCCGAGGAAGCAAACAAGGCACAACTGACCTGTCTACAGAAGGACGTGGAAGAACTGAACTTACCCATCATCATACTTGGAGACTTCAACGCGCATATAGAGGAACTGGATGAGAGGACAGATAAGATGGGTCGGGAACTCCTATGCTGGATGGAAAAAATGGGACTAGTGATGGTGAACGGGACAGAAAAAAGTAAAGGGAAGATCACATGGGCAGTTCGAGAACGTTCCTCATGCATAGACTACTGTCTCATGTCTCCAACTTTATATGAAAACCTAACAGAGATGACAATAGACGAGACTGGCGGAGCGAGTCTTGGAAGTGATCACCGCCGACTGACATTGGAGTTTGGGGCAACCAAATTAAGACAGTCACCGATGCCAAGGACACCCAAGGGGCTAACCAGTAGGGAAATGGAGAGAGTGGTGGAGGAGCTGGAAAAGGAGGCGGAGGATGAACCCATACGACAGTACACAGACGTGGTGAGTTGGATGTGCAAGTGGATTACAAAGGTCAAGGGAATAAGGAGTGGACACCGAAAACGGAGACAAAGGAGAAAGAGATGGTGGGACACAGAAGTGGAAGAGGCAAGAAACCGGAGGAGAGCAGCATCCAGGAAGCACGGTGAAGCAGTCAAAATGAAGGCACAGAGAGAGGATATTCTCAAAGCATGGGAAGAATACCAGGAAAAAAAGATTGAGTTCTCGACTATGGTGCAAAGAAAGATGAAGAAGGTGGACAGACAACTGCTTGAGGAATTGCGAAGCAGTGGCAGAGATGCCCCAAGAAAGTTCTGGCAACATGTCAGGGGCGAAGAGAGATGGGCAGAGCCTAAACCGACAACAATAAGAGATGCCACAAGCGGAGTAGTCCTGACTGGACAGGAATGTATCCGGCACATCGCTCTGGCAATGACGGAGAGCTTCGAACAACCAGATGCAGTAAGACGGAGTGACCCCCTGAGGGACAGCACGAGAAGTACCCAACAGCGCCGAGCTATATCCCAGGGCGAGTTGAACAGGGCCATGCAACGCATGGATGGTCATACGGCAACGGGTCTAGATGACATTCCAGCAGGCCTTCTGAAGAAAATGGGAGGAAAGTCCAGGGAACGGCTCCGAGAGGGTCTCTCCTGTGTGATGGAAACAGGTGACATACCGGAGGACTGGAAAAGATCCCGGATCAGGATGCTATACAAGGGGAAAGGAGACAAGCTCATCCTGAAAAACCACCGTCCGATAACAGTGACCTCGGTGCTCTACCGGATTTTCATGCATGTACTGAAGGAGCGCCTACAGAGCTGGGCTGAGCATGAGGGCATACTCGGGGAACTCCAAAACGGATTTCGCAGGGGAAGGAGGTTGGAGGACAACCTGTTCATAATCACTCAGGCTATGGAGATCGCCAACCACGAGCAGAGGCCCCTATACCACGGTTTCTTGGACATCTCCAAGGCTTATGACTCTGTGAACCATTCGCTGCTCTGGAGGGTATTGGAGGAGTTGGGAATACCGATGGAATGGAGGGACCTGCTCCAACAGATATACAGAGACAACAGCGTAGTGGTTCAGTGGGGGGCAGAGTTCACCGAGCCCATAAAGGCCACAAAAGGACTAAGACAGGGGTGCCCGCTTTCACCACTTCTGTTTATGTTGTACATTGCGGGACTGGAGAGAGCACTGGAGGACAGTCGCTTGGGTTTCAGGATGTGCTACGGTGAAGAGGGGAGGCAAGTGGATCAGAGGATCCCTGCCTTGATTTATGCAGATGACGTGGTACTTAGGGCGGGGTCCTTGGAGGAACTTCAGGAATTACTGGACATCTGTGGAAAAGACGGAACCACCCTGGGGCTAACGTTCAACCCCAGCAAGTCTGGAGTCCTTGGGGCGGGGGTGGAGCAACAGGAAACAGAGGATGCCTCTACGCAGCTGTCGCAGAGAGTGAACATCCAGGGCCAAGAGATAGAGTGGAGGACCGAATATAAGTAATTGGGAGTGACGCTGCAGTCGGGACGAAAGTACCTCGAACAACATGAGGCCGAGCTGCGGACCACGGCGAACAAACGCAAGGGCTACCTGGGATGCAGGGGAATGTGGAGCTTCAGCCGATACGAGACGGTGCGGGCACTCTGGAAAATGGTGGCGGTGCCGGGTTTGACCTTTGCCAATGCCGTACTGTGCCTGTCGGCACGTACACGAGAACATCTGGAAGTGAGGCAGCGAGAGGTGGGTCGCCTGGCGCTGGGAACACACCGAAACACCACCAGTGAGTACGTCCAGGGCGACATGGGTTGGTCCTGCTTTGAGGCCCGTGAGGCCAGCAGCAAACTGATTTTCGAGCGGCGGCTTTGCACTTTGCCGGAACAACGATGGGCTCGCCAGGTGTTCAAGTACATCCACCTTCGAAGCATCAACACCCGGTGGGTAAGGAGAGTGAACAAGCTCACGGAGCGATATGACGTGCCACGGGTGCTGCTGTGCGAGGTCGAATCTCCGGGGACGGCGAAACAGGTGCGGGAACGCGTGAAGGAGACAGAAACGACCAGATGGGTCGCCGCGGTAGGCGCGCGGCCGTCCCTCGCCGTCTACGGTGCGGAAAAGAAGAGCATTGTGGGCGTGGATTTCGTCGACAACTCGAGGGGCAGTGGGCTGCTGTGCGAGGCACGAAGTGGAGTGTTGAGGACACGCCACCTGAGGTCCAAGTACACACCGGGGATGGACGGTACATGCCAGCTATGTGGCCAGCAGGAGGAGACAGCTGAACATATCATAATGGAGTGCCGAGAGCTGAGACCGCTGATGCCACCAGATCTGGTGGATTATGCGGTTGCACTGGGTCTGAAAAGGTTGGACTTGGGACCGACACCATCGACAGGTCAGGGGCAGACGACGCAGACGACGTGCATCAATGAAGTGGGAAGTCGAGACCATGGTGGCCAGCGCAGTCAGCGGGGGGATGTCGGCGGCCTCGGGGTGGTTGAAATCGCAAAGCGAAGACTGGAGGACTGGTGGGGGAAAACTGTGAGGAGGGTGGGGGGCAATGGCAATCAAATTTAGGTTTTTTTTTTTTTTTTTTTTTTTTTTTTTTGGCTAGATCCAGTTTTGTTATAACTGTGATCGCCCGATACAAAGGGTTAAGCCATCATATCCATATCCATATCCATATCCACATCCCAACAAACCCGAAATCACAATGGTACCTAGCTTATTTTCTCGTTAAAAGCGCGTTCAAAGATCGCGACCCATAACTTTTGGGAACAATTTTCTTGCGAGTAAAGTGGTCGACGAAGGGCGCTTGTCGGCAAGTAGCACGCGATGGCTTCGCTTGCAGAGAAAAGTAGGAGTCTTATCACAATGTGTACCTATCAGACTCTCTTCGAAACAAGTTATAACAAAATCATTCGGAATCTACGCGTATTCCAGGGCTTTCATTGGTCCACACAATGTAGTCCGCGAGAAAACACAGTTAACATGTTTTTCTATTCCCCTGAGATAAACAAGCGGATTTGTAATATAGGACTTGGTATGTGTGGGAATTAACACCTTTTAAGCAATATAAGATCAAAAACGGCTTCTTTCAAAAATGACTTTTTAAGATGTTTCCCTCTGACCGCAGCCAAAGAGCCAATCCAAATCGTCGAGAGTTTCCTTTCGCTAGTTCAACCAATCACGCAGAGAAGAAAGCCCTTTGGCGTAACTCCGCTAATGATAGCCGATAATCCGTCTTTGAGCACGCACAAAATCGTTTTCGGGAAAGCTGTCGGAACTCTACACTTGCTCCGTCGGCTGGTTGCGACGGCTAAGGTCGGCCTTGACGTCCAAAGGTGAAATTGATTAATTTTGTGGATCAATGCCACTGTAATTAGTGTTGGCGGTGACGGCATTACCGGTAACGGGTTACTTTCTGTGTAGCTTACTTGTGTAGCTTACTTACGTTACTTACTTGGTGTTGCAGAGTTTCGTTCCTTGTTATTTTCTCTTCCGAAGAGACACTTCAATATTTTCGTGTCTTTAGGCGACCGACAATGCGAATTTTGTAGGTTTGTTTTTGTGTGTATTTTGTTTCGCGGTCTTTTTTTTTTTTTTTTTTGTGAGCATTTATGTGAAACCGTAATATATATAAAGTAATTATGTTCAGTTTCTGCATGGACATAATGTGTTTCTTTTTTTAATATGGCGCTTAAGCATACCAGTAACGTATAAATAGCAAAACGTGTTATACCATACATAAATAAAAATATGCAAAAATAACGTGGGTTGCTGTTTATGGGTAATGCGTTCCTTTTATTTTCAAGTAAGGTAGTATGGTAACGCGTTAATTTTATTTGCAAGTAACGGGTAACTTCTATTTCGTTACTTTTTTCTGTAACGGCTACAACACCCGGTGTAATCCATAAACCTTGAGAAATGTATCATTTGAGATATGAACGACAAAAAAAAAGCATTTGTAGTGGCAGTACCTTATCCATTATTGCAGTAGACCTTATTCAATATTAGCCCGATCTCTCAAGAGGCTGCCCGCACTATCAGAGGCACAGCGTCATCTTGAATTCTTCAGAGCCCCAACAACCCTCCTCAATACGGACCCCACTCCCGCAACGAGACGTTCTTCGCGTGTTCTTGTTTCTTTTTTTTTTTTTCTTTCGCCTATACTAAAGGGACACTGAACCGAAATTTGGATTTCGCAAACTCAGGCCACAGAATTGCTAAACGGGATGCTACGAACTTCAAAACACTTCATACATCGATATCTCAAACGTATGGCCGTGTTTTTGAAACAGAAGTTCGCTGTCAAGCGAGGGCTATGACGTCATTCTTTCCCTGTAAATTTTAAGAATGAGGGGAAGCGGCCTCAACTCTTTCCTCCTCGCTTCGGTTCGCCAGCTTGACTGGACGTAGCGAGGAGAAGAGGGAAGGAGAATCGTGACGTGGCTTGTCTCGTCAGCCTCGTCGGCCGTGTTTCAATCACGCACATCGTTTCCAAAAACACGGCACTTCGTTAAAGATATCGCTGTATGAGTGACGCTTTCGGGTTTTACAGTTTCCGCCCTACCCGTCCAGACGTGCTTTGTGACCTCAACATTTTGGTTCAGTTTCGCTTTAACGTTGTCAGCCGTTCAAGAATAAATCAGAAATATTATGAAGCCTTTTTTTGTTGGTGGTGATTTCACGAAGAATTGCTTTTAAAGCATGAAATCCTTTGTAAGGAAACGCCCGAATCCCAACATTCTGTTTGTCCGTCCATCCGTCTGTCCGTGCATTACCCGTTATATTTCGCGGGAAAATTGACTTCACGTAAGCCAACGTCTCGTGACTTAAACACAGCAAGAAAATTGACGCCACGTAATTGATAGGCTGATCCAATTCTCCCTCTAAATTTAGCGACAAATCTACGTCTCTTAACTTAAACACCAATTGCAAACACCAATTGCGTTTCCCCGCTAGCTTTAGCTTGGAAATCAACGCCATTTCACCCCAGCACCAATTCAGTTTTCCCGGTAAGTCTAGCAGGGACCTCCCCCCCCCCCCCCCCCCCCCCCCTGTAGAAAGTCCTCACCATCTGCCTGCTTTCGCCTCGCCCCCACCTGCCTACAATTGCATAATTTTCCTCTGCTCCTCCCCTCTCTTTCCCCATCCCTCTCCAAGATTTAAGCGATACCTCCCTCCCAGTCCCTCTTTTTCCCTCTCTACTCATTGGTCGTGTAGCACACCAGATCAGTTTCCCTACTAAATATAGCCGGGTAATAAGCGTCATGTGACTCACCAAATCCTTCTTCCCATTTCGCTCTCCTTCACCTTCCCTCACTTGCAACCTCTCCCCAACCTTCTACAATGCCAACCCCCCTCAGCTCCCTCTCCCACCTTCCACCTTTCCTCCTTGCGTCCTCACCCACGCACCTACAATGCTCTTCCTTCCTCCCTTCCCATCCCCCTTTTTGCTCATGCGACATAAAAATTCAGTTTCATAAATTTATAAAAAGAAACACTTGGAGAACGCTTAAGCTTCTCCTTTAAAAGTGGAACGCGATAGCGATATCGGGCCCCGTTCGCAAAGCCTTTTCTTATAAACCCGCGCTTGTTCCCCAGTCGTGCAAGCGTGTGTGCGCAGTCTAGTCGGTAGCGTCACGTGTCACGTGACGTCACGTGACACTGGACATCACGTGAAACGTGACACGCTTGGCTAGCGCAATGTGTTCATGTTCTTTGCTGGTTCATTCTATGTATCTGAAAATGAGCTGATTATTTTGCACGACTGCATTCACCCTCTCTCCTGCAATATTTGTATCTGGCGCTGCGGGGTAATCTGGAATAACTAAATAATGCAGAGGACTTTAATTGGCGTTTTTTTTTTCGTCGTTAGCAATTTCAAATTAAGCAACGTTAGTTTAGAAACATACAAGGTCAGCTCGTCCTTTTTTCCAATTGCAGTTAGATTACTGTACTTCCTGATTCATCATGGGGCCATCTGTACTTGCCATATTGCTTCGAGTGAGTGGTACGTAACACACAAATTTTCGCAATCATCTCAAGAAACACCGCCGCCGGAAGATATTATAAAAATGCACTACTTCAAATTTTGCAGGACTCGTTAGCCACTTCTCCAATGAAAAATTTGAAGATACAAATTCCGACATGAAATCTCGTGAGTGATAAAAGTTGTAAAGTTACTAATTACAATTGACTGACTTGTTGCTATGATTTTGCTTTTACACTTCACGAATCTATAGAGCCAATCACGAATGCTTCAAACGGGTGTGCACTCGGAGGACGAGCATATAGAAGAACATTACTCAACGGGCAATCAATTAAAAAAGTCGAGGAACTACATCCTTTCACGACCCTTACGGACCGGAGTTTTTGTGTTCAGTTCTAAAATTATTTCACAAAAACGAGAAAACTGATTTATTAATATCTCCAAACCTTTAAAAAACGATAACGCTAACCTCTTCACTTTTTTTTTTCTTGCTTTCTCTTTTGCTTTCTCTATTTCTTGCTGCCTCTTTTGAACTCATTAAGGGGGCAGCATTAGCGTTTCCCAAAAGGGAACGGGCCTGACTTTTCCCAAGAATCATGCTAACGAATTCCCTAAGAATCCACCAAGGTATCTTCCTGCAATTTGTTTCACCCCTTTGGTGTGCTCTGCCTTTCGGAGTAGCTAGGAGCCCGTGGATGCGGTCATCCGTATCACTCCTGGAAAGAACCACATTCAAATCACTCGTGGAGGGAACCGCATTCATTGTTTTAGGTACACACACACCATCACGGCCCACACATCGCTCCTACAGAAACCCAGAGCGAAGAACATCCGGCGACGGCAGAGCAGCAACTGAGCCCGCATTCCACCGCGCCGCGGCGCAACACCTCCTAGATAGCAAAGCCACAGTGCTCAATCAGATGGCGTCATCAAAGAGGCCCAACGCTGGTCACAGATCGCATGGACACGATGATCGCGTCAACGTTCGGCTCAAACATGACTGGAGGCCAAGCGCGCACGCAGCACTCGCTGCCAATCTGCGTCCAGCGTAGGCCATCTCTGATGAAGCCATCTCATTCAGCACTTCGGCTTTGTTATTTAGGGGATCTAGACTCGTGTAACACAAAGTTCGAGCCAAAAGTTTGCATAGTGCGCCGATTGTACGTCGGCGAAAGAAGAGCGAAGTCATCTTCGTGATACGCCATTCAGTGCGCTCCGTCAACATCGGCCGAAACTTTGTATTTGACTATGTTTAGAAACCTAGGAGGCGTTGCGCGGCGCCTCCTCCCCTCTGGCTCCGCGCCAGCTGTGCACGTGACTATGACGAAAACAAAAGGGGTCATTTTGACTAAAGCCCGGCAGTGTCTGTCAGTTTGTCAGCACCGGAGAGGGAGGGAGAGGTCGACGCCTGCTGACGTCAGCGCATCGGACCAATGGGATCGTCCCACGCGTCAGCCACACAATCCCCCTTTCCCCCTCTTCCTGGCGCTGACAAAGAAAAAGACAACGCCGTGTTTCTATCAAGGCGAGCGTTCTAATACTGAAACATTATAATACCTTCTATACTCTGTTCACCCTTAAGCTGAGACTACTGTGGGAGCTGCCTGCCCACCTGACCAATCACCCACCTCCCTCTTATCACCTGACCCAGCTCTCAGCGCGTGGGAATCATAGAGTTATTATAATGTACGCTAGAGGTTCAACTGGCGCTAGTGTGCTGCTGCAAATTGAAGCAGACAGCAACCAGTCCGAAATTGACTTCCGGTAATGCATTTCTATGGGAAAAAGCGAGTGCATTTTCTCGCTGCGCTCGGTTATAAGAGCAAATTTCACGAATATTTCGTACGTACTGGCACATCGGAACATTTCTCAGTCACGCAGACAAAATAATTAATTAGTTACGGCGTTTTTATTTGAAATTCGTGGCATAAAAAGCGGTGCTAAAACCGCTTCGTTCATGTATTTATGTGCACTGTCGGACACTGTTAGCGCGAACACGGGGCCGGCGCTTTCCACCATGGGGGATATACGTGTCAAACGAACGAAAGACATGTAGAAAACCAAGAGGGGCGGCAAGAACTATGCAGTAACGCTGGATAAGTAACTTCTTGTGCATGCAGGTGATCAAAATAAATTTTGTAATAAATAAGTACTGCTTTATTCTTTCTGCTCATGAATATGTGCAAAGAGGCATGTTCTGGGTTCCAATCATCAACCTTACGCCTGCGCACGCTCCAAATCTTTGCAAATAGGGAGAAGTCAGAGAATAGGTGCCCGATAAAAACTGCCCGGCATAGGAAATAATAAAAAAGGCACACCTTTCGTAGTCCACGTACTTTATTTCTTATATTCAAATTTTTTTAACCGTCGTAAAGAAGCACGAAGGAGTCATTTTCATAGAGTGACAGGACGGGCATATTAGCAATATATAAGCGCCACTGCAATGCTAGCGAACCTTGAACACACTCTACATTCTTTTCGATCGTTAGTTTGCTTACAATCGTCGATCGTTTTTACATACCTGCCATGAAACATAGGTTTGGGCCTGAAATATAGCGAAGCTTAACATCGTTCAGTGGTAAATAAAAATGCTGCAATTAAAGCAATTACACTTTTACAATGTTAATAAATGTACACACTATCCGGTACAACCGAAATAATAAAAGTTATTTATGCTATTTTCCGGCGAAGAGACAAATTTCACACGCGTTTTCCTATAGGAATGCACAGGAGCACCGCAAAAGTAGACTGGTTGCTGTCTGCTTCAATTTGCCTCCCGGAAGTCGCATAGACACTAGCGCCAGTTGAACCTCTAGCGTACATTATAATAACTCTATGGTGGGAATGGGCGCGAGCGTGATGACGGGGCGAAAGAGAGGCATATGACTGGTCTAACGAGGACGTGGCTTCCACCGCAGTCTCAGCTTAGGGGTGAACGGGGTAGAGTTTTCATCGTTCGTACAATCCACTTTTATTTTCAAGTTCAAAAAGTAACAAAATTCGGTTATTTTTTCCGACGAAACAGTAAAAAAAAAGTCTAAATTAGCGTATAAAAAGTCGTGTTTGTACGACTCAACGTCCGTTCGTTTATCTTAGCCATATATATTTTATTTGAATCGAAACGTTGTCACGAAGTCTGGTAGCTCACCTGCAATACCCGTGATTGGTACAACTTTGCATCCCAGTATTAAAAGCTGAATCGTAGTTGTGCCTTAAACCAAGAAATCAATTGCAGTTCTCAAAATCATAGAATGGGCTCGTCGTTATTTAAATTATGAAATCTAGTTTACCAAAAACAATCTACAATATGCAGGGTGGGCCGTAAGGACCAACATATTTGACACGCCTTGCAAGATTCGAAAACAAGCGTACACTGGGCACGCGAAAGTAGTTTCGCGACAAGTTTTATGTGATTTTTTTAAAGCTCTATTCTAAGGTAGTGAAGTATTTAAAATAAAGCGAAATTCGGAGGACGATTATAATATTACTTGGACAAGGGGCACAAGGGGGACAAAGGACAAACAAAATCTCCAAACACACTTAGGTGACTGGTGGGCGACGGAAAAAGTCCGCAGTTCTTCATTCCTAGTTGAGGAGCCTCTGGTTCGATAGCAGGACCAGGCGGACAGTTTTTCGGTCGCGCACAAGTCACCTAGGCGTGTTTGGAAATTTGTGTTTGTTTTTCTTTTTTTTCCTCGTTCCCCTTCTCCAGGATATATTATCATCATCCTTGTCCAGCTGGCTTGCACATCGGAGGCCGTGCATTCCTATGTCTATACCAGCCTGTTTGTCGGCTGCACACTGGTTTGTAAAGTCGCTACCGGGGCTCGCGATGAGCCAGATAATCGCGATAAGCATGGGTAATTCGGGTGGTCATTCCCAACAAAATATTTTGCCGTATCTTCAACAATGGCGTTCGCGTGTTAAGAGGCTGGCGAGTGCACGCCGTTCGGCTGGTGCTTCTCAGGCGTGCAAGTTACCGGAAAAAGTTTTACGATCGCTTCCGGGTAGCTTGCCCGCCAGTCCGTACCCGGCGTAGTCATATCCGAATCGGGAAAGGAAATAATACGAAACAATGCGCACCGATTACGTGTTTGAGTAGAAAACGAAGCCATTGAGACTTACACACATTTGTGCGCCGAGAAAAGAAAGCAAAGAGAACGAAGATAAAGTGATACTACTTTAGAGGAAGCTTGCACAAGGTCAGTAGTTCTGGGACACAGCGTGTTATTATAAAGCTGTAAAACAAAATGTGTTGGTGGTGTTGCAGCTCTACACTTGAACGCGCATTACAGCTTCAAATGGGTGGGCGCAATGAAATGGCTGAGCATTCCAGCAAAAGATAATAATAGTGAGAAACAAAAAAATCAACAACGACGCTAGTAAGCCTTCTGGGAGCCTCGTAAAATAGCGAGATTTCTTCAGAAATCCATACAAAATATAATAAAATTTGACGCATGTGCTTTACACATATTCATTAATCTGAAAAAAAATGAAAACATTATAAATAGTGGATTAACGGGTCCCTTCGTCGTTTACGTACATCGCTCGTCTTGTGTTCCACTTCTTACGTGTCCCGTCTTTTTGAGCCACTTTTTTACCATGCATATTTATTAATGTGCCCTCCTATTGAGTTTAAAATTTAAGATTCAGTAAGCTGTGCGAACTGTAGTAATGACAATATAAAAAAAAGGTATTCTGAAGCCATTTATGTTTACCCACATCTGAGAATCCGAATACGTGTTTTTGGTGCACACAGCGCGCCTATCGTATCGTAAGATAATCGAAGAACTTAAGAAAGCTCACGCGTGGCCCAGGCAAACGAAAACGGCACTTGCCGGAGCTTTGTGTTCGGGTGGAAAGGGTCACACGGGGCGCCGCTGGCGCGGTTTTGGCTGCCGGTACCGCCGGTAAGGACCCACCGACGATGGGTCACGCGTATTCGCCATTACTACTTTTAACCACATTTATGAACAATGATCACTTCGGCGAAAGCTCACAAACCAGTGTGAAAACAACGAACATCCGGTATAGGACATAGGAAATGAGTGACAGCCATTTTTGCTTGATGTTTAATACTTTACACCCTTTTCAGCTTCAAAAAAGAATAAACAATTCTTGCGAAATTGCGTTTGCGTACTAAACTTAGGCATGTAAGTTTTGAAACTCAAATTTAGCAAGACGTGCCAAATGAGGTAGTCCTTACGGCCGCACTTTTTATATATTGACGAAGCAACTGAGCTAAAACAATATTATTTTCAAGATGTCACGAAAGTTTCAGGCCAACCCCTGTCAGTCTACCTTTTGTACAAACATTGAGAGGCAATCACAGCGTCTGTTTTCCTAGCGAACATTGTTTCCACTCAGCTCCGTGATTGAGGCAAAGAATTATGCAGAAAGGAATGATAGAAAATTTTCACTCTAATTTATACGCATCTTTGTACTCAGATCGAATCTGGCCTCAAACAACGCTTACCCAAGTGAACATTTTTATTATACGGATAAACTTTTGTTTACGCATACGGACAAAATGTTCGTTTTTGTCCAGCCCAAAGACACATAAGGTGCTGTTCATGACGTAAAAGAAGTACGAACAGATTTAAATATGTTTGACAAGTTATATACGTGTCAGAAACACACAATTATTTAAAGTTCTCCCAAATCACTTTAAGTTTTCCGAGAAAGAAAACGTCGGAAAATATTTCCTGGCTATCTTTTGGATGATTTGCGGTTGAATTTACTTATGGTGTATATTTTCAAGTTAATGGACCCTTCAATTATGTTTTCACACCTTCAGTCACTAACAGAATATAGTTTTATTATCAATAAATGTGACTGTATGAAGTTCACAGGACTGAAAATAGTGAATTGACGGGCAAGTTTGCTGTGGACAGTCGTGGTAAAAGAGTAGCTCGAAAAGGACGGAATAAACCTTTTAGTTTCAAGTTCGCTCTCGTCCTGCGTTTTTTTCTAATGTGTCCCGTCTTTTATGCGCTACTCATTTACCATGTCGCATAACTGCTTGAGACCAATACGGGAGGACGATGCTCAAAAGTACGCCAACTGTTAAGCCCCTAAAAATGTTTTTTTTTTTTTTTTTTCTGTTTCGCAGTGGGAAACTTTGGGCCTCGGGATATGCCAAAAAGGAGTTCATGCTCACATAATAGAATTGAAGTCAAACACACTAAGTGGGTAGAAAAAGAAAGATAATAAATGGTTATCCTCAAAGTAATTTGATGCTCGATGCCTTAATTCAATACAATATGTATAGAGATGCAATAACACTCCTAACTACAGATAAGTAGCGCCAAGGACAGACGAAGATTTTTATAGTTAACATAAATCACGTTTGGGCATCAGCTTGAATGAACTAAAAACTTGGCGAAATACCGCCTAGGGATGCATATTTTACATTCGGTTTGACGTGCACTTGTTTTAGCCCTCACTTTACAACTCTGTGCTTTATCAGTCATGCGATCTAACATTTTATCTGGCTGCGACATATCATCGCGAGAGTGCTATATATACGGTACAACCTAATACCGCTAAAACTAATTCCTTACCTTAATAAGTTGTACAAAAAAAAAAAAAAAAACATTAGTATTTTTCTTTCCGGAATGGCAGATGTCGAAAAAATAGCGATGCAGCTTCCCCCCTCAACTCGCAATTAAACTATGCGGTGAGCAAATGTGACAGCCTTGTACGATTACCTAACTGCCGCCTTGTTATCCCAAATGGATGACACAGGCCAAGAAAAAGCATACTTCAGGCAGAATCTGTAAAGTTAGATACATCTGCAACGCATAAGAAGCACCGACCACCAACTTGCTTTTCATCTGCAGATGCTAACATGAACCTAAACTTTTGCACAGCGATCACCACTGGGGGTGATTATTTCTGTTACAAACGATGCGACCTTACGGTGTGGCAAACCATTGTTGTGTTTGCCATTTTCCCTATTAATTCCTATTGTCATTATAGGCGATAACGTAATCTGATAGTATGCACAGTTATAAGAAGGTAATCGAAGATGGCTACCCGATCAAATATCAAAAACAATCATTGACTGCAAAAAGCCGATGGTGCGCGATTAGGGTGACGAAAATGGTCCTTCGTGGGAGACAGACCATACTTTTGTATTATGATTCCTCTAGACAACACACTTCTACTAATTTTAGTTCATGGCTAAGTTTGCGGCGAAGGGATATATTGATTGTCCGCTTAAATTAATGTTCGATCAATCGGCGGCTTATGTAACATGTTACGAAAGAAAGGTGATCAATACCTACAGCATCTGTATCTGTGTAAGACAGTGCGCGATTGCATACGCTAGCATTTGAAGAAATGTTAGCAAAAGCGCAGCCATAAACTCTAATTTCAGTATAATATGGAGAGCGATCTACTGGGGTTTAGAAAAGCTTACAAGATTCTTTTGCGAAAAGGTAGAAGACGCACCAACTTGTTATAGAGTGTGAGATGTGCACCCAGCGTTCATTGCAGTGACATATTCATTTAGCCGAACTATGAACTTAAAATTTAAGACATATGTTAAATAATGAGTAGCTCTAGGCCGATTTATCATTTTATTTTTGTTTCAAGCTCCTAAAACGCCAGGTGACAAATGTGGTGCGAGCCTTGCCAGAGGTGGACGATTTCTTCCACATATTAAGGCCACTGAAGGGGAATTTCCCTGGCAGGTAAGTGTACTATAACAGGTATCAGGCATTCTTTTTACTCGGTTTCAGTCGTCTGCTTGTCCGACAAGAGGCCAAAATTATTGCTTTACTGTTTAGAGTCTTGACTATAATTCGCGTACACTTCTCCCTAGTAGTGACTGTTTCGTGTCGAAGCGGGAAGAGGCTGACCTACGATGTCATTAACGCAACGAAAACAAAACAATGAATCGGTAGTAATGAAATAATATTATGTTTAACCAGCTAGGCAAATTCAAAATAAAGGATCGAATTCAATCCCCGACAACGTCCTTATCATCTTTGCGTTTCCTATAAATTACTCGGAAGTTTTGGAGTGAATGCGTGTAACTGTGCGCGGCCCCTGGAACACAGCATCACGTTCGTACGTTGTAAATAAATTATTATGCCTATCCTATTTTGTAAGGGAAAGGCGAACGTTAAGAATACTTATATGGTCCCTGGTAGGTTACAAAGCTCTGGGTGGGATTTCCTAACGGTTCTTGCATTGTGATTTGTTTTTCAACTCATCGGAGAGTTAATAAGATGCTTGGCACTGCCGTGTTCTTTGTTTCTTGAGCCGCATAATCTTAGAGAACCGGTGAGTCCCATCTTATCGCTCCAGAGCCGACGCTGGCTTTATTTATTGCCGTTAGCCGAGCAGAAAGCCGAAGAACGAACCAAGAAGCGTGATGACAGCAAGCAACGCCCTGAGCTTCTTAAGGTGTCGGGGTATGTTTTTTTTCTTTTTTTTATCTTTTGAAGTAGAAAAATAATATCTCAATACACCCAAATCCGACAGAAATTGCAGGTTTCCCGACTCGTATGGCATTTTATAATGGCGTACGCTAATTAAGTCGTGCCTCGTTAATTTCAAACCCCGTTTATGTTTCTACGAATACCGCGCTGTATAGTCAACAATTTTAGGGACAAACTGGGTGAACGTGTGCTTTTAGAACGAAGCTCTTAGGCGCCCGTTTCTGGGTTTCGCGGTGAAAGAGTCGCCGTCGGTGTTGGCGCAACCACCACGCCAAATTTAGCGCAAAATTGAATTGGTGCTTAGATCAACTGACGTCAAATTTTCCTCTAAGTTTAGCAGAAAAAAATAGCGTCACGCGACTTTGTGTCACGCCACCCATGAAGAAATCCAGTTTCTCCGTTAGATTTTGCTAACACTGACGCCACGTGACCTAAACACCAATTCAGTGTCCCCGCTAAATTTAGCGAGAAAGTTGACGTGACGTGACCTCAAAACCAATATAAATTGTACGGAGGAGGAAGGGCATACCCTCTCCCTTGTACACTTCCCTCCTCCTCCTTAAGAGCTGCTCTCTAGATTCGCGTTACAAATATTTGTAAACGTCTTTCATTTTCCTTTGTCTTGTTATTACGAGCAACTCACATTATAAAGATAATTACTTCTCTTCTTTTTCTTTTTCTTTTCTGGGGGGGGGGGGGGGGGGAGGGAGAAGACAGATGGAGGTGTTGGTATCAACGAGACTGTTACCCGGCTCTCTGTTCCACTGCAGGTGTCTCTCAAGGCAAAGAAGTCTCTTTGTGGGGGATCTATCATCGCACCGGACATCGTTGTGACAGCTGCGCATTGTGTAAACGGGCAAGTATACGGTTTACATGGTAAGAAAATGTCAATGAGCAGTGTGCTTTCCTTCCTAGGGAAGATCCAGCGGATATTGTAGTTCAGGCTGGACTTTTGGAACTCGATGACCCGCCCTCGTACAGCCAACAGCGCCATGTAAGTGCCACACTGTTATCAAACGACGAAATTTTTTAGAATGTAGATCAAGTGTTGAGATTTAGGACACGCGAGAGGTATTGTACGACGGAGAGTCCATTAGTCACTTTTTTCACCAAAAGGTGAAGTTATGTGTGCTCTATTCTCGTTGTCACGTCAAGGAAAAAGGCAGTCTTGAGTTTATTAATGCGCCGCGCGAAGTAGTGCTTACAAGATTTGGTCCTGAAAGCGTGCACGTCTTCATAAAATGACACAAATTTGACCTAGGATGCACTGACATATATCTTTATTCAACAGTTGGCTCGGCAAACTAGTAACGTTCCGCGAAAAGAACGCATTTTGTTTTCACTGCGGTTCTGGAGATGAAAGCGAGTTTAGATACAAAGACATTTCGTGGAGGAGTGTAAAATAACAGTCAATCATTCATGTATACCGTGACAGAAGATTAATCGAGCAATAACTATACTAGTCACTCCTCTTGGGAACACAAGACCTATTGGGAACAACTCTGCTTACTTCGGTCCTCTTGTTTGACGCTGGCGACTGGAGTGGGAGGGTCCTTCTAGTTAGTGATGGCGTTACTTCCGATCAGATATCTACGTAAAACATTTGAGTGAAAAACCCGAAACTGAGGTTTTCAAACACGACGACAAAGAAGCGAAGGAGACTGTCTCAAACACAGCTAAACCTTTATTGAGGACAGACCCCTTTATTTAGGGTTGAAAATAAAAAGAAGGAAGGGAAGGAACCCTTCTTCACACCACGTCTTTCTACACGAAAGACACGACACCGGACCTCTAACAATGGGGTCAAACCAACAAACCCCTGATTGCACCAAAGATGATACATCGTTCCCAATTTCACAAAACGCCGGGAAAACCACAATCAGAACTGGACACCTCACTGTAAAACTGCACAAAAAAAAAAAAAAAAAGTCGTAACAAGATTTAAGTGAAAAGAAGAAAAATAAAACCCCTTTTAAGCTAGAAATACCACTAGAGATTTAGAAATCGCATGCATTCCGATTTTACAGACAAAGAGGACTTGTTCACTCCATTTCCATGCTTGGTTATCACGATTGACTCTTTCAGCAGGCGCTTGTAGTCGTTTCTTTCTGTTTTAATTGTGGTAGTCGAGTTTCATATTGGCACACAATTCTTACATTTCTTAATATGCCTGGACACCTCGCAATAAGCATCCTTCTTTTTGACACATTGTTTATGTTCGCAAAGTCTATCATTAATTTTTTCCTAACTAGTTGTTGTTACTACTTTTTTCTTTCCTTTGTGCAGTCTTATAGCTGACTCCCTCAGTGTGGGGTCGAGTGGAGATTGTGGTTTTCCCGGCGTTTTGTGATTTTGTGAATGATGTGTCGTCCTTGATGCCGTCAGATGGTTTGTTGGTTTGACTCCATTGTTAGAGGTCCGGTGTCGTATCATTTGTAGGGAGAGGTTCTGTGAAGAAGGGTTCCCTTTCCTTCCTTCTTTTTTCAACCCTACATAAAGGTTTCTGTCCTCAATTAAGGTTTAGCTGTGTTTGAGACGCTCTCCTTCTCTTCCTTCTCGTCGTCTGCCGACACCTCAGTCTCGGGTTTTTCACTAAAATGTTTGATATATACCAGCTCACTCGCGCCCTTACGTTGTGTTCTTATACGTAACGCGTTACTAGCAACGAGTAACTTCAAGCTATTTACGTTTTTGGTAACAAGTAACGTATTGAGTTACTTTTTTAGGAAAGCATCGAGTAGCGTTCTCAGCTAATTCTAAGGCCAAGTAACGAGTAACGGCATTTCGATACATTTGAGGAGTAACGTGGACGACAAAATTAAAACACACTCGTTAGTGAAGGTTCGTTCTTTTCTTACGATTGCGTCAGGGACCCGATGACTGAGAACGCCGATGGTCTGCGGATGTTGCTGGTCATAAAAGTGACTGACAGGACCCCATCAAGTAGAGAAAAATAAAAAGAAACGTATATTTATAGTACAGATCGAATCGATGCCCGACCGACGTTCTTCACGGCCCTCGCGCGCCCCCCCCCCCCCCCCCTTTTCTTGGGCGGCGGAGAAAAGCTCACCGGAGAAAAGCTCACCGGAGAAAAGCTCACCGGAGAAAAGCTCACCGGAGATAAGCTCACCGGAGAAAAGCTCACCGCAAAACCGGCAGATGCGGAGAAAAGCTCACCGATATTTTCTTAGCTTAGCTTGATTCTGCGTCAAACTGGGCAATTTAACACAATTCGCCTTCGTCACTCATTAAACATATGTCCTCGTTTTTGTAATATTCTTGAGGTTCATTGGGCATATTTACTATTTCCTCAGAAATTAGTAATCACCCATTCTGTAAATTATTGAAGCCGCAAGTATGAAATCAGAACATCGTACACCGGTAAAAAAGGCAACAATTTATTGACAGCTGAGGGTGCGCCGTCGGTACTTCTGTCAGATAAAGAGGTTTATTTTTTTGCGAGCCAATATGAATAGCAGTGTGTGAATCGCTTGAGGTCCAAATATTGTGTAGTGCCTAATAGATAAGTAGATGCTTGTTGATGTCATCAGTGTCGGCTACGTTGTTTTCTTTCTGTTAATTTCACTAACAAAACTTTAGTTGCGAGAACAGCTTCGTCGTGTCGTGTTTGTTGTCTTCACTCCGTCGTCGTCGTTTGAGCGGTTTTCATCATGTATAACGTTTACCAACTCTCCCAATTCGCTACCTACCTTACAAAATAAAATAGTTCTTATATAGCTCACGAGTAACAACGGTGACGTCGCGCAGCTCTGAGGGTCATGGGTGACTCACCGTAGAAGGCGCTATCACACAAAGGGAACGTGTGGAAACACCATGCAGCACGAACGGCTAGAAAGCGTGCATGTCCGTGGAAAAAAAGAAGCCTCGATATCCTATTGACAGCTTTATCCTGCTTTCAAATGTTAACAAAAGCTTCAAAGAGAATTTCAGGCACCGCGTTGTTGCGCATGCACTTTTGGATTTTCGGCATTTACACCTTTGATTTTTAGGTTTTAGGCAGTCATCATTACGTTTTTTTTTTTTTTTTTTTTTTTTACTTTTTTCTGTTTCTAAGTTCATAGAGATTTTAGTTAGGCTTTCGTTGCATAAAAAGTCTGCAAAAAACACTCTCCCGCAATTATTAATTTGGGAGCAATATACCCAATAAGCTTAACAAATATCACAAAAGAGGACATTTTATTTTTTACAAAGCTGACAAATTTTAATGATAATAAATTGATATATGTTACGCTCGATCCAACAGCCTCCATATAAAAGAAGAAAAAATATCGGTGAGCAAATTTTCTCCGCATACGCTCAATGGCCGGTGAGCTTTTCTCCGTATCCGCCGGTTTTGCGGTGAGCTTTTCTCCGGTGAGCTTATCTCCGGTGAGCTTTTCTCCGGTGAGCTTTTCTCCGGTGAGCTTTTCTCCGGAATTCCCTTTTCTTCTTTTTCTCCTCTCATGTCTCGTACGAGCCACAGTCGCGTCACTCAATTTAAAGTCATCACTGAGCGAAAAGAAAAACGACACCGAAACCCTGCGCATGTCGCGCCTTTGGATGAACGGTTATGGTTTACATTGACCTTCACACCTCCCCAACAAGTATAATTTTGGGACCTCAATGTCACCAAATTATCACACACAACAAAAAAAAAATGTCCACCCGTCATACACTGGTCAATTGCGCTCTGGTAAGGTGATTTGGAACGTGCCCGCCAAGGCCCTAAACACCCCGTTGCACCAAAAAGTGCCTTAAGACTTGCATCATATGGACAGAAACGTACATATAAAAAAAAATCAGGAAAGCCGTATGCTAAACATTTGCTCTCTCTAAACCAGGCTATTTTCCCAAAACACGCAACTGCCCGTTCACTCATACCAACAAAAAAAAAAAAAAAACTCACCAACTTAAAGTATGCAATCCATTTAAAAAAACACACACACCAAAACTTCGGTTCGCGCATGCGACGAGCCAAAAACCATTGCGAGACAAAGCAAGCGCTCCTTCCCTATGTGGTCCGAGTGGACCATTTGGACCTCGCACTCCACAAGCTGGTCCATCTCGAAGGCGCTCAGCTGCGGCACCCGGACCTCCACCGGAAGCTCCGTGTCCTGGGCCTGCTTCTTTTTTGGGCTGGGCCGCTCCTCCTTCTTTACGGCCTCGCCCTCGGCCACTTTGTCGGAGTCTTCTCCTTCGGTCGGAGTTGCCTCTTCGCCACTCACCGCCCCCGCCGCCGCTAGGTCGCCATCGCTTCAACACCCAGCACTTGCCTGTAGACCGTCGGGCTTCCGGTCCACGGCCGAGGCGGACATCACCGAGAAGAGGCCGCGCAGTTTGAGACGCACTTTCACCTTGATCTTGGACCCGGAGAGAACCTAGCTCACCGTGAAGTTGCCCAACTGCAGATCCGGATGGGGCACCGCCGCCTCCTGCGGGTACCTGGTTTCGAGGTGGAAGGGCTTGCTCCGATAGAAGGTGAGCATCTTGTTGAAGGGCAGCTGGTGAGAGCGGGGGAGCACCTCTACCCGGCTGTCCTCTCCCTTGCCCGGGTCGCTCCACCGCTCGATGGTGTAGGACTGGGCGTCCACCACCGCAAAGTCTCGCATCTTGAAGATGGGTGACAGAATGGCACACTGCAGGGCGCAGCTCCAGGCCATCGCCTCGTCCTGGCTCACTGTCATCGAGGGCTCCTGTTGGAACACCTTGCGGACCATCTGCTTGACCGCCGGTACCCGGGTGCCGCCCCCGACCAGCTCCACCAACTCTATGTCCGTCGGCCGCAGCCCGGCCACCGTCAGCGCCCAAGCCGTGGCGCGCGCGGCAGGCGCTCACAGCTCGGTGGACATGGCCTTGAAAGTCTCCCGTTTCATCTTGCCCGCAGCGTCCAGGTCGTTCTTGAAGCACTTGATGTTGAGCGGAAAGTCGTGCAAGTTGGCACTCATCTCCTTCTTGAGCCGCTCGCACTCGGTGATGAGGCGCATCAGGGCGCGCCAGCTGGTGGCTACGTCCAACTTGTAGCGCTTCTTGAACTCCTGGATGAAGTAGCGCACCAGCACCATGTCGAAGTCGCGGCCCCCGACTCCATCGAAGGTTGTGGCCAGTATCCTGAGCCGGTCCTTGTCGACGGCCACCAGCACCACCTGGGGCGCCTAGTGGCCCATGTCCACGAAGGCCACCACGCGCGGAATGTGCTCGGGCCTGTCTTTCTTGTAGAAGCCGAAGCTGAGTGCCACGGCCATCGTCTGCGACCTCACCACCTTGGTCAGTAAGCGCGTCTTCAGCTTCACAAATCATCGGTTCCAAATCAACCCTCCCGCAAGCCAATTTTAGGTTGTCGTAGTCGTCGGGCGTCAACAGCATGTCTATGCCGTTAACCAGTTGCTCAGTGACGGCGCACAAGAGCGGCACCTCTCGAGGGACGTACTCAACGTAGCCTGTGGGAAGAGTCATCGGTATATGACGGAGAACGGCGCTCACTCTGTCCCCGAACGCCCCAGTCAGTGTCACCCTTCCGGACGACCCCTTCGTTTCAGGCGCCACCCTATCACGCACTACGCTAATCTCTACTCCGCAATCGATAACTGCCTGCACCGTACGCGGGCCGCATTTTACCTCCACTCTCCGCAACTCAGCGCGCGTACCGTTCTGATTGACAGCTATGTCCTGAGACAGACTCTGCTTAGATAGTGTTAAATTTGTTGAGATGTTACCCACCACGGAGTAATTTTTTAGTCCTCCATCTGCCGTCTTTGGTGGACAGTCACGAGAAAAGTGTCCCATTCCCTTGCAGCTGAAACACTTCACCGGTGAAGCGTTAGGTTTAGTGCCCTTGTTTCGGCTCTCGGGTTTCTCCTTGGGAGAAGTGGCCTTTGTGGTGTTGTATGCGCGGCTCGTAGCTGACGGGTGATCTCGCTTTTTGCATCGCTCGCCCTCGTCGAAACGGTCAGCCCGCGCAACCACCTCTGATGGTTTAAGTCATTTTCCGGTCTCATTTAGCGTTATGTAGGTCTGCATATCGACGGGCAAGGAATCTCTAATGCGGTCAGAAATCATTTGTGCTAACAAGTCCTCAAGAAAGTCGATCTAGCGACTTCGAGCATAATGCTCAAAGCAGCTCTCAACTCATGTCGCAAACTGAGTCCAGGATTCTTTCTCCATTCTAGTGGCTTTGAGAAAAAACCTCCTGTACTCAGTCGGCGATAGTTTGAGTTCCAAGAGAATCCGCTCCTTAACCGCACCGTAATCACTCGCTTCGCTGACAGGCAGCCTATTCACCAGCGCCCGCATGCGCTCCGTAAAATAAGGTCGCACGAGCTAGCCCCTTAGGCGCTAAGGCACCTCATATGTCGCAAAGACATTTTCTACACCGTCGAACCAGCTTGGTACGAGCAGTTCTGACAACGGCATTTGTGTCAACACACCCTTCATGAGCCTAGAAAATCCAAGCACCTCCTCCCTCAGGTTGACTTCTGCGCCGCTTCGACTGCTTCTGGGTCTGTTTTCCGCACGAACTCGCTCTAGTTCAAGCTCTAGACGCACAAGCCGTTCTTTTTCTCTTACAAGCTCAATCTCTCTTTCAATCAGTGAGCTACCCGATCGGCCATCCCGGACCCCTTCCTCGTGCGTCCCCACGGTCGCCGCTGGTCTACTCTAAGGTGACAGTTCACCTCCCTCGTCGACACTGTTAGCATTAGCTCCATCCCGATCCAACGAGGTAACCGGCCTACGCCGTTCCTCGCTATGTAGCTCCATGGCGGGCACCGGTCAAAATAATCACCTTACCTTTGAAGGTTGACAAGTCCCTATGGCAACTGTTGCAAGTCGTGTTGCAAGTTGCGCCAGGGAACGGTGACACGATAGAAAGGCAGAACAAGAGGTTTAATATGGCGATCGGCTCAGAGCCGGGTACGTTCTAGCCACGGGCACAAGGCACGAGTTCATGCGCACGAGCCGCGGAGCTGTATCTGCTCGGCTGCTCAGTGTAGCGCTATCCAACAGCAACCACACGCAGTCTGTCGATCGGAACGGTCCGGCCCGATAACGGTGTCCGAGTCGAGTAGACGCTTCACAGGGTTGTGAGTCTTCAGCACTTCCGAAGCCGCGTCGATGCGAAGTCTCGGCGTTCCAAGCCTTCTTCCTTGAAAACGCTGCTGAGGCTTAGGAACTTGCCGCCTCTCTTCTTGTTGAATGGAGTCGCTGTCCGCTGAATCTGCTGGGTCGTTCCAGTCGGCGGGGCCCGCTGACGCAATCCTGTCGACTGCGCCAGTGAAGGTTCGTTCTGTTCTTACGATTGCGTCAGGGACCCGATGACTGAGAACGTCGATGGTCTGCGGATGTTGGTGGTCATAAAAGTGACTGACAGGACTCCATCAAGTAGAGAAAAATAAAAAGAAACGTCTGTTTACAGTACAGATCGAATCGATGCCCGACAGACGTTCTTCACTGCCCTCGCGCGTCCCCCCCCCCCCCCTTTTTTTCTTTTTCTTCTCCCATGTCTCGCACTAGCCAGAGCCGCGTCACTCATGTTAAAGTCATCACTGACCGAAAAGAAAGACGAAATCGAAACCCTGCGCATGTTGCGCCTTTGGATGTACGGTCCTCGTTTACGTTGACCTTCACATCGTTTTCTATTCTTACCTGAGTATGCGTCTATTCCGACAAAGGCAGACGGGCAACGCAAAAAACAACTAAACATTATCACATTAAACCAACGTTTATCGCTGAAGCACTTTAGTCGAACTCTACAGCCGAAGCACTTTAGTCGAACTCTTCACCCAGCGAGCACAATACCGCTCGTTGGTTGAACCATCTGGAATCGACAACAGATCGAATCTTAACCCGGAAGTTGCCAACGCGGGAAGCCACATAACTTATTGCGAACATCGAACTTTTGAAGCAGGCAGAACAAATGATAGAGGGGAATCCGAGATTTACAGCGCTTGCTGAAGCACAACACTGCCGTTCCTTTCAAAGCGTCAGTAGAACAGCTTGTCAGCCTCGCCGGAGATGTGTTCTCAAAGAAGCGGGGATACAAAACTGAATAAACATTCCTGAGGCAACTACTGCTTAAGTGCAAGTGCAACGGCGACTGAAAAAAAAAATATCAATAAACCTTAAAACAAATGCAGTTGTGTATTTGGTTTTCGAAATAACGAAAAAACTAACTCGCTACTTTAGAGGTAACGAAACGAGTTCCTTTGAAAATTGGTAACGAGTAAACTATTATTTACTTTTTGAGGGAGTAACGAGTAATGATATTTAATTACTTTTGGGGGTAACGTGTACATGTCTGCTAGCGATAGCTTACAAAGTTTATTGTCGGCACTTGCAGTGGCTCTGGATACCTCATTTTTAATGGACGGACTCATCAATTAATACTCCAGTGGGAATTATGCGATTGTAAAGAATAAATCGACCGTTTTCGTCATTGCCCGCAGGTGGAAAAAATTGCCGTTCACGAGTCGTATGGATTCCCGGTCAACAATATAGCTCTGCTCAAGTTGGATGACCCTTTTAACTTTGCCGAGAGCCAGGGGCACATCGGCGCTGTCTGTCTTCCCGCCAAGGATCACCCGTTAGAGGGCGACGTTGTAGTCTCCGGCTGGGGAGGCATATCACACGGTAATGGAGGCTCGAGTTGTTAGAGCTGCTGGATTGGTGCCTGTTAAGACAGTGCTGAAGTCAATTCTAGCACCTTCAAAACAAACCATTAGTGTATATATATATATATATATATATATATATATATATATATATATATGTATATATATACATATATATATATATATATATATATATATATATATATATATATATATATATATATATATATATATATATATATATATATATATATATATATATATATATATATTACTAATGGCGGTAGTTAAAAAAAAAGCGTGACATTTTGGGAACGGGATCGAGGTGCACTACTCTCACATTTAAGGACTTCCGAGTTTCACAGTTGTGTGACTAAAATGCTTTTATTAAGTTTCTAACAGGATAAGAAAACCATGGCGTGACCCATTATGATTACGTTTCTTGCTTGCCAACATTGCTGCGATCTTCACGCGCTCCAGTAAGGCGATGTTGCAAGCCGAGCAGGCGCCCCTGAAAAACACAAATTTGCTCGTGTATTTCTCATTATTATATATTTATTTATTTATTTATTTTTTACTGGCGTGAGCTTAATTAGCATCCGCTTTAAAGACCCGAACGTATTGTAACCCGTCGGGTGCCCCATATTGCCCCGTATTACACAGTGGTAGAACCTCCCAACCTCTCGGACAAGTTGGAAACTTCAATAAACACGGAAGAACAAAAATATTCTGACTCGAAAATTGGGTCACTAGTTCAGGTCTGTCTATAAATGCGCTTTGGAGAAAAACAGTGCCTCAAAATTTCGAAAGAGTTAATGTGGGATGCAAAGGCTCATGCTCAAATTAGCTCGTTCAGGGTGTGAACACGTTTAGGCATTTGTATTTCGATGCAATTACAACTGGCCCTTAGGTTTTGTTGCTGCCTGGTTTGGTCGCTTCACTTCTTCACAATGGGCATTCGAGGGCTCTTTTGAATCAGCACTGTGTTCCTATGCTGACGCTGCTAGCCGATTGATCTAATCAGACAGCGTCAGAAGCACATCATCCTGATGTTCGTCATGTTTCTGTACGCGTTCTATCATTGATGAACCAATCATAAACAGAAAAAATCTAGTGATTAGTGGACTAAGGCTGAAACGAAGTATAGGTGTCACCAACGCGGGTTGGATGTCGGCTCATCGTCTACCACTTCAGTAGTTTATGATGTCGATAGAACACTAAAAATTCGCTGTTGTTTTGAGAAGGATGGCACAAGCGTTGACAAACAGCAGCCCTTTAGGAACTGTCAAGTACTCATAGAAACAGCTGTTTTTGGTGTGTATGTTTACACAGTCTCAAGTTAGTCTGCCTCAATTGGCGACTTGTCTCTCAGCTGTAGACGAGCAACTTAGCCAGTGCAGCACAACCGCTAGACTCGGGTCTTTAGCCTGCACCACGCAGCAGAGATACACAACCGTACGCCGGTACGATGCTCATCCAAATCGAAACGGGCAGGGGGGGTGGGGATTGAAAAACAGGATCCCTGGGTTCTGCAACGCGATCTTCCGCTTCACGTGCTCCGAGCTCCAGTGCGCTCCGCTGCCGCACTCGGCCACCGATCCCTTTCATGACAAGTAGCTACAAGTAGCACATCCAGGAACAAACAAAAGCAATTAACAAAATAGAGTATGACTAGGGCAAAGATCGCCTGAGGCCCGGCGTCGCTACCTCACTCTTTACATATTCATTGAAGGAGCCATGAAACAATTTTACTGCTTTCGCTAAATACTACTTAGAATCACTCCGTAACGTTATAACTGAATAAACTTGCCTTAGTTTTACTTTATAGGCCATTGCAGTCGACAAAAAAATTTCAGAAATATGAGTATCATTCATCCCGTCAACTCAGAGCCAGAACAAGCGGCCACGTGGCCTGGCATCTTTCCTATGCCGCCAACGTTAATCATAAGCAAGCGCTAAGCTTGGCAGAGTAGAAAACGCGTGCTGAGCTCGCATTGTTAAGGGCCGTTCCCACACTTGCAACCCAGTACTAGCGGGAGAGGCGAGACCTGTTGAAACGTCTTAAAATTTCTTAGGAGGAGAGAACACACTTGTACGCTGGCGCCATCTATGCGGTGACCCTGGAACTGCATTTCACAAGAGCGAAGGTTTTGTGAGACGAGTTCAAATGTGCGTAATACCTATGACAGAAAGGCACTTTTATAACGTTGGCAAAAGTTTTCGAGACAAGAAAGAAAGGATAATGCGCGAGGGAAATAGAAAATATGCCGGACCGCCAAGTTTACACTGCTACCCAATAGATGGCGCCAGTGTGTCCTCTCGTAGTAACAGATATTAAGAGGTTCAACGGCACTCTGTTCTAAAAAAGTCGCAAGTGTGTGAACAGGCCATTAGAGTTCAGCCATTCTCATCACTGCAGTGGTTTGACACGAGCCACTTCCAAAGTGTCCGCGAGGCATTGATTGTAACGAACCGAAGTCGAGTGCTCAGGCAGTTCAACATCTTGGGAAGAACCAGCGGCAAAGAAACTTGGATAAGAGTAAAGGAACAAGCACGAGAGTGCGGCGCCGTACTCTCGTGCTTGTTCCTTTACTCCTGTCCAAGTTTCTTTGCCGCTGTTTCTTCCCAAGATGTTCACCTAAAACCAACTAGCCCAACGCGTCACATTGCTCACATAGTTCTCGTGTCCAATCCATGAGCCGCGCTTGACAGTCATCAGGCGGGTGGTTTTAATCCCGTATTTACGTCATGAAGCTTTGTAAAGCCCAGTGTGAAAGAAATAGTCCCGTTTTATTCTCGCGATTTCACCGCATAGAAGCTTTTGAATCAGTGAAGGTTAGTGCGAGTATACTTGGGTCAGACTCTGCAAAGTCACGAACATTCCAACCCGATATTGTTTTATATTCACAGCGCTCCAGGCGAGCAAAACTGAATATTTCTAGCTTGCGTTTTGAACATGAGTCATTGCAGTTCCCTCTATAGTTTTTTTTTTTTTTTTTTGCTCCGTTTTATTATAAGTGCCATCGAGCAGATGCTACAATTACAGTGCTACAATAGACCTTTTGCTACATTACCCAAGCATCAAGGAGAATGCAGGGATCGGTGTGCCACGCGCCACACGCGCACGCCTTTTCCGTATAACAGATTCGAAGTAAATACCCAAAACAAAGCGTTGACAAACGCGCGTGCAAGATGCCATTTGTGTTAGGTATTTGCTTCAGAAAAGTTACTACTGCTGAGGCCAGCACGTGCGGCACGTGGAACACCAATCCCTGCATTCTCCTTGATGCTTGGATAATAATGCAATAGGTCTATTGCCAGCTCCAAGCTCTCAGTGTCTCTGCCAAGCACGTGCGCTCGTGCACTGAGAGCCCCTTTCAGGGGGAACATGTTTTGCAAGCAGCTTCAGCTTCGCTATCACGTAAAGTGACACATGCGTGCTCACGGAGTCAGCGAAAGAAAGCAATACTAATAATAAACATGAAAGGAATGTTTTATGGGACGCTGACGCCTCGAGCTGCATGAATATTCTCTTTTTCCTTTAATTTTTTTTCCTTAGACATTTTGTTATCGTTACTATGCCAATGCTGAAAGATGATTTTATTTGAACGTGGCATGTGTACAATCGGACGTTACAGCGCCGCTTTTATGGTCGTATCGCGTGGACGGTGCAGCCAGCATAACATGGTCGCGTCTTGCGGACGCGCTTGCACTCCCTGCCCGAGAACAACAAGATTGAAATATCTACAAAACCTCAGCCCAGCACGCCCGTGGTTTTTGCTTCGGAAAGCGAGTAAATCGCGCGCCATACACACAAACACTGAAAATGGAACCGGCCAGGAGACCATTTTTTTGGAAAGGTCTATAGTAGTTGTTCACAAAACGCCATATTGCTGAACGTTGTTCACAGCACGTGCTCAGAACATGATTCCATTTATCGTCTCCTAAAAGCAACGATTGTGATTGTGTGGAATGGACGTTGCATGTGCATACTGGTGCGTTTCTAGCAGGCAGTGAAACCAAGGCTATGGCTACCCGTGCACTCGCGGAGTTTGAGCATCGATCAAAGCTCAGCATGCCGCGCGGTATTCGCTTCTTTTGAAATCCCAGAAAAAGTTGTCCCCAAGCATCGTTTTGAGAATACGTTGAGAAAAACGTCCGACAAAATGGCCTCCACTCAATACCCTTCATACTACTACGATCTGTGTGGGTTATATGATCAGGGTCAGGGGGACGTAATATAAGGAATAATCGTCATTATAAGTCAGTTTATTAACTAAAAGTTATATCTTAACTTCTCAATTATTGACGATAAAGATGTGGTTTCAATCAGACACTTGCTGAGCGTCATCAAAGACCACTAAATGACTAATTTTAGAAACATTTGGGGCGCATGGATTGCGCGCTCGTGCGCTATGGTTACCGAGTCCTGCAACAAAGCAAGTGATGCGAAAACGCTGCCGCGCGTTTTCTCCGTCTCTTACCATCCGCGGTTTCATACCACCCGCAGTGCACCCGTTGCACCAGTGGTAACTTTAGAGCACCACACGTTTCTTCTTGTAATAATCCCTAGATTGATACTACAAACTGGTTGGTTAATCTAAAACATCGATTTAATCCGTATATAATTCCGTATATCCTCTTTTTCTCCTTCTCTTCCCCCTTTTTGTTGTCGTCGTCGCCGATCTGATTCGAATCCACTTCACTCTACCACGCTTAGACTCATCCATCCTTGAATGATATTGAAAGACATGTCCAATTGACGTTGTTTTCATGGTGTTCCTAGGCCCGATGTACCAAATGGTTGCTAGGACTCCTTGTTGCGTTGCTGTTTTTGGAACGCGGAATGGTCCGTCCAAGCATTTTCTTTTATTGAGTGGGGTGGGGGTCACGCGTCTAACTAGGAGAAGGTCATCAACCTTAAGCTTGGGGATGTTGGTGTTGTGGCGCTTGTCGAAGTTGTATTTCATAGAGTCTCTCTAAGTTCTGCTTTCGGCGTCACTCTTCAGTCTTTCTTCGAGTCGAACTTCTTTGATAGTCCCAGTTCGTAGTCTGCTGGAAGGAAAGGTGCTTCTCCGGTCGCTGCGAATTGTGGGCTGTGACCTAGGCCGGTCGTGAAATATCGGTTGTGGTGAGCAATGCTGCTTCGAGGCACAATTTCTATCCACCTGAAAAATCTTGATACAAGCTAATATACTGCTTTATGTCCCTGATTGAGCGTTCAGTCAAACCATTTGCAGCCGGGTGGTACGGGGCCGAGAACTTAACAAGAATGCCGTGCTTCTGTGCCCACTGTTTTAGCTTGTTGCTTCGGAAGACAGGTCCGTTGTCCGACCGGACTACTTTGCGGTTCTTAAAATTGTATCGACTTAAAGGGGTCATGAAACGCTTTTCCAACATTTTCCTGTTTCGCTTTCCTCCTCAACTCATAAATCCCGCATTCCACCAAACAGTTCAAGAAGACGAAAAGAAGCGAGGCCCCTCTCGCTCGGAGAGAGCCATTGTCCCCCTAGAAGATCAGCCCGTTGCTCAAAATTCGGACAAAAGTTTCTTTCCCTACCCCGTTCACCCCTAAGCTGACAGTGCTGTGGAAGCTACGTGCTCCTTGGGCTAGCCGCACTTTTGCCACGTGAGCGTGGCAAATGTGACTGCAGAGAATGAGGTCAGGTCATGAAACGGAGGCGGCTGATTGGTCCGGCAAGCGCGTAGCTTCCACCACAATATCAGCTTAGGGGTGAAGGGACTAAATGAGGTCCGGTCTCGTCTGACGTCAGTTTGGACCCGTTGAAGCGCTTTTGGGACCGCGGATGTATCACAGTGAAAAGGCAGAGAGGTTACGAAGAGGAGGAGGTACGAAATAGTCCGCTGTGTTTTCAAATTTTCGCACTGAAAGTCAGGCTTTTGACTTTCTACCTTTTTTCATTGGGCCCACTGAACGATGTGCTATTCGTAAAATCCCAATCTAAAATGATTTATCCCAACCCAAAAATCGTTTCATGGGCCCTTTAAGAGGGTAATTACGGCGTTCGCGCCCTCTTTCCCGGGCTTGCAACCACTGTTCTGGTGTATTCATCTATGATAAGCAAGAAGGCTTGCGTCTTTTTGACTCCCTCACCTTTCTCTTTCAACTCTGCAAAATCTAGATGGACAATTTCGAATGGTTTCTTCGAGTATTCTGGAAGCCTTATCTCATCCAAGGTTTGTCTGAACTTGACTTTGTGCAACTGGCAGCGATGACACAATTTCACGTACAGTTTCGTATTGTGCTCCATGTTCGGCCATGAGAACCTTTTTGTTAGTTTCTTGTATGTCCTCCAAAATTTATCATGGCCGCCCGACGCTGGGCTGTCGTGGTAAAGCATCAGAACTTTGGGGAAAAGAGAGCTGAGAACAAGGCACCTTCCACCTTTGAATGCCAAAGTTTCGGTCCCTTCTCAGAGTTTCGCTTCATTTATGGTTTCTGGATTGCCTACGTTCGGTGAAATGAACAATCTCGATGAGGCATCCGCATCTGTCAGGCAGACCCCGGACCGGTGAGATGTCTCGACGTCAAACTGTTGAAGCTCGTTCATCCACCTTGCTAACGTTTCTTTAGGCTGAGGCTTGTTTAGCAGATGTGTGAGGGCTTGATGATTTCTGAAAAACTTAAATCCTGCTCCCTCCAGGTATCACCGGAAGTACCTCACAGCTTTGAGGATCGCTAGTGCTTCCTTCTCAGTAGTAGTGTAGTTCGATTCAAACTTTGAAAATCGGCAGCTGTAGTAGCCAGCGACTCGCATTTGGGACATCATATACCCGCTGGTATAGGACAGCTCTTCCTTCGTGTTCAGTTCAGAAGGAAGTCTGAAATCGGGTATACAAAGAACCGGGTCAGAAAAAATGATCAGCACTAAGCTACGAAATACTGTCTCACATTCGTCAATCCACTCAACCTCGACAACGTTCTTCATCAGCCTGGTCAGACACTTTGTTCTCAAAGCGTAGTCCTCAATAAATACTCGAAAATGTCCAGCGAGCCCTAGCGAAATTCTCAAAGAATACACGATGGATAGTGTGACCATTTTCGAAACTCTGATGACGTCCTTAGTACTCTTCGTGGAACCATCAAATACCCGGCCCAGAAATATTACCTTCCCCTGGAAACACTCACTCTTTTTACAGTTATATTTTAGGCGGGCCTCACTTAGTGCTGAAAACACCTTCTACAAGTGTTCAACATGTTCCTCTTTTGATTTAGAATAAATTAGGACATCATAGATGTACACCTGGCTAAACGTGCGGATGTGTTGGCTCAGAACTGTTGTCATCCTTTTCTGGAACCATGCAGGGGAATTTTTCCAGTCAAACGGTAGTCGGTTGTATCCATACAAACCGAAAGGTGTAGTGAAGGGCGTGTACAATTTTGTGTCTTCGGCTAACGGTACCTGCCGGAAGCCTTTACAGAGTAAGGATGCCAGAAACCTGGCAGCCACCCTCTGTAGAACGGGTGGATGCCAGAAACCTGGCATCCACCCGTTTCATCAATAATTCTGTCAGTTCCTGGCATCGCGAAAAAAATCAGGGCTGTCTGTTGGTTGAGGGCGCGATAGTCCGTACACCACATAAAGGACCCGTCTTCTTTAGGGACGATGGTCACTGGTAAGGCAAATGGTGGAACCGAAGGTCGGATGTCCGCCTTCAACATCATCTGTAGTTCCTCTTTCAGCCATGACTTCTTTTCTCTTGTCATGTTGTACGGCTTTTTACGAATAACGTTCTTGTCGGTGAGCACAAAAGGTGGTGGTGACACAAAACAGTTCTGGATACTTCTAACTAACCTCTTGTATTGTTCAAACAAGTTTCAGTTTTCGTCCTTGAGTTTTTGAGAGAAGTGAACTGTTGCTATCAGGTTGTCTTTCAACCGAGACTTGGTTATTCCAATAGATGTTGATCCTGAGTTGCCTCATGTCAGGCCTAGACGAGAGAAAGTCATATTCTACCCCTTCCAAAAACCAGTGCTGAAGTCTCAGCACTTTGCCTTTGAAACACAATTACAACGTTAATCCGATTATAATGAAGCTGTCGTTTTCCGTCATGCCTTTCTACGCGGACAGTTTTTCCGCTGTAAACAGTGCCAAGATTGGCCCCGGTTTCGTTGATGATAGAAATCGATGCTCCACTGTTCACCGATGCCTGTGTTTTTTACCCGTCCACTGTGATTTCGATGTGTAATAAACTTTGTTTATTGCACATCGAAGGTTTGTCGTCGGGTGGGACTGTTCCCCCTCTTTTATTTGTTTTTTGCTTCTTCTTCCCCCGTGCGAGGGCAGTTTTCCATGGGACCAGCCGGTGTTGCAACCAGGTTTGCAGACCGGTTCCAGTCGTAATGAACCTTTTTCATAGTTTCGCCACGATCGTGGCGCGCCCTCGCGGGGATCGTTCTAAACATTTTTGGTGGCTCCGGGACCGTCTCTCCGTCGTCCGCACCAGACCTGGCTTAATTGCCTCCCGGTCCATAAGTTTACGTGTGTTCTGTGGTGGCGTTGTTCCGTCCTTCACTAATCTGAATATGTCTTTCTGTCGTCGCTTCGCGTGCATATTTATTTCAAAATGGCTGAGAACGACCTGGAGGACTAACAAAAGTCAATGTCTAGGATACAGAGGACCTCGTTAATTTTTACACCTTCAGGGATGGATAGACCGCTGACGCCGCATCGGTTCCTACCATCGACTCGGAGTTAGTTGATCGTCACAATTCGGTGTCGCGTCTTGGAAGCAACCAAGAAAGGCGTCGGCTTTCAAAGCAGAGTCGCAGAGTGTTATGTAAGGAAAATAATGGTGACCAGTTGGGACCGCCCCAACCATCCACCTTGTGCGGAGCTTGTGAGCTCCGTTTATGAGGCCCGGCCACTACAAACAGCTGATTTTGCCTTTCCTTGATTGCTTAAATATTCAAGCTTATCGCGTCCGTCACTTCGCCGTCCTGTGTACCGCGCGAGCGCACGGGGCATCGCCGTATTCGGCAATGTGTAAACAAACTCGGACGGTGCAAAATCTGGGCCGTCTCGATATCGCGAAGGATTGCCTGCACCGTCAAAAAGTAAGGAACGGTATGTTAGAAGCAATCCATCTTTGAATTCGGCACGTTTACGAACCTTCGACAAAGTGGGCCGAGCAAACAGGGGGAGTTCACGGTTGGTTGCCAAGAAATTCCATCACGGTTCTGTCGCCGTAAGGCTCAAATTCGTTTCGCTCGCTTTTATTGCTTTGCCATTTTTTTTTTTTTTTTTTTTATGGCAAGACCCGATCGTGTATTGCGCACGCCTGAAGAACGGAATGCTTTATGCTGTTACTTTTTTAATTGAGTTCCGGGTACGCCATGATTACGACACAACCTCGTGTGCACGTTTACTAATAACAAAAAATTATCTATTCACTAACACTCTCATTTTTAATTATTAAACCCGAGACTGAAGTAGGAAAAGGAAAACACAAAGGAAAAACGGGCAACGTCTCAAGAGACATTGCCTGTTCTTTTTCTGTCTCCTTTTCCATTTTCCTTTTCCTACCCCGATTTCAGGTATAACGTCATTTTCACATTTACTGCATTTTAGTTAAAAACAGAATGTCCCGCCGTCACATTGATGATCCAGCCACCTGACACGGGGGACTCTCGTCATAGGTTTTTGAAAGCAGGGCAAAAAGGGCGGGGTTTTTGGCATCGGGTGATATCGTGCACCACCCGCCAAAGGCTGCTAGAGCTTTATAAAATTTGGCATTTTGTCAATGTTTGCTGCTACTTGTGCAACACTCTGCTGCGCGGTGGTGATGCATGACGACTATGAAGCCAAGCCGCGAGAATAGCGCAGGAGTCAAGCCTAACCAGCACTGTCTGAGCGATCGAGCGGACGAGAGAGCCACCAAAAACGGCGCCTTTCCCTTTCCTCCTCTCTCTTAGAGTCGGCGCATGCGCCCAGCGATCACTGAAAAAGGTCAATTACGCCGCTATGGACGATTGTATGGACGATCGTGTTCTCTACCCATTGCGTCTTGAGTCGTTCAACTGCTCTGGTAGTGATATTTATCAGCCAGTGGGTTGGGCAGGTCGTGAAGACACGAAAGTAGTGCTTCAGCCGACTTTGTTGATCTTACTTGAACTTTCTTTTCCTGGTCTCGTGAAAGCCAATGGGTGATTAAGGTCACTGTTGTAGGAGGTGGTAGTCCTGGTTCAGCAAGTTGAAGAAGTCTTTTCTCGTTGAAGTACCCCAGTGGAGAGCCTGATCGGAACTTGAAGAAAATCGTGCAGTCCCATCTCTCTACAGCGTTTTCCTGAAACCTCTTCGAAAAGCTGTCTTTCCAGTTGCTCCAGCTTGCCGCGGGGTGGTCGCTCAGGTGCGGGTCATATCATTTCTTGGCGATTTCCTCAAGATAAAGACACATGTTCTTAATCCCATCTTCTTCGATTACCCACTTGTTCGTTTCTGCGGCACATTCAAAACAATTAATCCAGGCATCTGTACTCGAAGATAAACCATCGAAAACATCTGGCTTGACGAGCTCCAAACGAGGTCGTTGTGGGGCTTTGCGTGCCGAGACGATCCCTCCCATTAGTTTGGTTTGCAGCGCCATTTACTGTTGCTGCAACTGTAGTGACTCTATCGTGAGTGCTACAGTAGAAGCTGACGTGTCCGGGCGATCTAGGTGACGGAGGTTGGTTTTTAGAACCAAGTCTTTAAATGCCGAAAGCTGGATATTTACCTTAGCCGACCCTTTGCTGATGAGTTCCTCGGATGAGAGCATGGCCTTTTGAAAAACCAACTCAATGAGCGCCGGAGTGCTGACGTGTCCAGGCAGCTGTCGTTCATCATCGTCTTGTTGGTAGCTTACGAAGACCACTTCGTTGTCTGCCGTTTTATCCACGGTAAAAGTTACCCACATGTTAGTTCCTGCTTGAGAATCCTGTCGACTGCGTCAATTTGGGATAATTCCTAGATTGATATTACGAACTCGTTGGTTAATCTAAAACGTCAATTTATTCTACATTATTCCGTACATCGTACACCTCTTTTTACAGCGGAGCTGTTAAGGGCTAGTTTCCCCAGGAACGTGTTCCCCGCAAAGAAATGAAGACACCGAACTCTGGGCATCTACCGCCATCTATGAGCGACGGCGGCAAGCCACGTATCTGGTTGCCGCCGTCGCTCATAGATGGCGGCAGCCTTTCCACTCTGGCTTGCCGACTTTCGGCCGGCCATCACTTTTTATTGTACAGCTTTTTTTTTCTTTACCAAAGTGGAAAGGCTGAAAGTTTTTCTCCTTCGCTTCCCCCTTTCGTCGTCGTCGTCGCCAATCTGATCCGAATCCACTTCAATTCCTACTTAGGGCGAAACTTTTATAATTTTGTCTCAATTTCTTGTTGTAGAAAGCGCCTGTTGATTCTCACCCCGAACGCTCGACGCTCGAACCTTCTGGGCCGAATTTTCGCGATTCCGACGCAGACTAGATAAGAAGCCGCCGTGACCTTGTCGAGTCAGTCTCGCTCTCGCTTGCTCTTACGCCGCCAAATCGCCACCCGCTTTTCCGCTTCCTCGACGTTTTTTGTTTATTGTGTCCGTCACAAGTCCGCCGGAAAAACCTTTATTTTCAGTTCACTCTTCATCCTCTCGTCACTCACATTCGTGGCAATATTATTTAGCAGTGTGTGTTGTCGTAGTAGAGTGACATATGCTTTCTGTTTTTGTTTGTTTCGCAGTTGGAATTCCTTTTTAATTTTGGAAAATGGAGACTTTTCTCGTATAACACGAAACTGCCTAGACTATACACACTCTCAAAACTCTAGAATACGTGTAGCAGAAACTTTATAGAGAACTCTGTAACCACGTTCGTCTGAAGAACGAAATATACGGTCCTATTTAGTTATACTGAAAACTTTGCTGCAGCTCCCGCTATGGCCACATTTGCTTACAAGAACTCTTTCTATATCCAGAGATTGCCGACGCGTTTTAACGCGAAAACCTAATTTAAACGGTATTAGTGCACACGCCGAGAGAAGAGAGAAGATACAGGAAAGAGCGCTACTCACAACTACATTTAATGAGATGAAGAGAAGGAAAAACATCGTAAAGCATCATTGCCCACATTAAAAATGAAAAAAGAAAAAAATGAAAAAAATATTAGGTTGTTCTCTCGCGGACACATGCTCCAAACACCAGATCATTCATTTAAACACCAGATCCGTTTTCGGCCGTCACGTTGCCATCATGCAGGGTGGTTTGCATAAATATTGGCGCGTGCGTGCTCTTCATTGTCAAAGATCAAGACAGGCACCTCATCCGTAGTCGGCTGTCGCATTGTGATCTTGCTTGAAGTTTCGCGGCAACCGTGGTTTGTGCTGGTTCTTCATTGTGGGTTTCAAAATGTCCATTTCCTTGTGTGTAAGTAACACTGATTCAGCACGGATGCATTCCTTATCAGCAGATAGGACATGGTAAGCTTCCAGCACCTCGCGAGTCAGTTTGGCTTTGTGCCTCTCTAGGATGCTTGTCTCCCCGAATAGCGGACTGCAATTGCACTCATTGAACTGTGTTGCAAAATGTCCTCCTACTGTGGCTCTCAAAGAGTAATCATGTTCGCGTAGTCGATCGCTAAGGCATCTGCTCGTCTGACCGAAGTAGCTCTTGCCACACGAGAGTGGTATATTATATACCACGCCTGAAGCCTACGGTAGAAAAGGCTTGGCATGTTTCTTAGTGCACCAGTGCTTTGTAGCACCTTCGGCTAGGAGGTTTACTCTAGAACGAATTTGACTCATTTTTTGCCTAGCAGAAAAAAGCTCGGACCCCATAAAGACTTGCTACGTTTTTTTGTTTTTTTTTATTCTATTTTATTATTGTGCGAGGTCTTGTGGATATGCGGAATTACCACTGGTCTTGTTTTGCCGATATCAGTTTCGTTAAATTGGAGGCATTTTGCCTTTTTCAACAAGGTGTCGCCAGATTAGCCAGTAGTGGTAACGAATAGCTGGCTTTTCTGAGTCTCTCGACCTGCATTCTGAAGCTGGCTCCCATAGTGTGGAAACACGATTTCATTAGCGCAGAGCCCGACAGGTTACATCAATGCCCTTCTTGACGATCTTAGAGTGAGCTGACCTATAACCCAAAATTGTTTTCTTGGAGCGTGGGCAGTAGGACCAGCACACATGCGTGTCACCCAGGTGGAGCGAAAGGTCTAAAAACTGAAGGACATTTTCTTGAGGGATTTCATATGTAAACCTAAGGCCCCCTCCATACTCAGTAAAGGTCGCCAAGATATGATTCACCTGTGTGTGCACAATTTCGCTACCTTCAAGAACAACCAGGAAATCATTCATGTCGCGGGCCACCTTGTTAACTCTTTTACTTTCAAGCGCGCTTTCAATGGCACAGTCTACCGCTCACGGGTAAATATCGCTGAGGAATGGGGCTACGCAGGAATCAATACATACTCCTGACTTTTGTAAGAAGCACCCATCCCACCACCCAACAATTATGGACGTTATATAAAAATGTAACAGCTCTAAAAAGCTCTCAGTTGATATTCCACTATAGCCTCTGAAGGAGAGCTCTCCATTGGCTTCAATGCATTTCTTCACCGACTCCAATAATTTTCATGTGGTAATGAGTAAAAGAGGTTCTCTACATCAATACTGAATGCAGTACCTATCTCATGGCTTTTTATTGGAGGTATTCAACGATATCCTCAGAATTCACTACTCTGAATGGGTCATGTATATTTAAAGATGACAATGTTTTTGGAGTTAGGAAGCCACTTGCCTTTGCCAGGAGCCTTTTTCCGTGACAATCGCTCGAAAAGGGCTTCCTTCTTTGTAGTCTTTACGCTGAAGAAGACTTTCAGATGTAACTTGTCAGCCTTCCTAACTCTAGCGGCTAACTGAGTTAACGATAGACGTTCACAAATACTTTTTGCTTTAGTCCGGGTTTTCTTTTTGTCCACTTTCACCTGTTTGAAATTTTTCTTTAATTCTGTCAAGGCCCTATCATTGTACACGTTTTCTGGTAGAACCACCAAATTGCTCTTCCTTCTCTGATAATAAGACACGTATTCCATTATTACCCACATAATCCACCAACAGCTTAAAATGCCCTACAGGTCATCTCGTCTGCTGAGGATGAAGACTATCAACACATTCCGAGATTCATCGAAATCGGAGCGTCTCCATTGTCCTCTAGGTAATTTTCTTTGCTAGTGTGATCAGCTCCGGTGGGCTCATGACAGGCTCAAAACAGTATTTAGGGTCAACCTCTAACCGCTGCCTATATCCGGTCGCATCCTTACCTCGCCCAGTGTTGTGAAGAGGTCCACCTTGGAGGGCACCGGTTCTTTTTCTTTTTTGGTCGGCAGATGAGGCCTAATACTTTCCTAGAGAAACTCCGTAGAGTCTTTTGCTGTTTTGGGCATAGCCCAGTAGAACCCTCTTCGTTGTCGTTCATTGCCATTGCCTGAAAAACAGGCCACTCTCAATCAGTCTCTCAGGAACCTCTCCCAGCGCCAGTATTGGGATCGTAGTATCCGGCAAATACTTTATCGAATGTCCAAGTGAAGGAACCAAAAAACCACACAAACCCCTGAGTTCGACAGGACATGTTTAGATGTTCAAAAACAAACTGGCCCATTTATCAACCCTTGTGCGAAAACCTGACTTGCCCCATTGAGCGCAAAATCGAAGTAAAGAGCGGTAAAAATGCAATTGCGCGGCACGCGCCGCTTAATCGTGTGCTCAAGGACGACGCCGTTCTTAGCTTCGTCCTTGTGGTCGTCCTAGAAGTCCTCCTTGATCTGTGGGACTTTAAGAAGAGGTCGTCCTAGAGGTCGTCTTAGACCTCCAGGACGACCTCGCTTGTCAGAGTACATGAAAAACAAGTGGCGGCGCTGGCGTTGTGCCCGAAAGATTGCAATTGGCCGTAAAAATACGTCATCAAGCGTCATTTAACGTGATGTCATCTAGCATCATCATACGTCATCAGTGTGATGTCACCAACGGAGCGCCGTGTGCAAAAGGCGCGCTTCGGACTCTATTTGTGCTCGTTGTGTGCTTCGTGCGCTGCACCGTGAGGCGACCGCGTCTAGATATACGGCCTCCACATCGGCAGCAGTGTCTACATCTACGGCGGCTTACACAGGCAAACGTGGCCGCCCACGCATATAAGCCACAGCCTCCTTAAGTGTCCTCTTCTAGGCGTCGTTCTCGACGTCGTCCTCTAGGCATCATTCTCGATGTCGTCCTTAAGGTCGCCCTTGAGGTCGTCCTAGAAGTCGTCCTCTAAACGTCGTTCTCGACGTCGTCCTAGAAGTCGTCCTTGAGGTCGTCCTCGAGGTCGTGCAAAGTCGTCCTTTAGGTCATCCAAGATGTAGTCCCAGACGCCATCCTTGACGTCGTCCTCAACGTCGTCCTAAAGGTCGTCCTAGACACCGTACTTGGCGTGGATCTCCAGGACGTCGTCTTCGACGTCGTCTTATATGACGTCATAAAATTTAATGCGTATAGAAACAATAGTCGAAAAAATTTCTCCCGCGGGACTGTAATGCTTTCACTTTCGTGTGATATGCTTATTTTGTTTACCGATTTTACAATACAACTGGTAGCAGCGTGCAAAAACACAAGGACAAAGGGAGGAATGCACAAGACGTGTTTTTGTGTTTGTGTTTTTGCGCTCTGCTACCAGGTGTATACAATCATGAACACACTCACCTGCATCGCCACATTGATCCGATATTAGAAGTTTGGGTTTTGATCTAGCTGCCTGCTCCTGCTGGTATAGGTTATACCCTTGGAATGTTTTATTTACATTAACTTTCTGCTTCGCTTTGCTGGAGTTATGTACTAGTTTGCCCTGCAACAGTTCTGCATTTTCGTTCTTTTACGGGTCATATCAGCATCGTTGTTCCAGGAGTTTCTTCTCTTTTTTGTGTGTAGACCTATATGCTTTAGTTTCGTATTAATGTATAGTAAATGCAATATTTAACTTACTTATCATTTACTTCTTAGACTTAATGGTCCGCTCACTCGTTCATACATTTAGTCAATTTATTGGAGAAGAGCAGAAGTAAAAGAAATGTTTATTTGTTGATGAACATTTTTTATTTATGCATTTTATTCTTGTGAAAAACAGTGTAGGTCAAGCTGTTCATGAAGAGCAATTCAAAAAGGAAAATGAACACGTCACAGCCTTAGTGCCCGTACTCCGTGACGGGCTTTTTTAGAGCGCAGCTCTTAGGGGCCCGTTCCCGGCATGAGCGCCGTCGGCGTAACCAAGGTCATCCCAAGGTCACGTGACCCCAAGGTCACGTGACCCCTCCCAAGGTCATCTCAAGGTCACGTGACCCCACGTGACCCCCTGAAGGTCACGTGACCCGCAAGGTCACGTGGGGTCATCTTGGGATCACGTGACCCCCAAGGTCACGTGACCCCTCCCAAGGTCATCTCAAGTTCACGTGACCACAAGACCCCACGTGACCCTTTGAAGAGGGGTCACGTGACCCCTCTGAGGTCACGTGACCCCTCTGAGGTCACGTGACCCCCGAGGTTACGTGGTCTCCTCCCCAAGGTCACGTGACCCCCGAGGTCACGTGACCGCTCCCAAGGTCATCTCAAGGTCACGTGACCCCAAGGTCCCCACGTGACCCCTCTGAGTTCACGTGACCCCTCTGAGGTCACGTGACCCCGCGAGGTCACGTGACCTCCAAGGTCACGTGACCCCCTGAGGTCACGTGGGGGTCACCTTGGGGGTCACGTGACCTTGAGGTGACCCCCATGTGACACCCAAGGTCACGCCTCCCCGAGGTCACGTGACACCCCCCCCCCCCGAGGTCACGTGACCCCCCCCGGAGCATATTAAAGGATGAGGGGAGGAGGAGGAGAAGGAGGAGAAGGAGGAGGGGTCTACCCTCCCCTCAGTACCCTTCACTCCTCCTCAAGAGCTGCGCTCCAATTCGGCGTTACAGGGGTTTGTAAACGGCTTTCACTTTTTTTTTTTTTTTGACCAGCTTAACTTTTTATTGCTCACTGTCTTGTATCTTTCCCCTTTTGATTGTTCCTTGAGTCACAGCCTTACTTTTTCGCTGGAACAAAATAACCAATAATTTTCATCATTCATACAACGATAATTTTTCCAGAACCTTGCAGCACATACAAATCTGGCGTTTGAGAAAAATAAAATAAATCAAAGACGAACAGTCTTTCAGGTTGCGAGCCAACAATAAGTGAACGCTCCATAACCTTGGATCCTTCCCAGAGTCTGCTATTTCCTTAGGACTATACTGGTGAAGGAATTTGTCGGTCCTTGGTTTCCACAGATCTATTCCTTTCTCATGAAAGTTAGACCGAACTGTATTTGCAAGCGCGATTGCTGCTTTCACAGTTTTTTGCTTACCATAAGTGGAAACGAAATGCATCAGCAGCTGTAAACTGCAGTTTCGTGAAAGTTTCTTAAACTCGTATTGATAGCGTTTGGGAAAATTTAAATATAAGGTTAAATTAAGGAATATGTTCTGCCAGCTCTGGCTATTCCTTGGCAAGCATGCCCCACGTTTTTTTTTTTTTTTTTTGCTAACATTTTAGTGTAAAAAAAAATTTGAGTCTTCTTATTTCAGGCGGACCTAGTTCTTCGCATCTGTACGCTGTATCAGTTCCTGTAATGCCATCTGAGGTGTGCACCCGGGAAAGTCTGGCCAGTTACGATTCCACGATTATGTTCTGCGCCGCAGGCCCCGGAAGGGAATCGTGCCAGGTGAGGGACGTCCGGCAGGTTTAGGCTTATCTCGCGCGAATTGCAGCAGTATAGGGTTCTCTAATCTCCCTTGAATGAAATATTAAACTTTTAAATGAGGACTACGACGGTCTGCCCTGCACATAACTGACGGGCTGCATAGTGGCACATCAAACTGCAAGCAGGCATATTGGGTTCATTCAAGGTTAGTCTTTAGATGAGGTTTTAAATGCAACGATACCATTTTAAGTAACGCGTTAGTCATTAATTGACTTGGATATAGTGGTATATGTATATACTACGGTGACCCAAGTGGATGTACGCAGAGCATATCTTTCTAAACTGCACATATGAACCTATAGTCTTTTTTAAACTTAGTAGGAAATATAGCAAAGAATGCTTGCCGGGTTTTTGCTATTTTTATTTCATAACAAATAAACTAGTTTAAACTACATGGTGGATGGCATTGGCTCATGTAAGCCAACAACTTAGTTGGTATAACCTAGAGTTTGTCGTTACCTTTTCTGACTACAATGCAAACAAAGCACCGATGTAGCGTTCGTATATAGGGTGACTTGGGCGGTCCAGCCGTGCAGAAGGAAAACGGTTCATCCACCCTCGTCGGCGTGGTCTCGTACGGCGATCCCTGTGGACCGGCTCCGGTTGTCTACACCAGGGTGTCAGCCTACGCTGTCTGGATCCCTGAGAACATCGCCAAGCTACAGTCATGAAAGCAAGCTCTGTCTTCAAGAAAGAGCAATACATATTCCGAAATACATGGATGGAAATAAATCGATAAAACCTCCAAAAGCTGCAGCGTCATTTATCCAAGGCCTTTTAATCTTGGGCGGCACCTTTTAGCATGCATTGGACACAAGTACTGCTTCAGCACTCGGCGAAAACTGGAGCCCAATCACAAGCTTCGTGCACGGAGCGACGTCCAAAATATAGACGCCAGCTGTATTGATTGATGAATTATTGAAAACGGTATAATATTAAATTGTGTTTTATAACTGGCCTATGCAGCACCCAAAGGTCGCAGACAATACGCAGCGTTAGAACGAATCTAGCCGGGAGCGCTTGCATATTTGCAAGCGATCACCAGGAGGATAAAAGTCACCAGCTGTAAAACTAAGTTCATTCGCGACATTATTGTTTTATTTTACTTTATAGTGGGTGTCGTCATTGGTAAAATAAAACTGATTTTGGATGACCACTCTTAAAACAAGGCAGCTGAAGAAGGAACCACCAGCTCCAAAACGTTCCGGATCGCTTTTGTTAAAGCACGGCTTCAAGCATCACCAGCGTTTCAGACGTTTGTGTTCGTATCAAATATAAATAGCCCTGCCTCTAGACACAACTTCCGAGTCGTTTATTCTCAATTTCAATAAGCGCGCTGTGACGCTTGTCACTTTTTATATTTTATAACAAGGCTGTAAATACTATAGCCGCGTGTCTGTCTGAGATGGCTCTCAGAGTAGCAAAAAGGGCTCACGAGTAAAGAGCGATTAATAACATTAATACACCTCTCGAGGTGAGAGGTCTCAACCCCACATCATTAGTGATCACCGTACAAATATTCGCACGGTGATCACTTATTTTGCGCTCGTAACAACGAGAATGCGTGCAGTTACTTCGTGATTCCTAAGCCGTTTTTTTTTCTGTTTTTTTTAGGCGTATTACGAAGGGTCGCCCGGAGAGTGAAACCTTCAAAACAAAAATATCATCTACAAACCTAGAAACACGCAACGGTCCGGGGTTAGACAAAAAACAAAGACGAAGTTCCGCGAAAAACTAGGTTTTGTGGCAGCTGTCCGTGACCCGCTCTCAGTCCTTAACAAACCAAACACGATCGACCACTCAATCCATTGCCACCTTCAAATAAGCGTCACGGCGGCAAGGCTAAGCCACCTGACAGCCATCATTCAGCAATGTCTCGAGCACCAGCAACGACTTAAGGCAGAACTAACTCGGTTGCTCGCCTATATAAGTCATTCACCTGCTCACCTTTCACATTTGTGATCACGATGTTCTATACGTTGGAATGCGTCACGGCGCTCAGCTTCATCTGCGCCGCTCAGCTTCAGCTGCGCCGCCGTGGGTTCTGGAGTTTTGCACGGAATTTACAGTTAGTACCAGCTTCATTTTATATACGAGAGAGTGTAACAGGTGGAGAAAGTTGAAGGTGCAACTTGAAGTGGCTCCTAAAGCCCCAGCACTTGAAATGTCGTAGTAGCAGAAAAAAAAAGGACAAGGGAGGGTGAGAGTCAAAATAAACAACGGATAAGGAAAGAGTTTTTGATATCAAAAGGTTATAAAATAAAAATATATCAAGTCTAATTATGTTATATCAAAGTGTGAACAAGCCTGCAGTAATAGAACTCACGCAAAATGGACGTCCAGGAGAAACTAATACTAACTTGGCTGCTGCAAACTGGCGATACGACGTGAAGCATTGAGCAATAAGACACGTGAAAAATTTAGTATGATTTGCAATGAGTTCAACGAATCTCATTTTTTAGCAGACAAAAACGCAACAGACATACATGGGGCGTTTTCTGGAAAAGTAGTGAGTGTGACCGAGACAAATTGGACACAACAAAAAAACCTAAAGATGCTATAAATGTTCAACCAGCCGCTTCCGTCCTGCGTAGTTCGATACATAAAATTATCAAGGCAGCAAGGGAAAGCAGTATTATAGGAGCAATATATAAAAAGGGGGAAATTTAAAAATCCATTCGCCGAGTAAGATTTTTTAGCAATCATGACCAAGATCAACGTTATTGTCTATTCGACTGTTCAGTGTGATTTCGAGTGTGAACCTCAGCATCACAAGCGTGGAAAAAAGAAAATTGGGATCACGGCCATTTATTAACGGTCGATTTTGTTTCTTTTGTCGCCCACTTACAGGCGGAAAGGTGTTTCCCGGGCTGAATTGTTGTTCTAGATGTCCGCTAGAAGTTTACCGCTCGACCTGCTCCGTGCTCGTTCCATTCGAATCGGCGATCCGCAGGACCACCTGCATCGCCCATAAACAATTGACAAATGACTCGGCAGGGTGCCTGCGTTCTCTCCTCCCATTCTGTGCACACATTTCTTGAGATCACGTGTAGGTTCCGAAACACTTTGTTTGAGAACCTATGGATTCCCAGTTGACGGATTCGAATCCCGGCCAAGATGCTCGTCATCTGAAAAAAGATTTTTTTTTTTTAGACCGCTTTGATTAAACGAGGTTTCGGTTTCAGATGAAAAGGTCCTTACCCATATGGTCGAAACTAATCCGCAGTCTTTCATTTGAACGTGTCAGATGACCTACGTTGGTTTTGCACATAAAACCCCCAAATAAGACTTTTCCAACCAAGTTTTGACAATCTCTTCGTTGCGGGATTGACTGCGGAGGAGAACCTGTACCATTAGCCATGCAGCGGTGATCCTGCAAAATGTACGGCGGCACAATACCAAGTTGAAACCGGTGGAAATAGGAATCCATTTAGTTTGAGTTTGTAGCATAAATTCTTGAACCCCCCCCCCCCCTCCCCGCAACCGACCTGCGTTGGCTTGCACATCCCTCGTTACACATGTACAAGTTTTGACCTCAAAGCGGCACTAAAAATAACAGAATTGTCTAACGGCGGAGGGCTGCGAATTTTCCACTTTATGTGGTAAATGAAGCTACTTCACACTAAACTTTTTCAAACTTTTTTTCAAAATGGGTTTTCGTAGACTTACACCCATTGAACTAATCGGCATTCTTATCTCGCGTAATACAGCAAGTGGACGATGCTGTTGCAGGAATCACCCGTCATTTCTGAAGGGTGTAAAAAGGGTCTGGAAGGTGGACGCTGCTATACAGTGTGGCGAGGAGACAACACAGCCGCTTCTGATAGCTTTATAACGAAGATTTTATTAATTAATATGTATCGTAGAACTATTGCCTGCACTTTGTGTTGTACTTGCCTTGTATAAGGATATGCAAACCTTGAACTTCAAAAGAATGTGTTTTTGTATGTAATATTGAAGAGGAAGATCAGCGTACCATATGTGTTCTTATTAATTGCCAAGGCAGTCACAGGTTGATGAGCACCTCTGAGTCGCCAAGCACTGCATAAGGCGGTGGAGCAGTGGGGGTCGTGACACCAGTTTTGACCCTGTAGACTGTAGACTGTATGGCGGCGCATGGAGTGCAGAACCAAGAAAGCAGCAGAATATATGTGTGAAGCATAGGCCTCCTGCGTTGAAGCTTCGAACAAACTGCGGCTTCCTCTGTTTGCGTAGTACTCTAGGTAGTACAAGCTCATATGATTTTGCCTTGCACTACTTCTGACGTCCTTGCTGAGCTTTTTTTTTTTAATTTTCTTGTATTGCTGAAAGACGAAAACACACCTTTCGACATGTGAAATTGGCTAGATTCAACGCCGTAGAACAATCCGAACTCCGACATTCATGCCACAAGCGCTAGGGTACGCGTCTTACATTTCTTTGGGAGGGAGGAAAAGAAGAGGGTGATATGTGCAGCGCTTCCATTGGTCCGGAGCGCTGACGTACGCACGCGCCATCCTCTCTCCCTCTCTTTCTCCCCGACGTTGACAAACTGACAGACACCGGGTTTTCATCAAAACGAGCGTTCACGTTTTCGTCAAAGGAGCGCCGCATAGCTGGTGCGGAGCCAGCTGCGCGTAACGAGGCGCCTCGCGCCGCACAGCTGGCTCCGCGCACCCGCGCGCGGTAGAATGCGTGCGTGCTTAGTTGCCGCTCTGCCGTCGCCGGATGCTCTTCCCTCTGGGGTTCCGTAGTATTGCGGTGAGTGGGCTCTCATGTGTGTGCGTGTAGTCAAAACGACGGATGCGGTTCCCTCCACGAGTGATATGGACGCGGTACCTTCCACGAGTCGTATAGATTTGGTTCTTTCCGCGACTGATATGAGTGACCGTATCCAAGGGCGTCGACGCACTTTAGGCAGACTACAAAAAACGGCTGAAAACATTTAGAGGAAGGTTCATTGGTGGATACTTAGGGAACGCGTTAGAGTGACAGATGGAAAACGCCACAGCGTCCCCATTGGGAAACGCTAACACTGACTCTCTAACGAGGCCAAACAAAGGATGCAAAAGAGAAACCCCAAAACAGAAAACTGAAGGGGTCAACGTTTCCCACAGGGGTGCGTGTTTGACGTTTTCCAAGGGTCGAGTTAACGCATTCCCTATAAACTATAAATCCTCCAATAGATCTTCCTTTTTAATTTTTTTTATCTCTTCTTTTGCCGCGCGCGAAACGGCGCCTTTTTACCATGAAGGTAGGCTCAACTGGCGCTAGTGCCTATGCGACTTCTGTGAAGCAAATTAAAGCAGACAGCAGCCAGTCTGCTTTTCCGGTGCTCCTGTGCATTCCTATCAGAAAACGCATGTGCATTTTGTCTCTTCGCCGGAAAACAACACAGATCACTCTTGTTATTTCGGTGGTACCGATTTGTATGCACCTTTGTTAACATTGTAAAAGTGTAATTTCTTTAGTTACAGTATTTTTCTTCACCAGTGAACGATGTTAATCTTCGCTATATTTAAATCCCTGACCTCTGTTCCATAGCAGGTGCGTAAAAATGAGAGATTATTCTAGGCAATATAACAATCGAAAGGAATGTAGAGTGTGTTCAAGGTTCGGCAGTATTCCGGTGGCGCTTGCTTATATTCCGGTCCTTTCACTCTAAAGGATAACAACCCCGTCGTGCATATTACGAGCAACTAAAATACTCAAAACGTAAAGTTTAAAGTGTGGTTTTGAAACGTGTTTGATTTTTATGATATCCTGATCTGCAACACTGGCGCGAACACGGCGTTGGCACTTTTCAGCATGAGGGACGTGCAAGCCAAACAAAGGAAAGACATCTGGAAAACCAAGATAGAGGGCAAAAACTACGCAATAACACTGAATAAGTACCTCCATGTGCATGCAGATGATAAAGATAACTAGAGGGCTATATAATATAGTGCGATATGCAATAAATAAGTACTGCTTTATTATTCCTGCTCATGAATATGTGCGAAGTTGCTTGTTCTGTGTTCAAAACATCACCCGCACACTCAAAAATCTTTCAAAATAGGATAACGCCAGAGAACAAGTACCCGATGAATGATGCCCGGCATATCGAGTCACCACTTCGGAATCGGAATGATCCTGGAATCATTCCATATTTTTGCAACCCGTAATGCGATGGGAATGGAATGGCGGCTTCGCTTAAGGGAGAGGAATGGGAATAGAATTAGATGCCTTTTGCTCAGAATGGAGTAGGAATGGAATTGACCTGATTCTTATGCAGTCCGTGTTGATTGTCATTCGGGCCTACGGGTTAATGGCGCAATTCGTTTAGGCACGGCAAGTGGCTCTTGAAACATCATTGTATTGGAAGTGTCTGATGGCTCAAGTGTCTTACTGGTGTATGCTTCACTGAGGATCCAATTGGCGTGCCCTTAGAGAAGCAACCAAAACTGAATACTTGTAGAGGGATAAGGTATCTTTCCTGGCGCCGACGAGACGCGAAAAGGCGGCTGATGTAATCATGCGCGATGAGCATGTAGCTGGTAGCTGTTACGCAGGGTGTCGAACTGAACCTAAAACCGGAGCAAAGCCGTCATTTTTAACTGAACCGGGGCAAGACTGCAACCGAAATCAAACATTTGATCTTGAATCGGAACCGGAACGAAACCGTAATCTCATGTGGCGGTTACCGATTCATTGGAAATGGTTCCGGGTAATGAAATGTGAGCCGCGCCTTCTCGCGTGCGGCGACGAGAAGTAAAGCAAATATTAGCGACGGTGGCGTCAGCGGCTCAGTTTTAACTAAACGAACGGAAGCGACGACATGGAGACAGCTTACAAATTACAGGACACTCAAGACTGCTTACGTGTAGAACGGCGAAAGCTATATAGTCCCGCGGGAGAAATAGTCTCGAGTAAAGTTTCTACATGTATTAAAGTTTAGGACGACGTATAGGATGACGTTGAGGATGGCGCCCTAGAGATCGACGCCAAGTACTGCGTCTAGGACGACCACTAGGGCGACATCGAGGGCGACGTCGAGGACGGCGTCCTAGAGATCGTCGTCTTTTCTAGTTTTAATACGCATGTAAAACTCAATCTCTGCAATAAATTTTCAAAACGTTTTGAACTGATTTTTTGATTATGGTTCAGTCATTTCGGCGTCTAAAGGGTTGATGAGCTGAGGGGTTTGGGTTGAAGGGCTGCGGGGCTGGGTGGAATTTTCTGAGGGGTATACCTGAAGGGCGTTTTTGAAGGGCTTTGAAGGCCTGTGAGGTCCCATAATCCTTAAAGGCTGATGGGCCCTTTAGAATTATTTTCAATAGGGAGACAATGGATGCAAACAATAGCCAGTGTACTAGACTGGATGCTAATATTGGAATAGCCAATATCTAAGCCAATGTTGGGGCTTAGATATGGGCTATTGGCAGGGGAGGCACGAGCCCCGACGTCCCCCGTAGTCTACGCCTATGCGCCGCACCACTATCCGCCAGAAGCTACCGCTGGGCTTCGAGGACAAGCTTGTCAACTTCCAAGGTTTTGTGATGAAGCTGCGTCGCCAATTTCGCAACGGACTCGGGCAGATCGGCAATGCCGATGAGACCCCTGTGTACATCGACATGCTAAGGACGTGCACCGTGAACGAAGTAGGTGCCCGAGAAGTAAAAGTGCGTACGACCGGCCATTAAAAGCAAAGGGTGGCTGTAATGTTGTGCATCACAGCCGGTGGTCGGAAACTTGCGCCCTACATCATCCTCATGAGCTTAACGTATTCCTGATTTTACGTCAAAAGAATTTCAGAGGCTGCGTAGGTAGGAGTTTGAATAAGCCTAACTTTCCCAGCTAACCTTGGAGCATATGTAAAGAAAAAAAGACCGCATAAAAAGGAAAAGACAGTCTCGAAGTGTCGCAGTAAGACGTAGTGAAGACACCACATATAGAATTTAAAAAAAAGAAAGAGATGAGCTCCAGGAGAGTTTGCTCTTATGAGAGTATATTTAGTTGCACCCGTTTTTGGACACAAAACACGTGCTGGACTACAGAGCCCGCGGCGGTCCCTGGCGTTCCATCTACTTTCCCTCTCACACGCGCTCCATGTGCCTGCGCAGTAAACATTATAACACCCATAATCGTGTAAAAAAGGTGTAAGACGGGTGTAAGTTTGGAAAAACACCCGTTTTACACCATTTTTACACGATTTCTGAATATCGATGAATGTAAAAAGGGTGTGCTGACGTTTTTCATCCCTTCCACGCCCTTTTACGACCCCGCTTGTAGCGATGGTGTCTATAATCATGTAAAAAGGGTGTATGAGCGAATTTTACGTCCTTGATCCACACGGTGTGAGAGGGGCGTCTTGGTGATGCTGTCGAATACACCCGTGATTTTATAGCCGTTCATGTTTATTGCTTCGATGAAACTGTTGCTGATGTAAGGTGGTACAAACATCCAGTATAATTAATCGCCATACGAAGTCACGTATGATTAGGAAGTGATAGAGTATAGTTTTTGCAACTCCGATCAAACTCACCGTCCGATACGAGCCGAAAATTACGTGTCGGGCGTGCGTCAGTTTTTACAGTTCAACTTCAATTTAAAAAAAAAGAAAAAAAAACATCTTTATTTGCAAAAGATGAACGAAGACGTGTCAATATACAGCCCAAACAGCACACAGTATTGCGCCGATGTAGGATGAAATCTGAAAGATTGTGCCGTTACCATTTTGGTCAGCCAATATCTCTGAAAAAAGGGATGGGTCGTGCCGACGCCATCCTGCATACCGTACGCGACGGCGTTCTTGGTTGAGTGTCAAGTGTGTCCTGCGTGAATGGCCTATGCCAGCGAGGTATTTCTATTTCTTAACCGCCTAAAATCCGACTTTAAAAAAGAAAAGAAAAACGAGATTAAGCAAAACGGAATCTGCTAACTTTTAACCCGAGATAGACCTGCGCTGAAGCATTGAGCAAACTGTGGCGCGCTCATTTCGGGTATGACAGACTCACCTGACTGGGCCTCGCACTACTTGAAGCACCATCACTCAGATTTTATTTTTGTGTGTAGTTCTGAAGAAACAATGCCGCAAGACAATCGAAAGTGCCAAATTTATGACACCTCCGCTACGTTACGCGACTCTTATCTCTGCGTGGCGACACCAAAATATCTAGCCTCCCAAAGCTTTTCTTTTTTTTTGGTACGCGTGAAATTGCATTTGTTATTTCATGCGTTGGAATTTGTTTTGTATAATTATTTCGTGATTTCGCGGTCGGCTTCAGAGCATGCACGCTACTGCATGAAGCAACTCCTGACGTGTCCCATTTTGCGACCCTCCCTGGGCAGCAAAGGTGGCCTATTTGCGACTCCAACTAACTATAGGTGGCGCCACCCATTTTCCAAAATGGAGATTATAGTGAGGGTCGGAGATGCGCGCCGCTGCTGAGCCTGTCAGGTGTGCTGGCTTCACTGAGTGACACAAATTATTTCTGGCAGTACGAGGAAGCTAGGGTGTTGTGATCGCAGGTAACCTCTTTATCCTGAAAACAAAAACGGTGTTTAGCGTAATACTTACTCCAGGAGACACGTTTTAATTCTGGAGCGAAACCGAAACGAACCTTTATTTTGGATTTAATTTCTCGATATGGGTCTTAATTTCGAATTCTTTCATTACTCAAGATGTGTGTCACATGACAATTATTTAGTTAGAGAAGTTGTTCGCGGAAACTTTATTTTGTGACACACATGTTCGATCCAGGCTGATATTTGTAGTAGTTGTAGTTGAAAAAATCAGTGCCGATATTTGTGCGTTCTCGCTGCCTTTTTTTTTATTTTTATTTTTCTCATGGGAAATAATGAACTGCGGGGCTTTTAAGGGGTTTTGGGGTATTTATATGATTAATTGGTTTAACATTATTCTCAGCACAAGAATAAGGGAATAATTCCCATTTTTACAATATGTCCACAAAACGTATAAATTAATAAACGCTGTTAGTGCAACAACCCAAAGACGAAATCTGAGTCAGACAGTTGAAGTGTGTGTGTTTTTATAGCAACGCGTGACGCATATGCCTTTATATTACATCCAGTGTTTGACTGTTTGTCTATCTTGATAACGGTGCCAGAGTTTGTCAAATGCTAAAAAGAAAACAAAAGTATACCTTTCTGGAAAGACTATTATGGTTAAATTCCGCAATTTCGTGACCTCGGCGTTAATTGGGGGCATGCTTTGCCGGGATTTGTATCAATATTAATATTAAAATCTAGATATTTTAATACGTAATTTTTCAAGCTCTAATATAATTTGTTGCTTATGATCTAATTTCAAACGTGCAAACAACCCTATTGAAAACGGCCAATATGAACTCGGCTTATTGGAAATATTGTATTCCAATGAAGGTGATGGAAACCAATAAAAACTTATTGTTATCCGATTAACCCAATACGCATGATGGGAATTCATATCGGAGCACAATATCCCGATATAGTATGCTGTTATTGGTATACAACAGGATATTGGAGCACAAAAATCCCAATATAACTTGCAATTATTGGTATGCAACACCATATCGGAGCACAATATCCCAATAGAACTTACGGTTATTGGAATAGAATACGACATCGCGCGCATATATAAATATCGGTCGCTGATCACGGGCCCAAAGGAGAATACAGTATGATATCGCGTGCATATATCTCAGAACGAATTCCAAGTTACCAACATGAATTACGTCGGCATATACGGGGGACTAAGAGGAAACATAACACAATGTTGATCGTCCCTGAAGCAACATGGGGATATCGGTCTGCCCACATATACGACATCGCGTGAATGATATCGCAAAACAGCAGCAGTTACCATACGGTAATACGAGAGAAAACGATAGTTCTCTCTCGTATTACCTTGTATTATCTCGTATTATCTCGCAGCAACCGAATTGCTACGACTTGCCATCATCATCATTCAGACGGGGAAATTTCACCCAGTAACTTGACGTCGCAACACCAGCAACACGGGCCGCCCGCGTTCACACGCAGCAAGCGAATTGCTACGACTTGCCATCATCATCATTCAATTTGATTTTTCTTGCACAATTTAGACGCGGAACTGTGCGCTAAAAACGTGTTTTTATATCTTTGAATGGCGCTGAGAATACTAACTCATATTTCTGAAAAAATTTATTTCCAAAAAGAATCCATTTCAAACCAGAACCAAGTCATTAGCTGTCATCATCACCACCACAGGGGTGTCACGTGAGAATAACACGTCCCTGACTGGCTGCTGTCGCTTCAAACGTCTCCGAGTTGTTCAAGTCACTCGTCCGTTTCAAGCCGAACCTGATCTCAGCAACTCGTGTTGATCTAGGGAAATCTAGGGAAGAACGCGCCAGCAACCTGGAAATTGCTGGAAAAGTTGCCCCGTCTGAAGCGGGCCATAAGGAACTGAAATCAAAGGCAGCGGAGCTCTAAGTGCAAGCCCACCTGGAGACTTTTTTTTTTTTGCCTTTTTAGTACATATGTATTTACACTTTTTTTTAATTTTAACGTATAGACACATAATTCACACACTAATTCACATTCAGAAGCGCTTTTATTCGCACTCTGTGGCTCCCTGGTGCTTGCAATAGCTTCTTGGTGAGCTATTTCAAGCTCTGCAAAGGGAGGGGCAACTTCCCACCCTTTGCAGGCTGTAAACCTGTGGCTTGCACAGCTCTAGCAGGTCGCACCTCGCTTACTGGCTCAATCACAATGTATAGGTGCTGCATGTGTCGCGCCACACCGCAAGGGGATATACGGTCGTGTCACAGTACCTGGGACCATTCGTCACTGCGCTCAGGTATGGTATGGTCGCATGGTCGGGGCATGAAGAACTTGTAAATGCTGATCTTCATCACATTTGAAACACATTTTTTATTACTTTTGTGTCGAGTTGTCAGCATTTTAAGGGCGAGAAAGCAAGCACAGCGAGAGCAAAAAAATATTGAAAGCCGCTCTTACTGAGAATCTATTACAAGCACTAGGAAGCCGCGGAGTATAATTAAAATGCTTCTAAAGGTGAATTCGCGTATAAATTATGTGTTTGTGCCTCGAAAATCGAAAAAATTTAAATATAATAATAAGGATAAAAATATGCACCAGGAGGACTTAAACCAGAAGTACACATTCTGTAAGTTTGAAATTGGACACCTTAAACCACTGGGCCACACCCAATTTCATTTCCAGGTCGTTTATCGAGGTATATGAATTTCGTTTGCAACTGTCCGCTGCAAGAGAGATTGCCTTATTTTTATTTACTTTACTATTCTCACCAAACACGACGAGTGACCAAGAATGAAACCTCATTTGTCGGCCGAGGCACTGTGCTTGCATCAAGGCAAACTAGCCTGTCTTGCTGGGTTCATATTTTGTTTCATCACCCGTGTAGGATACTGTTGTCGCTCACCAAAAGAAAAAAAAACTGTGACTATGTCTGTCTTGTTCTGGTGGGCAGGTACCCTTGGCAATTACCTCTGCTAAATGAGGCAAAATATATATTATACTTTTTTAGCAAATAAGCACTGTTTCAGCAAAATGAGCTACACTATTCGACTAAGGTGAAACAGAGAACGGGCCTCTCCACCTGGGCCTGTTTTCATCTCACACAGACACTATTTTCTGCTTTTTGTGGTTTGTACCAGGCTTTTGTCTCTCTGTCCGGCCAAAGCATCTGTGTTAGACTAAGTCTGGGTTCTTTAGGATATGTGCAGGTATTATTTGCAGCAAATGGCTGCCAATCAGGAACATGAGTTTGTTCTCGGTAACCAAGAGCAAGTATTTTCAAATTTGATCAAGCTATTGCCCGCCTATGTGAGCTTTGTGTTCTATTCCTCTTGGATGGCATTTCCTATGTATAGTAGTCTTGGATTAGTATTTTGTTGTCTCTCCTGCAAAAACACCCAAGTTTGACTAAGACTGGGTCCTTGCCTGCAGACTTGCAGGTCTTGGAGGCAAGCACCAGGCAATCAATGCCAGAAGTTTGTTCTTTGCCACTTATGGCAAGTGTTTTCAAGGTGAGTGATTGATGCCTATCTGAGTTGTGTGTTTCATTCCTCACAGAACCTCTATTTCCTGTCTTTATAGTGGTCTTGTGTCACGCTTTTGTGTGTCCGTCCAGCGAAAGCATCTGTATTAGACCAAGACTGGGTTCTTTCGGATATGTGCAGCAATTCTTGGCATCAAGCGGCTGTTAATGTGGAACTCGAGTTTGTTCTCGGCCACCAAGGGCATGTATTTTCAAGGTGAACTATTGCCCGCCTATGCGAGTTTTGTGTTTCATTCCTCTTGGATGCCATTTCTATGTATAGTGGTCTTGCATTAGTATTTTGTTGTCTCTCCTGCAAAAACACCCAAGTTTGACTAAGACTAGGTCCTTGCTTATACATGCAGGTCTTGGAGGCAAGCACCAGGCAATCAAGGCCATAAGTTTGCTCTTTGCCACTCATCACAAGTGTTTTAAAAGTAAATGATTGATGCCTCTTTGAGTTGTGTGTTTCATTCCTCACAGACACTCTATTTCCTATCTTTATAGTGGTCTTGTCTCGGGCTTCTGCGTCTCTGTGTGGCCAAAGCATCTGTGGTAGACTAAGTCTGCGTTCTTTAGGATATGTGCAGGTACTCTTCGCAGCAAATGGCTGCCAATCAGAAACACGAGTTTGTTCTCGGCCACCAAGAGCAAGTATTTTCAAGGTGAGCTATTACCCGCATATATGAGTTTTGCGTTTCATTCCTCTTGGATACGATTCCCTATGTGTTGTGGTCTTGCATTAGTATTTTGTTGTCTCTCTTCTGCAAAAACACCCAAGTTTGACTAAGACCGGTTTTTTTCTTATACATGCAGGTCTTGGTGGCAAGTACCAGCCAATCAAGGCCAGAAGTCTGCTCTTTGCCGCTCATGGCAAGTGTTTTCAAGGTAGGTGATTGATGCCTATCTGAGTTGTGTGTTTTATTCCTCACAGAACCTCTATTTCCTGTCTTTATAGTGGTCTTGTGTCAGGCTTTTGTGTGTCTATCCACCGAAAGCATCTGTATTAGACTAAGACTGGGTTCTTTCAGATATGTGCAGCAATTCTTGGCATCAAGCGGCTGTTAATCAGGAACTCGAGTTTGTTCTCGGCCACCAAGGGCATGTATTTTCAAGGTGAACTATAGACCCTTTCCGAAATTCAGTTCCATCTGGTGGTTTGCAGAGCAGTTTAGGTTTTGCCATATCAATGGCGGAAATGAACTTGTATCGGAACCGTCACTTTCGCAAGTCAACGGCACGCGAAGAATTGTTGAGTGTGAGTTCTTTCTCGATCACTATGAGTTCAATGGTGACCAACAACCTGCATTCAGAACAAAGCTCCAACCCACTCAGATGCCTCGAGAAAATTCTATACACTAAAGTGCTTTAAAGTCGATTGTGTGCCTCCACAGATTGACTGAATCTGAGTTATTAGAAATAAGCGCTTACGTAGCTCTTGTGTTCGATTCCTACGTCGCGTCGTACTGACCCCCCGAATGTACAGGCCTCGCAAGATTCGCTTAGGAGCATCTCAAAGTCTTCCTTTATCAGTCACTAGAAGGCCGCCATTGGTATGGCACAGATGCCATTCCACAGATGATGACAGTGATCAAAGTGGCCATTCGGAAAGGGTCTATTGCCCGCCTATGCGAGCTTTGTGTTCCATTCCTCTTGGATGCCATTTTTATGTATAGTGGTCTTGCATTAGTATTTTGTTGTCTCTCTTCTGCAAAAACACCCAAGTTTGACTAAGACCGGGTTCTTTCTTATACATGCAGTTCCTGGTGGCAAGCACCAGCCAATCAAGGCCAGAAGTCTGCTCTTTGCCGCCTATGGCAAGTGTTTTCAAGGTGGGTGATTGATGCCTATTTGAGTTGTGTGGTTCATTCCTCACAGACCAAGGAGGTTATAATGGGCAGGAGGTGGCGTCCCTATCCCCAATGCATGGAGCGAAGTGTAACGGAAGTAGGCGTGGCCACGAGCCGCAACGAGCATTTCTTGACCGATGGGAAGCCTAGTGAGTGGGCGCCGCCATTAATTTCGGTGCAAACAACCGCGTTGCCATGACATTTCCGTGGCAACGCGACTGTGTGCACCGAAAGTAATGGCGGCACCCACTGTTATTTGAAACAGCTTTTTTAAACCGGTAGAGATTATTATAAACGAACGCCTGGTTGCCCAGCAGAAGGTAAGTGACTAGAATTGAGACGCTCTAGGCGACGCACCGTGAAGGACTTGGCGGTGCGCAACGCATTTTTTAATAAGCAGCAGCAGCAGATCGCACAAGCGCGCATGCAAGCCAGGAGCGCACAGAACGGGCTCGCTCTTCCAGTTCTGGCTTCGCTCGCACATAATGTGGAACTAAGTATAAACACTCACGCTGCAAAGCATTTGCATCGTAGACGCCCACGGCGGACGCCGACCGCATCGAAAGCTAGCCTCGTGAAGCACACGCCGGAGCAGATTAGAAAGCAGACGAACCGCCGGTACGCTACCCCACGGCCTCGGAACGGGTGCGCAAGGCAGTCTGGGATTAAACGCATCTTCCGGTTTCACTCAGGCTGACGTCATGCCGGGTCCTGTCTGTTTAAACGTTTATGTCACAGACACTCTATTTCCTGTCTTTATAGTGGTCTTGTGTCAGGCTTTTGTGTCTCTGTCCGGCCAAAGCATCTGTGTTAAACTAAGACTTGGTTCTTTAGGATATGTGCAGGTATTCTTCGCAGCTAATGGCTGCCAATCAGGGAGACGAGTTTGTTCTCGGCCACCACGAGCAAGTATTTGCAAGGTGAGCTATTGCCCGCCTATATTTTATTTATTTGGTGATACTGCCAGTATTATGTAGAACGCCCAGGCAGGAGGTGTACAAAAACAATATTCAAAAAGAAGCGGAAGTAGTACAAACAAACAGACAGAGCCACTACTCAACAAAGTGCGAGAGTAGTGCTTCACTAAAAGTATCTAATCTCAAATTTACAACACTTTCAGGAAGCTTATTCCACTCACACGAGGTTCTAGGAAAAAAGGATGCTTTGAGCAAAGTGGTTCGACACAATGGTTCGACAAGTGTTAATTGGTGTTTGCCTCTCGTGGGCCTTGTTTCGTTAAATGAAGTGTAATCGCAGAGACGCAGTCGCAAATTACCCTGTATCATAATATGAAGAAACTTTAGCCGTTCTGTTTTTCTCCGGGTTGCTAAATCACTCAATCCCGATCTTGGGTACAAATCTGAAACGGATGACGTAACACCATAACGGTGGTACACAAACCGCAATGTTTTTTTAGCACAGTCTCTACCATATCAATTGACAGCTTTGTATGAGGGTCCCATACAATACATGCATATTCTAGCATTGGTCTTATGATGGTTTAGTAAGCAGTCAGTTTAGTTTCAGGTGAACACAGGTTAATATTTCGTTTTAAAAACCAGAGCTTCCGCATTGCTTTACGAGCTATAAACTCAATACATGCACTCCATGACAAGTCAGAGGTAATTAAAACTCCGAGGTATTGATATTGTTTAACAGTCTCGAGTGGTACTCCATTGATAGAATATGTGAAAAACAAAGGGTTGTTCTTCCGCGTCACAGCCATTTTAACACACTTCTTACAGTTCAGAACCATATTCCATTTTATGCACCATGCATGAACCAAAGATACTTAGCAAATAAAACACAATCGTCAGCAAAAAATTGGCTTTGTACATTGGGGTGGTGTATCTTTATATCGTTAATAAAAATTAAAAACAAAAGTGGCCCAAGGATCGAGCCCTGGAGCACACCCGTGAAAACGGGTGACTCGGGGGAAAAACAGAGTCAACGCTAACACACTGCGTTTTGTGTTTCATTCCTCTTGGATGCCATTTCCTATCTGTAGAGGTCTTGCATTAGTATTTTGTTGTCTCTCTTCTGCAAAAACACACAAGTTTAATTAAGACCGGGTTCTTTCCTATACATGCAGATCTTGCTGGCAAGCACCAGCCAATCAAGGCCAGAAGTTTGCTCTTTGCCGCTCATCGCAAGTGTTTTCAAGGTAAATGATTGATGCCTATATGAGTTGTGTGTTTTATTCCTCACAGACACTCTATTTCCTGTCTTTATAGTGGTCTTGTGTCAGGCTTTTGTGTCTCTGTCCGGCCAAAGCATCTGTATTAGACTAAGACTGGGTTCTTTAGGATATGTGCAGGTATTCTTCGCAGCAAATGGCTGCCAATCAGGAATACGAGTTTGTTCTCGGCCACCAAGAGCAAGTATTTTCAAGGCGAGCTATTGCCTGCCTATATGAGTTTCAGCATTCGTCAAGGAGCGCAAATTCAAAGCCCGGGGGTTGGCCATTGCAAAAATGTTGACTCGGAAGCGCATAGGAGGAAGCTTTACAAAAGTATCCACCTGCCTCTACAAGTGAAACCGAAACTAGTAACGTCGGTTCCATTTGAAAAAAAAAAACAAAAACGTCAGCCCGGAATTGCTTCGTTTCTCCTAAAAGAAACGGAAGTGACGACATCGCGTCTGATTGGTTGAGGCTCGAATGACGAAAGTTCCCTATGAAAATGTGGGCGGAGACGGCGAACCGCCCCCACCGGAAGTGACAACACTTTGACGTATCGTTTCCTCGGTGTTTCGTCTGAAAAGGGAACGAGTCTGTCGATGGTCTCTTCGCGGTAGCGAAATTGAAACACGGCGTCTCGGAGGCAGAGCGACAGCCTTTCTATTGTTCAACTTGTTTTTTTCCCTCCGGAAAGGCTCCACCGGCTGCACCGCGACACCGCGATGCCTTTGAACTACCGGAGGAAGCTTTTCGGAGGCAGTACCGTCTCACCAAGAATGTGGTCCGTTGATTGTGCGACAAACTGCGCGAGGAGCCAGAGTTGAGGCTGCGAGGTTCGTGGACGGTGATGTCTGTGGAACAGCACATGTTGTGCGCACTTCGCTTTTACGCCACGGGGAGCAAACTGTGCGGGGAGCTTTCAGGGCATGGTGGCGAGCGACGAGCACATAGTGAGGAATCAAGCTACAGTCGGCACCGTTGTGCGGGCTGTGTTCCTCACTATTGTGCAGCGTCTGGATCCGGCGCGGCTGGATCGACTTTCCCCAGACAACCGGCAAGAGGGACGACGTCGAGAGGGACTTCCAACGGTTCGGCAGGATACCCGGCGTCATCGGTTGCGTCGACGGGACGATGATCGCCATCGTTGGCCCGTCACAGAACGACCCCACCGTCACGAAGGCCGCGTATTGGTGCCACAAACAATACTACGCTCTGAACGTGATGGGGGTATGTACGATCACATATATACTACGTCTCACCTTAGCATGAGTGCAAGCGCGAACGGCTTGACTGGAGCACTCGCTGCACCAGCGCTCGTGCAGTCGTCGGGGCTTTATCCAAAGCAGTTAGCTCGCGCTTTTAGCTATAGGTCAATGCCCGTTCTGAATAGGTTTGAAAAAGAACGTAACGCTAATACGGTGTGGATATGCCATTTTATAAATGAGAGTTGTGAATTGTTAGTACTCGTTCACCCTCCGCACAAGCGTTTGTTCGACGAAGGAAGGGAGGGTTTGTTAGCTGAAAAGCTTTCGATCTCTGTTTGTTTTCATGTCGTGTTAAGCTTTTAAGCATTAGTCCCTATCCTACATGATAAAGTGTAAACTCTCCTTTGAAGAAAAAACAAATTTGCCTAAACTATTACGTGGATCAAAGGTAGTGGCTTTTTATCATATAATTTTAATCTTTGTAACAAAGACATCGCTCTGTGTGTCCTCCTTCAATCAGTCCGTCGTTTTTTTTCGCTGTTTTAATACTTTAAAATTTGTAAACCACATAATTTATGGTGATGTGTTGGTCAGCATGTAAATAGTGTTGGACAGGGCGCCATGACAATGAGTGCAATCAACTGTTTGTGGGTTCAGTTGAATTAATGTCTACATATGTCTCATTATTGCAGGTGTGTGACGCCGACTGCCGGGTGATGAGCATCGACCCACGGTATCCTGGGTCGGTGCACGACTCCTTCGCGTGGCGCTACTCGTGGCTCCGGAGCAACTTCGAGCAAGGCCGGCTGATATACGATGGCAGGTAAGCATACTCCATTTGTTGGTTCTGTACATTATGTCTCTGCACCACTTATAAGTTACAATATCCCATATATTGTTCCGAACATGGATAACTGGCATGCGCTCTGGACATACCTGTGACACGTCTCCTTTGAAACACTCTGACGCAGCTGTCAACTACGAGGGGAAAGGTTGCAAACAGCAGTTTTACCTGCTTAGTTGTCAACAATTTTAAAGGAATACTACAACGAAATGTCGGTGCTTATTTTTTGGTTTATACGTGTTCAAAAGAGCAGTATCACATCGGACACATCCATATCTTGTTAAAAAAGGCACAAAAAGGCATTTAAAAAGAAATTAGGCAATTAGCAAGAGCAAATTCTAGATGTCGATAAAGCCGTTTGTAATGCCCGTCTAGGAACCTTGACAGATGGTGATGATAACTGTCTTACCTAGAACTATACATGCTTTGAACCTGACGTCATACGGACAGCTGTACGGCCAGCAAGAAAGTGGAGGGAGGAACTCCACACTCAACGGGACTCTCTTTTGTGTGTCCCAAGATGATAGAACATTAACCCGTCGCTCAAAATTCACACAAAGCTGCTTTGGGGTTAGTTGCGGTGGCCCGATCGCTTGCGTGCTTCGACCGCTTTGGTTGCTGGAAGAGCTAGGGCATCCTGACGACGTCTGCCTCACCGCAGCTTTGCTCATCCCGAGATAAACAACATCACAAATGCACCGGATGTGACATGCTCTCAGCTGGCTGCTTTCCGAGCGCTTGCCAGTGTGGGCTGTTTATAACGAAAAATACAGCCATCAGGCTCAAACTACAAATGTGCAATTGTCATTTACGGGTATTGTGGATCATATTCAGCCTATTTCTGAACACGACGGGTATATTTCAACTGTCGTTGAAGTATTCTTTTAAAGAGAACAGCGTTAATATCATACATTTCCTCCTCTGACTCTGCAGGTGACAGCGGCTATGCCTTGGAGCCTTGGCTCATCACCCCTGTCCCTGGATTCCACGCGACCTCCACCGCTTGCAGCCGGTTTAATAAGGCATATTCTTCGATAAGGTCGGTTGTGGAGCGCTGCATTGGGCTGTCGAAAAGCAAATTCCAGTGTCTGCAAAGGCATCGGACTCTGTATTATCATCCAACAACAGCCACCGTCATTATATCGGCGTGTGCAGTGCTCCACAATATCTGCCTTTCATCGAGGGAGCCAGAACCGGAGCCAGACTGTGACCCTGACGAGCCAGGGTTGGAGTCTGGGCTGAGCTCGGAGGGGTCAGTCGCGGATGACGAGAGGCTGGCTCCTGCCCACTCTCGGGTCAGCCTCTCGGACAGGGGCAGGGCTCTGAGGCAGCGCCTTGTTGCCCAGTTCCGAGCCCGGCACAGCCGTGCCTCCCCGGAGCCCCACGCAAGCCATGATGGCAGTCGCGCCCACCAGGGACACCACCAGCGCCAAGGAGTCCGTCGCCACAACGGAGGATCCGCCCATCAGGGACGCCACCGGCGACAGCGAACCCCTCGTGGTCCTCACCTCGACTGACACCCTCGCCACCAGAGAAGCCCCCCCCCCCTCCCCCCCGTGGCAGTATGTGCTTCAGTTGTTGCTCCACAGTCATGGCCGTCCATAAGCTCCACAGTGCCAACTCCAACGCTTTGCGCAGTTCATCGCACAACCACCGTGTTACCTTTACGGAAATGTAGCACTGCCTCCGAAAAGCTATTCGGTACATCACGGTGATATGTTGATAGAGCCTTTTTTTTAATTTGCAAGCAAGGTGCATAAAATGCATGGGACAATAACAGAAGGTTTTGTAGGGTTATTTAGCTAGCCAACGGGGCATTTGGCTCGCCCTTGTAGGAAACGGAGAACTCAATGAGGCTACTGGTGAGACCCGTTTCGCTTATTTTACTGCAATATATTGTTTGTATCGTGTTTGGACATTGATTCATTTTCTCTACACTTCCATTGCCTTGCTCCATTTTACAATCTATTATGGCTACCACAGAGCCAGGTGTATCGATAATCGCATATTGGATTTGTGTCAGTTTGAATGTATAATGAAGACAACAAGCAGTTTGTCTTTGAAAGTGCTTCCTTTTTTTTATAACAATGCCGTAACGTGAAAAATAAACATGTTTGAAAACACAGGTTGCAATACTTTCTTTAAAGTGAAATTGAGCATGGACTAGTAAACACCATATAAATTCTTTGTCATTATCCAGGGTATATCACAGACATTATTTCACACTTTACTTAATTCAGCACACTGCCATTTCGTTTGTGTTTTGTCACACATGGAAGCATGACAGATTCCATAGTAGAGGCTTGTTGAGATCAACAATGATATAAGAAAACAAACAAAAAACACAGGGACACAGACGAAGGAAACAGGACAAGATGCACTCTCAACTGAAGTTTATTGGAAATTCAACTTCAGTTGAGAGTGCACTTTGTCCTGTTCCCCTTCGGCCGCGTCCCTGTGTTTTCTTCGTCGCTTTTTTGTTTGCAATGAAAGAACTGGCCCAAATCTCCACTTCATTGCGATAAAAGAAAAATGGCAAACCCGGAGGCCAGTTTCAGGCGGGTGCCAAGTTGTGGCTAGAGTGCAGGCCTCTTGGTTTCAAATAAAGAAAACCCGGGAGCGCCCAGGGCCGAGTCCTCGCCCACCAGCGTCAAAATACATGAGTATGATGACGCCAGTGAGCCATACTTGGGTAGTAATTCAATTACAGTAATTAAATTACTGTAATTTAATTACTTTTCCTGGTAATTTGCAATTGTAATAATTACTTTTGGCTAAAAGGAATTGTAATTGTAATTTAATTACTTTCTAGCGTCAGTAATTGCTAAATTTCAAGCACAATTACAATTACTTTTGCAAGATTTTGTGGCGGCGGCGCTTTTCCCCCCTGGCCACGGAGACAACAACACAGCCAAAGCGACAGGGGAAAGAGTGTCTCCCAACCTGCTAAAAAAAAATGGAAAAGAGGGATGGGAAAGAGAGGCTGGGATAGAACGGAATGAAGGATTTTGTAGACTGTAAAACGATTTAATGAAGAATTTAAGAAATAATTTGATAAATGAGGGCTACATTCGCGTCCGTTTTCGTTCCTGTCGTAGTTGAATCTGACTCTTCGTCTCGTTTGCTTCCTGTTTCTCCTGCTTCTAGGGGTCTTTCTTATTTCTCGTTCCCACACGGGGGCATCGGAGGTCGAAGTCAAGCTGGTTGGCTCCGATCACATCATCCGGTCGAGGCGGGGAGGTTCGAGGTTCTCCTTACGCGTCTTCGCCGCTAGCATATTTGCTTACATATTTCAGTCAAGTTTGGAACTTTTTTGTTTATGAAATTATTCTCTTTTCTTTATGAGTTTTTCACGTCCTTCTCCTCTATCTCGTATGCTGATACCACTAACAGTAAGTCGTGCTACTCTAACATCGAGGCGAAGAAGCAAAGAAGCAGCAGGTCTCATTAACACGACTCACCCTGCCTTACTTCCAACTGTTCTTGCTACACTGCTCTTCCTTCTCCCAATCCTCGTCTACCTTTTTGTATAAATCTTCATTATTTAGTGTTCGCTCTTCCTAACCCTTTCAACCGTTTGTCAGCCTGATTGGACGAGATTCCAAATCTTACAAACCGCGGCTTTAGCTGTATGGAGCTTGTTTTTGCATTTGTTGTTCGTTGAAGGCTTCTTTTTTTATAGAGGGCTTGGCTTGCACTTTGTTTTTACACCTCTATCGTGACCCTCCACGCGTTGTCCTCTCATCTTGGCCTGTGGAACCGCCCCGAGGCGCGCAGTGCTGCTTTGCATTGAGAAGCTGCAATAGTCTTATCTACAATGGAAAAGGAAAGGCTGCCGGGGCCTTGTTGCGAAAAATTCTGTAAACAAATTAGCACCAATGTAAAAAACTATAATCGTGAGGAGCAAACTCTCCGGACCGTTTCTGAAAACAAATTCAATAAACCGAAAGGCGACCTCCAATTTGCGGAAACACTTGCAGGTAGGCAACTTTCTTGTTACTTTGAATAATACTTACAGTTATAAAAAAATAATAATAATAGCTCGTCTATATCTTCCAGCTGAAACACGCTCAAATAAATCGTGAAATCGAGGCGTCCAAGAGGCGTTTTGGAATAATTCGCGGATTCTAATTTTCACGACGCGGTGCGGTCGTGATACAGATTCCAATGTGTTTACATTTTTTTTTTCGCGAATTGTAGGCGATTCGCGAAATTCGCGAAAATAAAGTCGTTTGCAGTGTATCATGAATTTTTCGAGGTTGTTCTTGCCATGCTAAATTCAAATCGGTCTTTATGAGACGCATAACATCGATACAATCATTGCTATCCTAATGATTAGCTACATGACGATCCTAAATTTATTATCTATCTCAGGAGCTTTTTGGGTGTTACCGTGCACTGAATTAACCCAGAATCCCTGGCAATAGAGTTGCTGCTATTGTGACACTAGTTTTGTGGAAGCAACCACAGTTCGTGTGCTACGGTCACCCACATCCGGCATGTTACACAAGTCCACAGACAGGGAGAGGCAGCGAATCATCGTGGCTGAAATGTTTTCGCCAGTTGTCGTATCCTTTAAATGTTTGACGTCGTTTACAAGTTTCTCTTATTAGCCATTTTTACGTGAGTTTTATGATACCAGTACTGTCGCATATTTGTTTCCTTGTATTATTTTTAAGTTTATTTTTTCTTGGTTTGACTTGGATACCATTTGCATAAGCTCTAAGGAGATTCACCTCGCACCTGTGAATTTTGTCGCCATCTTTTATGTTTTGAGAATATATGAACGCAGGAGTTCATTACTCCAAACTATTAAGTTCTATAATCCATTTAACAAATTTCATAAAAGGAAAGTACAATGCGTGACATTTATACAGCGGCCATATAACTCGTTTACAGTTATATGGCCCAATGTGAGGGGTAACTCTCAGAAATAAGTAATTGTAAAGTAATTGCATTACTTTTAAAAAGTAATTTGTAATTGCAATGAACTACTTTTGCGTAGTAGTAATTGTAATTGTAGTTAAACTACTTTTGGAGCTAAGTAACTGTAATTGTAATTAAATTACATTTTGAGAGTAATTTACCCATGTATGCAGTGAGCGCACCCAGGCGCCTCCGCCCCCTGTTTGCCTGCGGGTAAAGGAAGTAATTCAATAGCTTGGTCCACACTATGAGTAGAGGACGCAAATTACCTCGCCTGTTTCGCCAGCTCCGTAGCCCGCGCCCGCGCCTTCGACACCCGCGTGGCCCAGCAGCGTTTCCAACTTTCCGGCTCCTTCCTTGGAGGCCCGAGGAAGTTGAGCCGGGAGATTAGCTCGTTCCAGAGACGAACTTTGTCGTCTCTGGACAGCGCCGGGCTCACCTCAGTTGCGCCGCGTACCAGAGAGGCCACATCCTCCCGTTTCTTGAGCTGTCATGAGCGCCAGTAATTTGAACTAGGCGCTCATCCGCGTCCCGCATGTTGTTCTAATCTTTTATGCGAATTTACTCCATCTAATATTTTCTGGAACCGCTACAAAATCAGTTGTTCGTTTCAATCGAACACGTGTATTTTGTAGTTTGACAAGTTTCTTTAAAAAAAAAGCCGATGTGAAGGTCGCCGCCGCAAGGGATTGGCTGCCATCGCTTGATTAAAAGCAGAAAATGCCTTTCCGGTTGCCGGAGGAACGGACGCTTGTGTAGGGACTAGGTTCCAGATAGGTACCGCCGGGAAAGCGTAGGTGCGGCAGGGGGCAGCGTAGCTACTTCCGCTCTTCGGCGGTTGGCTCTTGACGCCTCTCAAGTGAGTGGCAGACGCCAATCTTGCCATGTCGTCACGGCGTCAAAGAGGGCGGTTTCGCGGTGTGCGCCGTTGCTTGGTTACGCGTCTTCTGCCGCTACGTCACTTCTGTTTCTAGTTTCTCGAAAGTCCAACATAGGTCCCCTGGGCTCACGTCTGTCTTCCCGTTGGTTATTCTGTCACCGAGCTTATTCGTATGTACTTTCTGATTTTCGCACAACTGTAACGTATTTTTATTTACCACTTTGTTTATTTCTGCTTGCAACACATATCCTTCAATCCGATCAGCGCGTTGAATAGTGGCAGTACACGATCTCGGCGATCAGCTGATTGTCGACACCTCTGCCGTTTGCATCAGACTGCGGCGCTTTTAAATAATAAAATAGCAAAAATTCAATTTTTTTCGTGTTATGAGTTTCGAGGGAATCTTCAGTGAATTTTACTTGTCTCGCGAGTAGAATCTTGGCTTCAGAAAACTGTATCGTTCCATAACCTCAACTTTTCTGGTGATCGCCCTTTTTAGGAATATTTTGGCGACGACAAACCGTAACGATTACAATGCGAGATTCGTTTAGCGCTGTATTGGGGCAGGCTGAGGCCGGTGATGCGAAGAGACGACCGTTCTCATCGGCATGATGTGATGTACTAGTGGGAGTTTTCGTACTTCGAAGTCTGCTGCCGTCTATTTGTATGAACTCCAGATCTGCCTATTGTCACTCGCGAACGAGCTTCTGGTTCTCTATCAGCAGAAAATTAAAGAAAAAAAAACGGTTCTGGGTGACCTTTGCGTGTTCAAAAATTGACAGTTTGTACGATCACTAAAGCTATACCAGTAGTATAGCTTTGGTGTATTGGTAGTTATACCTTCTCTCCCATTCACTAAAACAAAAAATACGTAGTTCCATTACCAAAGGGTTTGACACAATCAAACCATTTAAAGGTGTCATTTCTGTGGTGACTGCACAGCCCTTTCTATGCAGTCACCAACGGTAGAACATGTCGATCTCAGTTGCGGTAGGTGCACTGTGCAGAAAAAGTTGGTCCACCAGCTGTTGATCGGAAGCATTCTGCTACAGAATCCAAATCACTGGATAGGAGCATTGTTTTTAACAAATGGGCTTTTAAGGCAGATGTTGAAAGAGATCAGGTTTAGTTTTTTCCTATGAGATGAAGGCTTTGCTTGCTTACACGACATCATGACACTAGTTGCAGCACCAGAGACGATTGCCTAAGGGAGGAAAGACAGGGCTCATCTTTGCATCTTAATGTTGGTGGTTAAGACCCCCTTGCTGTGACTATCACATGCATTAAAGCTTTGTTCAACATCCCTTCAACTATGTGCTCCCATTTTGTGTGCTTAAAAGGCTGTGTGCAGTGGCACAGGCAGGGGGGTATTTTGAAAGGTCAAGCCTGCCCCCCCCCCCCCCCCAAACCCCCTCCCTGAAATCATCACTTTTTTTTTTTGTTAGTAAAGCAAGACAAATATTGAAGGACTACCACCCGAAGGTTCGGGACGACTGGGCCTGTATCCGTCAGTCGTACAGTACATTGACTACTATACGCAAATATGAAAGAAAGTCCCCCCCCCCCCGAATATAATTCCTGCTACACCAGTGGCTGTGTGTATGCATACATATACATATCCACCTTACGGAAGGGCAGTAGGATGTAGAGAAATGCTGTTTTTCGGATTTCAAGTTCAGCCTGCACTTTCCGGCATTGTGGCAACAGCAATTCTTCATAACATGGTGCTTGAACTGATCGAAGCAGTACTTCCTGTGGATCTGAAGCTGTAAGGCATTGGTGTGTTTTCCTAGCTATGCCAACCGAACAGTCGCCTTGCAGGCTTTGATTAGAGCAACACTAAGACCATTCTCATCAACTGTGTGTTTACAACAAGCCTAAGTGCTCCTAGGCATGGCTTTAAAATGCTGGATGGGCATCATGAACAACTCCATCCTCTGACAAGTTTTCTGGTCAACAAGTGGATGCTCTGTATTGTAGAGAATCATTTTTACCTTTAGTTTTTATTAATTTCACAGCTAGCTTCTTTATAAGTAATACATTTTACTGTACTCATGTATAATGGGGCAGCTTCTGCAGTTGTATTCTCGTACAATTCATTTGTGCGAGTGGTCTGGTACATCATTTGCACTGGTGTCACTGTCCCTAATCTCATTTTGTAATTGATAAACCAGAAGTCACAGTTGGGCTCGTCTCATATTTGCAAAAAGGAAGTGGTGGACTTAACACTTTGCCACCCTAGGCAGTCTAAAAGTGCCGCCTCCCCCTACACTCGCATAAACATACATGCGCACAGATTGTTTCACCCCAGTTCTAGGGTATTCTTAATGGTGGTTACCAACAGCCCCTCTGTAACAACCTGTATGAGGTTGAAGTTACCATGGTCTACAATGCCGTCTAACGATGAGGTGCGCAAAAGCTTGAACTTAATTGCAGTAATTTTTGATTCATTTCAAGCACGATGAAAATTGTTTGTTGGTGCAGTACCCCACAGACAAGCAGAGCAGCACAAAACATATCAGTCTGGATGAAGTCGACAATAATCTTTATGAAGGCGTCTATCCTATCAATATCTTCTAGTAATCATTGGTCAGTGTCTCCTCCGTTCTCTGGGTTTTTCTTCTGGATCCGTGTTCCTTTGATTACATGGAGTTTCGTATATCTGAATCACATACTTGCCTAGAGCCACTTTTCAAAACTTGGCACCCACCCACATCTACCTAAAATGCTGCCATAAACAACTACTTACTTTGCATATTGATAAGGTTTTCCCTGGAGATAGGAACTTTAAAGAAAATCAGGAAGCAACTGGGATGGAGCACTAGATTGTCAACATTGTAAGTGCTTACTTCAGTTTTTCTTGGTGTTTCACCTATTGCTGGTGTTTTGCTTGTCTCTAGGCTATCAGTTGTTTGTCTCGGCCTCTTCCTGTAACTGTTAATAATTCCCCAACCATATAGTAAAAATAATGTTAGGAATACCATAGGTGTTTTCTTTGTATTTTCAACAGAGTAGTCAGCAACTGTTAAAAGAATCCATTAGTTTATTGGAACTAGAAAATATGTGAAAGCTGTGAAAGTGAAAATTGGGTTCATACTGGAGCTTAGAAGCACATGAGACATATTGTTATCAATAGGTGATGGCATGAGTGCCGAACTGCATATACAAAGTTCAATGTGGCACAAGCCAAACCTATAGTCACAGTATTTTACTCATACCTACAAGCCTCTAGTAAAAGTGACGAGTGTGGGGAACATCCTAATGTAGGATACCATCTTGAGTGGTACAATAATGAATTCAGCATTCATATGTGTACCTAGAACCACACCGTACCAGAATCATATTCACCCTATGGTCAGTGTACTGTGCCACAGCATATATGCCATGACCCTCTCGGTACACATGTTACCACATGCTGTTCAGTATCGGAGAAGCTAACAATCGTTAGGTAATCAGGTCCTTCAATATATTCCATTTCATTATTAAATTAAATATAATTTTCACGAATGGAATGTGCTTTGTCGCAATGCACGAGTGTTGTGTGGTGAAGTAGGCATGGTGAAAATACCCTACAATGGCCCACAGCTTTTTTGGCAATGCAGTGGACGGTACAGGCACGCGTTCTCTCTCCCATTTTGAGCGCTGAATAAAGCTGTGCGCGGGCTCTCTTTTATAGAATAGTTTATTTCAGACACATGTGTGATACATATGTCTGGGGGGCTGTAGCAAAAGAAGGCGAAAAAGCCCTGTGACGAGGCCGCTAGCCCCCCCCCCCCCCCCCCCCCCCCCCCATTTCCTGCCCATAGCAGTCAGCAGAGACAGCATACAATAATTTAGCAACAAGATTGAAATAAACATAGGCATCAGTAAACCATTCCAATAAATATCATCAATATAAACATAAGCAATGCGTCATGATAAAAATAAAAAGGAAACAAACTAAAAAAAAATCATGAAACAAAAACCAGAGAAAACTGTATTCATTGACATTAACATCGCCATTATCAACAAAATCATCCAACGCACGTCTGACATTAACACATCACAAAACTTCACAACACCATGAAAGAGGGACATATTAAAGGCACTATATTGGCAATAAGAACACATAAAAGCTACATTAAATAATCTAAGGTAGGCGATCAGCTTCAAGGAAATATGTTCTAACTTTTTTCCTGAACGGGTGGATTGTTCTACACTGTTGTGCTATTTGCACAATGCTTAGGTGTTTATTTAGTAGGTTAGGAATTTGGTAATCTAGTTTTTGAGTTCCATAGTTAGTTCTAACATTTGGTTTTGTATAATTGGTACGCCTAAGATCGTATTCCGCAGGTTTATGAAGATAAGTATCGAGGAAATGTTCCTCATCATGCTTGATCTGATCAAAAATTACGATTGCCAATTTATGAGAGAGGACATGTTCTATTGGTAGTAACTTATATTTTTCGAATGAGGATACTGTATGTTTGATGTAGCCTGAATTGTCAATAATTCTTACAGCCTTCTTTTGTAAAAGGAATATTTTCTCAGTGTTCGTTTCCGTTGTTGTGCCCCACACTAAAAGAAAATATTGTAACCGAGAATATACAAAAGCGTAATACAGGTTTAGTTTGAGCCATTTTGGTAGTAATTCCCTTAGCTTGCGCAGCAATCCAATTGAACGTGAGATGTTACATCTTAAGTTATTTACATGATTAGTTCAACCTGAAAACTCCTCAAACCATACTCCAAGAAATTTGTGTGCCCTAGTAGACTCTATTGTTGAATTTAGAAAGTGGATATTTGGTTTATAGTGTAATGGTTTGTTCTTTGATCTAAATATTACATATTTTGTTTTCTTTGTGTTTAATTCTAGCTGATTTGACTCTAACCATACAGATAGTTCATTAAGCCAGCTATTTGCAGTTTTTTTATGCTCTTGCAGATTATCTCCGGAAAAGAACACGTTAGTATCATCAGCATACAATATAATATAGGGAGTAAGCGGCACGTTAACAATATCATTTATATATATTAGAAATAACAAAGGTCCAAGGATGGAACCTTGTGGAACACCGAACTGTATGCGGGAAATCTGCGATCTAAAACCATTCAGGACAGTAAATTGAGTTCAATCTAATAAATAGTTTTTGATAAAGTTAAGGGCGATTCCCCTTGCTCCATACCGTGGGAACTTTCCTATAAGAATGTCATGTTTTATAGAATCGAACGCTTTGCGAAAATCTAAAAATATACCGAGTGTGTAAAGGCGAGACTCAATATTACTTATTATTTCTTCCTTTATGTTCAACAAAGCCGATTCTGTGGATTTTCCTTTCTGGAATTCATATTGACAAGGCGTTATGATGTTTTTGTCAAAAATATATTTAGAAAACCTACAGTTTGTCACTTTTTCAGCGACTTTTGAAAATAATGGCAGTATCGAAATTGGCCGATAGTTATTTAGATTACTCAGCTCACCTCCTTTATGTATGACACACAGCCTAGCTATTTTTATTTTATGAGGAAATATGCCTGTTTCAAGGATTCTATTACATATATGTGCAAAAAGATAACATATCAGGTCGTTTATTGCTTTGATGGGAGCTACAGTCAGGTCGTCAAAGCCTGACGCGGTGTTGTTTTTTAATGAGATAATTATGTTTCTGATCTAGATGTCAGTGGTTGGTGCCATAAAAATAGAGTTTGTTTGATTCATATTAATAAAAGTTTTATAGAGATCGCTGTGAGTTACTGAAGGAGCACTAGCGCCAGCAGTCAAAAAATGGGAATTAAACTTTTCAGCCAATGACTCGTGCGAATAGGTCTTACCTTCAATTGTTAGTTCGTTTGGAATGACTTTAGGAACTGACGATAATAGGTCTTTAGCTATACTCCATATTTTTTTAGGGCTATCTTGGACAGATAAAAATTTATTTGTGTGATACCTGATTTTTGCTTTCTTTAGATCTGCAGCTAGTTTATTGCGCACTTTTCTGTACGCGGCTAGGACTTCAAAGTCTTTAGTTTTTATGAACTTATCGCAGAACTGGTTTCTCTTTGTTATTCTCTTGTATACTTCGGTGGTAATCCATGGTTTCTTTGATTTATAATGCTTCTTGTAATGAACTAGAGGGAACGCTGTGTCATAATGTCCTCTCATCTTGACTACAAAGTTGTCGTATGCCTTATCAGAGTCCAGTTCGGATAAAACGTCCTCCCAGTTATCGCTTGAAACGAGAGTGTAAAATTTCTCAGTATTTTGGTTACTCGTGTCGCGGTATGCTATGCTCTCACGTGGGTTTGATCTCTTGTTTCCTGAGTAGTCGTAGTGTATAAAACAGATTATAGGAAAATGGTCACTTAAATCAACTGAAAATACACCCGCATACGCGTCATCAGTTTGGCAGTTGGTAATACAAAGATCAATTAACGTTTCTGTATGTGATGTTATCCTAGTAGGCAAATTAATCAAGTTTTCACAACCGGAAGACTGCATTATTTCAAGAAGTTCAACCTTTGAGGGGTCTTCAGACAACAGATCTACGTTTAAGTCGCCTACTATGACAATTTTCAAGTTATTGGATGTAATATAATCTACTTAATGTGTAATAAAATAAAAAAAAACTTGCAATGATCCACATGGTGGTCTGTATATTGCAACCACAACCATTTTACGGCATTTGGCAACTAACGATTCATAATTATAGTTGACACACGTGAACTCTGAAACAATTTCATATGTTAGGCCGTCACGAAAATATAGCGACACCCCACACCCTTTCCGGTTTTCACGATAAAAAGCTAACAGCATCGCCAACCCCAGTAAGCCACGTTTCCGTAAATGCCAAAATGTCAAAGTTATGATTCAGCATATTCATGAACAGTTCAATTTCGTCATTTTTATTTCTAAGGCTTCTTGCATTTAGGTGAAATAAGGACATTTTTCGCTTGTTATCTAGTGCGTTATTTCTCATAAGTTTATTGAATGTTTCACAGTTGTAATAACAGCAATCAGTGGATGACTTTTCCATTAGTAAGGAAGTAAAATAGAAGAAAAAAATAAAAGAAAAAAAAAAGTGTTCAATCTTCAACGTATCTTTGTCAGTTCGTCTTCGCTGTTGATCCTGATAGCACTATCACCAGTCTTCTTTCTCACATATATCCGTCCGTTCTTCTGCCATGTGTACTGAGAGCCCTTTTCTTTGGCCTCCGTCTTCGCCAGCCACAGTAGCCTTTTGTTCTGTGCCGTCAGATTTTCATAGAATTGCGCCCTGTTTCCCCGAGGCTGACCTCTTTTCTGAAGCCAACGGTCTCTTGTTGCTCGCATAGAAAAACGATTCAGCACAGCTGGTGTTCTTTCGGGCTTTGTTGGCAACCTGTGTAGCCCTTCCACTTCTTGTTCAGTTAGTGGCGGTAGGTCGAGCTCTAAGGCTAGGTCGTTCAGCTTCTGCAGTAAATTCTCATTCACCGAATATTGTAGGCCATGAATTTCAAGGTTTTGTAGCCTGTTGTATTGTTCGAGGTCATTAACTTTTCGCTTCAGCTGTTTTGTTTTTTTCATTATCAGTGTTTTCTACCTATTGTATGCGTTCTTTAAGGTCTGTTATTTCTTGTCTTTGACTGCGCATCTCAGCAAGTAGCCCATCATACTTGTCTGACACATCGTGTACTTTTTTTTTCAATGTTCTCTACAGTGCTTTTCATTTCCATAAGTGCAGCAAGTTTTTTGTTTATTTCCACCAGCATGTTTCCTTCTTCGTGATCTTTAGTTTCTTTACTCTGTTTTGATTTTTCCGGTGCCTGTCCACCTCTCGTTTTAGTGATCTTGAAGTTGGGCATACCCAAGGATTTTTGGCGGCTGCGTTCCTTGCCTTAGTTGTTTTGGTTTCAGAACAATCACCAAAGTGATAACTGAACTTGCATTCAACACAAGTTAAAAACGAACCGTCCTCGGGAAGTGTCGCGTGGCAGGATATACACTCATCGGCGTCATCCGAGGACATAGTATTCAACAACAGTACACTCGAAGGCACTAGAAATGGAAGCAGCGGCAGTAGCAACCTCCTCTTCAGTGCATTGCCAAGAAAAGTTGTCGCCGAGTATAGGGTGTTTTCATGATACCTGCTTCACCACACAACACTTGCGCATTGCTACAAAGCATGCCTCAGAGATAAAAATTTGATTTAATATTTATAATGAAATGGAATATATTGAAGGACATGATTATCTAACCTAAGGAGCCGACCTAGTGTTTGTGAACGGTGGCCTGCTCCGGGCCACCTCAAACTACCTCCCTCATATACCTGTAATAAAGTTTTTCAGACAGACAAACAGAGTACTGTATTTTAGTATTTTGGCTGCAGTTCGCATTTCAATAGATATTTGTGCTTAAATTATTCTTGGCTAATAGCTCGGCACTAGCCCAAGAGTCATGCCTTACTTATTCAAACTTTTGATCGTTAAATTGCTTTCGGAAGTGATTTGCATAATTAGCAAAAACACAAAATGTTCATGAAGGCTGATTTGGGCATCTTAATTATATATTTGGAAAAATAATTTACTAGGTAAGGGGTCGGAAACCTGTGGCCCACGGGCTAGCAGAACCATAATCACTCATCTAGTACACAGATCATCGGAAGGTCAGGTTTGAAAGTTGCATGTAAAAACCCCAAGTTAGCAGTCATGCTGCATATGGAAGGTTTTCCCTCTACAGCGGTGAGAGAAACCATCTAATTTCATAGCTGAGTGACTCAACACTCTCTGAAGATTAAACAACCCATTTGATTTTGACGTTTATGATCATAATAAAGTCAAAGTAGATAAGTTTGAATCTATAGAAAGATATAAATTGCATATGTAGTTTATATGACCATACAAAGATGCCCTGGTATAAATTATATATGTATTCAGTTACCAAAATTGGCTCATAAGAAATCGAGAAATATGTATAGTCGGAGCCAGAATATAGGCGCTAAAAAGGATTCATGTTATACGACAGTGATTAAAAAATTATTAGCACTTCTGTTATCTTGCACCTAGAGTTGGTCACTCTGTCTTGTCAGCCCTTTTCGTACAAGGTTGCTGTCTCTACGGTCACTGCTGTGAAGGCAGTTGTGACTGTGTGGTAGTTGTGGCAGTGGTGCAAGAAAGAATGGCTGCCCCGTCTGTAATTTGTACGCGGCTCTCCTGAGCCGAAATAAATATCTATGTGGCTATCTACAAGTGGAGGAGTCATTGTTTCCGTGGTCTGAAGGGGTGTCTGGTGCCAATATCTATCAAAAACTTTGTGCACAGTATATCATGGAAATGTTTTGTTGCAAAGAAGTGTGCTTGATTGGGTACAGAAGTTATATGAAGGATCCACAAGTGTCAGCCATACCGGAGCGTATGCCCGTGCATGTCGACGACTGATGACGACAATGAGCGTGCTTCTGAGCTTATTCTGCCGGATAGACGAGTGGCAGTAAACGATATGATAAATAATTTGCGAATCAGCAAGGCTTTTCGCATGTCATAATTCATGGCAGGCTTGAGTTTTGAAACATTTTTATCTAAATAAAATCTACAGGCATGAATCATTCTTAATCACTCTTGTATTTAAGATTTTTCCTCTTTTTTTCTTCAGTTTATTATTGAGAGATTTACTGCTCCAACCAGAGAGCATGGATGCTAGATTGTGCTTTGCCATTTCTGAATGGTGTTCTCCTTCAATGAGCCAGGTTTTTGTTTTAGGCCAGTGATTTTCGGAACCTGTAACCTCTTCCCTATAGATAGTTGCAACCAGACAGCACTGAAGTGATAAGAACTACCACGGGAATGCCGTTATTAGCAGGTTGTAGTCAATCATTGGTCTTAGATAGTGCTACTACAACAAAGTTTTCTATTTTGTGACCTAACTTGCCTCCAGATGGCACTGAAGTGCTGAGAACTTCCACGGGATGATTGTCATGCTCCGATTGGAGTCAGTCATTGGTCTTAGACGGTATTTTTACAACAAAGTTTTCTATGTGGTCACCCAACTTGCCTCCAGACGGCACTGAAGTACTGAGAATTACCACGGGACGGTCGTCATCCTCAGATTGTACTCAATCATTGGTCTTAGACGGTACTTTTAGAACAAAGTTTTCTATCTGGTGACCCAACTTGCCTCCAGAAGGCACTGAAGTGCTGAGAATTACCACGAGATGGTTGTCATGCTCCGATTGTAGTCAGTCATTGGTCTTAGACGGTACTTTTACAACAAAGTTTTCTATCTGGTGACCCAAATGCCTCCAGACGGCACTGAAGTGCTGAGAATTACTATGGGATGGTCATCATCCTCAGATTGTAGTCAGTCATTGGTCTTAGACGGTAGTTTTACAACAAAGTTTTCTATCTGGTGACCCAACTTGCCTCCAGACGGCACGGAAGTGCTGAGAACCATTATGGGATGGTCATCGACCACAGATTGTAGATTCATTTTTTAAATAAAAAGTGTGATCACTTAAAATTATTCAAAATTATTTACAAATAAAAATGTAAGCCTAACGTGGTGCAAACATATAGATGCTTACGGAACTAAATCATGTAAAATTTATTGAAAAGACAGAGGTTACTTCAATTTATATTACGGATGCAACACTGACATTAAGCATATTAAGTTTTCCTAGGTAATAGCTCAATGTGCTTAGCTGTTTCTGATATTTGGTGGCTTAGCCTGAATTACCCTTTCCCGTAATGAAACTATACTGAATTTGTACGAGGTGCATTCTGTGCAAGACTTGCTACTCACGGTAAAAATCAAGTGAACAAAGCTTCAAGACCGCTAACCTGGGCCGTGGAAAAATAAATTCATGAAGCTATTCAACGATAGCTGTTAAACAAAAACTGTGTTGAAGAAAGTGTTGGGGGGTTGTTAGCTTAAATTTCAATCTATTGGTTGACTATGACTGACCAAGCAATATGTTGTAAGCGAGACCTTCAGTGTTATCTAGAAAATAGCGTGATAAGTAGAATTTCAATTGTGTAGTTCGTATAACTTATTTCAAGAGTGTGCAATCAAACAAACCATCAAAGGAAGCTTACAAATTGTTTATATAAGTGTCTGTAACTTTTATGGACAATCAAATCTCTTTAATTACATATTCACTAGACATGTACATATTTCCACAGTTCAACATATGTGTTTCTTATGAAATGGTAACTTGAGTGAGTTGGTAATTCACAAATAAAGACAAATATGAAAATAAAAAACACAGCATGAAGCTTTCAATAAAGGGCGATCCTTTATGTATAAAGCCATAAGAATAAGCAACAACAAGAACTTTATTCCGACTTGTTCAAGCCACCTTTTGACATGACATACATTGGAGAGTTTCAAGTTCATAATCCAAGAGCTTCAGTGACCAAGAAAGCTTAAAATTTTCCCGATTGTGAATGTTTTAGCTTGTTTCCTGTACGCCAACAGCCTAGCTACCGCCTGTCAACCTTTTGCAATTTGCAATAAATGCAGTCAAGGTCACAAAGAAGTTACAGGGAAAGTCTTTGCCTTTGCATTCTTCGATTATACGCTAACCAAACGACTCGGGTTTGAGTTATTGGTTTGGGGATCCCAAGGCTGTTCAAACCGCTCACTGTGGTTGCCGTTTTCAGGATATTGGCGTACTGGGGCATTTATAAAGTTGACAAGTAATCTGTGCCTGCGGCGGGACACATGAGTAAAAATTTCACTTTTTGTTTTTTTGTGAACTCGACAGTGTGAAACTGAAGTTCGTTTTAGGCTGCAGCGGATGTTCAACGACGGTACAGTGCCGTTCTGTCACCTTTCCGTTAGAAACGAGCGCGATCGATGCAAGGACCTCGCAACGATCTCTTGACGACTTCTATGCGGAGGGCAGGTTCGTCTGCTTCTTGCGCAGGGGGTAGCGGTGACGTCAGAACGCCGAGTTCTGATTGGCTGATCGCGACCCCCTATCTGAACGTCGTCTGCTCCTTTGCAGCGTCGTCTGCTCGCAACGTCGTCTGCGTCTGTCTTACCTTTCCTGCGACTTTCGGAAGTGCAGAGGCCAGATTCACGAAACCACCTTACGCTAAAAATGTGCGTAAGACAAAACTTAAGAACAAATTCGTTTTCACGAAACGAAATTTTTGTAAGTTTTGCGCAGGTTACGACGAAATCCTACGACAGCTCAGAAGCTGTCTTACGCGCTTCTTACGATCATATCAGCATGGCCGACAGCGTCGCGGTCGCGACGACCCACGGACGTTTATTTTTCTACGTGCGCTTCTCACGCGTCCCGACTACAAGCAGCAAGAAAAAAGTAAAAAGTACTTGAAACAGACCACGACGAACAAGAACACTGGATCCACAAACACCCGGGAAAAGCTCCAACGGCCACGATTCCACCGAACGCGACCAAGTGAGCACGGCAGCTAGGCCTAGCAGGCCCACGACCGGTTGACGTGCTGAATGGAATATGCCCGCGCGACCCTTGTGAACCCTTCCCGTATTATACTTTGATCGCTGACCTCAATTTTAGATTAAGAGGTCAATTTCTTCCTCTTGTTATCTCCTTGTTTCTTGAGGCAACGGTGACTCGCCGGTGAAAAAGCGGTGAATCTCCGACAGACGCAGGAAAGGTAAAGCAGCCATCGCTATGACTAGCACACGTAAAGCAGACGACGTTAACTGCGCCAACCCACCGACGCTTTTAAAGAATGAGGGGTCTGGCCGCACACGAAAGGAGGGAAAAAGTATTTGGGAGGGAACTTGCGGACACTAACACGGTCACTCTCGGTTCTTAGCAATCAAACCTCGGCGCCTCGGGACAAGTACCTCGCCAGTGAGTCCTTTGACTTCCCTCCTTGATGCGCGTCTGCTCGTTGTTAGACAAAAACAACGTACCGCTCGAGTTATTTCGTCTGCCCTCTCTGAAAGGCCAAGTCGAGCTCGCTCGTAAAGACCTGCACTTCCGAAAGTCGCAGGAAAGGTGGGAGAGACGCAGACGAAGTCGCGAGCAGACGACGTTGCAAAGGAGCAGACGACGCTCAGATAGGGGGTCGCGATCAGCCAATCAGGGCTCAGCGTTCTGACGTCACCGCTACTTTCTTTCTAATGCGCGAAAGACGAAAATGAGCCGACTTGCGAGGCGTATTCGAGGATTTCTAGGCATTTTCGCAGCTGCCGTGGCGAGTTCGTCACTGTTTTGAACTTCATCGGTCTCAGGCATGACTTGATTTTAGTAGTCATCTTACTGCCAACTTATTCTCGACGATGTTTTGTCTTCAGCAATGTAGCGAGTAGAGCGTCCTTCTCGCGTTCAGTGAGATTTGGAACCCCCGATCAAAATGTGAGCACGAAAACTACTGTTACTGTCAAGATATTCTGTTATCAACCGATATTAAACACACAATCAGAGATGTAAAGAGCATACGTGTTTATTTAAAGCTCTGACTCCTGTTTTTGAAAGTTAAAGAGGGACCAGCAGAAATATTCTTTCGCCTGGCGGAAAGTCCTCCTCAACCTCTTTCTTTCCTTTTTTCTTTTGTATTGTAGCACGGCGGGGCGAGGGGAAAGGTCCCCTTTTGCGCCGGTTTCTTCTGAGAGGATAAGCCGAAAAATCCCCATTCTGAGCGACGGGCGATGGGTGCGGCAGCAGCGACCTCGTGACTTACGACGGGTATCTTCAGCTCCTATCGCGTAATCTGCCCTATTTTTTTGGCGGTTGTTCGGGCTAAAGTGTGACGCATTTTTAATTACTGCGCACTCGGCGAGCCTCACGGTACGTTTCTGCACAGAACAAACACCGAATGCACGACGTATACGACGCGAAGGCGATGGAGCAACATGGTTACACGGCCGTAGTGCAGAAAATCCGCTAGAAAAAAAAAAAACAATAAGGAAACTAGCAAAATAAAGAGTAATCACACCGTGCTCCAAAAACCCCAAAGTAGAAAATCGCAGTTCTTGCAAAAGAGCTACCGCCGTGGACACGGCACGCGTATCGGAGCGCTGCATGGAGCCGAGGGAGCAACGCGGCCGCGGCGAAAAGTTCGATAGCGACAAAAACGAACTAAAACACACAAAAAAAATATTCCTACAGCGCTTCAAAAGAACCGAAGTTTAAAAATAACCCCTAGTTTTGGCCAAAAAGACCCTCTAAAGTTGCAAAATGCTGCTAACCCGCGCTGAAAGGTCCGGCCAGACGGCACCTGACACCTACGTGGGATAAAAGGAGACCTCGAAGATGGCGACCGTGGTGGCCGATGCTAGCGCACCTAGCGAGTGACGTCAAGTGAATGTCACCTATATGATGGCCAACGAATGTAGATGACATTTATATTTACGCATCCCAGCAACCACATGAGGTGAGAAGGCAGCAATGGTGTTTGTCGATACTAAAAGGTTTTAGTGGATCGTCTAGCTCTTGGATAACTGTACCCTACAACAATATATAAGCTATAACCTTTCTGTGAGCATTCCTGACCGAGTGCGGCTATCGAAGCGTGTGGTGTTATAGTTCAACGTTGCTTAAATCGGTGTTATAGCACCTGCTGCTACTTTAAAGTATTTTTGAGGCATTAAAAATAAAATACAAATTAAATGTAGCCGATTTTTTTTAACATTATACGCGTTCGTAATTTGTCTTTGCCAACACATTTTAGGTATACTGCCACACAGTTAGCACGGAAAAACCATTGCCGATCTTTCTAATTTCCTTTTTTTTAATAAATGATGTTTAGAAAACTTTCAATCCAACTATACAACCTAAGTGGCAGAGCTCAGTGCTAGACAATACATGTTGCTGGGCAGAAATAGCAAAAAGCGCCGATGTCGCGTTCGGGCTAAAAGTGCCACGTAATGAACGCATACCGCTACAAGATCAGCGCAAGCATCATATGGCAATGAATTTATAACACAATTTGTTTTAATAGATGAAAGGTTTCAAGAAATCGTCGCCGCGCCTTGATTATCACAGCTGGCAACGAGTCACACTTACTCACGGCTTTGGCTTGCTTTATCAAGTCGTAAAAAGCATTCATCTCCGTGGTTTCAGAAAAAGTGAGATTCAGGTTTGGTCGGAGATTGCTACGGTTACACTCGTACGCTTTTTCAGTTCTATCTTGCATATATACGCTTGTTGCTGAAATAAACAAGGGCATCTGACTTTTCGCTCATCTTCGCCAAAGCAAAAGTGATTTAATTAGCTCAGGATTATAGGTTGAGCGAAATATTTACAAAGTTCGAGGTTCCCTGAGTTGCCTTTTGTATTCAATTCCCCCTCCATTCACCACCACTTCCTTCCTCTAAATAAACAACGTAGATTATTTTATAAACCACCAATAAAATAGCGCACTCGCTATACGTCTATTTGGCATAAGAAAGGCCTTGTTTAAATGTTCGATCAATGAACTCGTCTTCTTACTGTGCGTGACACAGCTAGCACAAACACAATATTGACATTTTTACGCAAGGGCCATGCAGAATTTAGTGTATAAGAACAAATTGATGCCTCATAAGTTGGTGCCCAACCGAAGCACTCTTTACCGAATCGCTTGTTTAAAAATAGCAACTTTTCAACCATAAAAATAAAACAAAATAACACCACTTTTTTGGGGGCCACTAAATTTACTAATTCACTCCGTTAGCGTTGATTGTGCAGCGGTATGCGTACATTACGCGACACTGTTAGCGCAAACACGACATCGGCGCTTTGTGCTATTTTCTTCAGCAATGTATCGACTCGCACTAAAATCTACCACTTAGGTTGATACTCGCATTAACAGTTTCCTAAACATCATTCACTTCTAACAAGAAAAAAAAAGTGGGAAACACCGCCGATAATTTGTTCGTGCTAACTGCGTGCGTGGCGTAGGGTCCCTAAAAGTTTTTTACAATGTTAAATACAATTCTGTGTCACGTTAAAAAATTGTCTGCTGTGTTTTAGTTTCTTTGGGACACCAGAAATACTTCGAAGTGGCGGCCCGTGATATGGTACCGATACAAGCAAAGTTGAACCATAACACGACACGCAAGACTCGCCAAAAAGGGGTTCAATATTGTCTTTTCCGCTCCATAGCTGCACTCGATAAAGAATGTAAACAGCGAGTCTAGCTTACATTTTGTTGTGAGGTACGGACCGCACGGTTATTTAAGTGGCTAAAAGCAACCCACTAAAGCTTTTTTAAAATTGACATCCACCCTTGATGCCCTCTCACCTCAGGTGGTTGCTGGGAATGTGTAAATATGAACTTCACACATTTTGCTGGCCATCATGCTCTGCGAGTTAGGCACACAACAGGGCATTTTAGTAAATCGTTTTCAAAGGCCCGTTGCCACTTCAGGCGCCCGCTTCAGAGAATGCATCGAAGTGGCAGCGCGAGCTCCCGCTAAAGATAGCGTGGCCTGAAAACATAGTCTGCTAAAGTTCTCCAATAATTTGTGCTTGCTGCTAGAAAACAGATACCTTCTACAAAATACCCGAGCCTGGTACATCGTTTTCGTTTCTATCGATCCCAATTTGAGGGAGGTTTGAGCGTGATAAGCCATTTTCTTGAAGGTCGAATGTTTGTGAAGATGCAAGTCATCCCTTCATATTCAAGTCGCCACATCTCGCGCATGTGTTTTGAGCTCCTTGATCAACCGAGAATAGCTATGCGGGGATGCATCGCAGCTTCCAAGTACGCGTTTACTTTGCCATGGGCTAAACCAAAGACCTTCGACAGCTGAAATTCGGTGACTGCGCGGGCGCAGCCGTGCAGCTCCGTAAAACCTACACCGGAGGGGCTATTCTTGGTGAGCGCCGAAAAAATGGGGCAGATCACGCGACAGGAGTTAAAGATACCTGTCAGTCACGAGGTCGCTGCTGCCGCACCCATCGCCCGTTGAATGGGGATTTTCTCGGCTTATCCTCTCAGAAGAAGCCGGCGCAAAAGGGGACCTTTCCTCTCGCCCCGCCGTGCTACAATACAAGAGAGAAAGGGAAAGAAAGATGGTGAGGAGGACTTTCCGCAAGGCGGAAGAATATCTCTCCTGGTCACCCTTTAAGCGAGAAAATGATTAAATTTGGAGACCTTTAATTCGTTACTCACCGAAGAAATACAGCAAAAAGCAGATGCCTACGACGCCTACAGCGGCAGTTTTTTTGTTTACATCACGTGACTCCTCTCCGCCAATCGTATAAGTCCCTCTGAGCGTTCCCTAGTTCACTCTGTTTGTCCCTAGATTCCCTACTCAAATCCAGCGTTTAGCTAGGGGCGCGTCTGTAAAGCCGGCTTAACGTTGGTGCAACCGGAATTTAAACCCGTGCTTACCTGAGCTCGGTTTAGGGCGCTAAGCCGGCTTAGGAAAGTGCCGCTTTGGGTTAAGGTAAGCGGCGTTGGTGCAACTGGCCCTAAGCAATGCAAAACGTCACGCTTACATTGCTTAATGTCACAACTCAGACCGCATTTTTTGGTGTAAGTGCATGTTTTGGCATCGTCATTCGCTGAGCTGCCTCCGTAAGTTGCGGTGATTGGTTCTCCGAGTGTTGTGCGGGAAAGTGGACGCGAAGACTTTTTTTAGAGTGTACGGTCAAGTCAGGGGTGTGGAGACGGAATAGACACGTTCGTTCATTTACTTTGAAGCTGTGCAAAAAAGCAGCTCTCTTCACAAAGTGCCCCAAAACGCGCCGGATTCCGTCCAAGTGTCGTGAAGTGACTATCGTCGACACTGTATATTGGATATGCTGTGTTATTTGAGACCTTTCTCAAATCCTGTTCAGATAACGCAGCACCGTGGGGTACGTGTATTATACGTGGTTCGATTGATGAGACTCGTTGAATTTCATGATGTGGACGGGGAATATCCACGCTGTTCGGATATCCTGTGTGGTCAAATATTTTGACCTATATAGATTGACACGGCTGAGTGTACGGTGCCGTAAAACGATGAACATAAAATGAAACAAACATTCCAGTTGCATTTGTTTTGTCGCGCACGGACTCACCAAAACAGCTTTCATTTTTTTTGTTTTTGTTCCCAAAAAAAGTACAATGCATTCTTAAAAACCCCGAGAAATTCTATTTGCCATAGAACACAAAATAAGAAATAGAACGCGGAAATTTAGCCTCTACCAGCGTCCGGAAATGCGCCTACGCAGGCTGCCACAGCCCAGCGCAGTCGGGCAACACTGACGTACCCTCTCAAACCAGGGACGCGCGCTGTAAATCGCTTCGTTCGAGACTGCCGCTGGAAAGGTCTATGACCTTTGCAAAAAGAGCTCTCTGGCCGCCGCCATTTTGCGAATCGAGTGACCCCTATCAGCCAGAAATTTCTGCCACCCGCCTGAGCTGTGGAAACCTGGTCAACGTAACTCCCCACCTGCATTGAGCATTCGGAGATCGCCGACTTTTCTTGGAAGTTTTTAATTGATTTGCCTGTTCAGGATGCTTATTAATTCTTTGTGTGTTATCTTCCACTGTGAGAATTAAAGGATACCAGGGCTCGTAGACTCCTCGGCCTTTGCAGGAAACGAAGAGAGCGAACGTCAAGCAGCCCGCGATGCGGGCAGTTCGACGTTCTTGGAGGATTATTTCTGTTGAGATAATCTCTAAAAGGCCTTCCTGGCTATGTTACGGGTCTTTACGAAAATTAGCTGGTAGGGTTGGGTCCGGGGTGTGGGGACGGAATAGACACGTATGTTCATTTGCGTTGAAGCTGTGCATTAAAGAAGCTCCCAAAACACGCCGGATTTGTCTGATCGTCGTGAAGTGGGTATCGTCAACACTATATATTGAAATGCTGTGTTCTTTTAGACCTTTCTCAACTCCTGTTCGGATAACGCGACACCATGGGGTACGTACAATATATGCTGTTCGATTGATGAGACTCGTTGAATTTCATGTCCTGGGCGGGGAATATCTATGCAGTTCAGATATCCTGTGGGGTCAAAGATTTTTGATGGTTTATACGATTGTAGATTGACACGGCTCATTCTATGGTGCCGTAAAGAGATCAACATAGAATGAAACAAACATTCCAGTTGCATTTGTTCTATGGCGCACGGACTCACCAAAGCAGCTTTCATTTCTTTGTTTTTGTTCCCAAAAATAGTACAATGCATACTTAAAAACTCTGAGAAATTATGTTCGCCATAGAACACAAAAGAACGCGGAAACTTAGCCTCCACAAGCGTCCAGAAGTGCGCCTACGCAGGCTGCCGCAGCCCACTGACTAGAAAACCCACAGCCCAGCGCAGTCGGGCAACGCTGACGTCCCCTCGCAAAACCAGGGACGCGCGCTATAAATCGCTTCGTTCGAGACTGCCGCTGGAGAGGTATATATACTGACAAAGCCTGGCAGACCGCCCCGAGAAGCGGCCGCCGAAATGAAGAAGGTGGAGCGGCAGACAAAGGATGAGAGAAGAGCTACGTGACTGGCGCCCCGCTGTGGTGAGACGTCGAAACACACTTCTCCCGAGCGAACAATTGTATTTCGGGTACTCGCCGCTGCAAGAGCTGGGCCCTGACGTCCAGGTTCCCCGAGAAATGGCTCTTTGATGCTCTGTGCTACAAGAACCTCGCGCTTCAATCTGTGACCGGGCACTCTATGGCTCCGTCGTCGAACGGCCAGAGTTTGTGAATATAGAGGAGGCTATGGTACGACACATCCAAGCGTCTGGCACAGGTCTACGGTCTTAGCCTTTCATATATACTATACGCCTATATGCAGACACTGACGGTGTTTTAGGAATACCGGAAAGTTTTTATCCAATGCAGAATAACAACTGAAGATGCATGGATGCGCGTCGTGGTTAGACACGAGATTTAGTATATTTCAACTATTCCTGATGCAAAACAGGACATGGCGCTCATTCTGGCCGGTGCAGTGCAAGCATAATTTGCAACTCGTATTGATGGTTTAAGTTGATGTTTTCTGCATTTCATGTACGTTCTGCAGCAACTCTGTGAAAACTCTGCTCCACAGTTTTCTATGCCGACACGGAAGGGGAAATTAAGACTACGGATATACACATCGTGACTTTTTTTGTGTGTTTGTGAGCAAAACTTGATGAACGTTCGTGCAGTCAAATGCAGCTTAAGTATTTTTGTTCTACTAATTTATGGAAGCGAATCTTTTCAACAGCCAAGCAAATCTTGCAGAGTTATATATTTGCAGTGACTGTTCTTCGTATAAAAGGCGGGGGTGACTGCATTTTACTGCTAATGAGGGGAGGCGGAGGGCGGTTGTCATGTATTTATTTGAGAACGTAAAATTATGGGGAAGAGGAGCGTTCGGAAAAGGCAACGCCGTTTGATTTGTTTTGTTCCAACTATACCATTCTCACCTCAAGAACAGTAGTAAAAGAGGTCCGGCTTCTCGCGGAGCATTACTAATTTCCCCCTTTATTTAGAGTACCAAGATATATGTAAGGGCAATTTAGATTAGATATGTGTTATCTCATAAAGAGGTACACGTTCCAAACGCCAAAAGCATCAGCTTTTCTCCGACAAGCCAAATATCGTAAGAACTACTTTGTGCCGCGTATGAACAATGCGCCAAACTTGCTTTTTTCTTGAGGTGAAAAAGTGTATAGTTTTCCTACGAAAGCTATACAAAGGAACAGAACACCGCGCGGACAAGGGTTGTCTGTTCTTGCAATCCCATTTTCGAAATAAGCGCTCCAGGAGTTGACGAGATCCTACTAGTAGCATTGTTTTCCCTCAAAATGAAAAAAAAAGAAGAAAAAAGTTACTTCTGCGAGTACATACACGCATACAAACGTTTCAGTTTTATTTTGCGTTTAAATTGAGTCTTTCCCTAGTGCGCTCGACGCAGTACTGTGAGAGAGTAAAGCCTGGTTCAGACAGTTGCGTTTGACTGCGTTTGACTGCGTTGCGGCAGCGAGAAACCAGGACATCTCTGCTGCTTATATCGCGTGCCAAGATGACTCCTTGGATTGGATTCCACGCTTCATACGAAGCACAGATGTGCCGGTGACTAGCTTTCCGCACTCGACGCAACGCAGTCAAACGCACTCAAACGCAAGTGTCTGTACCGGCCTTAACTGGTTCAGACAGTTGCGTTTGACTGCGTTCGACTGCGTTGCGGCTGCGAGAAATCAGGACATCCCTGCCGCTTATATCGCGTGCCAAGATGATTCCTTGAATTGGATTCCACGGTTTATACGAAGCACAAATATGCCGGTGACTCCCTTTCGGTTTTCGACGCAACGCACTCAAACGCAAGTGTGTCAACCGGCCTTTAAGAAAGGTTACGAGGTTAAGCGATCAATATTTCGCGATATTATTTTACACTCCTTATTGATATAAACAATCGTCACTGGTAATAAACACGTTACTCACCGACTATCGCAAAAAAAACAAAAGGATAGCTGTTTTATATTACTAAGAAGAAACTCTTTGCGACGTTTCTTCTGCTCAGCCCTCACGTTCCGCGCTGTTTCAAAGCAGAAGCACTCTGGAAATGGGAAAATGAAAGAAAATAACCCCACTTATAAAATTTATATTGCCAATTTCGGCGTCGATCAGAGACCTCGTTTAGTTGTGCTGAAGCCTGAGCCAAAGGACGGCAGGCGTTTCCCGATGAAAGCAAAACCCTTTAAAGTGCCAGGCGTGCTCGCTCGACACAAAGCAAAAAGGACATGTCACGCGACGAAAGGCCTCCGTAGGATTGTGAAATTATTTCATGCTCAGCAAGCATCGGCAGTCGCGCTAGTTTCTGTTTTCAAATGAAGTTAGGGCGTGGGGAGGCAGCAGCGTTGGGGACGTCAGTCAATCACGAGACCCTGGGCAAGTGCTTTTTCTTTTTTCTTTCTTTTTATGACAAAATATTTTTTAAGACGTCTTTGTACGGGGAACGTCAGACCTCGTTTATTTCCACGACCGGACGTGTGTAGCCGCTAATGAAAGTTTCCTGCCACGATACCCATCTCAAAGCATCCTGTACTTGGCACGAATCCAAGATTACGATTGAGGTCTTCTATAATTAAGAATGCCATGTGAGCTCCCGCGCCGCTGGATAAGGCCACCGGATTTTCATATCTTCAGCTACATCCGTCAGCGTTCGAGAACGCCCCCCCCCCCCCCTTAAAACGCATAAAAGGGAGCTCCGTGGTATTCGCAACCAGTGATTCAGTACTCGCGTATCTCAGATTTGTATCGCCATAGACGCTTTATATTTGTAAACTAGTCTAATATAAAATTACTCTCGCGCTTTAATAAACTTCTGATACTGGTGGCGGCTAATACTGGTGCAAAAGTTAGAAGGAGAAACCATCAAGGACTGATTGGTGCTAAGAAGTCTATTTTCGTCCGATGAAAGGGTACAAGACATCAGCGACGTAATCAAAGATGAAGCGGCCGGTGATGATGCTAGCGTGCTTCTTATTAGCCGCAACGACCGTCACATCTTCCTCAACGGAAGACAACCTCGTGGACACTGTGGAAGAAAACTCTCAGTCTCGACCGTGGTTCACGAAACCCCAGCGAATGCAGAACGTCATGAAAGTGCAGCCCGTCGGAACGGCCGTGAGATTCAACTGCCACGCGAGGGGCAACCCGACACCCAGGGTATCGTGGTTTAAAGACGGTAGACCGCTGGTTCAACAGGCCAACGGTCCGACCTCCAGACCGGCAGACCAGTTTACGCTTAGTCTGGTACGTCTCACCAAGAACGACAGTGGCGAGTACACGTGCGTTGTGGCCAACCACTTGGGCTCCGTCGAATGGACGTATAATCTAGACGTCTACGAACGCTTCAAATCGACGCCGACCGTCATCTGCCAAGACCGCAACCGAACCGTCGTTGAGGGTGAAAATGTGATGGTCCGTTGCGAAGTTTACAGCGACCTGACGGCCTTCGTTCGGTGGATCAAACACTACCACGTGAACGGCACTTACTTCGACAAAAACGGGGCGCCGTACGCAAAGCTGATCAACGATGCAGCAGCGGCGGACGTTCGCGAACCATTCACGCTGACGCTGAACAACATCACGTTGAACGACGCCGGATTCTACACGGTTCTCGCCGGCTCGCCGTTGGGAGTGTCTCGTCAGACCGTCGCCGTGCGCGTGAATCCGAAGCCGTTCCCGGGGTACGGATGAAGAGATGTGCACTCACAAACGTTCCTGGCCGTGTACACTCTAAAAAAAGTCTGTGCGTCTACTTTCACCCACAACACTCGGAGAACCAATCAGCGCAACTTACGAAACATATGTTTAGACCAAAAAACGCTGACTGAGTTGTGACATTAAGCAATGCAAGCGTGACGTTTTGCATTGCTTAATGCCACAACTCAGACAGCGTTTTTTTTTTTTGTTTTTTGTTTTTTATTTGTTTAAACATATGTTTCGGCATCGTCATTCGCTGAGCTGCCTCCGTAAGTTGCGCTGATTGGCTCTCCGAGTGTTGTGCGTGAAAGTAGACACACAGACTTTTTTTAGAGTGTATGTACGCTGCACCGTGACGCACTTGGAGTGGCACTCATTGGTTGCCCTTTATTCAACTTAGCTAATAGAAAGAGAGATCGGTATCATACTCCTCTGTTGATTAAACTACACTAAAATATGGGATAAAATAGACAACGTGCGGGCGAGGTGGTGCGTGTTAATCGTGATGTTTAAACCCAGAGGCTGGGAATAAACTTGAAGATATATTAGAAGAAACAGAAGAAAAGTCACTCTTCGTCTGTTTCTTCTAATATGTCTTCAGATTTCCTTCCCAGTATCAGGGTTTAAACACCATGATCATAATCCATACATAATGAACGCCTTTTTGCCACTGATGTTGCGTGACCGCTGGGGCGCGATTCCGTTCATCAACATCGTTTTAAACGATTAAAACCGATGTCCAGAGCTCTGTGAGCACTGTGGGACGGCACATGTACGCAGAAAGTTTTGAGAGCATAGCGGATGATAGGGCGGTCTGAAAAACGATGCTGCATGCAGTGAAGCGTTACGTACTTGAGAGGGTGACTTGACAGGTCAAAGAGTTGATGGTGAAACCTGCACAAAACATTTGACAACATGCCCATGTTACCAACAAAATTTTGTTGCAGTGTCAATAATAAAAATACATTTTGTCTTTGTTTTTCTCAATTGATATTATAGCAGTCACTACCCCTCACTGTGAAACGTTATTTTGTATACGAACTTCATAGGTATATGCATGGTCTCTTCAATGCCGCGATGCTGTCATCATGTATCTGTTTTACAGGCACACGAAATTGGAGGGAATTTGAGACCGCCAAACTGACTGCATAAAGCGAAAAGCCTATCGCTTTTATCAAAGAATCGAAGCACTACTTTACTGATTGCAGCCTCTCGTGATATTTCGTGTAACTATAAATAGCACTTCCACCACCACCATTTTTTTTTTTTTTTGCATTTCTTCTCGTGGTGAAGACTTTGTTTCGAGTAAAGCTGCGCACCTCGCGGAAAGGCAAGGCTATTTCGCCACCTCCAGAGCATTCGACATGCCTGTATAAATACGTAAAAGTGATTGTAACATCCTGGCTATACATGCACATAAATATCTCCACAACCATAATTTATTTTCTCCTTTCCTCTCTCTCTTTCTTTTTCCACTCCGTATATTACTAAAAAAACTTAAAATCAATGGCTATCAGGAAGCTCTACATAACGTACAACGCGATTTCTTAATATTAGATTTTGTTTTTTTTTTTTGCAACGAAAGCTAACAACTTGAATACGACCCACGACCGCAGCTGTGTGCCTTTCTATAGTCGCAGTCCAGTCCAGAGTCCAGAGCATCTAATTTTTGCTGCGTAGCCAATGAGATTGCTCATTAACCGACCAGAAAGTCATAATAAAATATTACAAAACATGCAGTTTGAAGATTATAAGCCACCCCCTGGCGATTCTTTAAGCCGTCAATGTCTGTGAGTAATACAGAAGTCGAGGGTCAATAGCAAACATTAAAGATCATGCTTTCTCCTTTAATGTGGGTTATTTGTGATCAACGGCGCTAGCTCCGACTCCATAATTTGAACACAGTCCAACGCGTACCGGCGTGTTTGTGAGCAATGTGTTTACGTATATAGGGTGTCCTTAGCGGACCTTCCGCCGTAAAACGAGCCGGAAAAAATCGGCGCTTGCACATAGCAAAGCTCAAACTTCTACCGAATATGTACCGAGCCGGTCAGTTTTACCGTGAGAAAACTCAGGGCGCAGTTTTCTTCCTGCAAAAAAAAATTCGAACAAAAAATGAAAGATGTTTACAAATATCTATTGGTGAATTGGGGGGTCGTCTCTCTCCTCTGACCTCGATTCAGCAGGGCGCACCCTCCTCGCCGCCAGAGCTACTCGGGATTATTTTCAGCCAATCACAACTGCTGGCTTCGGAGCGCTCCGACATTCTCGAACCAATCACGGAATTCATATTTCTTGACATTGGTAACGCATTAAATACAACATGATCTTAAAGCGTACGGTGGATGATTGAGCAAAATTTACACTCGCAACGGGATGCAATAACGGTTGTGACGTAAATTGTTTTACGCATCGGCATGTAAAAAAAAAAGAAAGCAGTATTTGACTTGATTTTTGCAGAACGGAATGAACGACAACCCTTGGAAACAGCTGTCAACTCATCGCGTTTTCGACAGGGAACGCGCTGCAATAGCGGTCATGCGTACGACTGAGCAGGCGAATATAAAATGCTTAATAAACCGCATTTTTCTCACGGCGAAATATCGTGCAAGCATCGCCATATGACACAAATCACAGTGCATTATATTCGGCTCTCTCTTTATTTTACAACACAAACTTTTGAACGCACTTTTACCAAACCTCGAAAATTTCTTGAAGCGACTACAAAATCCGGTAAAATAGCGGCGAGCTCTGCGAGCTGTTTCGTCGACGGTTAGGCTTAGCGGATTCACCGCCGTGAGATGAACGATCTTGTGAAAGCACTGGGAACAGTTCACACGTCGGCTTTTCCTGTTACGGTCGCAAACGAATGTCGTCCCGTCCGTTGTAATCCTCGCACCGTCAAAAGCACAAGCGCTTTGTAGAACAGCACATCAATCACCGTCATGCCGGACCCCGCAAACGACCACAGACCCCTGCCGGCCATCGTCAACAAAACCACGTGATCACCGTCCAGCTACCACGTGACGCCTGCGCCGCTCCGCACTCCGACGGCTAGAGACGGAGTGCCAGAGAGCGCTCTGAGAGGGAGAGGCGCCCTCGGAATGAAACCACCCCATCAGGCCACCAGCACTCTCTTTTAACCAACCCGATTTCGCGCGCTCTGGAAAGAGCGCTCGAGAGCGCGCAGAAAGAACCACGCGAATTCGCCATATGATGCAAAATTACAGAGCAGCTCTTGGAGAGGAGGAGGGAGGGTATGCCCCTCCTCCCCTTCCCTACACTCTCCTGTCCTCTCCTTCTTCTTCTCCTCCTCCTTCTCTATCCCTCCTCCTGCAATTCAGTTTCCCCGCTAAATTTAGCGGGAAAAATGACGTCACATGACTTGGTGTCACGTCACCTATCAACGAATTCAGTTTTTCCGCTAGATTTAGCGGAAAAATTGAAGTCACGGGACATCAAAGCCCATTCAATTCCCCGGGGAATTGAATGGGTGTTGAGGTCACGTGACGTCAATCTTGCAGCTAAATCTAGCGGAAAAACGGAATTTGCTTGCTACATCTAGCGGACAAACTGAATTTCCCCGCTAAATTCAGCGGGGAATTGAAATTGTGTTGAGGTCACATGACGGCAATTTTATCGATAGATTTAGCGTAGTTACGCCGACCCCGACGCAGCGAAACACGGAAACGGGCGCCTAAGAGCCGCGCTCTAAAAACTTTGCAAATCAAGGTTGGGCGCCATCGCAGACGACCGAGTTAGCGATGCCATTGACTTGTGGCGCAATCTCCCGATAAGCGCAGAAAGCAGACGGCGCACTTTGTTGTCTGAATTTCGCTGTCATGGACTATAGTTAGGGTTGTTCGTTTTCGGGTTTTATATATTTTTAAATTCGGGGGTAAAAATCGGGTGCTTTTTTTCAAGCTAATAATCGGGGACAAATCGGGTTCTTTGTGAAAACATTTTGAAATTCGGGTATTTTCGGGTTAAATTTACAAATATACTACGTAATACAATCGGGTTTTTTTTTTTTTTTTTTTTTTTTTTTTTTATTGGAGGGTATCATGAGCTTTCTGCCCCAGTAGAGAATTCCAGTGTGGGGGATAATCGTCGTCTTGCCGTTCCCGAACGTTAAGCTCCCCTTGGGGGAGAGCTCCGCTGCTCCGATTGCCGTCGATCGCTTCAGGGGAAGCACTGCTCAGGAAATCCTCCTCTCCCTCAGGTGTCAACAAAAACCCGGATCGTTTGAGGAACGGTCGTTTTCGATCAGATATTTCGCTATGGAATAAACTTGTTAAGTTTTCCAGATCTGCTTACCCCGACTGACTGCCTCGGACGTTGTTCGTGAGAACGGTAGACCGCCAGCGAGATGGCCATGCTATAGCCGAGAGACCGGGCTGGGCGTCGACACCTAACAGCGGTCGAAGGGGATTGATAGTACATTTTACAAGCTGTGTGCAGCAGGGCCGGAGCTACGTGGCGTGCCGAGGCGGTTCCGTATGCACAGCGGAGGGACGGAAATGTCCCTCCGAAGCCCCAACGCCTATTGTCGCTGTTCTTCAGCCGGCCTCCGCAGAATGTCACGGTGAGTTAGACGCGCTCGTTGGGCGGTCGGTTGAGAGCCGTGTAGCGTCCACAGTGCTGCACGCAGCGTGCGAAATGAACTAGAGGTCACTGTTGTCCCGAGGTAGGGTAGCTAGCGTGTGTGCACCGCGAACCCCGTATGGCGTAAAAATAAATAGGTTGGTTATGTGGTTTTGGAATTCGGGGAGAAATCGGGTTTAACCCGATTCTCCTAAAAATGTTCGGGGTGTAAAAATCGGGTAAAATCGGGTTTTGCCCGAAAACGAGCAACCCTAACTATTGGCGACGTGCGCGACCGAAAGCGTCGCTGTGGTCGGCCTTCCACGATTGGCCGAACGCTGACTATGACGTAGGAAAGGGGATTTATTATTGACGAAATAAGAGGAATGAAAGAACTTTAATTTCGACGGTGTTGGCAGTGCTGCTTTGAGAGCGCAATGATTTCAGGCTTCCACCATGCTATTTAAAAACACCATCGAACTTGTTGTTCGCAAGGTAATGACGTTACAAGGGGGAACCATAGGAGGGCGCCACCAAAACATCTCGCCGCTAATAGTTACCCAGGGAAAAATTAGATTTGCGCTCGCGGAGTTACCCTGCGTGCTATGGTATGTTGCAGCGCTTCGGTTCTACCGATAAATCCCTCACGATCAACAGCGAAAGGCTGACGCGAAAAAAGAGGACTGCTTCCACTGTTTGAAGAACGTCATTCTCTGCACGGATTTTTCAACGGTGAGCAATACTATAGCCAACAGACCGCACTCTTAGGCTCTCGAAGCACAGACCGTTAGCCTTCTGTTCATCAGCTCAACCAATGTGAAGCGTCAGCGGTATCGGGCCTGAGTGGTCAAGTGTAGTCTCAGTGGCACAATCGGTCCCACCCCTTTTTGTTACTGAGACCACGTGGCTGCTTCAGCACGATACTGCTCACCTATGTCAGTGTATTTCACATCCATCGATATTGTACGGACCCCTTGTGGATCAGCGGAGATGATGGAGGACCACGTTCGTGGTGAGGGGAGAAAAAATGTTTAGGTTAAATATAATATTGTCACGATTGACAAATGGCGAGGCGGCGAATAACTCAAGAAACTAAACGTTTAATGCAGCGAACTTGAGCCCAAAACAAAAGAGAGAAAGGCTAGGGTTCCAGGCGTCAATGTCGGCGAAACAGCATGATCGAGCGCTGGGGCGAGACTGATTCAAGAAGGTCGCGCCCAGTTTCTTATCTAGTTTGCGTCACTATCTAGATATTCGGCAAAGAAGGATCGAGAGTCGCGCGCTCGGGGCGAGAATGAGCATGCACTTTCAAGAACAAGAAAGCAGGAATAAATGCTAAAAGTTACGTCCGCAGCAAGAATAGATGCGATTCTTCTAGCAGCCCTTGACTGAGCGTTGCTTGCTCGGCCCCGCTGGCGGCAATATTGATATACTGAATGTCACAAAAAAAAAAAAAAAAAATACGCTGCTTTTTGTTTTTTTGTTTTTGTTTTTTTTTACCGCAAAAATAAACTAGGTATCGCCGAACGCTCATTCTCCGCCCAAAGGTAGCGCTAGAGCTCACAAACAGACACCAAAGTTTCAGCCCGATCCGATACCTTATTCAAAAGTTATGTGATAACTTAAAATTTCAATGGGAAAATGGCGGCCGACAAAGTTTTTGATTACATATGGCACCAGAAACCGAAAACGGCCAAAAATGGGCTCCATTTTCCCATTGAAATTTTCAGAAAATCCCTTATAACTTTCGAATAGGGTATCAGTTCGGGCTGAAACTTTGGCATCTGGTTGTGACCTCTAACGCTACCTTTGGGCGGAGAATGAGCGTTCCGCGATGCCTAGTTTATTTTTGCGGTAAAAAAAAAAAACCTGACATTTTTACACAATGGATATAACTAAGGGCTAGTGTGAAGCAGACTTCTCTATTGATATACACAAAAAAACTTGCCCGAAAATTCGAAAATATTTTCTCGATCTGCAAAAAGATCACGTTTATTGTCGGGTTTGATTGATGAGGCAGGGATTCCTGGACCTCTAGAATGCCTTCGCGGACCCCCATTTGAGAATCACTGATCTATGTCATTGGTTGAGCAGACTAAAAGGAAGATCAATGACCGGTGTTCACATTGAAACGCGATGAAGTATGGACTTGGAAACTACCAAGAGCGTCATCACGTATTCACGGAACATGCGGAGTACGTAACACCCTAGCGGCGAAGCACACTCTAGAAAAAGCCCGTGCGTCTACTTTCCCGCACAGCCCTTGGAGAGCCAGTCATTCAAACTTACGGAGGCAGCTTAGCGAATGACGATGCCGACACATATGTTGAGACCAAAAAAACACCGTCTTATTTGTGACCAGACTTGTACCGTACGCATTACAAGTAATCAAATTACTTGTAATCAATTACTTTTTGGAATAATTTTGTAATCAGTTGATTGCTTTTATTAGGCAGTAATCACGAGAGTAATTTGATTACTTTTTGAAGTAATAAAAATTACTCCTAACCGTTACTATTTTTTCACGGGACCCCCCCCCCCCCCCCCCCCCCCCCTCCACACACCTTTTTTTTCTGAAATGACAAAATTAAAATTTGCTTCTTTTTTCGAACGGAAAAAAGAAAGATTTGTGCGGAGCTGTAGGAAACGAGGTAAACCCCTTTGTATGTACAGCTTCTGTGGAATGTCCATTTTTTTTCGAGCTGAGACTGGGAGTGGGAAGCCTGTGGAGACAAAGGCCATTAAGAGACAAAGGCCATTAGGGGCGAAGTTCGAGGGAGCAGAATGTAGCTTTGTAAGTCCTTCGTTCAAACTAGGGAGCCTTCATGTGCGCTTTGCTAGGATGATGCCACCCTTTGTAATACCACTCGCCGACAAACCAGCAGCCATTTTCGTTCTCGGAGATAATCCGTGGGGCTTATAACCCTCCCGGAAACAAGCACCTTATCTCAGAAGTTCGGAGCAGCGTTGTGGAACCCACGGAGGGAGCTCGATTAGCATTTCCCACTCGGATGGGATTACCGATGGGCACAAAGGCCACTTTCCAGCGCACGGGGAAACAATGAGAGGAACAAAATGGCGGTGGAAGAGGGTGTGGGAAAGGGAAATAGGCAGTTGGCATCACTCTATGCGAAGCGCAGATGAAGGCACTCTAGTTCAAACTAGCCCCTCATGCTCACACACACAGAACTAAAAAAAAAAAAAAAAAAGACAATCCTCCTTACGGTACCTACTCGCAGCCCGTAGGAGAACCAGAACCGTAGCATGTCTAAAGCGGATGCAAAATATAACAAAGCCAGTTCAAATATTTCCCCATTTCCCCTCCGGGGTCTTTGTGACAAGCAAAGTTTCGAGTTGAGAAGCGATCGGGGCGATCTCTTCCGCTAATGGATACTATGATCCGTTTCAAATCCTGGAACTGCTGCTCTTTTGTATAACATGCGAGTTAATCCACATGTGAATAATAAAATGAGCGACGCAAACTTTGAGCGACAACCGTTGCTCAAGCTTAACAAGATCTAGAGCCCCCTCCGCCCCCTCCCCCTCCCCCCACCCCCGTCGACTGGCGAACGCCCAAATAATTAAACTCCCTCAAACGAAATCTATGCATGTGTCCGCACGCATTGTGAAGGTGCAAGAACCACGAAGAGGGACCCGTTTTTTCTTCTTCAATACTTGTGAAAATGTGAAATATAGGTTGGAAGAAGTTCATTGTTATCAGCGCTAAAGATGCAAGTCTTCACACAATAAAGTAATCGGAAAAGTAACGATTACTTTTTAGAGTAATGTCCAATTACTTTTGCTGTCGAGTAATCAGGTAATCTATTCGGATACATTTTAGTCAAGAGCAATAGTAATTGTAATCTATTACTTTTTTTGTAGTAACGTGTACAAGCCTGTTTGTGACATTAAGGCTCGGCATTGAGGGCTGCCATTTTTCCGTCTGCTATTAGCAATTCCCGCCAAAAAGGAACAACAAAAACAACACAACAAGCGTCGGCTGACTGTTGGCAACCGAACGATGAAAAATCTTCTAAGCTCAGCGAAACTTTTCTATTTTGTGATTGGTCGGTTTTCGATGGGGGCGGTACTCCGTCATCCGCCGGGACGCCGGGACGCCGGTGCCGTGGAGTAGCTTCCTACGTCGCCCGGCGCCCGGCGCGTCACAGCTTTCCGTCGAAAACCGGGCCGAAAATCCGCTCTCCTGCCGCGAAGACCCCTCGCGAGGGTGACGGGATGGGAGAAACGCCGGCTGTGTGAATAGGGAGTTTTCGTAGACCGCGCTGCCCCCTCCGCTAAGCGTTCCGCAACGAAGAAGTTGCTACTGCGCCTGCGCGCCGATAGCCTTGACTGCGGAGTTCCCGCTCTCATGGCGGGTTGCGGAGGGCCTTGCGGGACGGCGAAAACGATCTACGAAAACTCCCTAATGAGGCCTTAGCCTAGGGTGCCTACATGTTTCCGCAGCGGAGCGGCGGAAACATGTAGGCAGCCTACCTTAACGCACTGAGCCCGGGCGGGCAAGGTGAGGGGAAAGGAACCACCGAGCCCCAAGGTGCTGAGAAACACTTCCCGCACGCTTTGGTGAATCCGAAGTTGGGGGACGATTCTGGGAAACCAGGCGGCCGCTCACGTCGACAGACACTCCCTCCCCGACCTTTGTATATTCCCTTGCCGCTATGTGTGACAGCCACAAAAGCAATGCAGCTTTTTAGTGGTCAGGATAGACTCTCTACTGTCAGTTGCTTCTTTTTTTTTTTATTGTCACGGATGCTTGTTCCAGTCCCATCTTCTATCAATATTTACTATTCTGTAAAGTTCCAGGCTATGCTCGGCTGTCATCGTATCTTCTGGTGGAGGTGCTGGGTACTTTACCCATTGCCCTTCACTCTGTGCGCCCCCTGGCGGCTCCTCAGCTTAGTTGCCCAATAACAGGTCGGTTCGCGGACTATCCCGCGTCTTAAACCCCCGACGAGCCGTGAACCAAGTTCTATCGCAAGCCCGGCAGAAAAACCGCAAGCCCGAGCGAGTACCACAAGAACGAACCTCGCAAATACACCACAAAGAACCTGAAATCGAGCCAGTCGCTGCTACCAGGAAGAACTGTAGTATATCTGATCGAGCGGCGGCCAGGGGCCCGCCGTTGAAGCTCGAAGGAGGAATGACACCCGCCGACTGCTGCTCATGGTCTCTGAGTTCCAAACACCCCGAGCGCGGGTGCCCGGCCCTGTTTATTTCACGCGCGGCATTGGCTTCTTTATCAGTGCCGGCATATTATGGACTATATACAAATACTACATATTCTCTCCCTCCCTTGCCAAAGAAAGAGAAACAGAGAAACAAGAAAGGAGGAAAATACCACATAACTTATTCTCTCCCTCCTTTCACAAAAAAAGGAAGGAAAACACCCTTTCTTCTTGAAAAAATAATCACTTCACACTGTACCGAAAGTTTCAAGAAAAAAAAAGAATTAGTCCAAAGATTCAAATGTCCACGATTTCATGAGATGTGGATGATGGGCTCATGTCCAAGATATTCATGACATAGTCTTTAAATCGTTCTGGTAAACGTGTATGACGTCTTGGGCGTCCTTCTACTTGAAATGTTGATGGTAGAGGTGTTAAAACCAGCGTGGTGAAGCCCGATCCAGTAAGCGTGCTTGCAGTCAGGTGTGATGGCGATGAGCATGATGGCCATCATGCTCATCGCCATGCACCTGATGCATGGCGATGATTTTTGGTGCATGATGCATCATGCACCAAAAACTGCATCCGCAGTGGACACGGCCATTGTATTAGGCTTAGCCGAACCCTCGGGCTCAGGACCAGCACCCGAAACACAATCAGGCACAGAGTCAATTGGGGACTCATGCACTGGAGGCGTAACGCCGGCTTTGCCGAAGCTGACTAAGCCAACAATGACAAACCTGTAGCAGCGAACCGCGTCCGCTCCCACCATTGTTTGCATGCCCGCCGCACCTTACACTCCGACGCCCTCTCACGCAAAATGTATGAAGACGTCGTGGATTGGATTGAACAATATGACCGTGTCACCCACCACAATGGGTGGACAGACAACCAGCTCCTGCAGAACCTATACTTCTCGCGGAATAAATTGCCAGGCATTGGTCTGAAAACCACGAATCCTCCTTAACGTCGTGTGAAGTTCGCAAGATCGAACTGAAGCACTCGTTCATCAGCCAACATCGACGAGAGAGAGCCGCATTCCTGATTCTGTCCCGGACACGGCCCCAACGAGAGCGTCACCGCCTTCGTGGAGGACGTTTTGCGCCTGATCGAGCGCCCACGCCGACCCTGATGCTACAGAAGACAAGAAACTAACAATCCCATGCTCTCATTCGAGGGACAACAGATTCGGCAGCCTTTTCCGCACCCCCCCCCCCCCCCCCCGACAACAGCCGAAGGGTTCATACTGTCACGAATGACAAGAGATGAGGCGACGAAAAGTGAAGCAAACTAAACGTTTAGTGGGGCGAACTTGTACCCAAAAACAAAGTTGAAAGAAAGGCTAGCGTCGCAAGCATCGATGGCGGCGAAACAGCAGGATCAAACTCTGGAGCCAGACTGACTCGAAAAGGTCGCGGGAAGCCTCTTATCTAAAGTGCGTTACTATTTCGTAGATTCGGCAAAGAAGGCTCGAGCGTGCGCGCTTGGGGCGAGAATGAACACGCATGGAAATGAGCGCCAAAGGAACGGGGACAGGTGAAGAAGTGGACGACAACACACTTCTTCACCTGTCCCCGTTCCTTTGGCGCTCATTTCCAGTCATGAACCAACAAGTCCAGCTAAACATTTTGATGAACACGAACTTTCCAGAACAAGAAAGCAGAAATAAATGATCGAAGTTACATCCGGAACAAGAATAAACAAGAACTTTCTTGAGGTCTGTGACCGAGCGTTGCTTTCCCGGCACTGCGCGCGGCATTATCCCCCCCCCCCCCCCCTTCCCCTTTAAAAGTGCATCGTCCCGATGAAGCACAAACCGAAAACACAAATCCACAACAAAAGGACAGCAGAATCGCGAGCCGCAGTTCACAGGTCACAGTTTGACGAGAGTTCGAACTTCTATTCTTCGTAATACGGCTTGAGGCGCACGACGTGGATTACTGCGGGTCGTGGTTGGCGGCGTCTTGATGGTCTAGTTTCGTCGGGAAGCACCTCGTAGATTAAGTCTTCAAAACGGCGAAGAACCTTGTAGGATAAAAGGCTAAAAAGCGCGAACAAACGGGGACAATAAAGAAACACGAACGACAGGACAGGCGCTTCAAAGAAAGCAGGAATAAATTAGAACCACTTGGTCCTGTCGTTCGTGTTTCTTTATTGACCCCGTTTGTTCGCGCTTTTTAACATTTTATTCAGTAATGGACCAACTAGCCCAAACACAAGTTTTAATTCAGCCTTGTATGGTCCAAGTAGCGCTTGAGAAGCTTCCTGCTGAGCCCACGTCGCCGAATTGGTGTCCAAACCTATGCTCTGTCCCCGGGATGGAAGTGGACGTCACGCCGCCGAAGACTGCATCAGCCCGCATCTTGAAAAGGAAAGCCTGCAAAAGACGTTGCCGCCTATGTTCCATGATCACAGCAAACACAATAACCATGGTCTTCAAGTTCGAAGCAGTGAATACACCGCGACAGTGAAGGCTAGAGTTGTCGCATTCAGAGGTTATAAACTTTCCTCAACAAGCCTGAGGGATTCTCCCGCTGATTCAGCAGTGTATCATTTTCGCATGGCCCCAAAAGGGCTGGCAGACCTCAAATGAGGGGAACTATGTGTGATAAGAAGTGCGGAGAGAGAGAGAAAGAAAACATGTTTATTGAAAAGATGAAGAGGTTATCCCGCGGGAATTTGCAGGATTGCTACTTCATACAAGGGAAAGGGAGAAAGAGGCAAAAAAGGCAAAGAAAGAAACAAAAACACTGAGGATGTCTGTCAGTTACTTTTGGAGCGTGTCCTATAGTGATTTATCAAGTTTGGTCGCTTGGAGAAAACGAATCAATGAGCTCGTCGGCTTGACTCCTTGTGATGTTGATGGCCATGGCCCCAGGAGATGATTGAGCGTGAGCGGTTCTCCGTTGTGAAGAACCAGGGAGTTTATCATTTCTTTTCTTTGGTCAGCGTAGAGGGCGCAGTGACAAAGAACTTGTTCCAGCGTTTCTACGGCGTCACAGCTCTCGCGGATGGAGGAGTCCAGCTGACCGGTGAGATTTAGATTATATTTCGTTGAGTCGTATTCGATGAAGAGCGGTTTCTGTACGATGTTTGAGCCGCCGGGGAGGCGAAACGTAAGAAAGGGGTCAATCCTATGAAGATTTTGTAATAATATGATGGATTCGCCCAGAGGGTGTTTACTAGAGCCGCAGTAATACGGTTGGTTGTAGCTTTAGCGTCTGAACGTTAGAATAAAATTATCCCTCGGGACGTGAGATGATGAGCGTTCTTGATGCAAAGTCAGCACTTTCGTTGCCTCTAATACCGCAAAGGCTCGGGATCCACTGTAAAACTAGTGTTTGACCATTATTTATAGCCTCTTCGTGATTTTTTAGGATCTGCCAGCTGAGCATTCATGTTCTTTCTTTTGGTAGATTTAAGGCTCTAAAGAGCTGCCCTTCCATCAGTAAAAAGGGACCAATTGTTTGGGGCACTCGTAGAAATAAAGTGAATTGCTTTTTTAATCGCTACTACTACTGCTGCCGTCGATGATGTTACATGGCCTAGCTTCCCCTGTAGTATTTTATTTATTGATGGTATAACAAAGCCGTAGCTGGAAGTTTCGTGAGTAAAAGATCCATCACTGTACAAATGAATTCGGGAACGGCGATTGCATATTATTGATTTGTAGAGAATTTTTAATTATAATACAATTAAATACAAAGGGGCAATCGAGCTGGACAATAATGATGAAAATAAACCCTGGAGAAGGGGAACAAGAGGGACAAGGGACAAACATAAATCTCCAAACACAGCTAGGTGACTGGTGAGCGACCTAAAAAATCCGCCTGGTCCGGGTATCGAACCCGGGACCTCTTCATTACAAGTGGAGCGCTCTACCGACTGAGCTAACCAGGGGTTAGACGTCAGTAGAGCAAACGGGTTTTATCAGCTGCCACCAGTCTAACACCAACAAGGGTGAAGCTTGCAATTTAATGTTATAATTATAATGCAATTAAATGCAAAGGGGCAAGCGAGCTGGACAATAATGTTGAAAATAAACCCTGGAGAAGGGGAACAAGAGGGACAAGGGACAAAAATAAATCTCCAAACACAGCTAGGTGACTGGTGAGCGACCGAAAAGCTCGCTTGCCCCTTTGCATTTAATTGCATTATAATTATAACATTAAATTGCAAGCTTCACCTTTGTTGGTGTTAGACTGGTGGCAGCTGATAAAACCCGTTTGCTCTACTGACGTCTAACCCCTGGTTAGCTCAGTTGGTAGAGCGCTCCACTTGTAATGGAGAGGTCCCGGGTTCGATACCCGGACCAGGCGGATTTTTTCGGTCGCTCACCAGTCACCTAGCTGTGTTTGGAGATTTATGTTTGTCCCTTGTCCCTCTTGTTCCCCTTCTCCAGGGTTTATTTTCATCATTATTTTCCAGCTCGCTTGCCCCTTTGCATTTAATTGCATTATAATTATAACATTAAATTGCAAGCTTCACCCTTGTTGGTGTTGGACTGGTGGCAGCTGATAAAACCCGTTTGCTCTACTGACGTCTAACCCCTGGTTAGCTCAGTTGGTAGAGCGCTCCACTTGTAATGGAGAGGTCCCGGGTTCGATACCCGGACCAGACGGATTTTTTCGGTCGCTCACCAGTCACCTAGCTGTGTTTGGAGATTTACGTTTGTCCCTTGTCCCTCTTGTTCCCCTTCTCCCAGGTTTATTTTCATCATTGTAGAGAATGTTGCCTCAATACCTCCCATGGAGTGTGTTTTCTTGAATGTATATCTGGAGCATCTAGTTTTATAGAAATAACTGGATATGTCCATGGTGGCAACGACGAGAACTCTGCTGGTTCAAAATCTCGTGGAATATCCGCGTTGTCGACATTCGCAATTTGGGAAAAACCAGACGCGCTTCTGCTGTTTGCGACATCTGCTAGGTAGTGGTCTCTGTGCCTTTCAGCTGGCGGAGGTGCGCTCGAAGGGTTTCTTGAAGTCTCAGCGCGCCAATCGGAACAGCCCCTGCCTCAGCTACAGTTCCGACATTTGAGGTGCATCTTGGGAGCCCTAGACAGGCTCGTAGAGCTTGAGCCTGCCTACCTTCCAATGTTCTTATATTTGTACGGCACATCTCATGAAGTACCAGTAGACTGTATCGAAGGAAGCCGACAAAAAGGGCGTTATGTAGTTGAAGAAGGGCAGCTACAGAGGTGCCCCACTTAGTGCTACTAATGAATAATGCCGAGGAGCTTTCTTTTCGTTTGTTTTATGTGCGGTGCCCATGTCAAAAACTTTTCCAGAACTATTCCGAGGAATCTGTGCGTTTTCACATATGATATGAGATGACCATCAACTGTGAGACAGTACCTATGACTACTCTTTCTGGTAAATGCCACGGCGGCTGACTTTGATGGGGATATAGATAGCCCACGGTGTTGCAAGTAGCTGGAGATGATCTCAAGTGATTTTTTTAAGCGGATCCGATTAAATCGCTGCATAATTGATGACGCCCATATGCAGATGTCGTCCACGTAAAGTGTAATGCTGACGTCCCGGGGAAGTTTGTTTACGAGTGCCAGGAGGGTAATATTGAAAAGTGTAGGACTAAGAACTCCGCCTTGCGGCACGCCTCGAGATACTGTATGCTCGGTTGTTTTCCCCTCTGCTGTCCGCATGTGAACTGTTCGACTATCTAAGTAGCTTAATATCCACGCGTAGAGACGTCCTTCCATTCCGGCATAGCTTAGGGCGTCAAGAATAGCCTTGCGACTTACTGAGTCACACGCGCCTTTTATGTCTAGAAATACAGCGGTAGTGATTCGTCGACACCTCCTTTGTTCTTGGATACTGGTTGTCAGATCAATAAAGTTGTCAAGGGAATTCCTCCTTCGTCTGAAGCCTGCCATACACTCAGGGTATATCTCATGCTGGAGAATTCCACTGGTTGTTTTGGAGGGCGCCGGGATCGACTTTCCTAGAGCGAGCCTATTTCACTGGGCGATCGGGATTGAGACCGACATGTTTCACAGGTCGTTTTGGATTAGCTCCTGCTCCAGATCTGGATCTGGATCCGATGGCGAATTCCACTGGGTGTTTTGGAGCGCGCCGGGATCAGTTGACCAGATCCGGAATGGAGCTCACAATCCGAACGGGGTCGCGCCGGCGATGGATCCCCAGCGGAACATGACCACTGCTCTGGGATCGGCATTTGACTTCATGTCATTCAACTGCCGGGGAATCCCCTTCCCGCGGCCGCCGCGGTCGTTTCGAAGACGTTTTTGCAATCGCGGTGCTAACACGTGTTCGACGCACGAGCGGCGGGAATGGCTCAGGAGCTTCTAGCAAAAATTGCCGCAATGCCCGTAGCGCGGCAAAACCTTCTCTTCTCCTTCCTGGAAAACGAACCGGCTATCGAGCCAAGGGGTAAGGGCCCTGTCACACTGAGGGGGCAGTGGGGCAACTCTATCCGGCAACACGGGGAAGTCGTGTTGCCGGCGACCCTGTCACATCGCGGCAACAACAACAGTCGGGCACCATGTTGCTGCCGCCCGGCAACAGTGTTGCCCGATTTGTTGTCCGACAACCCTGTCACACCGCGCTGACAGCGGGGACAACACGGAGAGCACTCCGCCATCTTGATTGTTTACCTTCGTTTGTGTGCGGCGCGGAATCGCTGGAGATGTGATTCTACAAAGTGCTAGTGAGTTCGAAGGGCCGGGAATTACCACGGTACGACATCAACCAGTGGCTGTGATTAGAGAACTTGACACGGGGAGTATTTTCCGCTCTTTATTTTATCGAGGTGTTCTTCATTTGCTGACAAAGCAGATAGCCCTAACCGTGGAAAGTGACATCGCTGATATATGTTCGGCATTTACGCCACCGTATAAAGTGTTTCTGTCCGGTTCTTTCATACAATTCGTATTTCTACTGGGAAATTGCGTTAGCACCGGCAGTACCCCAAACCGTCTTTTGTAACGTGGTGTTGAGCAGAACTGAAAGTGCTTCAAAACTGCGACACCGACACCATCGGCCTTCATAACCATCGGTGGAATAAATAGTTTTCAACGCTGTCTACTTGTCTACCGCCTGCTATGTGATCGATTCATTGCCCCAAAACGTCCTGGGTATTTTAGAAACAAATCAGGTGTCTGGTAGAGGCTGGTTCCAAGTTCCAAGCATCAACGTTTTCGCAATCGCGGCGCTAACACCTGTTCGACGCACGAGCGGCAGGAGCGTCTAGCTAAGATTGCCGGAATGCAGCGCGGCAAATACCTTCTCTTCTCCTTCCTGGAAAACGAACCGGCTGTCGAGCCAAGGGGTAAGCAAGCGGCCATTACCATTTCTTCTGAGGCGAGATCAGGCGAGATGCCCGCGAGAAAGGAAGTCACATGTGTGCGCCGAGGGCTGACCCGGCTGGCTTCCGGTTGAATCCGCCAAAATCGGGGGAGCGACTTTTCAGCGCGGTGGCGGTGTGACAGGGTTGTCGGACAACAAATCGGGCAACACTGTTGCCGGGCGGCAACAACATGTTGCCCGACTGTTGTTGTTGCCGCGATGTGACAGGGTCGCCGGCAACACGACTTCCTCGTGTCGCCGGATAGAGTTGTCCAACTGTCCCCTCAGTGTGACAGGGGCTTTACCCCTTGGCTCGACAGCCGGTTCATTTTCCATGAAGGGGAAAAGAAGGTTTTGCCGCGCTACGGGCATTCCGGCAACCTTTACTAGAAGCTCCTGAGCCATTCTTGCCGCTCGTGCGTCGAACACGTGTTAGCGCCGCGGTTGCGAAAACGTCTTCGAAATGACCGCGGCGACCTTGGAAAGGAGATTCCCCGGCAGCTGAATGACATGAAGGCAAATGCCGATCCCAGAGCAGTGGTCATGTTCCACGGGGGATCCATCGCCGGCGCGACCCCGTTCGGATTGTGAGCTCCATTCCGGATCTGCTCAACTAATTCCAGCGCGCTCCAAAACACCCAATGGGATTCGCCATCGGATCCAGATCGAGATCTGGAGCGGGAGCTAATCCAAAACGACCAGTGAAACATGTCGGTCTCAATCCCGATCGCCCAGTGAAATAGGCTCGCTCCAGAAAAGTCGATCCCGGCGCGCTCCAAAACGACCAGTGGAATTCGCTATAATCCAAAACGACAAAATGGAACACGTTCGTCTCGATCCCGATCGCCCAGTGAAATAGGCTCGCTCCGAAAAAGTCGATCCCGGCGCGCTCCAAAACGACCCGTGGAATTCGCCACGAGAAAAGTCGCTCCCACGATTTCGGCAGATTTAACTGGAAGCCAGCCGGGCCAGCCTTCGGCGCACACACGTGACTTCTTTTCTCGTGGGGCATCTCGCCTCAGAAGAAGAAGCACGTCGCGGGCTGGGCTCCTAGATTGTCTCGACATCAGAAGAATTCGTAATGGCCGCTTGCGTACCCATTGGCTCGACAACCGGTTCGTTTTTCAGGAAAGAGAAGAGAAGGTATTTGCCGCGCTACGGGCATTCCGGCAATCTTAACTAGAAGCGCCTGAGCCATTCCTGCCACTCGTGCGTCGAACACGTGTTAGCGCCGCGTAGCGAAAACGTCTTCGAAACGACCGCGGCAGCCGCGAAAAGTAGATTCCCGGGCAGTTGATTGACGGGAAGGCATCCATCGATCCCGGAGCAGTGGTCATGTTCCACTGGGGATCCGTAGGCGGCGCGACCCCGTTCGGATCTTGTGCTCCAATCCGGATCTGGTCGACTGATCCCGGCGCGCTCCAAAGCACCCAGTGGAATTCGCCATCAGATTGTTTAAGGTACCACTCTAGTCGTCTGTGAATCATGTTTTCCATCACTTTACCGACACAAGAAGACAACGCTACCGGACGGAAAGATAACAAGTCTCAAGGCAAATTACCTTGCTTAAGGTTAGGCATGATGCGCGATGTTTTCCACTCCCGCAGTACCTGGCCAGTTTCTCATGACATGTTGTAAAGTTTCAAGAGCCTCTCTCTACCCTTGTTAACAAGATGAGCTAATGCTGAGTAAGTTATAGCATCCGGTCCGGGAGAAGACGAGCAGTTCCATCCGGAATGTGCATCTTCCAGTTCACGTGCATCAAATAATACGTCCATGCCGTTACACGCTCGGATCTGACTCTGAGCTTTAACAAGTGTTGCCACCGGATTCGCGATAATTTTTGTGCGTTTTTTTGCAGTAGGTTTCAGCCAAAACTAGTTCCGAAACATCTTGTTTGAGTGCTGGTGCCCGGAAAGGGTGACGCTGTTGGGGTGGTGTCCGCAAGCTCCGTCCTAGGTTGTATATATCAGACAGAGGTCTGCATGGATCTAAAGTTACGCAGTGAGCCCTCCAACGGCGTCTATCCAGTTTGTTTAGGCGACGTTTTATACCTTTTTATTGGCGTCTCGTTTTGCGCATATCCTCAGGGTCGTGTTTTTTTCTGGCCTTTCGCTCGTATCTTCTTCGAAGCGCGCGAAGTCGTTCATAATCTGTATCGATGACAGGGTAGGTTCGAGGCAAATTATATGTTTTCGTGGATTGCATCACAACTTCTTCAATACCATGAAAGAACTCCTCGTTGCTGTCAAGTGAATCAATCGCGTTTTCAAATTTAATTTTAAAGAGAGACCAATCGGTGCGCCTTATTAGGGAGGATTTATTATTTGGCCTGAATCCCTTGAGGAGAGTGTGGGTTGGAATATGGTCATTGCCATGGCATTCGATGTCTGTGAACCACGTAATATAATTCGAAAGCCCTGCGCTAGCAAATGTCAGATCCAAGCAGCTACTCACCATAGTTCCACGTAAAAAAGTAGGAGTTCCATCGTTCAGCGAAAAGAGGCCATGCTGATGGGTAAGTGTCACAAGTGAGGTGCCCCGAATAGTTGTCTTCACACTTCCCCATAAGGGGTGATGGGCGTTAAAGTCCCCCGTTAAGATGTGCGGAGGAGGGGTGCTTTTTAATAATAGAGTTAATACGTAGGGTGTTAAACTGACTATTTGGAGTAATATACGCCGCGATTATGGTGAATGTGCAGCGATCGTTCTAGACAGTCAACGCTACGTACTCGTTGTTAGCGTCAGGTGGAAGTGCGTGACAAATATAGGTAAGGTCCTTCCGAACCGCGACTAGTACTTGGCTTGGAGCTGTACCTCGCGTCGAGTGAAAAACCTCGTACTAGATAGACGAAAATCACTAGCAATGTTTGATTTCGACAAGGCTATGACAGGAAATCGGTACTTATGGCAAAATTGTCGAAAGTCAGATAGTCGGCTGCGGAAACCCATTGCAATCCATTGAAAAATGGTTGCTTGTGGTTGAATTTGCTCTACTGATAACATATGTAGGCTAGGAGGGAGGGCTTGGACAGAGCATAAGGTCAACCAAAACCCAAATAGTAAGCGCGATGCTTTGCGACGCCGTGCCTTTCATACCTTGTAAAAAGAATCTTTGCGACATTAAAAAAGAAAAAAGTGTGGTAGTACCTATATGGTGAGAATCGGTAGTTGCCTTGAAGCAAAAATGTCTCCTTGAAAGCCAGAGTGTTAGCTTGTGAATCAAGAGTACGATAACAAAATTCGAAAAACAAAAAAAAAAACAAGTACGAAAATTATGTACATTTCCCTGTAGTCGGGGGTTCCCTGAGGTCTGTTTTTCTAGCGATTGAAGCTTAACACGACCAGTGTTCGTTTCTTTTGGTGAGGTGAGACTGGTAAAACTTCAGAATATCCTTACAATAAAGGACTCTAACGAAAGGATCGCTTCAATCGTGTGATGAAACGTTGACGCCGGTGGGATCGTCACCCTAACCTGTACCACTCCCTCTGGGAATGCCGTCACCCCCTCGGTGAGGGTATCACCCCCATTCCTTCCCCCACCTTTTCCTCCTGGGAGGCGTCCCTTTCCGGCACAGAGCTCGATGACCAGCAGCGACTGGTTGAGCGAGCCCGCCGGATCTGGGCGGCCAACGGAGCCCTGGACTAAGGGCACCGACCAGAGACCGCAAGGTTCTTTCACTTTATAAATTAATAAAGTTTACGATGATGATGATGATGATTTTCAATATTCTACGGAGAGCGGTCAATACCAGTGGTATTATGGTTTTGAATAAAGATGTAGTACCTGTTTCCCCAACCTGGTTTGGTGCCGAGGTACGCGAATCAAAAGGCCTAATCAGAAGGGCCGTGTGAAGTGATGTCTTTGATTTTTTGTTTTTCCCAAAAAGACGGTTTTCGTGCTTCTTTGAGTGCAGCTGTTGTAGTAGTCGCTACAGCTCCAGGATCGTCACTTTTGTTCTCCAGCTTCTTAAGAGGAGGGTACTCCTGAGCATTTAGTGACGGCACACTAGTGGTGGTGATTCTGGACGCTGATTTTTTACCTTCAGCCGTTTCCTTGTTTGCCTGATGTTTAGCGTGCACGGCATATTTTGCCTCGCGAAAAGTAGTGTTGTGTTCTAGCCGATACCTTGTAACTTCAGTCTCTCTCACCTCGACTGGGCACTCGGCTGAGTTGGAAGCGTGCTTTCCTTGACAGTTAACGCAGCTGGGATTGGCTTCACACTCGCCTTCGTGACGCAGTCCACATCGATAGCATAATTGAAAGTCTGCTGTGCACGCAGCTGCAATATGGCCAAACTTGTAACATTTGTAGCACTGCAAGGGGCGTGCTCGGTAGGGAATCACCTCAGTTTTTACAAGCCCCCCTTTGACGTGTTGAGGAGCTACTTTCCCTGTGAAGGCGACTCGCACTACGGCTGAGGTCTATCCAAGTTCCTTCACCTCTGCTACGCCAATGGAGGACTGCAGATGTGTTTTAATGTTGTCTTCTGTGCAGTCAGGGTCAATGTCTCGCAGAATTCCAAAACAGTTTGAGCGATCTCTCGGCAGAAAGGCTCTGTCCGGTACTATGCAGACCTTGGACAGCTTGAGAAGCTCTGCTTTAAAGAGACGTCGTTTCACATCAACTGCGACAATGTTCCGAGCTTTGTTAATCCGGACCACACTCACCATGCCTGGAGTAGCGTTGTTCAGGTAGTCTGTAAGCTTGAGTTTGCTGAGCGATTTGACTTTGTGGTTCTCAGTCAGGATGTACAATACAGTACACCCAACTTGTAGGTTGCCTTCACCCTTGAGAGATGAAGCATGACACCGTGGGTCCGTCTTACGCCTTTTCTTTCCCTGGGCAGCCTCGAATTCATCGTCGTCGGGCAGCATGTCGTCTTCATCGCAGAAGGACACGATCGTAGAGGAAGTTCAACTCATTGCATCTGCGGTTGGTTCTCTGGGCGGAATTTCATAGCCGTCTTTGAAAACGTCCGCGAACCTGCTGTCTTGCAGGGCGGCGAACATCAGTTGGTTTGTTGATTCAGTGTTCATTTTTGCATGAAGCTTGGCCTCCCTGAAGGAGGCCCCGCTCGAAGAAAGGTCCGATACTTCTCTGCTGTTACGGAATCGGTGGATACGAAGTGCAGGCCCGCTATTTAGCAAATATTTGGATATTTGGTTATATCTGAAGAGACAGATAGAATTACCAGGAGCAGTGTCGTCGTCCAAGAAGTGCGGATGGACACAACCAACGCCTGCCTTTAGTTGCTGTAAATGCATCTTTGAAGAAACTCGATGGTGTCAATGAGCTCTCACCTATACTAGCTTAAGAGGACTTAGAAATTTCAAAGCAGCTGATGCCAGACATAATGCAAGGCTTGCATGAGGCAATAATTTCAGCTGTTCTTCACGTTTTTCAGAAACGGAACCTAGAGGACACCGGTCCTTGCGTTCGCAAACTTCGACAAGGTGGCTACATTTAAAGTATAGATTGTCTGGCTAGAAGAACGGCATCTAGATGACTCCTCAGGTCTGTCCTTGTCGTTTATCTGAAGATGCTGCAGTTGTGATTCCTCCTCCCGAGGGACCCTTAGAGTCCTTGCTTTTTTGTGGCAATTGAGTTAGCTCCACTCATCGACCAACTTGCATTTTCTCGTCTATTACACAAATCATCGTAGGGTATGAGCCTCCAAAACAGTATTGGGGCCAAACATTTGAGGCAAAGCGCCAGTATTTCAGAACTCTGGCATAGAATCTCAAGAATTTTGTGAACGCCACCAACATACTGTCGGCACGACACCAACTCGTGTAGTATTATGAGCTCCACAAGTTTGTTCTCGGCAAACGGGTTTTTCCCGCAAGTCGTAAAACAGTACATCCCGCTGCGCTGAACTCCTCCGCAGAAAACCTGACATCTTGTGATCAGGTGTGGAAGGACAGGTTCGTTGTGACAAGCTCAAAATATGTCAAACGAATGCTTCCTTGTGATGAACAAAATATTGTGAAGAACCAATGTCACAGCAGGTTGTGCACAACCTATTCATCGCAATCAAAACGAAACATTGTTCGCTACTGCAAATTTCGCAAGAATGCTTTTCGGTTAATGCCACCACGCCTCTTGCGGTTTGCACCCGGCAAGCAACTTGTCCTTGTGGATGCGCTGTCTAGCATGGCCTGCGTACGGAAAGCACCCTTTCTGCTACGAATGATGTCGAGGTCCATACGGTTAATGTACTATCTCGCGTCCTTTCGATTTAAGAATAAAATCAGTACATGATTCTTCAAAGAGGACGCGCAAGATATTGAATCTCAAGACTTCATCCACAGCCTGATGAAGAAAACAAGACTGCAAATCGAGATGAAGCCACTCAAGTCGAAATATTTTTGTTATTGATGGTGCACTAGCAGAGGTATATATAGTTATTATACCATGAAGGCTAAAGCGACAGTTGTTTCAGTGCGTGAATTGCTGACACCTAAGACTTAACTGCTAAACTTCCTTGAGAGCATGGAGTTCGTAAAGATATGCACATATGGTTCGCGGCAGGATTCGCGGCACGAAAGCTATCAGACTTCGCTGCTCCCTTGGACTTTGTGCTTGTGACCTCTAGTCCTTACTTTATCAGATGCAATAGGGCATATGCGAAAATGTTCGAATGTCTGGCAAAACTCTGTGCGCTATTATCTTTGCTGCGTCGAGATTCCTCTACTGTTCGTCAATTTCGTGGCATTATCGGTAACAATCGAGGCCTACTGCTCACCGCCATCGATCCTCACCACACCGGCAGGCGAAGGACTACTATTGTTTTACGCCCTCCTTGCGCATGTACGGGCTCGTCGCCCCGCCGGTCGCAGGTTTCTCGCAGCAAACGACCCGGCTGACGTACATTTCAGCTCGAAATTTGGCTTCAAGTGCCGTCAAAGGCACGGGAACTGGCGCGGGTACCTATTTTTCGAGAGCGCTTTCTCTGCGCGAGTGCTTGTGCGAGCGAAGGATTCTTTAAGATTTGCACGCCTTGGCGTTTGCCAGCGCCGAAGCCAACTAGTGAGACACAGCATATTTTCGGCCCCCCACTAGGTGGCGCAGTGCATTTCGCATGTGGCCTATTGCCTCGCTGGGAAACGGCACTCAAATTGTGAAAAAGGCTGCTTAAAAGTTTGCATACTTGGTCTCTGATAATCCCAAAGTAACACCACTCGAGTGTGGAGCAGCGTCAACAAAGTTATCAATGAGTTAGAGGTCGCGTACCACTGACAAAGTAAGAACGGCTGCACGTGCCTTTCGAGCGCCTGGCCTCTAGCACGAGCTTCATGCCTTTCGCGCTTTAACTGCGCGCGCGCGCTCGACGTCCACGAGACGTCCACGTGTTGTCGAAGTTGGGAAGCTCGAGCTTTAGGCGGTGTAACTGAAGCTCTTCCCAGCCGTTCTCAACTTGTCAGAGACATACCATAATTTGCAACTCGTTCTGTACGTTGGACGCTAGGTTATAGTTTTTCCTCTACTCTTTATTTAGTCGCAATTATGTAAGTTTTAGGAATATCCTTTATCAGCTGCTTGTTTTTTCTTTATTTTCATGAAGGAGCAATCAGCCAGGACAGCCGCAGCAGCGGCTGTCTCCGCGTTGACAATTTCCACTCGTTTCCGCTTGCATCGTGTGTCGTCCAGGGATGATCAGACCAATGCATCGCATTGCAGCTCCTCGTCGGTGAGCGTGTGAACTTGACGCCTTCTGAGCGTCTCAGGGGTGTTGCAAGTGGCGCTCAGGACTCTCTCTGAGAATAGGCGCAGGTGTCCGATTTGGCAGTCACAATGCAGAGGATTATCTGTGCATGAAGAATTCTTTAGTCGTCATTATATTTTACATCAGAACACAAGGGAGAGACCTGTGTTTTTATTCCATGCATTAAAAAGTGCCGAGAAGTACAGTGCGTCTACAATGATTTAGTACTTCAAAATACTTCCACAGTTACGTGAGCCAAAATAAACTTAAGCACATCCAGAAGATCGGGCCGTTATTAGATAGGCTTCATCACCTAATTCACAAGCAATCAAGCAAAATCGGTACTCTTGGGTGGTCCTCTGAAACTTCGTTCTAAAACATTAAATAGGATTACATACCCCAATATTAAAACGAGAAAGATCGATCGCCTCTCGTGCTTATCTTAAAGTGTGTCATATCCAATATTTGCTCGCGTTATGTGGGCTATCCTTAAATATCCCCTTTTACAATGCCGAAATTGCACCAGGACCGACAGTTATACCAGATTCTCATGGTGCGATTTGACTTGCAATTTCGCAGTTTCAACGTCGCTCATGTGACAAAAAAAAAACCGAGATGGAAGTTGCTGGGCTCAATGTTGCTGTTACAAAATCGCAAACGAAAACACACCATGTGAATCGGGCTTTGCACACGGCTGATCTCACACAAATTGAGCTCAGTCTGAAAGCGGGAGACTTTCTTTTACGAGCATTTAATCAACATTGCTAGATTGTGCAGCTTACCGCCCAGTTCGATGGCCTCCGCCTTGCTTGTTAGCAAAGGTGCCAGGCATTCCTTTTCAATGGCACTAATCTGGTTCGATTGAAGGTCCAGAAATTTCAAGGTCGGAAATTCCTGCCCAAAGTCCTTTGGTAGCTGAGTTATATTGTTCATGCTGCAGCAGACAATACAGATGCGTATCAATCAAATTCATATATGCTTGGACGCAAAAAACGATTGATTTACGTCAATTAAAATGCGGCTTTAAGCGGCTTAGAAGAGTCCTTCGAGCTCAACGCTTTTACAAGCTCGCCATTCAAGGAACGTGTTAATAACCAGAAAGCCAGCCCGAACCATACTTACACCAAGTCCAAATTCCAGAGCTTAGGAGCTGGTCTTGGCAACATGGACCTAAGAAAAACTTTCAGATTACAGTCTCGGATGACCAGCGACTCCAATCCGCTTGTCTGAGCAAGCCAGTCCTCGTCGACGTGCACAATGCTCGAGTAAAGCACTTCCACTGCCACTAGACTCGATGATAACTGGTTCATGTCCTGGGACAAATCGAGATCTTTCATATGTGAGAGTCTTAATATTTTCAATTTTCTCAAAACTTTCAGCGTTCCCCAGGTTTGCGGCAGGCTACTGCCGTCCCTAAAAATTATCTTTTCGAGCGTGTCTTCGAGCCCAGCAAAAAACGACGGCTCTGTTGGGCCGAACACTTCGATTGTGACGTTGCTGAATTCCAGCACTGTAGCGTTGAAGTCTTGAAAGACACCTGACGGCAAGTTCTCAACGCGACTGTCCCTGAGAACGAACGTCAGGCGAGGATGTAGCTGAGGGCGCTCCATGTGTTTGAAGAAATCACTGGCAGTGCTGAGTTCGGAGCACGTGTACACCTCATCCATGGGACGGCTGGTGTTGAGGCACGTCGGCGCCGGCAGTACAAAGCCCAGGCACCAACCGAACACCACACAAGTAGATGAAAACAAAAGCCAGGTTGACATCGTCAGCCGCTGGGTACCGGAGAAAGCCTGATGCGTGCTCCGGAGTGGCACTTAAGCATCGGAGATCTGCGCGTGCGCCTATCGCTTGTTATCTAAGCCGGAGAGAAAGGACAGCGCAGTTCGTTGCAGGCGTCAAAGCTACGCTCTCTCGTGCTCGGTTTGGTTTCGCCCTTGGTGATAACTCCTCCCAGAACTTCCGAGATTTGAGTAGGATGTAACGCAGAACACCAAGAAGGCCACGGCGCGTGTCGAGTTGCCACTGATGAGCGCCCACTGATCTTTTTTTGGCTACGTGCGAACCGTGGGCCTCCAGCACGATGTGTCTCCAGACACGGCTAACAGAAAACATGTGTTCTCGTTTCCTGTTATAGGACATTAATTCAAAAGTACACATATTATTAGAAGTTCTCGAGAAAACAAAATCAAATGGGCTACATAAATTTACGATTTCGCGTTATTGTTTTCTAAAGGGCGTCATCATTAGGTGACAGAGTCTAATAATCTTAATGGCCCTTGTCTCCCTCGCCTGCTCATTTCTGTCGTTCTTTTGTTTTTGTTCTTTTGTCGTTCGCCTTTAAGTTACTTTGTTTTGCACACGTGCGCTTTTTTTTCCTTTGGTGTATTTACTTTGTGCTCTCCTTTTCTCTATTTTTTCTGTTATTTTCTTTTTGTCTTGTGAAGGTGCCTGACGCATCAGGTACCTTCATACAGGGCCTATATATACAGGTTTTTTGTAAATAAATATCAGTTGTGTTTGAGACATCGTTATCGTGTCGTCCTTCGTTTTCTCTAGTCTCTGGGTTTTAATCTATTGTGTTCTGGGGACACTTTTTTTTTCTAGTATTTTGTATTTAATTGCGCAATGCTGTACTCACTTTTTTAGATTTTTTTATTTTCAATTTAACGTCATGGTTCAGATGTCATTATTTATAATATTAGTAACACTGACACCAGCGTACGTTAAACGGTAAGATATTTTTTAATTGTTTTTACATGTCGTACTTAATTTTTGACATACACAAATATTGAGCTACGGATATAACAGTAAAAAAGAGATTACAGCGTGGCAATATTTTGTTGACTATTGACTGGAAATAAATTTTTCCTTCACCATAACAATTTCTCAGCCCGATTGAATGTTTTACAATAAAAATAGCATTTTCATTCACAAATCGCATAATAGGCTCTAAGTGTTATTAATAACATTATTGTTTTCTGAGAAACCTTCAAGTTAAAGCATAACCGGAAAGGAAGTGTGATCTAGCTCTGGATTCAAGTCATCCTGATTTCACCTCACCACTCTGGCCATAGCCATTCCGTGCCCCCGCTTCAGGAGGAGCTACGGTGTTACTTTCAATCAGAGGTCGGCATTTTAGGTCGCCCTCACTCACCCTCACCCTCACAGCCACACTCACCTAAGCCCCTCACTCACCCTCACCCTCACAGCTACACTCACCTTCAGCCCCTCACTCACCCTCACCCTCACAGTCACACTCACCTTCAGCCCTTCACTCACCCTCACTGAACCTCACGGCCCTCACGCACTCACCGCCCTCACGGCCCTCACGCCCCTCACCGCCGTCACGGCCCTCATGCCCCTCACTCACTCATGGCCCCCACGACACTCACCGCCCTCACGCCACTCACCGCCCTCACGGTCCTCACCGCCCTCACGGCCCTCACGGCCCTCACCGCCCTCACGGCCCTCACGCCACTCACCGACCTCACGGCCCTCACCGCCCTCACCGCCCTCACGGCCCTCACCGCCCTCACGGCCCTCACGCACTCACAGCCCTCACGCCACCCACCGCCCTCACGCCACTCACCGCCCTCACGCCACTCACCGCCCTCACGGATCTCACCGTCCTCACGGCCCTCACCGCCCTCACGCCACTCACCGCCCTCACGCCACTCACCGCCCTCACGCCACTCAGTACCCTCACGCCCCTCACCGCCCATGCGGCCCTCACACCCCTCACGCCCCTCACGCACTCATGGCCCTCACGCCACTCAGGCCAGCTTCAGATGGGGCAATTTCGCCCAGAAACTTTACGTCGCGACACCAGCAACACGGGCCGCCCGCGATCACACGCAGCAACCGATTGCTGCAATTTGCCATCGTCATCATAAAATTTTATTTTTCTTGCACTATTTAGACATAATTACGCGTTATAAACGTGTTTTCATGCATTTAAACCTCGTTAAGAATACAAATGCACCTTTCTGAAACAGTTCATTCCCAAAAAAACGATCGATTTCAAACCAGAACCAAGTCATTCGGTGTCATCATCACCGGCACGAGGTATCACGTGAAAATTTTGCGTCCCTGATTGGATGCAGCCGCTTCAAACGTATTCGAATTGCTCCGAGTTCTTTGCTTATTTCGAGCCGGACCCGATCTCAGCAATTTGTGTCGATGTAGGGAAAGCTAGAGAACAACCCACCATTAACACCAAAACTGCTGAGAAAGATGCTTGATCTGAAGGGGGCCTCACGCACTCACCGCCCTCACGCACTCACCGCCCTCACGCACTCATGGCCCTCACACACCTCATGCACTCACCGCCCTCACGGCCCTCACAGCCCTCACGCCTCTCATGCCACTCACTGCCCTCACGCACTCATGGCCCTCACACCCCTCACGCACTCACCGCCCTCACACCACTCACGCACTCATGGCCCTCACGCCACTCACCGCCCTCACGCCCCTCACGCATTCATGACCCTCACCGCCCTCACGGCCCTCACCGCCCTCACGGCCCTCACCGCCCTCACCGCCCTCACGGCCCTCACCGCCCTCGCGGACCTCACCGCCCTCACAGCCCTCACGGCCCTCACCGCCCTCACAGCCCTCACTCACCCTCACACGCATGAATTTTCCTGGTTCAGAAACTCACTCACCCTCACCTCACCTGTGAAGATGAGGGTGAGTGAGGGCCCTCATGAGTGAGGTTTGCCGAGGTATGCTTTCAATACACGGACATCTGCGAGGAGGTCAAGAACTTCGATCGTCCCGCGCCTCCTTCCAGGGTTGTGCAGCCCGAATGAAGCGCGGTGTTGGGACGCGCCGCTGGGGCAATAACTCAGCGGAGACAACGCTGCCCTACGTCGGCGCCCCTTGTTACGGGGTCTCGTAAAAGCCTCCGGCAGATTTCGAGTAATCTATAAATGCGTACTGCGAATGGCTATAGCTTGTTATGACGTTGGAGCGTGTTCACAGGAAGACCTGCAGCGGGAAACGAGAAGGGGCCAACTGCACAAGGTGAGGTTCCGCGTCTTCGGGGGTTACTTTTAAGCAGAAATGAGTGATAATTTTACAAAAACTGAAATTATGTTTAAGATTTCTAATTCCGTTAACCTGGATTTAAGTGAGAGAGAGAAATTAGAACGTAAATTTAGTCAAAAAGGACGCAGAATCTTATACAATGTATAAACATACGCGCAAAAAAAAAATCTTATCATTGTTTTAGCTTAAGTTCAGACGCGCGAGCTCCGGGCTTTCAGCGTCCCTGCCAAGCACGCACACTCGTGCAGTGCAAGTACTGCCCAAGGCCACATGCTCACGCTTGCAGCATCCGCTGCGTCTGAACTTAAGATGAAACGAAGTATAAACTGACTGGCAGCATTTGGCTGAAGTTTTTAGCTCAACCTTTTTCTGCCCACTACTATCCTCGGAAGGACTAGGACTAAAATAGCTATGCCTCGGAGCAAAACGTCGGCTGTCGTGTATGTTTACTGCACGTTAACTATCTTGACCAGAGAGAAAAAGAGAGAGAGAGAGAATAAACTTTATTAAACAACTCAAGTCCGATCCGTTTTTAATCTTCATCGGAGGATGAAGAAGCGCTGTCTGTGTCCTTCACGGGTCTGTGGGTTTAGCGTTCAATGATTAAGTTATTTTTTCAATGTGGGCGACGAGGAGTGGCCACAAGTTGGCTTGGAGATCTTTTGGGAGAGCGGCCCAGCTCGCCCAGGAATAGGGACCTAAGGAGGGAAGAAGGGAGGGAGAGAGACGGGTGAGGGAGGTTGAGGCTCTGGAACAGGGCCAGAATGCGTGTTCAATGAATGGATAACCTCCTTGGCCATTGCAGGTGGGGCGACCAGATAGGCGCTGAACTAAGGGCATATTGTCACGAAGGACTAGGTGACGAAACAAAGAATAACTGAGAAAAATGAAATGTTTAAAAGGCGAACTTGTCCCCAAAACAAAAAGAAAACAAGCGATAACAACAGAGCCTCGCGGGCGTCAAAGTCGGCGTAACAGCTGGATCGAACGCTGGGGCGAGACTGCCATCGGCTCGCCAAGCGGAGCACCTTTCGCAGACGCGTGGCTTTCTGGAACATTCGGCCTAGAACGCTCGGCGCGTACAACATTTGTACCTTGATCAGGCGAGGCAGTTCTCGAATTTTCAAAGACGCCAAGTAGAAAGAATAAATAAAAGAATATTCCACTCCCTGGAATCGAACCCAGAACATCCGCGCGACAGCCAAACACGGTAACCTCTCAGCATGTGTGCGCTTGCTCAGCGACGCGCGTGACAATATAGTGCTCCGTGGGAAGAGAGGGAGTTCGTGCTTGCCGAAAAATAGAGGCATCCTGTCTTGAGTGGGAACAGGAAGTGGAGGGGATCTTGCAGCGCTGGAGCCTGAAGCTGGCCATGTCTGCTGTTCGTTCTTTGTGATGTTGGGTGCGGTCCTACCGAAGGTGCTATGCTTCCGGTCAAGGTGTCGAAGGGCCCGGAGGTTCGCTGTCGCCTGCCATAGTGTGTGCTCGCTCGTTGTCCTGAAAGCCTTGGTGTCCGGGGATCCATTCTACTCGCAGATGAACTGTAACTTGCGTATGGGTCCGCAGGTATTCTTGGAGGGAAGTGTGGATATGCGTAGTCAGTGTTTGCGCCTCGAAGCTGCACAGTGATGGTGTGCCGTGGTGTGTTGATGGAGGATGATTACTTCTAAGATGGTTTGTGCCTCCGCCTCCGCTACTAAAGGCACCTCGGAGTGAAGCCTCGTAATGGGGGTAAAGGGTCCGACCGTCGCCATCACGGCCTTCTTGTCGATGACTCGAGCGTCAGTTTAGTGGGTGTTATGCGCCGGTTCATGGAGATGGTCCACTCTGTGTTGCCCGCATTGAGCGTCTGTAGAGCGATCCGTGTTGCGGGGTATGGGGTGAACGATGAGACGGGGAATGCCGTTTCAAGGTAGTGAAGTTGGGGGAATTGGGGCCACATGGTCTGTAGAGTGCATTAGCAGTTGTAGGATGGCTCTGCCATGTTCGGTGGTTGTGAGTCGGTATAGCTGGGCGCAATGGCAGTGTGCTATCCGCTCATCAAGGGAGTTAAAAAGGGCCGTCTCTTCTACCTTCAAATTGAGGGTGTAGGAAGGGACTCTGAGGGCGGTGCGGGAGCACTTACGAAGAGCCGTTTCTAGGCGCCGGAGTTGCGTGGCCGTGAGGGACTGGTAGGGGAGTGCGTACATAACGTGCAAGTAAACCATGACCTCAATTACCTTCCACAGGTCATCTTCATTGAGGCCTTGGCGTTGCCGGGTGGTGCTCTGGATCATCTGATGCACTTGCTCGACTAGTTTGTTTATCTGAGGAGTTCAGACACTAGTGTGGCCATCTTGTTGAAAGTTGAAGCCAAGACCTTGATGCGGAGGCGTTGAGGAATGGTAGAGTAGTTGATCTAAAGCTTGATGAGGTCTCGTAGGCCTGGGCTGTTTTGCGCGGGTCGTTTAAAACTACAACGAAGCTCCGTTTTGTTTGGCGAGCAGACGAGGCCAATGGTCTGGGCGTGGGCGTGAACTACGTTCACACCCTTCTGCAGAGTGTCCTCCAGCTCTCGAGGGGAGCCTGATATTGCCGCGTGCGAAAATCTGAGTCAGCAGCGTGCTCGACTCCCACGCCGCTGGCTGGGGTTTGATTCCCGCCAGCGCTTTCTTTATTTATTTTGTCTTTGTTTGCATGACTGGAATGTTCTAGATGACTCGAGAATCTTCTTGTTTGTTCGAGCTCGGAAACTTCTAAATACCCACGCTTACAAATGGAGCTTCGCATGGCTGCTTCGGTCAGTCGTCCTTCCGTCGCCATCATAGTATATATGTACGGTCTTTGTCACTTTATGTTTCTCGGCACACGTTCGCCGCAATAAATGTTTATTTTAAGTTTTATTAATCAAGGTTATGTTTTTGTTCGTGACATTTTGGTGCAGGTGCGGGGTAACGCAACCTATGCCGACGGTGCGTATCAACTATGACGTCAACGATGACCCGGACTATGGCCTCGAAAATGACCCGGGCTCTAAACTCGACAACGTTCATGGCCACGACCTCGAAGATAACATGATGACGACACGACGACGCCGACGATGAAACGGACGACTCCAAAGACAAACCGGGCTACGACGTTAACAACCAACCCGACTACGGCTTCAACGACAAACACTGCCTTCGACATTCACGACGAGACTGACGACGACACTAACACAGACGATGATTCGACCGACGATCCCGACTACGACTTCGACGGTAACCCTGACGACAACTTCAACTGCGACCCAAGAACGACCCAGCCGATGACTTCCAACGACAACCCCGACTACAACCTTGACCACGACCTTGATGACCACACCCGGGACGATACCGACGACGAGTGTGATGTCGACGCCGAAGACGAACATGACGACGACGCTTGGTTTGTCCCACAACGAGTGGAAGTCCGTCAGCTCGGCCGCATTTTTATTCAAGCCGCACAAGTTGCTGACAAAGGCCGGTGCAATCTTTCTTGCCACGACGCCTAGTTTCAACCCGGCTACCAATTGCAGATAGAAACACCGATTTATCGTTGCAGCGAGGAACTGTTAAAGTGATGCTTCAGCTTCAAGGTTAATTCGCTAGCTGAGGAACCTAAAGTGCAATCCGTTGACCGACGAAAATTGGTATTGCCACCCCGCCCTCTGTGACCCGAAGGTGATTCACATCGTCCTACTTGAACTGAACAATGCTCGATTGGACTGTAAAAATTTGTTTTTTGGAACTCTGTAGTTAGTGCTTCTTTTGTTTTAAGTTCTCAATGGACCTTTTCCGAGAAGCGTTCTGCGCACGCGCGAGCGCCCGATGCCAAGCGGTGGAAGTCGGCACGAAAAAATCGAGGAAATTCGGAATGAGGCTGTAAATCGACGAGTAGAACACGTAATTGCAGCATATATATAATTGTGTTACACAAAAAAAAGAAAGTGGACGGAAAGAAAAACACGACGTTTGGGTGGACGCTACGGATTTCCTTCTTTAAAGTCGCGCTAGGCCTACCTCGTTGCGTTGGGCACGCGACGCTGCTCAGAGAGCGAAGCAACTGGTAACGTAGCTCCCATTATCAATGGTAGCGCAGGTAGGTCACTTCCTTGATTTTTGGTTCGTGCAGCCACCGCCTGGTGCCGTCGGTATTTGGAAAAGGTTCATTTCATTTTTGTTGCATCGGGACTGTACGCCTTTCAAAAGGAGAGTAATGCCGCGTGCGAATGGCTGAATCAGTAGCGTGCTCAACTGCCGCACCGCTGGCTGGGGTTTGACCCCCACCAGCGCTTGTCCCCTATATCTTTTTTTTTTTTAATTGTTTTATTTGTTCGAGCTCGGAAACCTCTCGATACCCACGCGCTCTCAAAAGGAGGCTCGCATGGCTACTTGAGTCGGTCGTCCTTCCGTCGCCGTCATAGTAAATCCGGTCTTTAGCACTTTATGTTTCTCGGCACAAGCGCGCCACAATAAACGTTCATTTTAAGTTTTATTAATCAAGTTTATGTTTTTTTTATTCGAGACATTATAATCCACGTAGATGGCGTGATGGCCGTCTGGTATGGTGGACTGGAAGATTTTTCAATGTAAGATTGAAGAGCGTGGGGAGTCCCTCGCCGCAGCGGATATGACGGTGACGGGTCGCCGTCTGGGTCAATAATGCAGAGCGTTCGGTCCGTGACGAAATTCTTGAAGTAGTTGAAGAGTCTGCATCCCGACTAAATCTCGTCCAGGTTCTGGAGGATGGCTGCATGATCTACGTGGGCTTTCAGGATATCCACCCCGACGATCGTACCTATTTAAGCCGTGCTTTTGTAGTCGCAGACATTCGTGCGGATGCGCCGGGTGGCGTTTTATGAGCTCACATGCTGGCGGAAGTCTATCATAGTTGAGGCGAAATGTCCGTGGTACTCTAGGTGCCACCCGAGCCGTTAGAGGGCCAACTCTCCATCAGCTTACCAAGGCAGGACGTCATTGATATGAAACGGAGGTTGGTGACCGTGGGGGTGTGTTTGCCTAGCTTGAGGATGCTGATGACGTGGGCTTCCTTCCAACCTGGGGGTATAGAGCCTGTTTCCTACGCTTTATTGATTAAAGCGAGCAATTCTGCCAGCTTCACGTCCGCTAGTTAGCGGACGTGAAGTCCCATAGGTAAAGAGAAGGGACCTGGTGCCGTGCTCCGCTTGAGGTTGCGGAGGGCTGCTGTAAGTTCTTGCAGGGAAAATGCAGAGTTTATGCCGCCGTCCTGGCGTTCTTCGCCAGGTTGGATGGTGTAACAAAGGTGTTGGATGTTCCGAACGGCCAGAGGATAGAAGGTGTTCCGAATCTGCTCTGACATCGCGGTGGACGGCGCATTCAACGCCATCTGAAGCTTCTTCAACGTATTACGAGACTTTCTTTTTATCGAGGAAAGTGGGCATTATTCGCCAAGCCCGGGTAGTGTGGAGTCGACCTTTCATGTCGTTGCAGGTCTGGAGCCAGTTGTGTAAGGCGAGATAGTTTGCGTCATTCTGGGCCACTGTGGTGAATTACTCGATAGCACACCGAAGGCATCGGCTGTCAGGACTGTTTCCAGGCCTTGACTGCGCGTCGGCGGCGCTTCGACAGGGTGGGGTGGTGCTTGTCCACGTAGGGGTTGTCTTCCTTGCGGTGAGTTTGTCTAGTGTGGGCTTGGGTAGTTGAAAACATTGAGCGACTCCACGTCTCGGCGTCCTGATGAGCTGTATTACTGGTTTCCAGTGCCATACTTTCCTTGTGCCAGTCCGTGGTGGGGGTGGTGCGTGCAAATTGAGGTCTGAGTTGTTTGGTACGAGGCCTGGGTGTAAGGGATACTTGAATGATGCGGTGGTAGCTACGCAAGTTCATCATGGTGTTATCCCAACAAGCGCCAGTATCGCCGCGGATCCACGTGAGGTCAGTGTTGGTGTCCGTTTCGTGTGTAGTTTCCTGATGGGTGGGATATGAGGTGTCATCGAGGAGGGTCATGCGGTGTGTGTTGGAGAGGGCTTCCAATTTTCGTCCTGGCTGTGGTTCGATTGTATTCAAAGCTGTGATCGGGACAACTTAAGTCACCGAGAAGGAGGATGATCTGCAGTAGGGTGGAAAGTTGGGCTAGTTGGTAGTTATTCATCTTGGTTTTAAAAGCGCACAACAGCAGCGTCCCATAGTTGCGTTGCGAGTGAGCGCTCGTCCGTCGTTTGTGTTTCTTACTCTGTCCTCGTCTTTTGTGCGCTTTTAAAACCAAGATGAAGGAGGATGATGTTCTGGCCTTTCGTGGCTTCCAGGCTGCTGTGGAGCGGGGGAGGACGTGCGGTTGCAGAGACTGTGGTGTCCAGTCGGTGTTCGCTAACGTTATACGCTCTCCGTACACTTGGGTGGGGGTGACGACATGCTGCTGGCAGGGGCAGTTGAGGTGCGTTGAATCTCTTGGATGGTGGCTAGGTATCTTTTGAACTGCGTAGTCACCATGGCGAGGTGGGCGGTGCAGTGGTCGTCCCTCGGGGCTCGTGGACAATACTCGGCTGCGTGAACTTTTTTGTATCCCGGGATAGCAAAGCCGCCGTGGGTCTCTTGCAGGGCTATAACGTTGGGATGTATGTCGGTGCTGCGCATGTATTAAATGAGCGTGCTTTTTTTTTGTTTTTTGTTTTCTTGCGTTTGAGACATTGACAATCCTCGATGATAAGTGGTTGGGCGACGATTCATGGTTGGATGCCGGTGCAGTAGCATTTAGAATAACATAATGAGTGTGATGACCGTTCGAAGAATAGCAAGAATATTCTGTGCCCATTCTGCGACAACTCATTTCAGCAAAATCCATGCTAGGTGTTGTTTGAAGATACCGAACCCATCCCTTGACTGAAGATGTGTCAGTTGAAATGGATGGTGTGTTTTGATCTGATAAATTGCTCTGCCTTGAATAAGTCGGAGCAGACTCTATCACTTTGGAGACTGTGATGAGGTAACTAATGTGAACTTGGCACCGCCTTCCTCGGGCGTGAGTTTGATTTGTTCTCCTTTGAACCCTTAGTGACTGCAACGTACGAAGCTTCCTTTGAAGTTTGGTTTTCGAGCGTGCTTCTCAAGTTTATTTGAAGAGTTGGAGAGCGCGCCTCGCCTTTTCTGGCTAGCTCGGGCCATTCGGTTTCATAAACCGCGGTTCCATTAGTGCTGGAAATCGACTGCGTGTTCTGGCGAAAATCATGGTTTCTGTCTTTTTTCCGTTTAAAACACGTTGGTGATGTAGCCATGTGAATGGCTCCGCAGTTCATGCACTTTTTTTGTGCAGAACAGCTGTCTGTGTTGTCATGAGTGCCACAGCAGCGGCCACATACTGGATTCTGCTTGCAGGCTGCTTCGCGATGTCCATAATTACAGCACCTCCGGCACTGTAATGGGCCCTCCTTGCATAAGGTCACTGATTACCAGACGTGACGTGGCCAATGTAAACGTAGCTTGGCAGCATCGATCCATATAAAGAAATCTTTACCGCTGAAAGTTTGCCTATTCGTGGTCGCTCAACTCTGTTTTCTGGAGACCTTAAGTTATCGGCAATCTGTGCATCAGTGAACGTGGTGTCCACGTCCCTGACTACTCCAGTGGCGTAATGTCTAGAAAGGGGATCGTAAGTTCGGATCTTGACTCCACAGAGCTCAGTGCAGCCTAGGAGTGCTCGCGCTGTCTGGCAATTTTTTGTGTCGGTGGCAAAGAGATTGAGACGTCTATTATATCTATTTTAACTATTTTACTGTTTTAACTATTCATAGCTAATTTTGTTCTTCTGCTACTCCAATGTTATGTGACCTTGATTTATTTTTCTTATCACCCTGGTAAAGTGTTTTATATGTTTGTTGTACGAGCCGCTGCCATGTATAAGGGGGACCCAGACCCAGTCAAGCTGCTTTTAGCAGCTCTTTGTCGGGGGACCCCTCGAGTACTTCTGGAAAAATAAAGTTTATTGTATTGTATTGTATTGTATTTGATCTCACGGATACATTCCGGGCACATATTTTTCAAATGTAGGGACAGGTTTGGACTGCTTAGCGATGTAAGCCTTGTGTTCTCCTCGGCCGGTGTGAATATGACAGTAGGCCCTTCAAGCATTACTGTACAGCTGCAGATTTTTAAACCACTAAAGCTAAAATTGAAACTGTTTTTGTTTTTGTTTTTTTTGCTTTTTACTTTATTTGGGGTCTTTTACTCTTTGCTGTCAAGATCAGAGTGTTCCATGTCACTGGATAGCATAAAGACCCGCCGCGAAGATTTTGGGGCGTATTGCTGGCCTGGAGTGATATCCGCAGTCTGGTTGATGGCTGAGTCTCCTGAATCTGCGATTGAAATGCCAGAGTTGGAAGTAGGCATATGCTGTAGTGATAGGCGGAAGCGTATTTATTCAAATGCAGCAAAGTTGAGCCGGTAGACATGGCAAGGTCGGTTCACTTGTACCAGGGAAATAATCCTAGTGCGGCAAACCACACCGCCGAGAGGCGTGGATCACTTTACAACGGTGTCTGTAGTTCGTACTGTCCATTCCGGAGTATGATATATAATATTCTGATAAAACAGAGCGAGCACACAACCTTTTTCAAAACACTTCGTCCACTTTCCTCTTTGCCAGAGAGGTTCGCCTAAGATCGGACTATGATGCAGAAAATTTTATTTGCTTAGATTATAGAAAGCAATTACTTCCATACGGTAGATTTTTTTAATATAAATCTGAAATACACCGCGCGACACAGTTAGTGCTAACACGACATCGGAGGTTTCGTTTCGTATTTCACTCATTGCGTATATAAACACCAAACTCAATTTGGACCGCCTGATTTGAAGACCCGTGTTTGCAAACCTTCTACCTGCTTGTAATATAACTTTTTCAGTTGTAAAATAAACAAGGAGCGATGGGCAGTCGCTCTTTTGTGCAATCTGTGTCGCGCTCTTGACCAGATATTTCACATAGAGCTGCTTACTATCTCCGTTTGCATAAGAACCAGAGTGAAACAAAAAGAAGTGAAAGCATCTCAACTAATACCTCGAAATTGTGCATGACGAAAATCTCAGTAAAGTGGGAGGAGAAAGCGGGGAAACCGACCAGTGATCCCTTACAAATGACTGGTTCATAGGCATATTTATTTGTATCCTAGACACGAATTATTAAAATCGAGGCCTAAACTCATAAAAAAGCGTGCTGCTACAAAGTTAAAACAATTTATCCCTGTCATCACACTCCCCATAAAACCTGGTATGATATTCGGTAATACAGTAAAACCCGTATATAACGAACCCAAGTACAGCGAATTATTGTCTATATCGAACTGACGGAAAATTTCAATAAAAATGCACGTAAAAAGTGCTTTTTATAACGAACAACCTATTTGCTATATCGAACTTTTTACCCCGGGAACCCTTCCAAAAACGCGCAAACAACCGTCTTCCAGCCTGTCCCTCCCCCCCCCCCCCCCACACACACACACACACACGCACACACATACACACCAATAAAAGAAAGGTAGGTAAGAAAGAAAATTTCAAAAGCTCAAGTCGCGAACAAAATTGATCGAAGAGAGGCGATTCAGAGAGGGAGAAAGCTAAAAAAGCACCACACGCAAGCACAGAAAAAAAAAAAAAGAACTTTCATCCCAAAGCGGTTGTTCACGAATAGAAGCGATTCAGAAGTGGAGATAAGCTAAAAGAACAAACTCTGCATGCACGCGAAAAGAAGAAAAAAAACTTTCCAGCGCTTTGTTACAAGGCGGAAGCGAAGAGATGAGAAAGGAAGAGAAGCTCTAGCCTTACAACGAACGCATCGAAGAAAATCGTTGTAAATGTTTTTTTCTATATCGAACTACTTGCTATATCGAACTGATAGTAGCATTTCCTGCTGTTCCTTTAAACGGGTTTGACTGTAAATAGCGACTGTGAAACGACGGCTTTTGGAAACTAATTCAGAGAAGATAAAAAGGATCAGCTCATGACTTTGGAGTCATTGCCGCAAGTCATCTGTTCTGCGGACAAGGTCTTCAGGTAGCTTCCCTTGACCGCCGCCGGTGATACACAGTGAGCGTAGGTCCAGTCCTCACTGTACTCCAGCAAGAACCGGAGCCGGCAGTCGCAATGCAGCGGGTTTCCTGGGGACAGCAACAACACAGGATGGTACTAGCATCCCCTTCCAATGGCGATGTGCGCTTTGGTCTCAGTTTGCGGATTTAATACGCAATTAAAATAAATGCAATATATTTTTTTCTAATTGAGGTGAAGCATTCTACACTATATTGCCGTGTATTGCCATTATATACGTGCCCTGTTGTTGTTGTTTTTTATCTCCGTTTAAAATATACAGCTTCGAAACGCACACATTTGTATACATTGATATTTTGCTTAATATTGGTGAGTATACGTCGCAATATCTCGTAACGTTTTTAAGCTTTACTATATTTCAATATAATCTTCTTAACAGGATCAATCACCTAGACAAAAATTGTTGCTTTAATTTGTAAATAAAACCATTCACAGCACTTCAAACCTGTCTCAAGATAAACCTGTCACAAGATACAGCGTAAAATTTAAAAAAATCACATTTTTTTTTTCAAATTTAAGTTAAATAATTTTTACCTCATCGCCGTGTTTTCCCATTAAAAAAAGTAGGAATATTTCGCCTCGTCAAAAATACTGCGCTTCGAAATGTACCTTCCAAACTGACATTTTTGCCGAGGTCCGCGGCTTTTACTCCTTCTTTCACACATAAAAAAAAAAAAAATTAACAAACAAGACGGAACACAGAACATGCCGTGTTCGGCGCTCCGTACTATTTGTTTATTCTTTCGTGCGTAAAATTTAACCTTACCAACACGCTCGGTTTTAACTAATTACTCCCACGATTTATAAAAGAAAAAGTTATAATTGTAATATATATATTTTTTTTAATTTGTGTACAAGTGCAAATATTAGATATCTGACACAATAAACAGATTCATTGAGTGTACCTATAGAGTCTCGGCAGTACTTAGAAGCATCAACATGCACCCTCTTGTGATGAGCCCGCCTTCTCGCTTGTTCCATTGGTCACCGCTCGGTGACCAATGCGAAAACTGAAACACAATGCGGTGACCAATGCGAAAACTGAAACACAAATCCCGAGGAAGAAGCGAACACGACAACTCCGTTTGCGGTCTCTCGGGGTAGGAACCGACGGCAGCATCTCAGTGGAATGGAGAATTAACACTTCACTGTTTCTAACACATTTGCGCGCGTACCCAGCATCGACCTATGGAACAAGCACGGAGTCTGGCTTATCACAGGATGCGTTCATGGTGATGGTTCAAACTCCTGCCGAGAGTCTATGCGGGGAGCAAGTCGTATTCTGCTTGCGCAGGAGTCGCCATGACGTCAGAAGGACGCCGAGCTCTGATTGGCTTTGGTTGAAAGGATAGTGGATACACCTCAGTGCTAGATGCCTTGAAGACTACCCGCTATTTGATTTTTCAATCAGCCAATAAGAGATCGGCGTTCTGATCGCACTCCCTGTGCAAGAAGCAGACGAACTTGCACTCCGCATAGCTGCGCTTAGTGAACCTGCTTCTAGTGTCAGAAATCTAAAATTCAAACTGGGCACGAAAAAAAAAAAAAAGGTAATCTCACGAAAACGTTTTTACGGCGACAGCTGTTAGCAGTCCGTCTCCCGATTTCGTAACGGCGTGAGCGCGGACGCCGTCAGTTTCCCGCTAAATATAGCGGAAAAAAATGACGTCGCGTGACCTATGTACACATCGCGACACCGTTAGCGCGAACACGACATCGGCGCCTTTTCGCATTTTATTAGGAAAGAGTATTAGTGGGGCACACACTTTTACCCCTTAAATTAGAGCCCTAGATGAGCTCTTTCTACTATAACAATAATATCTTTGATGACAGCCTTTCGGATTTAAAGAAAAAACACAAAAAACTGGTGATTGCCTCTTCGTGCTAACAACGTTGCGCTCTGTACCAATTCAGTTTCCTCCTAAAATTAGCGGTAAAATTGCTATCACAAACCAGACGCCGCGGGACCATCACCAAAATTCAGGTTCCCCGCTAAATTTAGCGTAAAAACTGACGTCACTGGACCCATGCCCCAATTCAGTTTTCCCGCTAACTTTAGCGGAAAAATTGATGTCACGTGACTTATGCACCAATTCAGTTTCCTCGCTAAATTTTTCGAGAAGCAGGTTCAGATCACGACCCTAAATCCTTTCTTCATCAACAACGTATCGACGCCAAGTCAAGGCAACGTTCTTTCAATATCAGAGCACCGTACGTCGCGCGATCGTCGCAATGTCAATCGATCGTCATCGTCATACCGTCGAATAAGCGGCACAGCTGTCGCTCTCTAAACGCGTCGCGTACAAGTTGAAAAAGAGATAATATCACGATAACTTTCTTTTTCATTCAATGAAGGAGTAATTGAGGCTTTTGACTGCGACAAACATGTTGGCCTGGAAGCTACATTTCGAAGCGCAGTACATTTGACCAGAAAAATAATGCGACATGTTTTTGGTATTTTTAGTTTCTTTTTATTAATGGGAAAACACAGTGATGTGGTGTGGAAAACTTTACTTAAATTGGAAAACAATAAAATTTTGAATCTCGTTTAATCGAACGTTAAATTTGCGGAACCTTTTACCTTGAGAAATTTCGGAAGCGTTGTAAATAGTTGCATTTATAAACTAGAGCAACAATTATTATCCAGATAATAGACCCTTTTGAGAGGAATATATGAGCAGAAAACTAGTTAATTGTGAAGCTTAAGAACGTTAAATCCTTTCAAAGACCGCATCCTAAAAGAAAACAACCCGGGAAGCATGCCGTCAGCTCCCATTCTGCAGTGCTGACATCGACAAGCAGATAATTGAAACTGACGAAACGGGTTATTCGGACGCGTTTTAAATGAGGCTGACGCTGCCCAACATCACCCGGATACCAGGAGAAAGAAGAACTGATGGAAAAACGAAGTCGGAATTGACGTCTTTTTGGCCCTCGTTGACGTACAATCCCTTACAAGAAAAAAATACTTATACATGGTTTAATTACTTTAACTTGTACCTTAAAGGCCCGCAATGCTGCGTCACCGTACTGCTGTAACAACGGCAAACGGGGCAACTTAACTCCATGAAATCCCATGAGGTCGCGAGAGTCACTGGGTAACCTTACACTGGAACTCCCGACCTTCTTGTCAGAACCGCCGCTCGTCGAGGGCTTCACAATGGACATCGTCTGTGCTGCGTCTCACTAGTTGAGTGCAGTGCATGCGAAGGCAACGCCAGCACAAAGGAAGGCGGGACGGGAGAGGAGGGCGATGGAGGGCGAGGGGAAAAAGGGAGAGTACTAGGAACGTTAGAGAGGAGAGGAGGTTTCTCTCTTGTGCACCAGCCTTCCTACTGGTTTCGCTTTCTACCCTCGCCTGGCGTTGCCTTCGCCTGTACAGCACGCAGCTATTGACACTGAGTATGGGATCGAATCGAAGCGGCGTGGAGTGTGCTCGCAAGGCTTGCTCGCCGTCGAACTTAAAGGGTGTCATCGACTTCCGTGGAATAGAATGATAGATTAAGATAGTAAGTCCTAACAAAAACCCACACGCCCATTACTCTCCGTCGGGCCATAATGTTTCAGCCTTTCAGCACTTTCACAAGATTTACATGTGTTTTTTTTTTATGTCTTCATGGCTTGAAATGGCATACATCGGTCCTTCAAAAATCGCGACTGGCCCATTAACCTATCTATCTGCATCGGGTGCCACAGAGGTGTGCGGAACACTAGAGGTCAGCACTGGAGGACGGAGGTACGGTTGTCCCGTCCTCGAGAGGAGATGTTCAGCTCGCCCTAATTAACGCATAATATCCGTAGACCTCGTCGAACAACTTCAAGCCAGCAAATTTAGGGTCGTATTAGTTTTACGTTAGCCGAACGCACCCCTTGTTTCTCAGATCTCAAAAAGAAATGGTGTGGAAAGTGCGCTTCGGTATGTATTGCACGGTCACCTATCTGTCTCTTGTATACATTTCTTGTCGCCAGTGTAACTGGCATCAGTCTTATATGTTTAAAGCTTTAGAATCTACACTTCAAACATTTACGGCATTGACGCTATCGCTGCCATTCGAAAGTGTGGCAGATCGTCACACACTTCATCCTTACCGAACAGGTACACGTATGTGCCGTTCCTCAGCGGAGCCAGGCTTTTCTGGTTTAGGGTGGTAATGTTGTTTCGGCCAACGTTGAGAAACTCGAGGAGTGGGAAGCCCTGGCCGATGTCTTCTGGAAGAAACGTCAAAGCGTTCCTCCTGGGCAGAAAAAAAAAAAGACGAGCATTTTGTAACGTAGATTTGATATTCAAATATTTTGGTATGCCGCCACGATTGAAACTTACTTTCTATTACCCCTCAACGCCTGTCATTCTCCTCCCCTCTGCCCGTGTTAGTTTTTTCTCTTTTATGTTTGGATAGCATTTACGCGAGGGGATTTCTCCTTTTCACATTTATTCTCCGCAACAACAGTTCTTTACTATAAATTGTTTCTTCTTTATGCGAAACAATCCGCCCAATGTTTCGCTAATCAAGCTTCTTTTGGGGCCTATGTGCAACCAAGTGAACTCTTGTCGCGGTCGCGGTAGCTCCCTGTCAGTTCCCACCCCGGTCCTTTTCGATCTGTATCAGCATCGTACCGGCGTCTGTTCGTCTAGTCACTAGTGCCCAATGCACGTTAAAGGCCATAGATCAGCGGTCGTACTGCACTTACCTAATTGTTCACCAAAAGCGGATACATGAAACGCACATTGAGTGAAACTAATATCCCGCGCTTAGTTTTACTCAAGAACATCCCCAAGGATACGGACAGAAAGTGTTAAAAAAAAGCATCTTTGGCATATCGAGACGCAGAAAGGAGCACACCAATCAAAGAACAACGGGCATATTACCCGCCAAGTACGCACCTCACTGGGTGAAATCGGAGAATCTAAAGCAAGTGGGCGCGTCTGGAGGGTGAAGAAATGCACGGGTTGCGCAAAAAGAGATTCTGGTCAAAACGTCCATCAAGACAAAATGTTCATTGGGTCAAAATGTCCAACAGGTTATGGGAGACGCGTGTCAAAATGTCCACCGAGACAAAATTTCCAATCAGGTCGAAATGTCCACCGAGTCAAAACATCCATCTAGATGATAGATGATGTCTCGGTGGACATTTTGACCCCAATAGGGTCAAAATGTTCACCGAGACAAAATGTCCAATCAGGTCAAAATGTCCACCGAGTCAAAACATCCATCTAGATGAAATGTCCAATAGGGTTAAAATGTTCACCGAGTAGTCGAAATGTTCACTGGGTCGAAATGTCCACGCAATCAAAATGTTCATCGGATCCTTTTTTTAATCTATTTGCGAGTTTTGGAAACCCGACAAAATATATTTCTAAACAAGGTTGAACTCGGAACCTAGAAAACAAAAGTGACTGATAGCTCGAAAACCAGAAAGTGTGCGAAAATCAACTGGTCTCTGAAACTTTATCTTTACACGTACACGTTCCATGCCACCCTTTTCTCGATGTTTGACCAGTTGACCCAGTGACAAAGTGTCCTATAACGAACTCCCCTATGCGACCACGATTTCCGCTTTATCGAATTGTCTTTCAACCGAACGCCCGCCTCCCCCGTTCCGCTAAGTATGTAGGAGGTTTAGTTTAAAGGGATACTTCAACGAAATTTGAAATATTCCCGTCGTGTTCTAAAATAGGTTGAATATGATCCACAATATCCGTAATGACAATCGCACGTTTGTATTTTGATCCTGGTGGCTGTATTTTTTGTTATAAACGGCCCACTCTGGCAAGCGCTCGGAGAAGGCCCAGCTTAGAGCACGTGACATCCAACGCAATCGTGACGTAGGTCGTCTCAAGACGAGCAAAGCTACGGCGAGGCTGACGTCGAGAGGATGGCCTAGTCGTTCCAGCCACCGAAGCGGCTGCTTTTGTACGAATTTTGAGTGGCGGGTTAATCTTCTATAATCTTCTAGGGGGACAATAGCGACCTCTGCGACACACAAAAGGGATTCTTGGGAAGAGGGGAGTTCCTCCTTCCCCCCTTCTCTCGTCGTGGCCGAAGACGAGACAACCTCCGTCACTAGCTGTCAAGGTTCCTAGACGAGCATTACAAACGAGGCGTTAGCGACATCCACCAGGTGCTCTTTCCTAATCGTTTAATTCGTTTTAAAATTCCTTTTCGAGACTTTTTTAACAAGATATTGGTATGTTCCATGCGATACTGCTCTTTTGAACACATATAGACCAAAAAAATGAGCACCGAAATTTCGTTGTAGTATCCCTTTAAGGTTTGTTGTACTTTGCTATGCTCGGGGACCTTGTGGTGTGTTGAAGTGTAGCGTTGCCTCAGGCAGCAATGTGTCATTTGCTATAAAGATATATTTCTAAGGTTTCTGCTACAAACGTCATCATGCGCAGCTCGTTCACTTTCAGCCAAAGCAAGCAAATCGTTGTTGTTTTTTTTCAAATTTCAAAATTAGTACAGGCGAGAAACTTGTTACCCGTCTTTTGGAGCCAGAAAATTATTCTCAACTTCCTTCTTTTTTAATCTTCGTCTTAATTCATTCTTGACATTATTTCATCTAAATAAAAAAAAAACATTTTAGAGTAATCCTGTGGCTTTTTTTTTTTTTAGTTATATTAAACCATAGGGTACTGTTAATACGCAGGGCAGGAGCGGCTACAACCCTGTTTTTCTGAGCGTTAAGCTAACTTTAATTTTCCAGAACGTAACCGGCAACAGTTCGATACCGAAGCGAAATCGAAGGCACCATGAAGTGAATTCTCGGTTGGGATAAAAAATCATGAGCTATTCCACTCTGTGAAGATAGATGACCAGCGGAACTGTTTAGCACACGACATAAAACCGGCCCGATGAGCCGGAGGAAACTAGACACGCGCAACTGGACCGCTACCCGGGGGAAAGTAGACACGCGCGATGAGACCGCCACTCCGAGAGAGCGAAAGAAAAGGAAACTAGGCACGCAAACGAGAAAGGGGGGAAGGGGGATGAGCTTGGGACGACAACAAAAAGAGGGCAGTGCGAGCGTAGACATAGCCGACACGGGTCGCACAGCGGCAAATCTTTGAGAAACCCTTATTATCTATCTGAGAGTCTATTGATCTTGAAAATGGTGCCTATTGAAAACTAATCTACCAAATTAACCTATTGATAAATTATCCAAGCATCAAGGAGAATGCATAGAGTGGTGTTCCACGCGCCGCACGTGCCGGTGCCTGCAGCAGTAACTGTTCTAAAGCAAAAACCTAAAAGAAATGACATCTTGCACGCGCGTTCGTCAACGCTTTCTTTATGTTATTTACTTCGAATATTTTATACGGGGAAGGCGTGTGCGGTGCGAGCGTAGAGTTTTTAGTCACTGCACAACGAAAAATGCACAGAAACCTAGCCAGTGTTGGGTAAGTTACTTTTAAAAAGTAATTCGTTACAGTTACAGTTACTTTCAGTAAAAAGCAGTGAAGTTACCGTTACAGTCAACGCAACAAAAACGTAACTCGTTACAGTTACAGTTACTTTTAAAAGTAACGGCAATACTTTTCAGTTACTTTTCTATAACGCTAAAAAATGATGAAACACTAGAAAACGCCCCTCACCAAGTTTTATTGCATAAAAATTAAAAATCATGCTTTTTAGTTTATATCGAAACTTAGCAGCAGTTGCTTTTTGCAAATAGTGGCTGAAAGTTTCCCTCGTTTGATGGCGAGCACGTCCCTGCTCTTGCTGAACAGGCCCCGCGCAACCAGAGCAACAAGCAAACCCCGCGCAAACAGCAGCAAATCTTGCCTCGACTGTTGCACCACGCCGGAGCAGTGGCGCAAATCGAAATAAGAAACATGCGCAGTGCCCTCCGTGTGTCTTGTTGTTTCACGGTTGATTCACCCGATTAAAAACCGTATGAGCAGAAAAAAGAACAACCGCAACAAAGATTGGGCTTTAAGATATACTAAGATGTAAGTGTCCTTGCACAAAGTACAAACGCGTGCAAAGCATAACTAGACTTTTTTTATCACATTTACACGTGGCTATATCCGGGTCGAGACTCGCGAGGAAGAACGTGTTCACAAGTTTAGTCAAGGCCAACTTAAACTAGCAATGTTAAAACAGGCAATTTGGAAACTGCAAGAAATAGCCTAGATTGTACTCGCTCAATAATTTATTATTCTTAAAGCACTGGAAAGTAACGATAAAAGTAACGTCGTTACTTTCATCGTTATTTCAGAAAAAAGTAATAGAACTACAGTCACAAGTTACATTTTTAAAAAGTAACTCGTTACAGTTACAAGTTACCAAATAAGTAACGAAATTACAGTAACGCGTTACTAGTAACGCGTTACTACCCAGGACTGAACCTAACCATAAACAGCTTCGCTATAATAGGAATTTTACTAATCGCATGTCGTTTAGTCCGCAAAAATATAACTAAAGCACGAGCACAGAAAGCCTATAGCCTGCTTTCCGGTACTAAAGTTTAAAAACATAGCAGTCTATTTTGTACCTTCTTTCCTTCTAAAGCTCTCCGCCTTTTCACTTAGATGCATCCTCGGTTCCCCATCACGCAAGCCGAACCCAGCTCACGCATTAGACACGAACACTGCGACACTTGGACGAATGCGCTCGTCAACAATCCACCCGTCGACGAATATCTGAATTCGCGTTCGTGGCCAGTGAGTGCCGTGACGGCATTTATCATTTGAGAATGACAACTTTGATGGTGTGCTCAAAAAGCACTGTCGAAGCTTGGAGCCATCGGCTCATTGACCAAGAACGTCACGAGTAACGATCACGTGATTTCTCCTCTCGCTTTTGACTTGAGGATTAATGCTAAAGAGAAAGAAGTTGAAAAATCACTTCATTAACTTTTCATTTCATTAAAATAGAGACGTGTGCATCCTGTGCATTCGTTTTTTGAGTACTTAATATTTGCCACATTTCTCGAACAAATTTTAGAGATTTAGAATGGTGTAGTGCTATTCGTTAGAGTGGGGTGAATACTTCGCGGGACCAGATGTTTGAGATTGTTCTTAAATAGCTAAATTTGTGTAACTAAAGTCAGCAAACGCGCGCCATTGATTTTTTTTTTTTTCAGTCGTTCACATTTTTTTTTAAATTTCTAGCACTTTTTTTCTGAACATTCGGCATCTTGTTCCAACCACTGGGCACCTTCAGGCGGAGGTTGAGCGGGCCTTAGCGTTTGTCTTATTTTTAGAGCGCGGCTCTTAGGCGCCCGTTTCCGGCTTGAGCGGCGTCGGCGTCGCCGTCGCCGTCGCCGTCGCCGTCGCCGTCGCCGTAACCGCGCGGTGCATTATGGGTAAATTTTCCCGAAGGAACCCGAGGTCCTCCCGAGGTCCTCCCGAAGGAACCCGAGGTCCTTCGGGAGGACCTCGGGTTCCTTCGGGAGGACCTCGGAAGGACCTCGGGTTCCTTCGGGAGGGCCTCGGGAGGACCTCGGGCTTTTTCGGGACGACCTCGGGAGGACCTAGGGGGGGGGGGGTCACGTGACGATGGCGTCATCAGTGACGATGACGATGACAATGCGGATGCCAATGACGTCATCAGTGACGTCACTGATGACGTCATCAATGACGATGACGATGGCGATGCGGATGCCAATGACTTCATCGGCATCCGCATCGGCATCGTCATCATCACTGATGACGTCATCGTCACGTGACCCCCCAAGGACCTCGGGCTCCTTCGGGAGGACCTCGGAAGGACCTCGGGTTCCTTCGGGAGGACCTCGGGTTCCTTCGGGAAAACCTAAGGGGGGGGGGGGGGGTCACGTGACCTGGGGGGTCACGTGACGATGACGTCATCAGTGATGATGACGATGAAGATTCCGATGACGTCATCAGTGACGTCACTGATGACGTCATCAGTCACGATGACGATGGCGATGCGGATGCCAATGACGTAATTGGCATCCGCATCGTCATCGTCATCATCACTGATAATGTCATCGTCACGTCACCCCCCAGGTCACGTGACCCCTCCCCCCGAGGTCACGTGATCTCCCAGGTCACGTGACCCCCGAGGTCACGCGACCCCCCCCCCTTCCCTCCTCCTCCGCAAGAGCTGCGCTCAAATTCGGCGTTACAGGGAGTTGTAAACGGCTTTCATTTTTTTTAATAGAAATAACTCTTCTCTCCAAAACATCCGGCACGGCAAAGTATGGCTTCTAACAAGATTAAAAAGTCTCTCAGCTTTGCAAAAGCGGTCAGAGTATGACCGTTTGTGCCAGATCGCGAGTGTATCTATACAACACATGTTTAAAAGACGGTATCAGCACCAGTGTTAAAATATAAGACAATGAGCTAAACTATCTAACGGGTCAAAATGTTCATCGCGACAAAATGTCCATCGAGTGAAAATGTCCAAGAATTGACATTTGGACTCGATTGACATTTCGTCTTGATGGACATTTTGGCCTGCAATCCACAAAAACTATTGCCGTTCCGTGTCTTGTTCTGCTCAGTTATTAGTCGTTCGGAGATCTCCGCCGAGTGCGTTAGTCACGCCTGCGCCACGGCGACGGCAACGACCAGCCTTTACCGTTACCGCACGGCTGCCGCTTCGTCGCCGTCAGCTGGTTCCGCGTGCCTTCAAAAAAAAACGAGGCACGTTGCCGGCATTCTCTTTTCGTGATATAACCGCAAATATACAAACAGGAACATTTTTAACAAACCCCGAGCCTTATACACCTTTCCAAAAAACGCTCCTAGGCCGCCGCCATGTTGCTGATGCTGATGCGGCTGGTGCGACTCTCGCGCCCTCTATCAGCTAGAAATTTTCTGCCACTCTCTGGGACTGTGAAGACCCGCTCAGCGCGGTTCTCTACCTACGTTTTTGCGGTTTTGCATTCGACGTTTTCTCGCCCCTCCCGAAAGTTTCCACTTAATTTTTTTATACGTGCTGCGTACCTATTTTGTGTTATCTTCCATTGTGAGAAATAAGGCTGGTAAGTGCCTGCCATTCAAGCTTTTCTGCTCGACATTCACGGGAAACGAAGGAGGTGAAGGGCGTCGAACGACCCTAGACGCGAATTTCTGCGCACATTGTTCTCCTCCCTCCCAGAGATAATCCGCGTAGAAGTTTCAGTCATCTCCAAAAATAGTTGTCCGGGTTGAGGTGAGAAACGGGTCAGTCGCGTTTGTTTCTTTGTCTTGGTGCGGTCGTGAAAAAAGGAAGCTCTCCCCAAAACGTGCTCCAAAGCGAAGTCATCTCGGATTCTGTCCGATCGTCAAGATGTGACTGTCGTCAACTGTGACTGTGTTATTTGATTTCTTTCTCAAATAAATTATTTTCAGATAACGCTGCATCGTGTGGTACGTACGATATATTGTTCGAATGTTAACACTTCCTCAATTGTATGTCCGTGTGCTGTCCATCGGTAAACACGTTATTTGTGAGCGTGAAAAGTGCATGACTTTCGGCCCTCTTCTGTTGCAATTTATTTTTGACAACAAAGCGCTTTGTCGTTTCACATGCGGCGAATCCCGCGGCGCCATCAAAACTTGTCGTAAGAAAAAACAAATAACTAGAACTATACATTCCAGTCGCATTCGTTCTGTCGCGAGCGTACCCAACAAAAATAGATTACAGCTTTTTTTTTCGCTTTTTTTGTTTTTTCAAATGTGGCAGAATGCTTTCTCAATGTCCTCGGGAACATACATGTACCATGAAACACAAAATATAGCGGAGCAGCGTTTGAAACTGTGCCTACGCAGGCTGCGCCTATTGAAATCACAGTCCACTCGGTTAGGGTTAGGAGGGACGCCGGTGAGAGTCTAGCCTCAAACTCAGTGACTAGGCTCAAAAACGGTCTGTTGCCCCTGGGGTCGAGTGTTTTTTGGAAAGTTGTATACTCGTTATTCCGAAAGGAGGTTCTCAGGGCAGGGTGAAACACAGTAAAGCAATACACCGTCCCCAAACGACTTTTACTCGAACACAATACGCCGTCCTAGTTGGTCTGCTTAGGGTGCCTTCACGTACGCTTCGCATAGAGTGATGCCAACTGCCTGTTTCCCTTTCCCACACCCTCTTCCACCGCTATTTTGTTCCTCATTGTTTCCCCGTGCGCCGGAAAGTGGCATTTGTGTCGATCGGTCCTCCCATCCGAGGGGGGAAATGCTAATCCTCCCTCCGTGGGTTCCACAACGCTGCTCCGAACTTGTGAGATAAAGTGCTTGTTTCCGGGAGGGTTATAAGCCCCACGAATTATCGCCGAGACCAAAATGGCTGCTGGTTTGTCGGCGAGTGGTATTACAAAGGGTGGCACCACCCTAGCAAAGCGCACATGAAGGCTCCCTAGGTCTGCTCCTTGTGCACCTCGTGCGTTCGTTTCCCCTCAACCTCTACCACAGCCTCCTCTATACTCACAAAGCCTGGCAGTTCGACGACGGAGCCAGGAGTGCCCGGTCGTAGATTTGGAGCGCGAGGATCTGGTAGCACAGGGCATCAAAAAGCCATTTCTCCCGGAACCTGGAGGACAGCGCACAGCTTTTGCAGCGGCGAGGACCCGAAACACACTTGTTCGCTCGGGAGAAGTGTGTTTCAACGTCTCGCCGCAGCGGGGCGCCCGTCACGTGACTGTCCTCTCATACGTTGTCTGCCGCTCCACCTTTTCCATTTCGGCGACCGCTTCTCGGGGCGATCTGCCAGGCTTTGTCAGTATATAGGAGGCTATGCCTCTACCAATGACGGCGTGCGCTTGGCTGCTTCATCATGTTGCCCTCTGACTGGCGTGCTCCTCCTTGGGTCCTAATGCACCGAAGGCGCATTTTGGAACACTTGCTCGCCGTATCTTTTCATCTCGATTCAAACGTGGTTTTGAGGCCCAATTTTTAATCTGGCCAAACAATTCTCTGTTCCGGGAGCATTCCTGAAAATTAAACATTTCGGCAGAAATCTGCCTGGTTAGGTGAGTATTGATCAAAGAAGCTCCAGGTACTCTTTGAATGAATGACAGCACAAACATCAAGCTTAACGTATCTTTTTTTCCCTTTTTTTTTATTTGTTGCATAGGCGCGTTACATTCGGCGAATTGTACTCAAATGATTGTATTGTGGTGGTTGTTCTTGATCTTGGGTTCTTTAATTCCGTTGCTTTATTGCTGTACACTTCTGATACAGCCCGAAAGGGCTTTCAGATTTGTAAATAAATAAAATAGATAAATAAATATATATATTCTAAGAGTGTCACAGAAGAGCCCTAGTGCAGTATTTGTGCACTAGGGCTCTTCCCTTGTGCACAAAGTAGTAGAGTGGTGTAAGGTTCCGGAACCTTTTTTATCTGTTGTCTCACTTCGTCTGAAGACCCTGCGCGAACGATTTTGGGCGAGACGTGTTGGGTTCACTAGGGGATGTTTACGACCTTTGGATGGGAGAAGTTTGTGCACGGGGCGGGGAGCCCCCTTTGTGGTGCGGGTGTCCCGGGAACAGGCCGCGGCGCGGCGGGCCGCGGCGCGTTCCGCGCCCCGCTCGGCTGCCTGCAGTTGGGGAAACTCCGCGGTTAAGTCTTTTCCTCTGGTAGTCGACCAGTACCACCGCTTTGGGTTGTTTGCTTGGAGACTTGTTTATCGCTTCCCAATGACAACTGCCGGTCGTTTTCCTAGAAGCGTCTCGGGCACTGTGCTTCGTCTGTCGGCACCCGCCCCTCCAGCCAGTGCTTGGAGTGCCAGGGGTGATTTGTCGTGTCTGAGGGCCAGACTCGTCTGCGCCTCCTACGCCTGGCGCTGTCTGGCCCTGGGCTCGGAGCGCCGGATGAGAATGTTGACCCCCACGGGAAATTGGGAACGAGAGACAGGCTGCTCTCGATAAGAGCACAGGCGGGACAAAGGGAGGAGCTCTTTGGTTCGGTACCGATAGAGAGAAAGAAGCCGCTCTCTAACGGCGGCCAAGTCCGGGGCTCGGGTTGTCGATGTTTGTATTCTTGTATCCTGTATGTTAAATTGTCTTTTATTAAACTGTTGCAAAGAAGCATTTACGTAAGCAGTTGTCTGGCCCAAACTGCTACACCACCGCCACCATCCAACGCAAGCCATCCTCCTCCACACCATCGAGGAGGAACCACCATCTACAATCTATCAAAAACCTTACTAGTGGGCTTGGGAGCACGTTCAGAGCAGGGATGGCTAATCGCTTCCTGTTCTACGTACAGTTTAGTATAAAATCCTTTTACAAGTGTGCTAGAAATGATTATGCTGCACTGATAGTGCTGCCGAGCCCACGCAGCTTGTGTAAAACTATTTCCGAGTGTTGGAACGTGAGTGCTTTGTTGTTACATCTCAGCGGTGATGTCGAGCTTAATCCAGGACCTGATACGGCTGTGGATCAGCTGCTTGAAGGTCAGAGGCAGATTGCTCTAAATATAGAAGACATAAGAAAAAATCAAGAAGGCTTTGGTAAACGACTCGAATCAATCGAAAACTCGGTTATTAACTCACAGCGATTGTTTAATTTATTTTTATTTTTATTTATACATACTGCAGCCCCACTGGGGCTATGGCAGGAGTGGGAGTTAAACACAGACGGTCCGGACATCACTGTGGACCACTGTCAACGGCACACAGAAATTCATCTGGTTGTAGTGATCGGATGTTTCCTGGTAATAAATTCCAGCGTTTAATGGTGTGAGGAAAAAAACTGTATTTAAACATATCAGTACGAGGATGAAAAGGTAAAATGTTTAATTCATGGTGGCTCCTAGTTGCAGTTGGCTCGAGAAACTTTATGTAGCTATGTAACGAGTCAAAACGTGATGAGTTAACCATGAAATACAGAGACTTTAGGCGCTCGATACCACGACGCTCAGAAAGAAGTCTTAGGCCTAACACGGAAAGATTAGAGGAAGGAGAAAAGTTTCTGTCATACCGACGACAAATAAAACGTACCGATTTCTTTTGTACTGATTCGACCTTATTTATATCGGACTCTTTGTAGGGAAACCAAATAATAGAACCATATTCGAGGATTGGGCGAATCAAAGTTTTAAAAGTTAAAAGCTTAGTATCTTGTGGTGCCACACGTAAGGTACGCCGCAGGTATCCAAGTCTTTTAAGAGATTTGTTACATGTCGTATCAATGTGCTTAGACCAAGATAAATCAGGCGTGAAAAGGAGGCCAAGATATTTTTATTCAAAAACTCTTTCTAGGCATAACCCGTCAAATGAATAATTAAACGCAGAAGGTGATGAACGCCTAGAAAAGTCATAAAAACCGTTTTACTTAAGTTCAGGTTCATTTGCCAGGTTTTACACCACGTACGAAAATTCACGAAAGAATTGTTAAGAGTTATATGGTCATCGGAGGAGTTTATCACATGATATAGTACGCAGTCGTCAGCGTAAAGTCGGACCTTAGTGGAAATACAGCGTGGCAAATCATTGATGTATAACAAGAAAAGTAGCGGTCCAAGAACTGACCCTTGTGGAACACCTGATGATACGTCAACTGTACAAGACTTTGATGAGTTAAAGTAGACAAACTGAGACCGTTGAGAAAGAAAACTGGATATCCAGTTCACAAGACGTGATGATTATTTAGAATTAGGTTAAGCTTGTGTAGGAGTTTAGAATGAGGAACTGTGTCGAAAGCCTTTGACAAATCTATAAATATCGCATCAACTTGGTTACCGATGTCAAGAGACAGACCGATATCATGAACAAACTCTGTTAGTTGTGTCATAGTACTATAACCGCGTCGAAAACCATGTTGGAAATCGCATAAAATATTATTAGTATCGAGAAACTCTATTACATGCCTGTAGACTATATGTTCCAATAATTTGCATGAATGTGACGTTATAGAAATTGGTCTATAGTTTGACAGTGATTGTGAGTTGCCAGATTTGTATACGGGAATAATTTTTGCGAGTTTCCATGATGAAGGAACTGTGGCCGTTGACAGTGATTTCTGAAAAATAACCGTGAGATACCGACTGCACCATTGGGAGTACCTGACAATAAATGAATTAGGAATGTCATCAGGACCAGGACTTTTTTAGTGTCTAACTTCAAAATCAGGTTTAGTACGCCCCGAACGTTCACATCTATGTCGTCAACCGCAGACTGCGAAACATGAGTAAAAGGAGGAACTTCAAAATTATCAACTGTAAATACTGACTGAAAGTACGTATTAAACGCTGTAGCGATTGTCAGCGCGTCCATAGAAGTTACGTCGTTAATTATAAATGAGTTTGAAGTTGTGCTGCCTGGTAAAATAGATTTCCAGAATTTTCGAGGGTTGCATTTTATTAAGTTTTGTAAGGTAACACGGAAATGGAAGTCCTTCGCGGAATTAGTTTTGAGTCGGAGTTCCTCCTTAGCTTGAATAAACTGAGCAGACTTTACTGGGTTAGCGCAACGTTTTCCACTCCGCAGTCTGCCGACCCGTCGCGATAAATGTAATAATTCTCTTGTTATCCAAGGTTTGACAATGTTACTTTTTTTAGTTTTGAGTGGCACAAATCGCTGGATACACGATTTAACCAAGTCTTCAAAAAATGTAACGAGTAATGAACTGCAGAAAGCCTAGAATCAAATTTCCGCAATAGATGCGTCTCTAAGGGATCTGCAGCAAACCTCCAAGGAATTGCAGACCAAAGTAGAGCTCCTAGAAAACCAGGGAAGGCGTTCAAACCTTATAATCCACGGGATTCTAGAAAATGAGCTCGAAACCCAAGAATCGTTAAATACGCATGTTGTTGACAATGTATTTAAAAAGAAACTAGGAATCGACGTCGAAAGTGTACAGCAGATATAAAGATTGGGAAGGCAGATACCCGATAGAGTAAGACCAGTTTTTCTGCGATACGATAACTTGAATGAAAAAACCGCAATCCTTCGCAGCGCAAACAAGCTAAAAGGAACTAAGATATTTATTAATGATGATTTTTCCTTAAGGGTTAGAAATATTCGACGGAAACTTTAGGAGAATAGCCGAGTAAACAGAACCAATGGTGATAAGTGTGTTCTCAAGTATGACAACTTAAAAATAAATGGAACTAGGTATGTTTGGTATGACAGCATAAATGATAAAGTTAGGTATACTACGGAAAGAGGATATCAAGTTAGGCAGTCGCAACCGATATGACGTAAAGTATTAGTAGACCAACGAAGCTTTCTTTTTATTAACCTTAATGCAAGAAGTATTATTAACAAAGTAGAGGACTTGGAACATATTCTAATTGAACATGACTCCAAAATCACGGTAGTTACAGAAACGTGGTTGCAGGAGCTTGTATTGGATATGATGAGATAGTCCCTCCAGGTTTTAAAATACTAAGAAAAGATCGTGGCAGTAGGGGTGGTGGTGTCGCTATAATTGTTAAGCGTGACCTTGTCTGGAACTTAATCGAAAACTCATCGAACATTCAGAGCGTTTGGTGTAAAGTAAAACTACCCAACATTGAAATATTGATAGGGGCTGTCTATCGTTCACCCGGTTCCGGCTTTGACTTCATAGAAACATTAAATGACTTTTTGATTAAAACCCTGGCCAACAACCATAATGTTATAATTGCGGGAGACTTTAATGTACCACGCATTGATTGGGATGCGTTAACGCCTGGAAACCAGAACGTTATTCTGGCTTCTGCATTGATCGATATGACTTTCTCTTACGGTGAAAGACTATACACGAGACGAAAGTGGATGCAAATCTGTTTTTGCCTTACTCTTTCTTAGTGACAGCGTCATGTTGTACCCATTTGAATATAGTGTAGTACCAGGCATATCTGATCACTCCATGGTTACTTTGTCTCTGCATCTTGAAAACCTGCCAAGTACGTGTTGCGATGTCACAACATACAAACACTTCGATTACGCGGATGATGGTGGTATATTCGATAAGTTGGAATCTAGTTATCCCGGTTTTAAAGATTTGAGTCTTAACCTTGCAAATGATGTTAACAATCTATGGCTGAAGTTTAAAAAAATAGTTATCGAATTCATTGATCAATACGTTCCCACAAGGAAAAAAAAGGCATAAAAACAATCCGTGGATCACGAAAGATATCGTGCATGAAAAGCGAAAAATCTCGAGATGTAGAGTGCAGCTGCGCAAAACCAATTGTGAAACCATACGTGCAACTATTCGAACTTTGAGTGCCAGCCTAAAGACAGCAATAAAAAATGCTAAGCACAAGTTTTATAATATTACAATGTCTAACTTCCTATTAATTGCACCCAAGAAGTTCTGGCGATAACTCTCCCAGGAAAAGCGAAATCACAAAGCTGATTTGTGATGATGAGCCAGTCATTGAATCGGTGGATATAGCCAATACGTTCAATAAGTTTTTTCTACAGTATTTTCTAGTGACGATGGTATGGCACCAGTGTTTTATACGTACGCAAACATCCCGGCGATAGATGATGCATTTTTGTCATACGGGGGAATCTTTTCGCTTTTACTCAACATTGACCATTCGAAATCAGAGGGACCCGATCAGGTTCCAAATTCTTTTTTAAAGAGATACGCAGAATGTTCAGCCAAATATCTTTTCATTATTTTTCAAAAATCACTATAGTCAGCTGCTATACCGGATGATTGGAAAATGGCTAAAGTATTTCCAACCTTAAAGTCAAGTGATGCGTGCAGTGTAATGAACTACCGGCCAATTTCGTTAACATCAAGTTGCTGTAAACTCCTAGAACACATAGTTTCAAAGCATATTAAATCATTTTTAGCCACTCATTCCCTATTGAATGACAGGCAGCATGGATTCAGAAAGGGTCTATTTACTACAACGCAACTAACTGAGGTCGTAAATCTTCTTTCTTGCGTTTAGGACGCCAGGGGACAGGTAGATTGTATCTTTCTAGATTTCGAGAAAGCCTTTGATAAAGTAAACCATGATAAGCTAATGATTAAATTACGTCCGATATTAAAAAACCAGCTGCTGCTAGGTTGGATTGAATCCTTTTTAAAAAATCGTAGACAGTATGTAAGCATCAAAAATGGCTATTCAGATATCTGTGATGTTGCGTCGGGGGTTCCTCAAGGGTCCGTGTTGGGCCCGTTGTTGTTCTTAGTATTTATAAATGATCTAGTGGGGGATCAAGAAGTGCATGCTAGGCTCTTTGCGGACGATCGTGTCATATTCACTGAAGTTCATGCGGCCTCTGATCAGGAGAAATTAAATGGATTTTTGACTAGAATAGATGAATGGTGTGCCACTTGGCAAATGTCTCTAAATCTAAAAGAAAACAGTATGTATAACAATCACTCACAAACATCAACCATTAATATTTCCCTACTAACTTAGTGGTACTTTGCTGTCTTGCGTGGATGAATTCAAATACCTTGTCATCGCGATCACAAACGACTTAAAATGGAGTACGCACATCCATAAGATAGTTAAAAAGGCCAACAGTAGATCGGGCTTTCTCCGAAGATCCCTTAAGTTTGCGTCCGTAGAAACAAGGTTAACGACGTACAAAACGCTGATCAGGCCTTTACTTGAGTATGCGTCAGAAGTGTGGGATCCTCACGTGATGTATCTTGAGCGGGAACTGGAAAGAGTCCAGCGGCTTGCAGTGCGCTTTATATTTTCTAGTTATCGCCGACTTGAATTCCCTACCCAGCTTCGTTCGCAAGCCGGCCTTCCATCGCTTAGCACTAGGAGAAAAACCAAGCGTTTAAAACTTCTCTTTATGATTCTTAATGACCTTGTTTTTATTGACAAAGCATCTTTTATTACGCCTCACCAATCTAGAATTACAAGAAACAAACATAGTCGACATATACAAGAATACAAATATAACAAGGAATGTTTTAAAAATTCTTTTTTTCCACGCACAATTCGCGAGTGGAATTCCCTGCCGGAAAGTATAGTAGCATGTCAAGATGCGGAAAAGTTATTTTGTTCATTAAGCGTGTTTCTAGATATTTAGGTATAGTGGCATGATCTGTATGTGAATGAACGGGTGTGCTTTTGAACCATGTGTACCTTTGTTGAATCGTTCTTTTTTGTCACTCCTGTAAGAGTCCCGACTCGGGACTGACAACATGTGAAATAAATAAATAAATAAATACAAATTTTGAGAAGTAATGAAGGAGCGAACGGTCAAACATGCGATTCCGACAGGTGGAAGAAAGCACGTTGCGACCCTTTAACTATTCTCAGGCACAGCTTGTTAATTTTTGAATGTGATTGATTTAAGATATGATAATGATGTTTGACATCTCCGGAAATGTCAAACTTAGCTATTCTTATTGAATACAAATCCGATATACGTTTAAAATAAAATATGTTACATACATTTGAAGGAACGATTGTGTTAAAAAATCCAGCGAAATCGATATTGATTTAATGTTTTTTTTTTACTTTGAGTTTTATTGGTAACGAAGTAGATTTGTGGGTTTATTAGCAAATATAAACAAACCAATATTGTGTTCTGTTTGTAAATCCGCAATTCAAGCTTGAATCTTGTCGACTGTTCGTTGTAAAGGAGTTTTCGCATGGTGGTATTCTGGTGAATATGGTGACGTGGTATAGATAATTACCTAATAATTATACTTTAATTAACACGTGACCTTAAAAAAGCTAAATTGTCAGTGGTGCATATTAGAAAGTATTTACTATGCCCAACGAAGGTTGCCATTTTCCAACATACATCGGACAAAGTGAAAGCTTTATTTGCGCTCATATAAACAATTATTACTATCTATTATATATATATATATATATATATATATATATATATATATATATATATATATATATATATATATATATATATATATTAATAAACCACTTTTATACCTTGCGGCTAATAAAATTTAAGCAACTAAAAAATCAGTTTTTGACAAATCAATTTTGAATTTGTTATACTTCCGAAACGTTCGTTCAATCAAGTGGATGTAACAATTTTATTTTGTACAGATGATACTGAATTTGTATTTATTGAAAATAACTAGATTCGAGCTTTCTGGTGATGTCAAGATCTTTCAAATATTTCTAATAGATCACACGTAAAAACTTGCCAAACTTCGCTAGAAACTCGTCAAAGTTCGACATTATTTCTTTTATTAATTCAAAAATATAGGATTTTGTTCAATTCCTCAAACCTAAGAAAGCCTATTATGAAAATGTCACAACATAGTTTTATTGCTTTATTCTAAAAATTAGAAGAAAAATAAAAATGAGCGGTCAAAGAAGCAATTCCAGACCTGCGGGAGAAACGTCAGTGTTCGCCTCGGCTATTTCAATAGTCAATAAAGCGGGGGGAAAATACGCCAAGCTTGCCGTCTCCGCTGTCTTTCATCTCAAACATGCTCCCAGAACATAATTTTTTTGTTGTTAAAAATTAAAGCTTTGACCCCAAAACCGTGCCTTAAATGAGATGAAAACACCAAAAAATAAGAAGGCAAGAAAACATAAGGATCGGTGTCGTCGTTTTCTTTCCTTGGCCGTGCTCCCTGGCTTTTCGTTATTTTTATGCAGTTTAGTTTATTCCCCTGCCCCTCCGAATAATAAAGATAAAATACACAAGAATTAATAAGTTTAATATATTGTACAATACATTATATTAAAGTGCCACAAAGCTACGCGCTCTGGTAATTGCGTGAATATAAAATATGCAAAACGACTATTATTACATAACATGTTAACTAACGCAGAGTTCCTTAGATAGAAATATTTCAATGTTACAGTCGCGTGAGCGTGCTTCATGCTGGTGTGAAGTTGTATGCTGAAGAGCAGCTCTGAACGAACATCAGCTTTTTAGTTCCTTCCGATAGCAAGATTCTGTAGCTGACCGGGCGCCGTCCCAAGACAAAAGTAATAGGCCTGTTCATACTTTTCATATTTTGCACCTAGCAGCTGGCGCACACATTGCGCTTGGTTGGGTAGGATTGAATAAATAAATGAACGCAAACGACTCAGCCCTTTGAATCCGGCGGCGATTTGCACCATCGACTGGCTCCGCGGGGACAAGCCAAAAACTATACGTGCCAGCAGTTTGTTCTTGTTTCACCTTAAATTTTAATAAGAAAAAAATATCATCCATGCGGAATCGCAATTTTTACGACCGAAGCGACGCAAGCTAGAAAGAACTGTTGGCACGCCGGATGGTGATAATACCGCACGACTGCATAGTGATTGTACCGGATTTGCTCCTAATTAAGGTTATCTACTGCTATCTAGCAAAACCAGCCTTCTTTTCTAAGAAGACTGCGTAACCCGTAATAACGTAGAACTTCATTAAAAAAAAATTATGCCAGCACATAAGACGCGGGGTAAGCAGAAAATGTGACACATCCTTCCACAAAGCTTCCGACACTTTCGCCCATTAAAATAATTCGAACTTTCGCAGGTGTGTAATGAAAGCGAACGCATCCGACAAACATTTCTTGGAAAATGTCTTATTTTTTAAACATATAATAGCCGTGCGAACACGACGAAGGGAATTGCACATCGAGTATCATGCCGACACCCAGAGGTCGGCATTTTAGGTCGCCCTCACTCACCCTCACCCTCACAGCCACACTCACCTAGGCTCCTCACTCACCCTCACCCTCACAGTCACACTCACCTTCAGCCCTTCATTCACCCTCACTGAACCTCACGCACTCACCGCCCTCACGGCCCTCACCGCACTCACGGCCCTCACGCCCCTCACTCACTCATGGCCCTCACGCCACTCACCGCCCTCACGCCACTCACCGCCCTCACGGCCCTCACCGCCCTCACGGCCCTCACGCACTCATAGCCCTCACCGCCCTCACGGCCCTCACGCACTCATAGCCCTCACCGCCCTCACCGCCCTCACGGCCCTCACGCCACTCACCGCCCTCACGCCACTCACCGCCCTCACGCTACTCACCGCCCTCACGCCACTCACCGCCCTCACGCCCCTCATCGCCCCTGCGGCCCTCACGTCACTCATGGCCCTCACGCCACTCAGGCCAGCTTCAGATGGGGCAATTTCGCCCAAAAACTTTACGTCGCAACACCAGCAACACGGGCCGCCCGTGATCACACGCAGCAACCAATTGCTGCAATTTGCCATCGTCATCATAAAGTTTTATTTTTCTTGCACTATTTAGGCACAATTACGCGTTATAAACGTGTTTTTATGCATTTAAATCTCGTTAAGAATACTAATGCACCTTTCTAAGACAGTTTATTTCCAAAAAAAACGATCGATTTCAAACCAGAACCAAGTCTTTGGGTGTCATCATCACCGTCACCAGGTATCACGTGAAAATTTTGCGTCCCTGATTGGATGCAGCCGCTTCAAACGTATTCGAATTGCTCCGAGTTGCTTCCTTATTTCGAGCCGGACCCGATCTCAGCAATTCGTGTCGATCTAGGGAAAGCTAAAGAACAACCCGCCATTAACACCAAAATTGCTGAGAAAGATGCTCAATCTGAAGGGCGCCTCACGCACTCATGGCCCTCACGGCCCTCACCGCCCTCACGGCCCTCACCACCCTCACAGCCCTCACCGCATTCACGGCCCTCACCGCCCTCACAGCCCTCACCGTCCTCACGTCCCTCACCGCCCTCACGGCCCTCACGGCCCTCACCGCCCTCACAGCCCTCACGGCCCTCACCGCCCTCACAGCCCTCAGGGCCCTCACTCACCCTCACTCACCCTCACGCTCATGAATTTTCCTGGTTCAGAAACTCACTCACCCTCACCTCACCTGTGAAGATGAGGGTGAGTGAGGGTGAGTGAGGGCCCTCATGAGTGAGGTTTGCCGAGGTATGCCGACACCTGATCGTGGCTCGTGCGGTCGACACACCGGGTGAATGAGATCATTGTCTTTTTGTCCTTAACGTTTTTCAGAGAGTCACAAAAATTGAAGTCGACCGTAATGAACTTTCAGCGGCTCAGATATGAGGGCACCTAGAACACACACTGGGGCCTAGAACAAGAAGAAATTTAATTTGTCCCAAAATGGTGTCTGACGCCTTCGCTTGTAGATGGGAAATGTGGCCAGTGTTGTCCGAGTGCTAACTTGGGGTCCTTCGCGTGTATTACGCAATACACTTTAAGAAAGTGTGTTCCTGCAGAACACGTAGACAGCAAATCAAGGCGAATCACAGAAAGGATCCCAGCCAATGATGAAGCTCGCTACGATCTGAAAAGGTGCGATGTGCGCCGGGATGACGTTTGACTTGCTGATTCTTCCTGCATGCATCAGAGTTTTCATATCCAATCGTGTTCCAAATTTTGACATTCACATATTTGTTCGCCGTGATTGGCGCCCTATTGTTCTGCAGGAAGATGAACTCACAAACGTTTTCGTAGCGTGATTACACGACCGCATACTAGTCCAATGCTGGACACGGGATCAAAACGGGCGGAAGAACCTAGGAAGATAGTGGCAGAGTAATACAGTTTTTCATGCGTAATGTTGTCCGTTTTTTGTGGAGTCATTTTTTAAAAGTAGCCAAACAAAACAGTCTGACAGAGGAAATTTAACTGTGAAACTAAGAAAATTATAGTAGTGCGACCACATTGGAGATTGGCATTTCTTAACAGAAAATCGGCATTAACTACTGAAATTATCAGGAAGGTGAATAATGGATATTAATAATAATGTTTTGAAACCCCGAGACTACTGCTGGCACGTGCATCAGATTGGGCTTCAGAGTGGGAGGGCACAACCTCGCATGCAATACAATTTTAAAATAACGTGATCATCAATAAATCTTTACTGGCGCGCTGGACATTGCGCAAAAAAGACGCCGACAAGCACTCTTGTCAGATATCTTCTCAGCTAAATCGGCCATCATTGTCACCTTCTCAGTAGAAATTTCGACTACTTCTGACTTAAAGTACTTACTCAAGGTCCAGCTCCCGTAGCTTCAGGGCAGGCAGCGGCAGCATCGACCTCAGAAATTTCCTAAGGTTAGTGTCCCGCACGATGACGAGTTTGAGATTTTTCAGCGAGGACAGCCAGTTCTCGTCGATGTAGCCGATGGTCGAGTTGTAGATATACACCCGATTCACGGTCTGCGGAAGGTCATTGAAATCGCCGGTGAGCTCGAGGTGCTTCATGTTCCAGAACTCGAGCTTTTCGAGCTTCCTAAGTCGGTCGAAAATCTTCCAGGAGTACGGCAGCGTGCTGCCCTCCCTGAAGATGATGATCTCGAGCGAGTCCTCGATCCCCAGGAACGGGTTGGGCCCGGTCTCGAACTGGGCGAAGCTGTGTACCCGCGCGTTCCGCAGCTCAATGACGCTCACGTTGCCGTCCACGAAGGTGCCGGCTGGGTAGTAGTCCAGCTGGCTGTCCTTCAAGATGAACCACAGGTTGCGATACTTGAGTGCACGCTGCACGTAGTGGTAGAAGTCGCCCACTTTGTTAATGTTGGCGCACGTGTAGAATTTGTAGTTCTCACAGTCTTGGCTGCAGGCAGACAGGTAATCCCTGTCCTGACACGAGGGTGCGGATGCCGCCTCATGAAACAGCGTAGTTAGGATTGCTAACACCGCGGTGGCAGCCGCTGTTTTCCTGACCGGCATCGTCGCACTTTGCCTTGGCGCGACGCGGAACGAACGCGGTTCAGCGTTTCGGTGATGACAGCAATTCCAACCGGTTCCGCTCAAGGGCACACGCGCTCTCGACACAACACCCCTCCGAGATGTCCGCACCCGTTCAAAGACGGGAGAGTGGAATTAACGCTCCGCTCATTTACGTCGAAGGTTGTTGAGCTCGGATAACACACTTTGAATAATTCACGGCCAGCACACCGCCGAGACAATAGCAATATTTTCTAGTGCATTGATACAAACAAATGTTTGTAGTAAAAACTTCCCAAATACAAAGGAGTAATGAACACAAAACACGCTGAGCCTAGATGAACAAATTACTTTACTTCCGAAGCCGTAAAATTTTCTGTTAAATGTTGTAATCCACGTCTTACTCTCTTTTATGCACGTGTAGTTCACAATGTTAAAATCAATAAGTAGTTAGTTCGGTGGATGCAAAGAATACTCCACAAACCACGCGAACATATGATGAAAGAAAAGAAATAAAAGCTGTTTGACTTATCAAAAGAAACAGTTTAATTAAACGTTTCGCTTTTTTGTGGGAGTTACCTTTAGTACAGTAAAGAGCCATGCGTTGCACCTGATATTGTTCATATTAACACACACTACAGCGCACTACTTCAAAAGTACACTCACTCCTAATACACGTGTGTAAAGAGTGAGTGTATGGTGGGAGTGTACTTTTGCAGTAGTGCGCTGTAGTGCGTGGCAATATGAGCAACCAACTCGCCCAAGCTGCTACGTTAGCAAGATATATTCCTATCGCTCGTACACTCTCATCTTTTTTTTTTTTTGCATATTGACGATCAGGATGGAAAACAGCGTGAAACACAAAGACACAGCGGAGAAAAATACATACGGGAAAAGGCGTTCACTATCAACTTTTATTTTTAAAACACGCGGGTATAGGTCTTCTTTTCCTTTCACTGTGGTGTCGCTTCTTTCTCGTTCCCTTCAAAAGAGACGTTATCCTTGGAAGAAAACGAGAAAGAAGCGACCCACAGTTAACTTAAGAAAGCAACACCACAGTAAAAAAAAAGAAAAAAGACCCCATACCCGCGTGTTTTCAAAATAAGAAAGTTTATAGCCAGCGCCTTGTCCTGTGTGTAGATCTCTCTTCTGTGTCCTTGCATTTGTATCTTAGAGGTGGTTAGTGTTTGTAGCGAAGTGGTGGTCCGACAGGTACTGTCGGGTACCAACACAGGGCAGCGTGAATGGCCTTAAATGCCGGTGGTGGCGATGTCCTGCCTTGTCGATGTTGAGAAAGGAGTGGCAGCCGCTGCTTCAGAATCAGGCGTCGTCGTGCCCGGGGAAAGACGTGCAGTTTTTCCGCGCAACGACCCGGTAACGGCGGGAGCCCACACTTTAATATAAGAAAGAGTAGATTTAACTCTTTTTGGAGTGTAAGTGGCTTGTCACAGAATCCACTCTTTTAAAGAGTAACTATAGCTCTTTGGAGGCAAGCGTATGTTAAAACTCTTACATACAAGTGTTCACTTAACTCTTTTATTGAGAGTCACGCCACATACCTTTGAGAAAGTCAGGGCTACTCTTTTGATGTGTAAGTGTAGGATTTAATTTCACTCCTTTGTGTACAGTAACTATAACTTTATTAAAAGTGTTGCCGAAACTCTTTGATGACAGTAAATTTCACTCCTTTGTGTAGAGTGACTATAACTTTATCAGAAGTGTTGCCGAAAGTCCTTGTTGACGAGTGAAGGACGCTGTCCAGGGAGAGTTACCTTTATTCCTTCGTGTAGAGTAACTACAACTCTATTAGAAGTGTGTCTGTATTCAATAGTTAAATATGTTCTCCCGGAAGAGTCGAATTCACATGTTTGAGGAGAGTAACTAAAACTCCATTAGAAGTGTAGCCTGAAATCTGTATTTAACAGTTAAGCACGCTCTCCAGGAAGAGTTGTTATAACCTTTTTGTGGAGCAAATACAACTCCATTAGAAGTATTGCCTACAGTCCCTATAAAAGAGTTAACTATGCTCTCTAGAAAGAGTTAATGTCACATAACGGTACACTTGAGCAGTTTGTATGACCTTTCCTTAAAAAGTACTTAACTCTTTAATACAGAGTTTAGGCAACACTTGGAATGGGGCTGCATTTACTCTACAGAAAGAATTGTGTACAGTAAGTACAGCCTCATCTGGTGTGTTGCCCAAACTCTGTATCAAAGAATAAGCACTCTCTTCAAAAAGGGTTCACACAAACTTTACTCAATTATGCTGTTAAATATTTTCAGCGTGTTGTTGGGTGTAAGTTAACCCAGTGAAAAGTAACGAAAACGCCTGAAAACAAAATTAGAAGAACGGAAGTGTAAAATTGGCTTTGTTGTTAAAAACACTTGCTGGAAAAAAATTAAGAAAAAGAAAACCTCTTCTGGCATTTCACATTTCTAGTCTGTTGAAGTGCGACCACTGTAGTTTTCTTATTGTAATTATTTTATTGAATGTCAATGCCTTAATTGATTTCACCGTAATTTGGAGTATTTTTGTCCTTATTGTATGAGTTGGTGCCTACAACTAGGGACAACTGAAGCATTTTGCAATGAACAGTAGCCCTAAAATCTAAAGGCGGTTATGTACATATTCACAAGGAGATGGTTGCATAGGAAATGGAGAGCTGCAGCTAAACAATTACATAAAATATAGAGCATGGGCCTGCACAAAGGCTATAGGTTCTCATGAAAAGTCAGCTTAGAAAGAAAACAGTAGAATAGACCTTAATAAACCGAGACTGATTTTAATTTCAGCACATGGCAAAAAGGCAAAACTAGCACACAAATTTCCTCTGGTTAACAAGGTTTTAACTTTGTGATCAGGTCTAAAGCCAAGACGGACTTTATTTTGTACTTCAAACCAATGAAGTGCCCAATCATTGCGAGTGAGTGGCTTGATTTTGATGGTAAGAAATGTCGTGAACGCCGAGCAGTGCTTGAACGAGCCCTGCATCAGCCACAATATCCGTCACCTCAAAAGAGTGGTCCCCCAACACCACAGTTATGGCACTTGAGTCCTCTTCGTCGATTCGCATCGCCGGACAAGTCGATCGGTAGTGTCCATCTTCCTGTAAAGAATGAAAGCTTAAATGTAAAGTCAGTAATATTAAAAGAGAAGAAACAGCTCGCTAAGCTGTCCTTAGTTAATACCAGTGCACTCATTTGCAAGACAATAGACCATTTGCGAAAATCCCCATCGCCATTCATACGATGCGCTCCAATAGTTGGCTGGGACTCGCTTTCTTGTCGGTTGAACAAGAGTCCCGAACAAACACTAAGGCAGCACTCATTGCTAGCTCGCTCAGCCGCAACCATCCAAAACCATTCGTATCCCTTCTGATAGAACACCTAAGAGAAAAATAAACCATATCCCTTTCTCTCTCTACTTTTTCCTTTGAATGCAATGGCAGCCATAAGGGGTTGCATTTATTTATGGCATCCCGAAGTTTTCACCCCATCGGAAGAAGGGGCAAGGGGAGGGGGCGCCCCCCCCCCCCCTTTCTTCCCTGACTTTTGGAACAATTATAGCAGGCGATATGGGTGAGTGACAAAGTTTAGCTTCCCTGCACATCACCCCTTGACTTTCCAAACAGTAGCAAACCAGCTGGCCTCTGCCCATAGCGGTGGAAGACATAGCTCTATATAGATAGACTGAGGAGTGGGATGAATGCAATTTCTCAACATCTGCATTTGTCCAAGTGGCATACAATATGTTAGGAACATCTTTATAGAAAAATTAGTGAGAACAACCTATTGGGTTTCAGCGCTGACTGCCGTATGTTATTGTTTATTTCACAACTTTAAAAAGGAAGCTAGCGAATGCAAGTAGCATCTAAGTTTGGGGGAACCATTCAATAACTTCAGCACTGCAAGGTGCTAATTCGTTATAAAGTACCATTAAACCTTAATTTAAAAAAAAAATAAAAAATTATGCCTACTGGAATTTACGAATTCTCGAATTCACGAAAAAGAAAATTTAAAAGTAGCCCAAACCGAGGACATACAGATTTAGATTGGGAAGTGTTAAAATAACTGATAAATGTGCCACATGTCAAAACAGACCATACATCGCGGCGAGCTTAAGCCCTGCCACAACCGACACTACTAGAGAGTCAGCGAGCTGCTCTTGTGTGCCACTTCATCGTGCAGCTGCACAATAGGTTAGGGCTCTCTATTGTTTACTGCACGCACTACTCTGAATGCAGGTGCAGGCACATGCATTGCAAGGTCGAATTCAGAGCTCTTTTTTTTTTCTTCTTCAAATAGTAGAAAGGTTGAATTATAAATTGCTTAACCCTGCTCTTTGCAACATCACAGTGTCCCTCAATCCTTCATCTAGACTTAAGACATGTTTATTACAATCTCGACATTTCAGTTCACACCTAGATTTCTACGTTGTTTTGAAAGAAAAAAAAAAGTTTTAAGAATTGCGGTGTTTCCGGCAGAGATATATGTAGTTATAAATGTACCTATATTGCCTCCATGTTATTTACAAGTTACAAATCAAACCGCTAGCCTCCCCTTCAACTCACCAGTGTCAAATGTTCTAAATTAACAGTCAAATAAATACCCTCTTATACAAAAGAATATGACAGTTGAACGTAACATGATGCTTGAATCAATAAATCACTCACATAAAAGAAAGCTTGTCGAGTAAAGACAATTACTGGCAAATACACTCGCGTAGCGAGGTCACATAACTGACACTCCACTCCCACCCAACAAGCTGAATCTTGGCAAATAAGGACTACTCAAAGCCCTGTGGAATTTGGCTTTGGACATACTGGGAGGACTTTACTACAGCACACATCTACCGCCAAGAAGACAGCTAGCTATATTTTAAAAAAAAGAACTAAAAATGACTTCAAACACAGAAATAACCAATCAGAACGTCACTCACGGACTATTAGAATAAAAAGTGCTTACAAATAACGCTGTACAGGGCATTTCGGGCCGATCGCTCTAGACTACATACGGGACTCGTCGGATATTCCCGGCCCAGAGTTAGACACGATTCAAACTCATCGGATCATGACGGAACGTACACTGCGTAGCAAGAACACATGTCCCCGATGGTCAATAAGAAGGGGGAGGATCCTCTCCTTGTCACACACATGGAAAAGAACGCGGTCCGTCGTGTCTGCGGTCCGTCGAAGCTGGTGGTGACATGTGTGCCCACAACAAAGGAAGACCACCGGTCTGTAGGCGCTGCCGACAGAATATCCAAGGTCTTGACAATCTGCATGGTGAAGTTCGTACTTGGCATTAAACCATTCTTACCGGTTCCGGTAGGGGTAGCGCGGATAGCGGAGATGCCGAGCCGCTTCGATCAAAAAATGTCCGCTAAGAAAAAAAATGCACTCGAACAACTTATAAATTGACACCACGGTGTCCTGATATGATCATGTTTATCTTGCCATTTTTTTTCCTTAAAAAAAGAAAAGCTATTTTTGCTGAAAACAAAAATTCATAATTTGCGAAGCGCATTTGCTTCCCTTTGCAGTTCGCGGATGCGTGTGTTGGACATTGAGGGGACCGTCTTCACCATCTTCCAGTCCCTACCTTATCGTTAGGCTTCGGTTCGCGCGATCCCACTTTCTGTCTGTCTGTCTGTGCGTGTGTGTCCGTGCGTGTGTACGTGTATGTGTATGTGCGTGCGTGCCTGCGTGCGTGCATGTGTGTGTGTGTGTGTGTGTGTGTGTGTGTGTGTGTGTGTGTGTGTGTGTGTGTGTGTGTGTGTGTGTGTGTGTGTGTGTGTGTTTCGCGGGCTGGACTCCGTCACTTGTAAGCTGAAAGTGTAGAGGAAGCTAAGGTGCTCGGTGAACCAATCGCACGTTTGGCTTTATTCACGTGATCACGCTCCCTCCCGCAACCACGCTCAGAGAGCGGAGGAAGTTTTCGTAGACCACGTGTCCTCCTCCGCTAAGGCGTCCGCAAGAGAGAAGCCGCTACTGCGCCAGCGCGCCGACGGCCTTGGCTGCAGAGTTGCGGGTATCGTAGCGGGCTGCGGAGAGCCTTGCGGGACGGCGAAAAAGATCTACGAAAACTCGCTAATAGGGAGTTTTCGTAGATCGTTTTCGCCGTCCCGCAAGGCCCTCCGCAATTCGCTACGATAGCGGGAACTCCACAGTCAAGGCTATCGGCGCGCTGGCGCAGTAGCAACTTCTTCGTTGCGGAACGCTTAGCGGAGGGGGCCAACGCGGTCTACAAAAATTCCCTAATAACTGGTCTGGCGGGAGCGTAGCTCCTCCGGCTCTGCCAGCTTAGGAATGAAGGGAACCCTCCTCGTTCTAGGACGAGGACGCCGAGTCCCCTACGCTCACAAAGGAGAAGTGGTGGGTGGGGAGAACGGGAGGGGAACTTTTTTATCACCCTCTTTTCGCGCCCTTTTCGAGGGAGAGATAGAGGCAGACTTGTACGTAATCCGTTACAAGTAGCGAAATTACTTGTAATCCCTTACATTTATCGGTTATTTAGTAATTGAATACTTACATATTTTCTAGAGTAATTTTAAAGTAATTCCCTTACATTTTTGACGTAACGGATTCCTCGTAATCCGTTACATTTTTTTTCAGGACCAACCCCCCCCCCCCCGCCCCGCCTCCCTTTCTAAAGGAAGGTTGCTGCTTTTTCGGGGGGGGGGGGGGGGGGGGGGGGGGGAGTAGTGTCGAGCGCAGCGACACTGTCACGTGAATTGACCAGCGCAGGGTGAGGCTTGCCACTCTTGAGTTCCGCAAAGCCCCTTCTTTTTTTGGAACACAAAGCCCTTGAATCTACTTTTTTTTAGACCCCAACAACAATATGAAAACATCCAAATGAACATTTCTACTAAACAAAAAAAAAGGGGGGGGGGGAGGAGGGGTCAAGTTATACCAGCTTTTTCTAGTCCCTTTGTTTTTTCTTTGCGATCGAAGGCGGGGAGAAGACACCAAGTGTTTGTATGCCTTTTCGAGAAGGTCGATGCGGTAAGTGCACAGACAAGAATTAACAATAATGATTAAAAAGCGCGACAGGGCAACGGACACGGAATGAGACACAGACACGGCGCTTTTGTGTTCGTTGTCCTGTCGCGCTTTTTAATCATTATGAATCACCAACTCGCCCAACTTTCTACCCTCGAAAGAATTCACAATGTTCTTCTCGGTTATTGTGACTACGACCATTTTCATAACGTCACAACACGAGAAAACGCTCCGTCTACCCTAAAATCCACTAAAAGAGATTTGATAATGTGTGAAGGTGTCATTGCCACAAGCATGCATGCTCGTTCGTTGCTGCACACTTATCTTCTCTTAGAAGACAGGATGTATTTTTTTCTGTTTCTTTCACCTTATTTGAGCTTGTTTTAGAAGCTACTTACATTTTTGTAGTCCAACTTTTAGAGTTCGCCCACTTTATTTGTGAATTTCAGCCAGGTTATCTGCATCTCAGACACCCTTTTTGTGAGTCACCTTTTTACGAGCACCTGGAAAATGGTAATAGTCTTCCTTTCTTCTTCTTCCTGTACTGACCCCAGCAGGACGCATCTTATCTCAAGCAGATATTTTACAAATAAAACATAATGGTGACTGACATATACTTGATATTCTGGCTTGATAAGAGAGTGAAACTCGTGGGTGGGGCCATAGCGCGGCTTAGTATATCTGCCCTTCACTGCCCGTGGCATCAGCGGACGTCTATCTGGAGGACACCGGAGTAAACTGCAGTCGGTTCTTGCTCAGTGTGTTTTTGAACAGCACCAAGAAAGGTACACACGACTAACGTGCGTTTACATTTCCTTGTTTTAACCGCCGTCCTAATTAATTGTTGTTATGAGTGTCTTTTTTTATTACTTATATTTATTTACTAGAAACCTTTTTTTATTCACCAACGTCTCAACCGAGGCTTGACCTGTTCCGAACCAAAGGAAGAAGAATATCGAGCCAAACCTTATTTATTATTTAATTATGAGCGTACTGTTACAACTATGTTTTGCTATTGCGTGGCAAAAAATGCCAGTATAGTAAGATGGACATAACTCTTACTTTACTTTTGGCTAGATCCTAGATGTATGATGACTTCTACAGCTTCGCGATTTCGACAATGGACAATTTTAGTAGATCGTCCCGATGAGTCCGATAACGATACCCGATACTCCGCCGCCGCCTTTGCGCATTCATCATATCGTTATCGGGGGTATCGGAGGTATCGGAACGATCTACTAAATCTCTCGAATAGCAGGCAACGGCTGCAACGACGAAGCTTTGCTCTACATTCGAGGTAAATAGTACTTCCCTTGCTTCGCTGAAAAATCTCAGTGCAGAGCATAAAGCATTCGTGAGGCACAATATGGCACTCCCATGCAGTGCTTCAATTCAAAGGGTGTTCAGCGTAGCAGTCGACATCTTCAGTAAAAAATAACCCAAAATGTCAGACGAGACTTTCGAGAGTCAGCTGTTGCTCAAAATACTCAAAGTCATTAAACGGAATAGATTGCAACAATAAGAACTTGAATAACCCTCTTCCCTTTGTTTCTTCCTTGAGGGCAATAATGTTGAAAGTAACGCCACGAAAATAGCGGATTGCTTTTTTGGGGTAACGGTTACTTACTTTTATTGGATGGTAATTGTAATTGTAATAAATAACAATTTAACCTCGAGTAATTGTAAATGTAATTCCTTACTATTTTTCAGTAACGTGTACACGTCTGCTCGTCAATAGCAATAAATAGGGTTGTAGCCACTTCGTTACTTCTGTTTTTTTATAATACAGCAAAATCTTGAGGAATAAAAAACCTTAGTGTCGTAGCTCTTCCCCTGATATACTAGATGGTGTAAATGATGGCACGGATGTGGAAAGCAAAGTTCAAAGTTTTTGTCTGTATTTTCAGTCAGCGGGTTAACGCAAATAAATGACAAACTTTTTAGTGTAAGAATCCACGTTTCTATTTCATGAGGTTAAGTTAAACTCAGCCCCCGCCGCGGAGGGTACCTCCAACCACACCTTGAAAAACTGCGTAGCATCTATCGCCCATTACTTGAGCGTCGTTTTTGTCATGACTTTGGAACAAATTGAATCACCTTTAGAATAAATAACCCCCCCCCCCAAATGTAGTTCATATTCACAAAAGTGGAGATAAAACGAAGACATCTAACTATACGCCTATTCATTCACCAAGTTCTTGTTATAAAGCGCTAGAACACATGATTTACACCAATTCAGACAGTCACCTACGAAGTGACCATTCTGTCCCCCCTACGCAAAATTGCTTTAGGATGGGCTATAGTATCGATATACAATTCGTAGAGTTCGGCCGTGACTATGCTGTAGTATAATCCGGTTAATTGCCTCTTTTGAGAATTTCGATTTGGTATCCCCGACTCTGTTATTGCAAAGGCTGAAATTTACTGCTAACATTCCCGATACACTTCTTAAATGGCTTGAACCTTACCTTGATAAAAAAGCGATCTGTCGTTTTGGTTGGTATGACTTTGTTAAATGTAAACCTGCTATAAGGCAGCCGTAGGAATCTGTCTCTGGTCTTTTTCTCTATTCGATATATGTAAATGGTCTAGCTGCTCATGTTTCTAGCCGTGCCAAATTTCATGGTGATGACATTTGCGTCTATTATGATGTTCACTATGAAGCGGTTTCGGAACTCGTACAAGCTGACCTTATCGCGATGCGAACTACGAAAGATAACTGCATATTACCAAATGCGTTTCGTAAATTTTCAAAGGAAAGAAAGCCTAGGGCCACCAATATTGTCTGGGTAATAAAATATTTCCGTTGTCCAAAAATATAACTATTCAGGTGTTCTGTTATCTCTCATCCTTTCTTGAACGCTCATCTTGATTGCTTATTATTTAAGGCTGGTCAAAAATTATATTTGTTTAAACGTAGTGTTATAGGCCGGCATCCGTAATGCTTGGAGAAGCCTTATATATGTAAACGTACCTCCAGTTTAAGAATATGTCTGTTTCGGGTGGGATTTACACACAGTCAGGTATTGACGAAATCGAGCCCGTTGAGAAACGCGGAGTCCCGTTTCTGTCAGGAAATTGACTTCACAAAAAGTTATTTTGATGGGTGCAATAATTTGGGATAACCCTTGCTGGCACACAGGCGAAAATAACTTAGACTCTCCTTGGTTTTATATATATATATATATATATACTTAACGGCGCAACTGAAAGCACCACATCACAAATCCAACGTCTGTGTTCCCTCGTACAAACCTCCATCTGGATGTTCGTGAATACAAATAGAGAATAAATACATTCAGGGGCTCTAATCTGGACCCTTGGTGAAAAAGCCGCCGAGAAAACCGGCGGCTCCGGTTGGCCGGCGCCAAAGTCAAGTGTGGCGTTGGCCAATCACGGCCGCTAGATTTCTCGCCGACTCTTTCGCAAATTTGTCCAGATTAGGGCCCTTGGTGTACTTCTTTTCACGAATAGTTCACGACTGGAACAACTTTCCAGCTAAAAAGATCTGTAGGGACCCATTTGCACGGTGCGCATAGAAGACAAGAAGGACAAGCGCGTGCCACGGGACCAGAACGAGCTCGAGAGACGGAACGATCGGCGTGACATTATAAGCTCTCTGTGATCGCAGCTACCGTTCATGGACTCCGCACATCTAATGTGAATATTGTAAAATATTGTAGATAGAGTATTAAAGAGTCAAGTACCGCGTACGTACAATTGGTGACCCTGTGGGGATTACCGTGCTTTAAACAACATCACAGTACCCGATAGCTACCCTATCCCACACATACAAGACTTCACCTCCGCTCTTCTTCGAGCTGCAAAAAATTGGGTTGTGTGTGTGTTTATACAGCCTAGAACTTGGTCTGCCTCACAGGGGCGACGAGTCTCCCAGCTGTAGATGAGCAATTTAGCCAGTGCGGTACAGCCGCTAGCCTGGGGTCTTTAACGTGCACCACGCAGTAGTGATACACGACCGCACGCCGGTACGATGCTCATCCAGATCGAAACGGGCAGGGGTGGGGCTCGAACCCAGGATCCCTGGGTTCTGCAGCGCGAGCTTTCGCTCCACGTGCTCCGAGCTGGTGTGCGCTAGACCACTCGGCCACCGATCCCCTTTTTTTTTTTTTTTTTTTTCTTTTTTTTAATTAAAAGTATGTTTATTTACAAAGTTTTAAAATGATCACATTGGTTGCCATACACTTATCATGTCAGTGAGCACTGTCTGACAGGCGAGGACCGCGATTCACACACAAATTCAAAATGTATGTCGCTCAATCATTTCTCTGTAGCGTCACATGCACCCCAAGCAGCCACTCACGCAGCGGCCCGGGAATCCTTGTTTACCACTGAGCCTTTAGAGCGCGGTTATGCATACGCGTTCCAAATAGCGACCAACATTCAAGCCCTTGTTGTTCCGTCGCCTCAAGAAGGCTGCTCACGTACAGAAAGCCGTCGCAGAAGTGTTGCCAGGCGGGCTTGGATCCCTCTCGGACCTCCAAGTGATCCGTCCTCGACCGCCACAGCGCATATAGACCGAGGAGTGCCAGCAGCTCCCATGCCCTACTCTGTGCACTGTCGCCGAAAAGCAGAAATTTCGCGCTCTTCCACTCTACGTAAAGATCTATCTGCAGCACTGCTCGAAGCTCTGCCCAAAAAAGCTCCGCATTCGTACAGTACAAAAACACATGTTCAAGTGTTTCGGGAAACGGACACAACGCACAATTTGTTGACCACGGTTCAAAGAAACCTTTTTTAACCAGCCACGTCTTGACCGGCAGTACTTCGAAATGGAAGCGTAGGAAAAAATTCTTGACTGCCGTTCTGACAGGGTAGCTACGTAAGCGACGATATACATCCGATTTATCCACACTTCCCGGAAAGCTGCGATAGAGTGGGGGCGGTATGAGCAAATCAACTGTGTCCCAGTATAGAGATTTCTTTTTAACTTTCTGCAGGTACTCGTCGGAAAAGCGGGCTCGGAAAAATTCCTTCGCCGCTGCTGTTTCCTGGTAAAACTTCAGAGCACGTGCTCGGAAGTCTCCAGTGTCCCCCTTGAGCCGCGGCCCCAAAACGCTTCCTCCCAGCTCCTTAAACGCAGAAATCACGAGAGGATTGCCTTGATCGCGGAAAAATAGGAAACGCTGTACTTTCAGCTTTAGTTCTACGTTGACAAGGCCCAACCCTCCTTTCTTCTGGCTTACAAATAGGTTGTCACGCCTCATACGTTCAAAACCCGAGTCCCAGATAAACGTTGCGAAAAATCGATGCACCTTCGCCACGTCACTTTGGGAGCACGGCAACACTTGTGCCGCGTACCAAACGGTCGGGAAAAAAACAGAGTTACAAATAAATGCGCGATTGAACAAAGAGAGTTCCCTAGCATGCCAGTCAAGCACCTTACTTCTGAGGCGATTAATGTCCAAACCACCGCATCGGCCACTCAGTTTCTCTGCGGTCAAACTGAGCCCTAGGTAATTCGAAACGCTCGTCGTCCAGGTGACACCGAGGAACTGCTCCGGTTTCCAGTCCCAGTCTCCAAGCCAGGCTCCGACAGATTTGTCTGTGTTCATCGCCGCACCCGAGACACTGCAGAAGTCTGCGATGTGTTGGGTTACAGCGCGCACTTGCATCCTTGACGAGCACAACACCGTGACGTCATCTGCGTAGGCGAGCACTTTAAGCGTACCCGACGCTAGGGACAGCCCACGAATGCTCGCGTCACCGATAATGGCCCTGCACAACGGTTCCAGGTACAATGCGAACAGAATTGGCGACATCGGGCAGCCTTGTCGCACTGATCGGGTAACTGCAATGGGAGCCGTCCTGCTGCCGTTGACCAGGAGCCGCGTCGTGATGTCACGGTAGCACAGCTGCACATATCGTAGCAGTCGCACCCCGATCCCACACTCCTCCATGAGCCGGAAGAGGAACGAATGGTGAACCCGGTCGAAGGCTTTGCTCAGATCTACCTGAAGCACTGCCACTGGAAGCTTCAACACCTGCGCTGCCTCGCACACGATTCGCATCGCGTGCAGGTTGGTGCTGATGGTCCGTCTCTTGATGCCGTAGGCCTGATGCTCTCCGACGACGTCCCGTAGACCCCACTCCAGCCGCTTTGCCAGAATCTTGGCTAGGATTTTATAGTCGCTTGTTAGCAGACTGATGGGCCGGAAATGGTCGACCTTCGGGGTACCCTTTGAGTTTTTCTTCTGGATGAGCACCGTTACCGCCTGTCGCATGGATGGTGGCAGCAGTCCTCGCTTCAGTACGTCGGCGTACACGTCTCGTAGGATAGGACACAGCTGGGCTGAGAACGTCTTGTAGAACTGGCTACCGAGTCCGTCCACTCCTGGCGATTTGCGCGGAGCTAATTCCTTGATGGCTTCCTCAACCTCTGATGCCGTTATTTTCCGGTTCATTTGTTTTCGGACCTTTGGGGATATCTTGGGCAGCGCCACTCCAGTAGTTTGGAGAACGCCGTCGTCCTCCACTCTCGTAAACAGGTCGGTGTAGGCCTGCAAAAACGCGTCTTCGATTTCCTCTTGCCGGGTAACCTCGACGTCGCCTACTTGGAGCTTCCCGATCTTGTTGCGTGAAGCGTGCTGGCGTTCCTTTGTCTTGAATATTTTGCTCGGCTCTTCATCTCTCTCGAGGAACAGCGTTCTGCTTCGGACCATGGCACCGCGGTACTCCTTCTCGAGAAGCTCCAGAATATTGCCTTTGCAATCGCGGATATCTTGACTGAAGAGTCCCGGGGAACGATTTTCCTCTGCGATGAGGATTTCCAGGGTCTTCATCAAGCAGCGCTTTTCCGCCCTTTCGCGCGCCGCTTTTTCCTGGCTGTGCCGGAACGCTTTGAGCTTGACGTCCTCTTTCAGCTCCTCCCAGGTTACCGCGTTCATCGGCACACCTCCCGTTTTGCCCTCGAGAAGCTCCTTTATCTGCGTGCGCAGTTGTTCGTCTTCGATGAGGCTTTCGCTTAGCTTCCAGCTACTCCACCAAGAGGACTTCCGGGTTCGCGGCACGGGTCTGCCCAGCGCTACCGTGACCAGAGCGTGGTCCGAGAACGCCAAGGGTAGGACTTCTAGCACAGGCGTCATTGCTGAAAATTCTCCCGAGAGGTAAATGCGATCCAGTCGAGCATGGCAATTTCCTTGCCAATGCGTGTACGTTGGGTCGGCTGTTTTCTCGTTGTCCTTAGCATCCACCAGGTCGAAGTCGCGGAGCAGTTTTCGCAGTTCCAGCCGGCTGACGTCCGCTCTCAGCCGCTTTGAGCAATCCCTCTCGGCCAGCACACAATTAAAATCACCAGCGAGGATCGTTCGACAAGGTGTGTCGAGATACTGGCGAAGATTTTTAAAAAAGTCCCGTCGCTCAGTCGCGTCATTAGGTGCATACGCAGATACAAGCCTGTGAAGCTGTCCGCAGTGCAGCATTTCTACAGCGCACACCCGTCCGTTTCTGTCTCCCTCCCAATCGGGGCAGATTGCGATGTTTTTCTTCTTGCGAATCATTATCGCCGTTCCTCCGCTCTGTCCAAATGCCCTCGACAGGAAGATGACGAAATGACGATCAAAAAAGCGCGTCAACTCCTCCACTTGACCGTCTGTGGCAATCTTGGTCTCTTGCAAGAAAGCGACATCAACCCGCTCGCGCAGAATCGTATCCAGCACCCATTGCTTTCTTCTTCTCGCCAGAAGACTTACACAATTGAGGGTTGCAAACTTAAGGGCTCGCATATTGTGGAAAAGGGGGTGCTGGTAAAGTCATGCGACGAGGACACTTTCCAGAGATGAGTAGTGAGCAGAGAGAAAAACAAAAAAGAAGTGACCTACGGAAGGGCCGGCCGACGTCGCACTTCCGTCGGGATGCGCGGCTTCGGGTTAAAGCGCTCCTTCCGTGTGGTGTTCTTGTGCCACTTGAACTCAGAGCGTGCTGATGCTTCCCCTGGCCGCATGATGCACGTTTCACTGGCGTCGCTAAGGTCGGAGTTGTCGTCGCTCAAACTGACCTGGTTCGTGTCTTTTGATTCCAGAGCTTGGATGGCCTCTACGTCTTTTGATATAGACATTTGGACGTCGCTCGATATGACAGGGCTGCTGCTCGACGCTTGCGCATGGTCGAATTTCATGGCGTCCCCCTCGGGCTGCAACTGTGGAGGGTGCACTTCTTTCAGTTCATCGACCGGGGCCTCTTTCGCACCGACTGTGGCGGAAACCTCAGTTTCGACATCCCTTGCGGCCTCCTCTGCCTCTTCCTCGTCCATGTTGAGGACACCATCTCCATCCGCCACCACTTCCTGCGTCACTGTAGCGTAGGTACGGACGCAGTTGTCTCGTTCATGTCCAAAGCGATGGCATTCGTCGCATCGCGGTACGCGACACTCTCGTCGAATGTGTCCCGTACCTTTGCAGCGTAGACATAATGGATCACGTCCCGGAATCACGACCAAAACGTGTCCACCAGCAATCCTCAACTGGTGCGGAATGCGTTCTAAAGTGACGCCCTCCTTTAGGCTTAGCCGCACCAGTCTGGTCGTCGACTGGACGCCGATGAATCCTTCCGCCTTCCATTTTTCACGCGTCAGGTCCTGAACCTTCCCAAAGGGCTCTAGGGTCCTCCTGACGGTTTCGTCTGACGCGTGGAAGGGGAGCCAATGCAGTTTCATGCGGACGTCTGCGTTCTCCGGGTCCACGACGATGCAACGCTTGCCCTTTACCTCCAGTTCCTTGGCGGTGACCAGGCGCAGCTTGGCTTCCTCTGTCTTGAAGGTCACCATCCAGAGATGATTCATTTGATAGGCGCCGAGCGCCTCGATGTGCCCGATCACACCAAGACGTTCCATCTCGGCCCTGAAATCGCCTATCTTGTATGGACGAACACTCACGTCACCGTGCAGCAGCACAGAGTTGCGCACAATGGCTCCTGATGGCAGAGGAGGCAGAACAATACGATAATCCGAGTTAGCCGAAGAAACAGGTGAACCGCGGCCGGCGAGGGCCGTTATCGACGCTCCTGAGGAGCTCATGATTCTCCAACCGTAGTGCTCGGAAGCCGGAAGTAGAATGGGGCCACCGATCCCCCCCTTCGAGCTGCAGTGTTTTCAAAGATTGATTTGGTTAGGGCCTATCATCAGATCCCAATAGAACCAGCAGACATTCCCAAGACGGCCATCGTCACGCCTTTCGGGATGTTCGAATACCTCCGCATGCCGTTTGGTCTCCGGAATGCGGCACAAACTTTCCAACGCTTCATGGATCAAGTTCTACACGGATTGACATTTTGTTTTGCATATCTCGATGATATACTCGTCTTCAGTGCCACTCATCAAGAACATGAACAACACCTCAAACAGCTGTTCACCCGTCTCGACCAGTTCGGCATCATCCTCAACGTACAAAAGTACGAGTTTGGCGTCACCGAGCTCGACTTCTTAGGACACCGTGTCTCCCCTCAAGGTATTCTTCCGCTACCTAATCGGGTTCAGGCTATTTTGAATTTCCCCACACCTACAACACTGAAGCAGTTGCGGGAATTTCTCGGATTTGTTAATTTCTACCGACGCTTTCTCCCACACTGTGCTGATATTTTACTTCCTCTCAACCGTTTGCTGGCTGGTGGAAAGACAAAGTCGACGGAAATAACATGGACCGACGATGCGACAGAAGCTTTCACACGCATCAAGAACGAAATCGCCAATGTTACTCTCCCGACACACCCCAAGCTCAACTCCCCTATGTCTCTCACGGTCGACGCTTCAGACTTCGCTATTGGAGCAGTACTCCAACAGCTTGTGAACAGACATTGGCGACCAGTCGCATTCTTTTCACAACAGCTCTCCCCGTCTGAGAAAAAGTATAGCACCTTTGGGCGGGAACTTTTGGCGGTTTATTTAGCAATCAAACATTTCCGCCATATTCTTGAGGGTCGAAAATTCTTTGTTCTAACGGACCACAAGCCGCTGACATACGCGTTAACGTCAAACAACTCAGCACACACTCCCAGAGAAGTTCGACACATGGCCTTTATTCTAGAATTCACCAGTGACATTCGTTTCATCAATGGAAAAGACAATACCGTGGCGGACGCACTTTCGCGGATCCCAATTCGTGTAAACGCAACCGACAGACCGATTATTGATTTTTCTAAGCTTTCTGCTGCCCAGCAGGATGACGAAGAACTTAGAACACTACGGTCGGGATCCTCATCTCTCCTCCTACAGGATGTAGTAAGCGGAACTACGTCAATTGTCTGCGATGTTTCCACTGGTTCTCCTCGTCCTTACATACCTCCTAGACTACGAAGAGACGTTTTTGATGCATTGCATTCCTTATCTCATCCGGGAATACGCTCTACGCAGAAACTCCTCACTTCAAGGTTTATCTGGCCGGGCATCAACACCGACGTGCGCAAATGGGTTAAAGAATGTCTCTCTTGCCAAAAAGTCAAGATACAACGCCATACCGTGACACCATTAGGAACTTTCAATCCAAAAGCCGCCCGTTTCGAGAAAGTTCACTTGGACATAGTGGGTCCCCTACCGCTATGCCACGGTCAGCGGTACCTTTTAACCTGCATAGATCGTTTTACTCGATGGCCAGAGGCCATACCAATCGAAAACATCTCTGCAGAAACAGTCTCGCATGCATTTGTACACATGGGGATCAGCCGGTTTGGGGTACCAGCAACGGTGACGACAGATTCAGGACGACAATTTCAGTCAGCTCTCTTCAGAAAGTTGTCTCAGCTTCTGGGCGTCACTCACATCAGTACCACTGCCTATCATCCTACATCCAACGGATTAGTCGAGAGATTTCATCGCCAGCTCAAAGCATCTCTAAAGGCTAGTGGGTCGGCTTCAGGATGGACTGAAATTTTGCCTCTTGTCCTACTGGGCATTAGAGCCGCTTTCAAAGCCGATATCGGATGTAGCGCTGCTGAGCTGGTATACGGCATGCCTCTTCGACTGCCAACCGAGTTCATACAGCCTTCCGAACAGCTCGAAATACCAGACATTATGGATTACGCATCTCGCCTTCGTACAACAATGCAACAACTCAGACCTTCGGTAGACCGCAAGCAAGCCACCGCTAAAGTGTTTATAAGCCCAGACCTCCATACCTGTTCGCACGTCCTCGTACGACATGACGCGGTGCGAAAACCGTTACAACCACCTTATGACGGCCCCTTCAAGGTGCTCCGACGACATCCTAAGTACTTCACACTGCAAATTAACAATCGAGAAGAAAATGTCTCATTGGCTCGTCTCAAACCCGCCTATCTTGATACCAGCGCGGCCGATAAACAATGCGCACCACAACCAGTCATCACGTCAACGACCAGGCCAAAAACCGTCCGATTTTCCAACGCTCCCGCCGCCCAACCCGCACACCATCTCGAAGCTTATCCGGACTACGCTTCTCTTCTAGGGGGGGAGCTATTAGGGAGTTTTAGAATAGCGCACGCTAAAGCTTTGCGTGCGCAAAGAATAGCGTCGTCGCCACTGCGCATGCTCCGAACGCAAACCAGATTTTGCGCTTTGCGTGCGCAATTTTAGCGTGCGCTATTTCTCGGAAATAGCGTGCGTACGCAAAGATTCTCTGCGCTTCTCCAAGGAGGATTTGTGATGAGAAGTTGGCTAAAGCCAAGACGAGCAGAGTTGAAAACAAATGGCGGCTTCCAGGATTATGTCAGCGGCTGCTTTGGCGACGTCGTGAGTGCGACGTCGGCGGCATCCTCGCGGCTGCGATTTTCAATACGGGACGGCATTGTACTCGGTTTGCCAACGATCACCGACAGCTTGGTGCTTGTGACGCGCGAACATTTCTCGGCGAAGGTACGATGTGCGAAGGTCAGTACACGAGACCTCTCTTGCTGAGGCGACGCAAGCGGACACGACCGGTCAACCGCTCGCGTCGCATTATCACGTTTAAACAAATCTAAAATAATACTCTGGACCAAAAAACTTTTTTTTTTTCTTAAGTTACAGCATTTAGTGGGTGAAATAAAAATTGTGACTGTGTCTTGGTGGCGTCGCAGGCGCGAGATGCTTGGGCTTTTGCGTCGCGACGGAGAAACGCTATTCTAAAACTCTCTCGCGTCGGGTGCGCTAATACAAGCGCTAAATTTAGCGCTAGCGTGCGCTAAAATTGCGCACGTTATTCTAAAACTCCCTAATGTAGGGACCCATTTGCACGGTGCGCATAGAAGACAAGAAGGACAAGCGCGCGCCACGGTACCAGAACGAGCTCAAGAGACGGAACGACCGGCGTGACATTATAAGCTCTCTGTGATGCAGCTACCGTTCATGGACTCCGCACATCTAATGTAAATATTGTAAAATATTGTAGATAGAGTATTAAAGAGTCAAGTACCGCGGACCTACAGATCCTTCCCAAAAGTAGGCGCTATTGCCTGTCCACCATTGGTTCGGCACGAACTCAGAGCATGTATTGGACACGAGGGCTGCGTCAGTGTTCGGCGAGAACTCGGATCCAATCACGTGCTTCATGCCCAATGGATGGATTGATAGATGGATGTTAATGGCTGCACCCTTTGTAACTGCAGCAGTAGCTTGCGCCACCTATCCAAAGTCTAAAAAGACAAAGATGTTATTCCTCCCGCCCTTCTAAGCCAAGATTCTCCCCCTAACTATCACCACGCAGTGCGGGTATCACCAGGTCAGCACATCCAACTTCTTTCTTTACAAAATTGACTCTTAAATAATATAAGCACTTACTAATCTAATTGTTTTTGTTTTTTTTATTTTCGTTACTGCTAAGGGGCGAGTTTGTGTTATTACAACAAAGAAAAAGCGTTGCACTCACATCGGTGGTGAGGTTAGCCATGCATCTCCACATATGCATCACACAAAGCGACACACTTCTCTTACTGAGTGATGAACTTGCGGGCAGAATACTGAAACAAAATTTTATTGCCTCGGTTCGGGTTCGGGATTACAGCTTTCGGTTCATTTCCGGTTCTAACGAGTTATAAAGTGAGAAAATATTTTGAACTATGCAGAATAGATATTCTCACTTTAAAACACGTTGAAACAAACTAGTCGGAATAAACCCGTTGGAACAAACCCGTTGGAAAAGGTACCAGAAACCAGAAAATGCGCTTTTTTATTTCGGCACAACAGTACTATATATATATATACATATATCAAAAACGTGTATAGATCACAACCCTTGAGTTGTATAAACACAACGCTTTCTTTATGGTAATGCAGATTTATCTCAGTCACATATGTTTTATTTGGGTCGAAAGGCAGTCACGAGGTGAGGTGGTCCCCTAAATACCCGTGATTGCTGGAACTCAGCGTCATAGTCTTAAAAGCTGAATCGCAGTTGCGATCTTCATATGGTGACGTCTTGTTAATAGAGACACCTCCGTTTTTTCCAAACGCGTCCATAATGGGAGTTGTTCATAATAACGAGATAAAAATGAATGTATTTACCCTGTTCGTACCTGGCAGCGTGGTCTATATGTTGACTACGTAGCGGCAAATCTATAGAACGGGGTCCGTATTAACGAGACATCGCTCTATAAAGTAATTATCAGAATGCATAGAATCATGAAGTGCGCACCTCGTCACCATATATATCGTAAAATATAGTTTACGAAATATGTTTCACAATATGCAAAAAGTCGAATCCGAGTTGCAAGCAGCTCAGAGAGAGCTTCGCTCAGCTCAAAACACTCTGTATCGCAGATGAAAGCCAGCCACGCAGGTCAAACTTATTATTTTTTAGGACTACAGATAGGGAAAACGAAACATGGTCGGAATCCTCATCGTACGTTGTCGAACTGTGTGCCACTAAACTTCAACTAGATATAAGCCCTGATAATATAGATGGAGAACACAATATCGGTTCGTTTTGGGCAGGTAGAAATGGGCCAATTATTGTCGAATGTTTTTTTATAAACAAAAAAAAGCGAATTTAAGTTCTAGATCAAAACTTTAAAAAAAAAAAATGTTTTGCGATTTGTGAGGACTATCCTCAACCTGTGCAGGTCGCCCGGTGGAGATTATTGAAATTCGTCAAAAACGCGAGATGCTCGTTAAAACTTCGAGTAGACAAGTCGTGCATTGGCGACAAATGCTTCGTCTTCTTTAACGAGAATTTAAACAGAGTGGTTGAAATTGAGAAATAGGAACCCAGGAACTTTGTCGCCCGACCACGGCGTGTACGACAGGTGGATATCAGTGCGGGCTCCCATTTAAATTAATCTACCACCCCGCATTTCCGAAACACTTCGCAATTTGATATTTTTACAAAATATTAGAAGTGTACTTTCCAATCGAGACGGACTGCATTCATTAATTGAATCGGCAATTGCTGACCTGATGTTTCTAACAGAGACTTGGTCACGTCGAGAAATAAAAGATTTCAAAGTGTTCTCAGAAAACATGAATTTCGAAAAGAAGGTGATGGCGTTCTTATCTCCGCCAAAAACACAGGATCTTGTAATCAAGTAGCAGTGCCGTTATCGTTTAAAATGGTTTGGGTGATTGCCTAATCACGGTGTCATCGGGTCTTACTAAGAGTTCGCTATAGACCACCAGATTACTCGCATGATTTTGTTAAGGAACTTCATGACGTAAATGTGTTTCCTTTCCAAAGACGTTTCCTAGAGTTAGTATGACACTTGTTGGTGATTTCAATCATCCAGATATAGACGATTGCAAGCTGGGCGACTGGCCGCCGCCATGTCTCTGCTCGAGCAGGCACGCCCGTGCGATTACGAGCTTGCCAAAGCTTCGTTCACCCGCGCGTTGCACGCGCTTGCACGCATGGGGCACCACTTGTGGCGCCATGCTTGCAATTGTCTATTGACTGGCTTTCTTTGTCGTTACGATGTGCTCCGTCACGTGCCTTCATTGACATAAATTTAACGTTCAGCTTAGTTCAGATAATAAATCAACCAACCAGGATCCTAGGTCCTTCTCGCAGCTCCCTTGATCTATGCTTATCGTCCCATCCCAGCAACATCAACAGCATCTCGTACTCTCCGGGGCTGAGTGATCACTTAGTATTACATTTTTTTGCTGGAACTTCCTACAACCGGACAGTTTGCATACCATATGTGGTGACTCCAAAATACCATCGTCTTCTTTGTCAACAGAGCACGAGCTTGGGCGCGGGAGCTCGTGCATTCCGTTCTTCGGCGAGCTGGAATCTGGGCAGCTGGTCATGTCCCTCTGACCTGCTGTATTGGAATAAACCCTCAGTACACTTCTCGACTCGGGCCTACTACACCATACATACATCATGGATTATAACAAAGCAAACTATCAGGCAATAAACGAGGGCTTAAAATTGTTTGCTGTTCGTTTATGTCCACTTTTGACCAGGATTCAATTAATGAAAACTGGAGCCATTTTAAAAAATGCTAGCCGTTCAATAATCGGGTAATCTGAACACGAAAAAAAACGAGAACACACTGCTGGGAAAGAGAGAAAGATAAAATGTTTTATTTTTCGGGAGGGGTACCTTTTCCCCTTGAAACTTGTCATTCGCTACAGGGGGAGGGAAATGAGAGATTGGAGTTAAATGTAAATAACAAGTCCGGAGGACTTGATGCACTCGATCAGTGAATCTAGAATGTTTGTTTTTTTTCTGTGATCGGTTGAGATTTAATTGCTGGCCATTGATGAGAAGTTTGATTTTATTTTTAACTATTTTATCTCGTCCTCCGGTGTTAAATATGGCGACGTAATTTTTTTTTACTTTTTTTTTTTGCGTGATAGTTGTAGTTGCGTCGGTTCGGAGAAGTTCTGAATTGTGCCAAGGTATTTTTAAACCGTGGTGACTTGTGTGGGCGTGCTGCAGTTCTTTGTCCAAATAGTAATGTCGTTTGCGTAAATGGTACATCCCAGCCAGGGAACTTTTATAAGGGAAAAAGGAAGATCCGCCATCACGATATTAAAAAGTGTTGGCGATCGAGATTACAGCTCCCTGAGGGACACTAATCTTGGCCGTCATCGGTTTTCTGGTTGGTCTTATGGCCGTTTCGCAATGTCTTTCCTCCAGGAAGAAGCGAAATAATTTCAGGAGTCTCCCTTTCATTCCTAGTTTTACTGCATCACGTATGACCGCGTCGTAAAACACAAAATCAATTCTTTTTTTTTTTTATTGCAACGATCAGTTGAGGATTGTAGCATGGCCGTTTGGAGGTAATGTCCTTCTGAATGAGGGCCAAATTATCCTGCATTGATAAACCTAGTCTGAAACTGGTTTGTCTGGCGCAGTAAGCCTGGCTATTAATTTTGTGGAATCAGGTAATTCTCGTCAAGATTATCCTCTTCGTCGTCTTAAACAAATTGGAAGTGAGGGAGATCGGTCTTAGGCTCTGGATCGAGTCGGTGGACTTGCCAGGCTTGGGAGTTGGAATGACCGTTGACAGCTTCCAAATTCTTCGGACAGCTGTCCTTTATCCCCTATTTTGTTGAAAGAGGTCACCAGTTCCGTCTTATTTTCCTCCGGCAGGTTCTTGAGAGACGTGATAGTGACCTTATCCGGTCCGTGTGCGGTATTCCTATGATTCCAGAGTCATTATAAGTTTCCTTATGTTAAATGGGGCGTCTGCTGGTGACCGATGGTCGAGCTCATGAATCTTCTTTCTGTAGCATTGTTGCAGCTGCTGTGTTGACGGTTGCGGGAAAAATTGTTCTCCTGCCATCACCGCAAGTTCTTCTGTGATGCTGAGCCTCATAGCGAGATTTTTTCCCGTGCATTGGTTCTTTTTCCCGCCGGACATGAATTTGTATGTCTGCCACTTTCCTCTGATGCTGGTTTTTTCATTGAAAGAATGGTAGTGTCGTCTATATATTTTCTGCTTCAACTCCTTCGTATAACGTTTAGCTGTAGCCGGCGCGGTGATGGTTAGTTGTATTTTGTAACGGAGATAATACTTGATTTTCTATATCACTGTAGAGCTTGAAGTCTGCTTGCCCAAAGGTTCAGCAAATCTATGTCTGGGTTGGGAATGTCTTCTTTGACTTGGTAGGTCCTCGTCGCCGGCTTGACTGCCAGTTGCATCCGATGAACGAGGGGAGGGAGAAAGGAACTGTCTGGATGTTTTCGCAAAACGCGTCCCATCGAATGAAGGGGGCGTTTCGTCTTCGTTTGCCTTTGATAGGGAGTTCGATCCTGATCGGCAGATGACGATATAACACTCACCTCGATATATTATAACTGTAGTGTAACAATTAGCAAATGAGCCTACACATGGAAAAGTGCAAGTTACTAACATTTACTCGTCGTACCGGCCCTCCATGTCTATTTCTTTTTACCAAGAAGCATCAATAATATTGGTCATTGCACATCATAAAAGCACCCATGACTTCACCTCACTAGAGATCTTACATGAAATAACCACGTTAACGAAGATGTCCTAAAGGCTAATCACACTTGGATATCTAAAACGTAACCTCAGACTTTGTTCACCCGATATCAAAAAGCTAGCATACACAACCCTGGTTCGGTTCCAACTACAATACACATCATCGATTTGGTCACCGTTTCAAAATTATCTTTCTAACGAAATACACGAAATTCAAAACGGAGCCTTAAGGTGCATTTACCCCGATCACTCTTCGTCTACCTGTACCACTTCACTTTGTATTCCGGCTGGTATCTAAACACATTCTTTTCGTCGTAGGCCCTCCCGACTTGCCCTCCATCATAAAATATATTATTGCAATCCGCAAATAAAAATGGCCCTTCCAATCGCCTCAAATCGAGTTTTTGTTAGGGTTGACAATATGTGTAAAACCAAATTTATCCCCACTTCATGCTTGTTGTTCGTAAATTCCATGCTACCCCTTTCTAGCCACGATAGCAATTCATTACCCAATGACAATGTAATAGAAATTAACACCTCTAAGTTTTCTTTTTTAACTTCTCTGTGTTTCTTTGGATCAAGTGAACGAGTTATAACATTTTATAGTGTTTGTTAACTTCTTGTTACCGCCATTTAATATTTGTACCATGTTCTTCATTCTTGTTGTATGTTTTTTCTGTGTTTAAACACACTCTTCTTACCCTCCCTTGCTTAATACCCGGAAACGGGTCCTCAAAGTAAATAAACGAGACAAAAATATATACAGACTGATAGTTTTTATTAGAAACATATTTTAAAAAAAGGCGTTTTTACTGCCAAGTGAGTGCCGTCTTCACTATATGTTTCTTCATCTCGACGGAGATTCGAGGGGCGAACAACTGTCAGAGTCTGGTGAGTAATTGACTACAATTCGTGAATTCACTTTTTAATTAACAAAAATAGGCATATGATTTCAACTAAAACTTGATGTGCGTCATTTAAAATCATATAAATCAGCAATTTTCAGAAACGCATTGAGCACGCGAGAAGCGCAGTAATGTGCTAAAGGTACCACTTGTGCAGCAGGTGCACAGCAGGGGTTAGGATAACGGAAAAATCGCGCGGGCACCTTATCGCACAGGTAGCCTTGTTCACCTGCACCAGTGGTAACTTTAGCGCACTACTCCGCTTCTCATGCGCTCAAAATATTTCTAAAAAATTACCAATTTAGTGGTTTCAAATGTCGCTCAGTCGGTTTCTAATTGGAACCATTTGACTATTTTCACTTATTAAAAAGTTAATTCATAAATTTTAGTTAATTAATCACCACACTGCGACGGTTGTTCGTCCCTCAAATGTCCGGCGAGCTAACTCCTGGCCAGCTCAGTTGGTAGAGCGCTCCACTGGAATTGGAGAGGTCCTTGGTTCGATATCAGGATCAGGCGGATTTTTTCAGTCGCACACAAGTCACCTATCTTTGTTTGGAGATTTTTGTTTGTCCTTGGTTCCCTTTCTTCTTCAGAATTTATTATCATCATTCTTGTCCAGCTCGCTTGCCCCTTTAAATTATTTGCATTATCATCATAACCTTAAAATGCAGGCCCTTCACCCTTGTTGGTGTTAGACTGGTGGCAGCTCTTAAAGCCAGTTTGATATACTGACGTATAACTCCGCGTTAGCTCATGGTGGAGCGCTTTACTGGAAATGGAGAGGTCCCTGGTTCGATACCAGGACCAGGCGGAGTTTTTCATCGCGATCCAGTCACCTAGTTGTGTTTGAAGATTTCTGTTGGCCCTTTGTCTCCCTTGTTCCCCTTCTCCAGGTATTTAGTCGTTATTCTTGTCCAGCTCGCTTGCCCCTTTGCATTATTTGCGTTTTCTTCGCAGAGGCATTGCACAGGCAGCCCAAGTTGGGCAAGCCCACGCTGTGCCCTCGTGGAGCCTACCTCAGTGCTAACTCGTTTCCCGCAAAGCTGAGGTGGAACCTACGGGGGCAATGTATGCAAGGCAGCCCAAGTTTGGCATGCCCGCGCGTTGCTTTCGTAGCAATCCCCTGTGCTAAATCTGATTCTGTAGTAGCATGGTGTGCTCCACCGAGGCATTGCACGGGCAGCCCATGTTGGGCGTTCCCACACGTAGCCGAAGTAAGATCCAGGCGGTACGGTGACAGCAGCCCAAGTGGACGTGCCCTCGATTTGCTTACAACTACGCTAAATTTGCCCTCGCATAGCCGAGGAGAGACCCGCGGGGGTATTCATTGCACGAGCAGCCCAAAATGGGCATGCCCACACCACACCAACGAGGAAACCACGGGGGCATCAGCCCCGAGAGCAAACACAAGTGTCGCTGCGGTCGCCGCGCCCTGATTGGGTGAGGTATAGGGTGACGCCAGGGGAAGTACTCCGCTTTGCGATTTCGCATCCGGCTCTCTTTCCTCTTTCCTGCCCCCGTTCCCTGGTTTGCGATCATGCTGACCTACTTTTTAGTGCTGCAATGCAAATCCCGAAAAAAAGCCAGTATCAGGTTTCACCGCCGGAAAATATCAAGGTTAAAGAGAGCATGGACAATGAAACTGAGGATGGTAAAGACACCGTCAACGTTTTCCGTTGTGTGCCGCAAGCACTTGGGCGGGGGGGGGGGGGGGGGGGGGGGGGGGGGGGACTTTGTTTACCCAGTGTACGTGATGCTGGGTTAGGCCGATACCGACGTGCTTTCGTACTTTTTCTATGCGTGTTTGTGACTTTTACCTTTATTATTAGGTTACAAATCTCGAAAGCTGTTGGCGGAGGCAATTCCGCCGATGAACCTCCCTGTCAATCCACACGGCACAAGGTGATCGCATGCGAGGGGTCGCTGGAATTCTATTCCTTGAATTTTCATGAGCAAGGTGAATATTACACTCCGCTTTGCAGAAATTTGAAATGGCGTTTATATCAAAGGCTTTCGGCTGGTCGGCAAATTAGCTTGCGACCCCGACTCTGCGCGTGCCATTCTGCATGCGCTGGTTCCCGGGTGTTTTAAAGATCATGGATCTAAAAGCCTTTGAACTGATTGTAAAACAGGCTAGCTGTACATAAATACAGCTTCTACGTGAATTAATGATACCGTTCGTACTCGTATGCAGGCATGTTTTATATTTTAGAAGATGCACAATTACTGGAAATTAGTCTGTATGGTAGCAAGATAAACGGCCGAATTGCCCCCAGTTGCCTGTATGAGATGTATTGAACTGCCAGAAATAGGCACAGCAATAGTACCGTTATTTGGAACGTTTATACATTTTCCTGACATTGTTTCTTTATTCGCGCCTGCGCATTCGGAAAATACACCATTTAGTTTGAATTGTCATTTCCAATTAAAAGAGACACTGCTGCAGGTCCCCAAAAGCTTCCACAGCCTTTAAACTCCCTACAGTTGGACTCTCTGACAACAGAGAAAAACAGAGAAAAACAGAAGGAACAGCAAGCATTCCAACGGCTCTCCAGTGAGGATGCTGCACTAGTAGCAGAAAATGTGTAAGCTGTGAAGGCTGACAGTTTGCGCGAGAAAAGCTTCTGGTATTTTAGCTTCAGGACAATTTGATTTAGCTAAATGTTCAATTTTATAGCCTATAAAACGTATATTGTCGAGAAGGGAATAATACTGGGCTAGACACCTTCACATACGTTCGTTGTACAAGACTTGAGCGATATTATAAAGAAGTCTGCAGATTCCAGCAATGGGTCCATTAAAATATTATCCGAATCCAGCAAAGACGAAATGCAAGCAATTTGAACAGATATAAACAAACAACTTGTATCTGCCTGTGTTTTTTTTTTTTGTGCCAGTACTGGGGCTGTCTCACTTATGATTCTCTCTCCGTGACTTAGGCTATATTTAACATGTTGCTCAAGCAGCGTGCAGCTTTTCTGCTTCAGCGTTTTTGTTTGAAGACAGAGATACAAAAAAGAAAAAAAAATAGTGTACATAACCTGCCAATTCATCCAGACCAACGACAGCATTGATTGTGTGAAATGCAAATCTATAGTGCTTCTTCTCCAATTGTGGCAATATTTCTTCCCTTTCATATTTTAGCCGCGAATTGTGCGTTGCCTGCCCTGACAACCATGCCTGAAATATTGGTTGAAGTTTCGCCTGCAGCTACAGGCCATACCTCAATAAAGCCACATATGAAAAATTACACCTCCTACAAAAAACACGCACAAAAAATAATTAGAAACAAGAGCGCCGACAGCAAACTTCGTCACAGTCCCCACAGGGCGAGCGGAGCGAGTCAGGGAAAAATCCTGTCTTCGCCGTGACGTCACTCCAATTCGCCATAAGGGGGCGCCACGCAAACTTCTCGAGGCTAATAGCGGGGTAGGCAAGTGGCTAATACGTGTAGCCACGTATGCAAAGTGGGCTTTCCCAGCCCACTTTGCCTACGCGGGACTCGCGTAGGTCGCCCTTCATATGCTGTCTTGGTTGGCGTCATCGCATTATATGCTCAAGGTCATTGCGGCTTCTTCTTGCTAAGAAAATCAAATCTGGTGGTGCGAAATGTACGCTGCACAACGCGCGCTCTCAGCGGCAAGGTTACACCAGTAGTTTCCGGGGCAAAATTCTCTAGTCTGTGTCAAAGATGCTATGCACATTGTGATATTTTTACTCTTTTTTTTTTTTTTTTTTTGCTTCTCCAAGGAATTTTTTTTATTCCTGAGCTGCTCCTAACACCCCTCCGTGGTGTTGTTTTCACGATGATATTTGTGTCATTCGTTGGCAATAATCCTCCATTGCTCTAATGCTGCACCCAGAAACTGTGAAATTTAAACAAAATGCGGAGGTGGTCGAAGCTGGTAAAAAAAATCACTTGAGAACTACCCTCCGTGAGACACAGAGCGGCTGCCAACGTTCGGCTGTCCCTGTGAGGCCACCAGGATTTTTATTATCGGGCATACCCCCGTTTTATGTAGCGTCTAATTAATAAGTCATATTTAGCCCTTTAAATATATCTATTCACAGGGGCAACTATCTGAGGCAGTGCAGCAGTAACGGAACAATGTGTGGGTGCCTTAATGATGTGTACCTGCAAAATTGATCGTGATCGTGCAACAACATTTGTACTTTCAATAAATAACGCTAACAACAATCCTTGACTTTGGTAACCTAAGAGACCCTTTCGTTTGTCTCTCCGCGTTGAGAAAAACAAAACAGCATTCACCTTTTCAACTCGTAATTAGAACACGCGGCCACGTGATCTGGTGCTGATTATATGCCATCATTATTCATCATAGTCATGAGCTGAGGATGAAAGAGCATAGGGCATTGGCTCTGCTTCGGACATTGTTAGATTTCGGCAATTATCATCTTTAATTAAACACGAGTCACAACAGGATGCTTGCCCAGGCTTTGACTCTCATGAGCCCGAGCACTCTACTCCGGCTCATGTACATCTAATATGTCGTGGTGTCAGATGACTCATGGCGCGAAGTCGTGATGTCATGTGACGTCACGGTATCAACGCAATTGGATCTGACGACATTTTCGATTTGACGCAGTTAGTCACGTGACTATGTCGCATGACGTCATGGTGCCCCATGACATGACGTTACGTGCCAGCACGCCTTGGGTCTGTGACGTCACGTGAGCACGCCGCACGAAATCACTTGACACGTGACATTACATGGTTATTGATAGGGTCAATAAAAAACGCCACGAAAACTCACAATTTCTTATACACTACAATTCTGGACATAACGATTTGATCGATACATATAAATACAGCTGCCAATTTTTTACTCTCAAATATTCAGTTTGTGATGTTAACAAAAAAGACGGTTCAGTTACGGTTCCGTTTGAAGAGTGAAACAAACATTTCGGTTCAGTTCCGGTTCGGCAAAAACTAACGGTTCGGTTCCGGTTTTCGGTGTAGTGCGGTTCCGGTTCGAAACTCTCCCGGTGAATACAATGGTTGTGGGAGTCGAGACACTGACTTTGTCTTGCGTCATAGTTGAGACACTGACGCAAGGGTACACCATGACGTCATGATCTCGCGTCACATAAGGTTCACCGTGATGTTTCATAATCATGTCAAGTCGCGTGACATCAGATTGTCACATAACGCTTTGACATCACGTGACACTGTAACGTCATAGTTACGCGTATCGTGATGTCACGTGGTCACGTCACATCATGCGGCACCATAACGTGACATTCTGATGTCACGTCGCACCATGAGATCACGTGACGCACCACAGTGTCTCGTGACGCTGTTCTATATATTCAAAAATGCTCGCAGTACACCCTCAGCGTCATCCTTATTGCGCTCTCAAAAGAAAGAGCGCGAAGGGGCCCTTAAATGTTATGCACTTAGAACGTCCCTAGGAAAAGCCAAAGAGGTAGCAGTTTTTGTTTTACATAGTAGCCTCGTTCCCAAATAACCCTCAAACGAGACTCTGATGAGTAAATGAAGCAACGACGTAACCACATATTAGGATCAAGCAATCCAGTGTTTATAAGTCTGACCAAAAGCTACCCTTCAATGTCGCAAAGGGGGCCATAACTATACTTCGTTTCAGCTTCGGTCCGAGCGCGGCCGATGTTATGAGCCGAAGGGCCAATCAGAGAGCGCAAAAAGCTCAGCGTCATGGCGTGCTCTCTGCTTTTGATAGGACTATCCGGCGGAGGAGCGCGCACAGATACAAGGCGAATACCGGCTGGTCCTATCAACTGCAGAGAGCACGCCATGACGTTTCGCTTTCTGCGCTGTTTGATTGGCCCTTCTGCTCGTAACATCGGCCGCGCTCGGACCGAAGCTGAAACGAAGTATACCAGCTACTCGTGCAACGTCGCAGGCTGCAGTCACGTGACTCTCGGCATCGTTCAGCCGCGCCTTCAGCAGCTCGCTTAGGAAACTCAGCTGTAACGCTGTTGCTATGCGCCTCGTGATGAAATGAAAGGCTGTAGCGAAGCAACAGTAATCAAGTTGCCGATAAACCAACACTCTCCGAACAAATAACCAAACTTCGAAAGGAAGGCGATTATTTTTTTTTTATTTCCAGCTTTAATACGCGTAACACAGGTTTCCCTATGGCATGTAGAATGTATTTAACTTTGTTAGTTTTCCCTTGCAAGCAACTCGGCTGCGAATGGACTCGGCACCCATCTTGCAGTGATCGGTTTATTGACATCTCACAGTTTTGCTGGGGAAGGTTGGATGGATAGATGGATGTGAACGACGGTACTCTTTATAACGGGCGGTAGCTTGCGCCACCTAACCAAGAAATTAAGAACCAAAAGTATATGCTGTCTTTCCTTCGCAAATTTGCTTACCTTCTGCAATTTTGTAACTATTACCAGGCTGTGTAGGATATCACCAGGATGGCCTTTGGGGGTCTGGGCAAAAAAACTAAAAACATTTTCCCCGCTTCTTCCCCCATGCGAAGGAGTCAGAAATTTTCCTCTGGTCAAACCTAGCCGGTGTTACCCCGGCACCGGGTCCACTGGAAGACAGGCTGGAAACTTAGGGCTAATACCACGCGAGAGGGAGTCCCAATTTTCTCCAGTCCCGCCTGTCGCCAGTTGTGTCAGTCAGTTGTACGTCATTCAATTCTCCCTAGATAATTTCAACCACTCTTCCAATCCCATGTTTGTTATTAAAATGCACGTATCCAATCTTCCATTCTCGTCTGCAAAGCCCAGCGCTCCGGCTAAATACGTCATCTCCTCCGGGAGGGCGGGGGCAAGCCTTGTGCACCTTAACACCACATGTTCTATTGTCTCGTCTTCCCCTTGACATACGGCACAGCGCGTATTTATTTCCTCATACTTGTCATATGTGTCCTAGTCCTCAATACTCCCGTTCTAGCCTCGAATAACAACGCGCCCCACCGCAAATTATCATACCAATAGTCCTACCGTAGTTTCTGTTTTTGTTTTTCTTTGCATGGTTAAAGCTGATTTTCCATACATTCTTCCCTCCCACATCTTTCTCTCGGCTTCATTGATAATAATATTAAAATATATTGTTTATTTTATGCGCCCGAAAACAACCATGCGCGTCTTTAGATAGGCGCACAAAAAAAATGATAATAAGAAGAAACACAACACATGCACAGCATCAAATGTACAAATTAACATGACTACAAAAAGTGGGCACACTTCACACGAAATGTAGTACAGTTTCAGCTTTCAACTAGACTTTTCAAGTCCCGGATAAAAACATAGGGATCTGTGAAATCGTCCAAACTGGATGGTGCGATTCTATTAAATGAAGTTTGCATAAGGGGCGGTGGTGACAGTTCAGACATGGATCGAACCTAAAAGAGAGTAAAATTTCTGGTAACGCGACAAGGAACATGAAATCAACAATATTCAGAGGTAGGTTAGCATAAATCCAACCATTTACCACCGTGCCTTCCAGTGTCACATCCGTTTCACTTCTTTTTTCACAGAGGTAGTCTGCTCTGCACCAGCACTTGACTGTCGGTATTTAAATTTTAGTTTTCTGGTTCGGTTTGTACATTAAGTGTTCAGACTTTTCAAGCATAGATGCTTGTATACCCCTCTCGCCCACCGTGTACCTTCAATTGTGCCTATCCTTTGTTCAAATTTCAGCTTTCTTATCGCTTTTCTAGCCTCGAAAAATGCCCAGCCCATGTCTCCCTGTACTCCTTCGTTCGGTGTATTCCCATGTGCCCCCGATGCCAGCCTACCCATGCTCCTCTGCCGGGTCTCTAAGCTCAACTGGACCTCACATTCCGTGAATAATACCGCATTGCTAAAAGGCAACCCCGGCACAATGACTATTTTTCATATTCCCCTAACAACTTTATATCTAGCGTAATTCTATATCGCTCTGTGCTTCATAACTGCTGCATTCCATCTTTCTTTAGCATATTTTCTTCCTGTTCGTGTAAGTATTGTTTCTCTCATTCAACCATACTCCTAGCTATTTATACTTCTTTACATACTCCATTAAAACATCTTGAATTTTCAGCGGATCCCCTTCTCATCGTTATAAACTATTATACCCGACTTGTCACTACTGAATTTCAGGCCCAGAGAGTCCCCTTCTCTCCAAAGATCTAAATCAGCTCCTGTAACGTATTCCGGCTATCTGCAAACAGTACAATGTCGTCTGCGTCGAACATTTTTGGTAAAACTTGGTTTACTTTTTTCCTTCTCTTCGTATATGACACATCAAAACCTAAATCGCACTCTTCTAATTTCTTTTTCATTCTAATCAGGTATATCATAAAAAGTAGAAGTGACAGGGGATAACCCTACCTGAGTCTTCTTTTTATTTCTGCCGATTCTGTTATCTCTGCTTCCCACGTTAAGATAACCTTATTATATGGGTTTGTCTGTAGCAAAAGCCTAATCAAATGTGCATCCAAATCACACTCTCTCAACTCTACACAGAGTTTTCCCTGACTCACATTGTCGTACGCTCCTTTAATGTTCAGAAATGCTATTCATAACGGTTTTTTTACTCCGGTGGGAGTGGAGAGTTAAAGGTTGCCAGATGTGTTCGATCTCAAGCCGCTTGACGGCTGGTCAAAGTCGCCCAAATGTAGCCAAAAGAAAACTTTTCGTATAGCCCCAGAACAGCTATCGTCTTGTGCTCCTGGGCTCAAGGTTAAGGTGTTGCTTTTTTACGTGTCTGTGTTTAAAAACAGCAAATAAAACAAGTTTATAGCGACACCTGTAAACGTTTCAGACAAAGATCCTAGTAAAAATAATAGGCGAAACATCGCAAAATGTGCACGCATTTCCACAAAAAAAAATGTTACATATAAATTCACCGAACTACTTGTTCGCACAGTCAACAAATACGTATAAGCAGCAATTTGCAAGCCATACTATAATGCAGGCCCTTTTACCGAGTCACGTATTTCAAAAATAATTATTGCGATTCACTTATTCGAAACTTCGCCGTCGAAGAGGACTAAACATTATAAGGAAAGTTAGACGTTCTTGGAGCCCTCGCTTCTCTCCACGAGGACAATGTTTACAAAGATTATGTTTTCTGATTTCTGAGACATCACGTTTTCGTAATTAATTTTAATTAACGACACATGATGGAACACACGCTTTACAGCGGTATTCAAAGCTTCCTATGTTTCGGTAAGTAGGTCACTCTTCTCAGAATGTTGTTCGTTCGTCCGTCTGTACATATTCCATGGCAGAGCATGTCGGGCACAACGGGTTTATTCACCATAAAAACATAAGCAGAAGAATCTACACAAACACTTACTCTTCCTTAAACCAATATGTATGTCCAAATAGGAATCGAACCCGTAACATCAAGGTGCGCAGCTCGATGCCCGACAACTGCTCCAGACGAACCAGGTTTCAGTGCACTGGGTAATATGTCTTCTGCGCTTACCATATGTCGATACTCTCCGTAGTGTACAGTGATGTTGTAGAGGAGGGTGATGGGAATCCATGGAAAACTTGCTCTTCAGTCCCTAAAGTGACTCTTGGATATCTTCTAAAGAAATCTAAATTATCAGCTCTTGACAGAAATTATTAAATGCATTATAGGACTTAGAAAATAAATGTTACTCTAAATTTTATGGTCGTAAGAGCCACGGCCCATTTTGCTGACGGAAAGAAATAACTCACCGAACTCTGTCAGCCCCAGGACAAAAACTCATGAAAAACAAACACATCTTAGTGTTGCTTTTTGGTGATGTCTGTAACGAAACTCGTTTGCCAGGAAAAACCTCACGTAAGGCTTAATGATTCATTGTTCAAAATTGGAGAGTCGAGATTTCCACATTTCTACGTTTAATAAATTCCTATGGAAGCGTCACCACCGTTTTGCCAGGAAAGGGCGCAAGCAGAACACGGCACAGATGTCTGCAAATTGCTATAATGTCATCTCTTTAGTCCCAAACCTAAAAGCGTGAGAGAAAAGACGTGTAAAAGGAAGGGGAATTAACCTTAGGAAAGACATTTGCGAAGAACTCTCACTTAAAAAAAAAATTACATGGCAGCACCACATATCCGCCCGGCAAAGGACTTCAACACGGAGTAACAACGCGTCCGCTTGCTTACACGATGCGCACTTTTTTTAAAGCGCACGTCGGCAGCAGTCTTGAGACAACAGAAAATCTTTTATGTGCTATCGGCTGTTGTGCAGCATGTAAATGAAGGGCTATACCTTGTCGCTGTCGTGAACCTTTGTCAGGCGCTGGCGCCTGCTCAGGTGTACCTATTCGAAACTCTATTTCAATCAGAATTTTCCAAATGTCAATAACGCCATTTGGTTATTCGGCAAATTCTAGCGGTAGATTATTTGTTAACAAGAAAACCGAAAAACAGATGAATGGAAATCAGACCTATCGACGGCGCGTCATTTGTGTGAATAGCCTTGAACTTCTAAATATTTGTGACGAACGCAGTGCTAACCATACACGCTATACCTATTTAGCTAGGTGGCGTTATCGGAGAGGGAAACATTTGTGGAGAGCCTGAAATTGATAATTTTGTAGTCAAAGTGTTCAAGAGACGGCGCGTTCACCAAGGGAAAATACAGTCGCTGCTTAATTAATTACATTGGATTTCATTATATTTTTAAGGGTCCTCGGTCCCCTTCCACTGGTATCAAATAAGCGTATATAAAATTATCATTCTTGCTCGCACACGGAGCAGTTACTCATTTCGAAGAGAAATCAAGATATCACTTTAAAAAAACTATTCCCTTGTGAGTTAGAAACAAAAACAACAATAAGTTGGAAAGACAAACCTCAATAATGGCCTATCTCTACAACAGATTGTGTTCCACAAAAATAAGGCGATCCGTACGCATTAGGATACATAATGTTTAGGGTAAAAAAATAACAGACTATTTTCAGTTTCCTAACCAAAACATCGTTTCAGTATGACTGCCTGGAGACGAAAATGTTGCTGTATAGCTTTGAGCGAGAAAATTAAAATAAGGCGTACAAATATCTACTTCGTACAAGAAAGAGGAAAAAGGCCCCTGACGCTATCATAGTGACATCATCAGCCTGCTTGCTTAAGGCCCTTCGCGTTTGCTAGATCCGATGTCTCTGCAATAATATAAACAAAAGAGCACAAAAACCACACAAATCGGATGCTCGATAACACAGACTAAAACAAATCCAGGCTTCCAAAGAGGCAAACCGTTTCAAAAGCGGCGTTTGTGATGCAAAGCTTAATTAGAAAAAAACTTTTTTTTTCCAATATTTGCCTGATTGTGGAGATCAGAGGAACTACGAAGATTAACTTGTAATGTGCAAAAGTTGTTTGCACTTATTCAAAAAGGATTCACGATTAAACTGAGTTATTGCATCATCTGTAACGTTCTATGTTTTTTTGTATTACCAACTGCTGCTGATTAGTGATGTCGAAAGATGTAAAACAATGGGGGCGTAACGATTCGCTGACAAATGAATGCAAGGTGGCATGTACAAGAGTAGAAATAAACCTTAGAGCACCTTTTCTGAGAAAACGCCACATGTCAACAGTGAGGGCACCTTTGTTGGGCATCATCGCATTTTCACTTCTTTATCGGAGTAATGGATATTTTCTTATTCACCACAGATGGGGCAACGAATGCTCCAACCTCCTCGCAGCGGAGCGCGCCTGACCTTGGCAGCGCGTGCTCTGTAAACGACCTGCCTCAAGAAACTGTCGAAAACCAACCAGGTACTTGAAAAGTAAGCCGCGAAAACCAGCAGAAATGTTTCCTGTCATGTTACCCCGACCAGTAAGAGCTCACTTGCGCAGACTTGGAGACGGCCTGCGCACGGCATTGTAGCAAGAAAGGAAGTCGAGATACGCGTCAGGGTCCAGGGCCACGAACTGAGACGTTGTGCTGTTCAACACAGCCGAGCAGGTCTCTGGGCACGTCGCTCAGGTAGCGTCCCTTGAGGGGCTCGGGGGTGGCACAGCGGCTCGATGAGGCCACTTCGGGAAACCGAGACAGGAAGGCAAGTGCGCAGTCGCAGTGCAGAGGGTTTCCTGCAGAACCGGGCATTAAGCTGAGAGTCAGCTTGTGAAGAATCACGAACAATGACCGAAGCATATGAGAACCTTTTGTCAGCCGTGTGGCCCAATATAATAGGGACACTTCAGAATTATTAAAGAGCGGCAGTTTGATACTTTAGACCCATGTTATGGATAAAGGAACAGGACGCGGGATGGCCAGAAAAGCATGCTTTTCGTGCTAGCGCGAAAAGCATGCTTTTCGCGCTAGCTACTACAGAGAACGTGGGAGGGATTTCGATCACTTCTTGAGAAGATACAACAAGAAAAGGGGGAAATCGCATCAAGCCAATTGAAAGTTCATATGATCGGCAGCAATAATAAAAAAAATTGAACGAAATAATAAACTGCCTTTTTGAATAAAGGGGGTTCAAAATATCAATTAATTTCATTTTCGACGATATTTCAAGTTTTATATAAAAAATTCAGTGTAAATAAAATAAACAAAACTTATGCCCGTCGATAGGCCATGAATAGGGCTACACCCGCATATTATTTATTAAGTGACAAATATAATAACTCATGAGTTACAAGGCTCTGAAGATGTCACAGGATTGTCAAAGAGACGATGTTTGGCATTTTTTACCTCAATAAACAAAACTACAAAAATATTTTCCTTTGAACTAAAAAATATTCCAAATAACATACAAGAACACAAAACATTACTGTGAGTTTTGTGTGCTTCCCGTATTCATACTAGCGTAAAGAACTGGGTAGAAAAATCACGGGTAAAAAACAGATTTTCACCCTGCTCCACTTAATAATTTTTTGTGAAGCGAAATATTTTTTAAAAAAATTTCGGAAAGCGGTTTTGTTCTTTCCATAAATGGGGCAATTACATATCTTTTTCAAAAAAAAAATCAAAAGACCCACCCCGACAGGCGTGTTCGATTTCAATTGAAACTACCCAAATAAATAGTTAGCATGTAAAGAAACGCACGACAAGTCTGATTGGTGATTTGCAGTTGTTTTGCGCGATTTGTAATGAAGTAACTTCTTACTTCCTTCACGTCCGCGCTCGTAATAAATAAATAACACAAATTTGTACACCGTGGCGTAACGATTGGAAAGTAACGTTTTATAAAATCAAATAGCCATGTAAGAAATGTGCACGTTACCGACTTCACAGCGTCCAATTAGCGCACACAGAGCTCAAAAAATTAGCACACACACAAAAGAGTATACACACTGCGCTGAACGCACAACTATGTTTTGTTTTTCTTAATTTGTTTTCTTCTACGTTTATTAAACCCATACACAAAATTGTCCACTATATCCCTCTGGCCAGGTATGCTAACCCTTTCTTTTCCGACGAGGTGAGGGATGGAGGAGTTACTAACACACTAGTCGTCAAGCCTAACGATATGTAAAGTCGGTAACATGTTCAACCAATTCGCCCAAGCTGCAGTTTTGACAAAACATTTTCACCGCACAAAAAAACTCATTGTTGAGAATGTGTATGTATAAGTTTCACCTCAGAACTTCTCCAGTGAGAGAAAACATGTATGTGGTTTTAATTCAAACAGATTAAAAAAAGTGTGACAGTTACATGAATTCCGTCTACATTGTGTATTTATCAGGCTGGGCCCGGCGGACAAAAATTGGGGGAACAACCGCTACAATAAGTTGGTTAATTAATTGCATTATGGTTATTAGGTTGGCAATTAAAATTTTAAAGATTATGTCGTGATCGCACTTCTAGAACAGTCATTATTAGACGCTACACCATTTACAGAATTGGAAAAAAGTCATAGCCTTGGAGATGAAATATATATCCATTCATGGCATTTTGCATATCTTTAGTATATGGGAGGTGCCGTTTTAGTTCCAGAAATACGTTCATTTTGCTTTTCTTTTTTACATAAAGGGTTGCTCATTACGACCAGAAATCAACTCCATAGTACCTCGTCGATATCTTCTTTCTCACACATCTACCGCATGATGCAAGCTGTTTAAAAGGATATGTTCTTCGACGCGTAAAACAAATGTGCATTCCCGCAGCTGTCAAAACGTTTTTCTTCGACTCAGTTTACTGACACCTTGACAGTAAAGACGTCGCTCAGTGAGAGGTGCATCAAACAATTTCTATGTAATGAACCAGAAACCCTTGAGCACGCTTTTATTCATTATTATGATTCGCCTTTATTAGGCGGTTTACAGAGGCCTTATGATGTGTTGTTATTACGATGTATCTACCGTGTTCGACTGGCAACATTAAGCTAATAACAAAATCATCTTCAGATTGTTAAGCAATTTTTAATGGGTGGGCCGCGCGCCCTTTCTTCAGAGGAAGAAGAGCGGGAGCGGAAGGAGCGGCGAAGTGCGCCACAGCGCGAATGGTTCCGCAACCGCCGCGAAGCCGCTATCGCCTCAAGTTCCACTGCGTCGAGCGCTTCAGATTCGCTTGCGAAAGAAGAGCAGATCCCTCGCCCAGAAAGCCACCGCCGAGAACATAAACTACAGCTCCGCTGCCCTTCCTTCTTCACCAGAGTGGAAAGACTGAAAGTTTTTTGTTCTTCCTTCTTTATCACGATTATGATTATTAGTAATGGTAGTATTAGTTGTAGTAGTAGTAGTAGTAGTAGTAGTGATAGTAGTAGTTGTAGTAGTAGTAGTAGTAGTGGCAGTACTAGTAGTAATAGTAGTAGTAGTAGTAGTGGAAGTACTAGTAGTATATCACCATTCACGTGTTAAAGGGGTAGTGCAACTTCGAACGGGAGAGATAGGATCCATGATATTCGTAAATTATAATCGCTCACTTGTATTTTTCGCAGAGGGCTATATTTTTTGTTCCAACCGACGGATTCTGGCGAGTGCTTCAAAATCAGCCATCGAGGGGGCGTGATGTGTCTCGGTATATTTTCCCGTGATGTCACGCTCGCAACGTCAGGGGCGCAAAAACGGCCGAAGGTACCATAATTACAATCGTCGCCACTAGGTGGTACCAGCTGTATCGTCAACGCATTACAATCCCCCAGGTATGGTGCACCTAAAGCTAAAAGCTGTGCCAAGCGCCGCTCGCTCTGCGCGCCTCCATCGGACACGCCGCGCTTTGGAGCTGTTGCTGATGGGCAAGTGACGTGAGACATTCCAACGAAGCTCAGCCCCCTAACTACCAGATGATACCGGAAAATCGTTTTATTCGTTTTAAAATTGCTTTTCTGGCGTTTACGGACGAAAGGCTGGTGTTTGTGAGCCGCTGTCATACAGGAGGCCACATTTGTAGTTCGTGTTTCTTATACTGTTTATCTAGGCACCAGTGGCAAAAACGCGTCACTTTGGCCAGAAAAGCTGCTATTCCGCTGCGTAATCGCGAAGGGAAAAAAACGAATTATTTGCCCATCTGCAGCCGCGTGTGGCGGTTAAGAGAAGCTACATTGACACGTCTTTTGGTGACACGCGGAAGCGAACAAAACCTTTTCCCCTCCGCTGTTACACTCGCCCTCAGCCCTGCGGCGAACCATCGTTTGTGTCGATCGCTCGCCGCGACGTTCGACGATGCCCATCCTTGAGGAGGCCACAATCGCGGAGGAAGCGGCTGGGGTCTCTCAGCAGAGGACCCAAGGGGAAACACCAGGTGGTCCCCCAGAGTGTACATTACTCGAAAGACGACGCGAGACGCGCTTTGACCTTCGATTTGTTTCAATTTTCTTTTTTTTTTTCATATATAAAAATAAAAGCACAAAAAAAAACACTTTTTTTTTCTTTTTTGTTTTATAGGTGACACATATTGATTCCCGCAGTTAATTCGACAAAGTCTGATAATCCTTGAACCGCCCCCTCCCCTTTAAAGGATGTCAACTTTTTGTGTGAGTGTGTCGGTTTACGTTCGTGATTAATTTGTGGAGTTGGGCAGCACCCTTCAGTTTGGCCCCAAACAAGCATCCAAAATATGGTGCTGCCCCAAAAAAAACTCGTCTGAAATTAAGCTGGTCATTCTGTCTGAAAACTTTGCCCCTGCGTATGGGTGCTTGCATCAGGTTTTAAGCAGAATATGATTGGCATCGTCTTTCCGAGTTTGCTCACAGCTGACCGGAGCAGCTTCGCGACTGAACCTCAATAGTTACGATGTGCGCAATTAAAAAAAAAGAGTCGCGCCATGAACTTACCAGCCGCGTAGACGTAAGTTCTTTGGTTGCGCAGTGAAGACATGGTGACCTTGTCGATGGAAGTGAGCATGTTGTGGGCGACATTTATAAATCGCAGGGCTGGGCACTCTTCTCCAATATCCGCCGGCAGAACAGTCAAGGAATTTCTCCTAGAACGTAAAACATAACATTATTTATACACGTTACCTTACCTAATAAGAACTAATATTGTTCTAAAAGAACCGAGCTCTCTTTTATTGTAAATGCATGTATCATATGACGAAATAAATATATCTAGTACGCCCAATAATGTTATAATAACGAAAATCCTTTCAGGTACAATTTTCCGTATCTGTGAGGATCTCTATATCATGACAATAGTCAATTGCAGGTTTTGTAACTTTCTTTATTTGTGCTTATGTTAGACGGTGCCGGATTTCTTAAACGAAAAATAACACTGTTATGTCGACCTTTCTAGATATTTCGCACAAATGTCGCTACCATTTATTCACATTGCTCTGTGCAATGTACGCAGAGATATTTACCATAACATACGATAACGAGATTTAAAGTGTCGGTAATATTTTAAATATATCGATATAATTATAAAAGTTATAAAAACAGGACATTATTGTAAAATTTGTCAGTGCATACTAGAGTATTTTAAATTAGGTCAGAGAAAATTTTCTTTTGAGAAAACGATGACTTTCCCGATTTCCGCGGATCGCATGTTTGTCATTCTTCCATTGTGTTTTCCGCATGATACCTTGAGAACGTTTGAGATTGCCGCAAACGCATTTCGTGGCCCTAAGTCCGTCTGAGAGTTCGAATAAACCGTCGTTTCACAATTAGCTACGATTTTTAAAAATTCAGAGCTGTCCGCCCGACCACACAATAATAATAACAATATTAATAAGTATTATAATTATTATTATAAAAAATATAATAATATTAAAAAGTATTATATTTAGTACTATAAAAATAATAATAATATTGATAATAATACTAATATAATAAAACACGCACCGCAGTGTTCTTCCGCAGCAAAAAGACCGTCTGCTTTCATCGCCGTCACCATGGCAACGAACGCCAAATGACCTTTTCGGGCGGCGCGTGTATCATAACCCCCCCCCCCCCCCCCCCCTCCCTCCCTTGGGCCTGCGTTCACGCTTCGCGGCGACAGTCTGCGTCTGCTCATTACAAGACTATTACACTTTGGCTAGCAGACGGCGTTCGGGAAATCGGTGTTAGTTGCCATGGTGACGGCGATGAAAGCAGGCGGCTTTTGTGCTGCGGAAGAACACTAGAGCGCAGCAATACGAGGTGCGTGCTGAGGCCGTTCCAGCATGCTTTTCAATGAGCGCGACGCGAACAAAAAGAGCTCGAAATAAGGAAACGCAGAATTCTCTCCACGCCCCATTAATTTGAGAAGCCTTATACGGAAATCATGTTTTTTAGACCAAAGTTTGAAAATAGTTTCCTTTTTTATTATATTTTTTTTACCAACAACACGGGTCTAAAGTATCAATGTGCCGCTGTGACTGTACTGTGGATTAACACGGTACTGCTCAATTTTTCACACGAAGGAAGTTCCGCCTTGACATTTTACCAGACAAAATGTACCCCATAACTACATATAAGGTGAAATTTCGAGCTTTCTATGTGTGATAGTCGATGTTTTCCGGCACATCCAACATCGCTAGGGTTACGTGACACCGAACAATGCTTCTTTTCACCGTACGATGAAGCGCGGAAAACACTATAAGCCATAGGCCGAAGCCGTCGCGCAACCATCGGGACGGGGTGTAGCGACGTGCGGGGAGCAAGGGGGGCGCAGTCATTTGATACGTTCACAGCGCTGGATCGGCTGGGATGGCTCGTAGCATCAGCTGCGATCCAGGTACGGAGTAGAGTAGGCAGTTACGCTCGAAAATTCCTCCGGTGTTCGAACGATCTAATGGGCCTATCGGCGGTGTCCCTCCTGTGAACATCACTCTCTACCTACGCATTTAAATACACCACGCGCAAAACAATTCCCAGCTGGTCCTTTGATCGGAATATTCCCAAAATTGTAATTCCGCGACGAACGCTGCAATAAGCAGTACCGGAGGATTTCGCGGATAATAACCGGATCCTAGTCAATAGCAACCTGCATAAATATTGAGATGTTTCACTAGGCAAAATAAACCCTTCGCAAGCAATTACGCCTGCCCATCTTCCGGAAGATAAATGAGGAAATTGGCCACTAGTGATTTCGGGCATATCTTCATCGCACACCCTGACAGCCCCATCGTCAGCCGTCACCTGGTACGTACATTGATTGGCATAACTCAATCGTATTTGCCCACGACCTGTGCAAGTTAGACAACGAGGTAGGGGGGCTTAGTGCGATAGACTGACAGCTGAAAGTGACCCCCATCCGGCCGCCACCATGTTGCACGTTTTAGAGCGCAGCTCTTAGAGGCCCGTTCCCGGCTTGAGCGGCGTCGGCGTCGCCGTCGGCGTCGGCGTCGGCGTCGGCGTAACCAAGGTCATCCCAAGGTCACGTGACCCCTCCCAAGGTCATCTCAAGGTCACGTGACCCCACGTGACCACCTGAAGGTCACGTGACCTTGGGGGTCACGTGGGCTCATCTTGGGGTCACGTGACCCCTCCAGGTCACGTGACCCCTCCCAAGGTCATCTCAAGGTCACGTGACCCCAAGATTACCCCACGTGACCCTTTGAAGGTCACGTGACCCCCAATGTCACATGACCCCCTGAAGTCACGCGACCCCTCCCAAGGTCATCTCAAGGTCACATGACCCCAAGGTGACCCCCACGTGACCCCCAGGTCACGTGACCTCCTAAGGAGGAGGAGAAGGAGGAGGGGTCACGTGACCCCTCTAAGGTCACGTGACCCCCGAGGTCACGTGGTCTCTTCCCCAAGGTCACGTGACCCCCGAGGTCACGTGACCCCCTGAGGTCGCTTGGGGGTCACGTGACCTTGAGGTGACCCCCACGTGACACCCAAGGTCACGTGACCCCCAGGTCACGCCTCCCCGAGGTCACGTGACCCCCTCCCCGAAGTCACGTGACACCCCCCCCCCCCCCCCCCGAGGTCACGTGACCCCCGGAGCATATTAAAGAATGAGGGGAGGAGGAGGAGAAGGAGGGGGGGTCTACCCTCCCCTCAGTACCCTTCACTCCTCCTCCTCAAGAGCTGCGCTCCAATTCGGCGTTACAGGGATTTGTAAACGGCTTTCACTTTTTTTTACCCCTCGACACGTGACTTTATAGTTTTACGTCTAGATTTTAACAAAGTACTGCGCATAGATAATTGCGTATTCATCTTTAATAGCAGAAACGGCGAGATAATTGTTATGTATTGTTTAAGTCCAAAATGTGGCTTTAACGACAAAAACTCGAACAGCTTCACAATGGCTCCGCTAGATGCCGTCAGCCGCGATGCTGTATTTTGGGGTTTTATCGGAGCTAGACACTGATCTCTTGGGCTAACAGTATTGAAAAATAGTGTAATTTTTTTACAGCGATCACAATACAAATCTTGGCTCAGTTTTGCGTAAAAGCCTCAGGATTTGGTACGGTCACGTGCTTAGCGGTCGAAATTGTACAACCAGCCGGCAGCCAGGAGGGAGGGGGTCACTTTTGCCTGGTGATACCAGTTCATCGCTGTCAGCCCCTCTCCCTCGTTGAAGTTAGATGACACATGTTAATATCTGTGACAAGGCATTTCACCGCTTAGTGTTTTCCGTAGTACGAAAAATATGTATCCGCCAGTAACAAATTTTCAATTTAGATGACACAAGTTTGTAGCCAGATCGCAAAAAAAAAAAAAAAATCGCTAAATAAGGCTATAGTAAGTAGTTACTTGTGATTGCAGACAATCTATTTAGTTATAGGACCGTCTCGTGAGTTGTGGCAAAGCGTAGACAAAACCTACGTAGGTTCGATCTTATTCCGAAACTAAATTTCTGAAACCAAGGGACGCGAGTGTATAATGTACAGGATTTGATAGATTTTCGGCTACTCAATTTAAAGCCAGACTGGGCGAAAGCAGTGCTAGCATTTCTCGCATTAATAAAGCAAGTAGGCAATTCAAGAAAGAGGTTACTCAACCAGAAATCCATGGTCTTGAGTCGTCGCGCTGGTCTTGGAAACATCGTCCTGGCAATCGTCTTCAGGTTACTGTTAGTAACGATGACCGTTTCTAGGTTACTCAGCGTCGATAGCCAGAGACTATCCACGAAGTCGATGGAGCAGTCGCGAACCTGGATGGTTGTCACGCTCTTCGGCAGTTTGTTGAAGTCTGCACCAAGAGCCATACTGCCCATATCGTAGAATTCGAGTTCCTCGAGTACTAGTAAGCGTGCCAGCACTCCCCAATGCGTAGGCAGGGTACTGTTCCTTCGGTACACGAGCCTGCGCAGTGAGCCCTCCAGTCCTGGAAATCGGTGGACCTTTGCATCGGGAGTGGGAAGCGTGGTCGCTGTGACATTGTCTACTTCCAGGATGGACACGTCACCGCGAGCGAAGGAGCTTGGATGAAAGACGTCTAGACTGCTATCCTTGACCACTAGCCAAAGTCCAGGCGCATGCAGAGCGCTCTCAACACGTCTGTGGAAGTCGGCCGAGCTTTCGAGGCCGGAGCACTTGTAGTAGCTGTAGAGTGCGGGCTTCGAGCCATTCGAGAAAATAGTGGAGTCAAAAAAGCGACACGGGGGTGCCAAGGACGCCCAGTTGGTCATGGGCCATTGCAAGAGCAACACATGTAACAGCAGCGCATCTGGTGTGCCACGCACCATGCTGATATAGATGCCAATTGTGCCGAAGGTGTACTGCAGCGTCCACAGCGACCGGTGGCGATGCCAGTGCGAAACCGGTCGGTACCAAGGACGCTCCCTCGTCAGAGGTCTTCTCGTATCAAGGGGATTCGTGCGGCTGTCCTCGGTATTGCGTCTGCAGCCAGGTCATGCGGAACCGCTTATTGTTCTTCCGCTTGCGACCCTCATTTCCGGACTTTTTTCGTTAACGGGCATTTCTCCCAACGCAAAGTTCGCTTAGGCAATTCTTTAGATGTCTCGCGTAAACATTTTTTATTGCGTTGTATCTATACTGGGGGCTTAGAAACCCGTTTCTTCATTTTCATGGGGATATCTTTGGCGGTTGACCGCGCTATATGAGCAAAGATGTGAACATATTCTTCTTCGAGTTGAAAAAATGTCATGTATTGGGCGAAAAAAAAAACTACAATGGATAAAGGGAGACAATTTTAACGCACGTAAAATGTGGCAAATATATTTGATCCGGTAAAAAATACAATTTTGACTCTTTGCTCCTTTGAATTTATATAGTGTCAACTGTGGGTGTTTGAGGGATACAGCCAGTAGAATCCAAAGCAGTGGAATCTAGTTTTGACGTTCTAATCACGTGGTTTAAACAAGAAATCAGTGGTTAAGCCATAGTTGAACCATCGTATAATAGTGTGGTGACCGGCATAAAAACGAAGGAAAGAAAATATATGTCCATATATACCGTGAAAATACTTACATTTTTGAGGTCTGCAGTCTCCAGCCGCGGGGACTGTCACTGCACCAACTTTGCTTTAATCAGAACAATATCATTGCTTATTTTCACGTGCTGGTAGCCCAAAGGCTACCAGCACGTCCTTGTTTCGCAAAAAAGACCCACGTTCTTCCAACCAGATATATAGGAAAGCTCAAAAAATGAGGAACCACGGAAGTTCTCGCAACTCGTGTCCTTCCCACCTTAGCTAGAACATTCATTAATGGATGTTTTCAAAGCGTGTTTGGCATTAAAAGGATGCAGAAAAGGCAATTAAAATCTTACTTTTTGTAGGTCGTTTTTAATATTTTATTATTCATGTTTGATGTAACACAAACTATTTGCAAGCAAAGAGGGCCATCGCCACTGGACAACATAGTTTTTAATGCAATAAAAAAGCAAGCAATTGAACTCTAGCACAAGTTCCTAAGCCACTTTCTTCAAGGCTGCCTATCTTGTTATTTATTTATTTGCTCTGCTTAGAGTGCGCCACAAACAGCTCCCGGCCTTAAGAGTGTACACATTCCATAAAAATGAAAACGAAAAATCAACCAAACAAACAGTAATAATAAAAAAGAGTCTTCACCAGAAGAAAGTAAAATAAAAAGGAAGAGAAATGCATGAGTTTAAATATTAAAACAGAAGCTTAAAACAGACCGCAGACTCTGCGGTCTGTTTTAAGCTTCTGTTTTAAGAGAAGCATGCTTCTCTTAAAAATTGAAGGAAGAAAACAAATGCGAATTGCATTTATTTTGGCTAAAAATAATTTGCAAACGTGCCATGGGTGAGCCAAGAGTATCGTGGGCGCGAAACCAAATAAATATTTCTGGTACGCTTGTTTGATGCACAAAATGAAATCCGATTAAGAAGAGGCGATGCATCAATTATGGCACTCACCACCTTAAAGAAAAATACCATATATCTCCCGTCTTTCTTTTGCATAAAGAAACGACACCTAGCAAATTGGAGCAGGGTTTCATAGTCTAAATAAATGCGCCTCCCAATCCACCTATCGTATGCAATACGCACAAGACAGCGCTGCACCTTCTCCAAGGTAGAGTACTGCGTCACTCCGACAAAATTCCACACAAAAGAACATCAGTGATATCCCTACAAACCCACTAGGGGGGATGTACACTCCACCCGCCCTTGTTTTTCTGAAGGCACTCCCTTAATTCACAACGATTCCTCCATTACGAAGGCACCCCCCTAACCCCCCCCCCCCCTAACCCCTCCCCCCCACCCCCTCTAATTTTAATTCCTGGGGAAACCCCTGATGAACAGAACTCCAGCTTCCCTAAAACAAGAGCTCGATATAAATCATTCATGCACACACAAAACAAAAAATGAAATGGCGCGTAATTCTGGAGATAATGCCTAGTACTCGTCAGGAGTCATGGACATGTCGTCCGGTTTTCGCCCTCTATGTTCTTCTCCTCTAGCACCGTAGTCATGGACAGTTTCGGAAACGTGCACATTAAACAGAAGGCGTGGACTGAACAACACTCTTAGTTTTCGCATATACCCTACCTCACAAATGTCGAATTAAACAGATGATAAGAATAGTCAATGCAGCATGCGTTTCGAATAAAAGAAATAACCAATTTGTTACGGGGGTTATGTACAAGATTGTTCATCAAACACCACCGATTAACTCCATTAATGTCAGCTCGCAGCTATAGCAGTCTGCGATTAAGTATATTTCACTATAAATCTTAACATCGTCAGCAAATTGCAGCAACTTTAGGTGCTGTACAGTGTTTACTAAATCATTCTGAAAAACGTTCAATAGCAGTGGCCCAAGACTGTACCCCTGAGGCACTCGCTTGTTCAAAACATAAGGTGATGAAAATAATCCTGCGTGAAACTTTTATGACCTTCCTTCAAGGCAACTAGATATCCAGTCACAAAACGGCCTATAGTCAAGCTCAATGCAAAACGTCTGGAGATCAACAACTTATGATCAACAACATCAAAAGCCTTTGTGCATTACAAGTAGATAGCATGAACCTGCACTCGGGAACTGACCTTAGGTAATATATATTTGTAAAAAGATGCCAGTTTGTTTCAACTTACTTCATGATCACTCATGCATCTTTTTTTTTTTTCTTTTTACAGCGCAGTTCTTAAGCCCGGAACACAAGATGGACAAAAACGGGTGCCGCGCGGCAGTTCCCATGGCAACTTGCGCGCACGCTGTGACGTGGCGGCTTGGCATAGGTCCGAATCACAGCGTCCTGGGCTGTTGCTATGGGAATCAGCGCGCGGCGCCGGCTTTTGCCGTGTTTTCGCCGTGGCGTCACCGTCGCTGTAATCGGAGGAGAAGGGGAGGGTACGGAGGGGGAGGAGAGGGTACGAAGGAGGAGGGGAGGGTGCGGAGGAGGAGGAGGGGAGGGTACGGAGGAGGAGGAGGGGGAGGAGGGGAGGATATGGAGGAGGCGGTACGGTGGAGGCGCTCCTCCTCCTCCTCCATACCCTCCCCTCCTCCTCCTCCTTTTACCCTTCCCTCCCCTCCTCCGTACCCTCCTCTACTCCCAGAAACGTCACCGACAGCCACATTTGAACGTATATATGTATATATATTTCTTTCTCAAATTCTTTAGCATGGTATATCGCAAAATCAAAATACATCAAGAGCTGCGCTCTAATTTGGCATGACAGATTCGTAAATGTCTTTCATTTTTATTTAAATTTTAGTGTGTGTGTGTTTTTTTTTTTTTTTTTTGCTTAATTTCTATTGTTTTTAGGTCTGGAGGTATTCCATCTGATACTATCTGTAACAAACTTTTTTGTAACTAAAGTGCAGACCGCATGGCGCGTTTTTCTACACGCGAAAACGCGACCCGCTATGAACGCACGCGCGGAAGCTGGCGTGGGGGCACCCGCCTGCAGACAAAGCCAAGCACCGCCGGCCCCGCGTTATCAGCGTTGCCAGATAACAGAATTCTCAACACGCGATGTAAATATTGACGCAAGTACTACAAAATGAGAAGTAAATGAACAAATAAGTAAATAAAACGGGTTCGTGTGTCAAAAGAAACACCTTTTCAATTTTTATATGCGAAATAAAAATGCTTTTGAACACTTTGAAATGTGCTGAATACGAAACAGCGTACTGTGCAGGATCACGGAATAATTCGACCGACCCTCATTGGGCGAGAGCCGCTTCGACGCCTCGGCGCGCGCGTCTCGTTCTGGGTCGGCTAGAAACCAACGCTCCCGCGAAAACGCGCGCCCGCGCGCAGGAAATGACATCAGTTTGACGCCGACGCGCCTGAATCGCGAGCAAAATCGCGCCATGCGGTCTGCGCTTTAATGTGACTTCGTTGAAAAAAAAAAAAAAAAAACGAAACTATATCGGAACAAGGGTAAAACAAGTATAGCAATGCGGCAACACTAGTGGAGAGTCCCACTAGTGCGTGAAGCTGATGAAATAAACCCCACGTGTCAAGGCTTTTAGTGTATTGCTTTTTGCCTATGGTAAAGAAACAACACACTAAACGTATACTAATTGTATACGTTTAGCCCGAAAGCAGGCGAGTTCCCGATTCGGAAAGCAGTTGAAGAGCTGCGGCGGGGGCAACTCAAATTGCTCGAAGCAGACAAGACCGGTGTTTTCGTGGTCATGGATCAAGGAACCTACGGAAAGAAGGTCACGAATGCACTGGGAAAGAACTTTGATCAACTAAAGAAGAGGCCATCAGGATCTCTGCGTGCAGAGGCAAAAAGACTGTGCACTTTGATGAATCTGCCCGCTCTCTGGAAAACACTCAGTTCACCTGCAAAACAGTATTTTTTCCGTATTTTTCACAGCCAAGACACATAAGGAAGGCGTGCCGTTCAGAAGCATTGTATCTGAAAGAGGTTGCTGGCAGAAACCCCTTGGCCTTATTCCTACAAAAACATCCCTCCACGGTGACGCTCCTCCAGCCCTTTAGGATTTCAAACTCCACAGATCTTATCTCGCACCTTATTTCCCTACACTCCACCACCCAGCCACTCTCCATGTTTTCTTTAGACATAGAAGAGCTATACTACAGCCTAGACCCTTGTCCGTGTCTGAAGCGATCCACGAACATGGTCTCTGTAAGATTCAAAATACCTCAGGGATCACCGTTAAGGATTTCACAGATCTCCTTGCCTTATACCTTCAGTCAACTCTCGTTGAATACAACGGCAACATATTCAAACAAAAGAAGGGTGTTTGTATAGGCTCCTGCCTAGCCCCAATACTCAGTGAAGTGTTTCTCATGTACGTATAGACCGATCAGTTAAGTCCCGACTGGATGTTTTCGCCCCGAATGCCGAGTGTTTCGATACGTAGATGACTATCTTGTTATTCATCCGACCTCCATCTCCTCACGGGCCATTCGTGAAGCATTCGATTCCTGCTCATCGGGTCTTAGGTTTACGAGTGAAGAACCAGCAGAAGAGGGACTCCAGTATCTGGATTTAAGGCTTCATCTTCATCCCCAAGGCATATGCTGGAGTTTCCAGCAACTTTCCAAAAAACCGGTCCTCCCTTTTTGCAGCAACCACTCTAAATTGGTAAAGCTTGGAATTATTCGAACCCTGTTTGCCTCTTCTCGTTCAAAATCCTGTCCCCATCTCTCATCAACAAGCGTCCAACGTCAGCATGACCGGCTTCTCCGAGCCGGGTATCCAGCAGACCTCCTCCGTACTACCCTTCAGCATCTCATTACAGGGCCCAACCGCCGATCATCTAACAACAATAGACGCAGCCACACACGCCCGGCTTGTATTCCATATGTGCATAATACTTCCCACCGCCTGAAGAGTCTCGCTGCCCGCTTCGACACGAAGGTAGTATTCACATGTCGGATGAAGCTAAAACAAATGTGCCAAAGAGTAAATAATGGAAATCGTCCACCAGAATGCACCATCAAACACTTCAACAAATACGTCAAATGCCAAGAGAAGCCAATTTATTCTATTCCGCTCAGTTGTGGCAGTCAATACATTGGCCAGACGGGACGATGCCTGAACGTTCGCCTTAGAGAACACTTTCTCGAAACCAACAAGGCGTCATCCGACTCCTACCATCCGATTGTTGTCCACGCCCGCACCTGCCAAGATTGCTCTCCTAGCTATGCAAACACTACTGTGCTAGGCTCACACAAAGACAAGTATGGGCGAGAGATCATCGAAGCCTTTAAGATCAAAACTGCCACAGACAATGTTTCCGAGCCCTCAGTGTCGTTATCGACAGCAGAGATGGATTTCCTAGCGCCGGAATTGTCATAGAAAACATCTCCCGTTTCTTCTTCTTCTTCTTCATCCTTTTCAGGAAGTTAAATTCCGCTATCTTTACCTTTTTCTTTATCTTTTTCTAGTACCTGCTAGTATTTTCGTCTTCACTTAATTTTCTCCGTATCCAAGGTGGTTCATCATAGTGTAATGGGCATCATTTAAATGTAGTTGCTCGTTGAAAGAACTGTGTGTGCCTGTCCCTTCTGTATTTTCTGTGTTTTTATTCTTTCCGCGAGACCCGATGCTCACTTGAAGTCGCATCTTAACGTAACCTGATCAAACGCTACCGCGTGAACGGGGCTTCAGTGTACTCAAACATGTATTCAAAATACACACTGTGTCTTCACTAAAACATTAAATGCGATAGCATTTTTATAATACTCATGGCGAAAATTTTGAATATGTTGGGAAAACTAACTAGAATATGTGGAGAAGGGGACATCTTGGGCTTTAGTTTTAAGAGTGACAAGACTGGAGTAGTGGTTTCTAGTGACGGAAAAGGGAACCCCGGAAAATACAAGACAGTGTAAAAGACCATGTAGAAAAATACAAATATCTTGAGGTATGGCTCAATGAGCGAAGGAAAGGTTATATTTCCTTTATGTTCCATGAAGAGAATATAATGAGAGAATCGAAAATAAATTCAACAATTATAAAACTCAAAGCACTGCGTAATTATAATATATATGAAGTGGTGATCTTGGCAATGGCGGTTCAATCTGTATCGGAAATTCGATTAAATGTGTTTACCGATTGGCACACAGAGGGCATGGGAACATAATAAATGATGGGCTACAGGGGACATGGCTGGGTGTCTTGTCTTTTGAAGGCAGAAAAACAATTACTAAGCTAAAATATGAAAAATGGTTAACTTAAATGAAGAGTAGACGTCGGGCACGGAAAGTATGGAAGAAATTATACATTGAAAAATGTAACCACAAAATAAACGAAAAAAATCTCAAAAGCTGACATTTCAATTCCTACACACCAGCGATGGGGTTGTACAAACTAGTCCAGTGCAAAATAGATCTAAAAAAGCAGAAAGGAAAATGTGAGATGAAGGACTGCAAAGAGAAGTCGGCTTTAGCAAGTGACAAAAACAGGGCATAAAAAAGGAACAGGTATTGGATAACTCACGGTGAAGCTTTTCACTGTTTCGGACGAGAACGGGAGTGTTCCCGTTCTCGTCCGAACTTTTTACTGATTTTCTTTCTCATTGGCACCGAACCTGAGCGCACTGAAAGTAGTAACTTAGTGAACTTTTTCATTTCTCGAAATTCGCTTTATATTAAAGTTACTAAAACAAGCAAAGCATAGCCTCCTTCGTGACGTCCTTGGTCCTCTGTCCCCTTTTCCCGCGCCGGAGGATTCCCCTTGCCGCGGTGACTGAGGAATGTGGGGAGAGAGGGGAAGACGGGCAAAGAAGGTGAGGCCGAAAAGAGAAGCTGCGCTGAAACGGGGCTAGCTAGCTGTCTCTTCCCGGTTATGTGAGGACCGAAAACGTCACGATTTCTTCACATGCCGCGCGCGTTCCACACTACGGGGCGCCCCTGTAGGAGGAGGAGGTTTTCACGTCGTCCAGTTAAAATATGACGCCCTAATATTCAGTTACTCTCTCCGAGGCTCCTCAGTTGCCCGAACCACAAGAGACGTGGAAACCGCAAAAAAGGTAGACGGTTAAATAGGATTGCAGGGCCCCTTTAAAGGGATACTTCAACAAAACTTGAAATGTTCCCGTCGTGTTCAAAAATAGGTTGAATATAATCCACAATATCCGTAAATGACAATCGCACGTTTGTATTTTGAGCCTGGTGGCTGTATTTTTCGTTATAAACGGCCCACTCTGGCAAGCGCTCGGAGAAGGCCCAGCGGAGACCGCGTGACATTCGACGCAATCGTGACGTAGGTCGTGTTGGGATGAGCAAAGCTACGGCGAGGCTGACGTCGAGAGGATGGCCTAGTCGTTCCAGCCACCGAAGCGGCTGCTTTTGTACGATTGTTGAGTGACGGGTTAATCTTCTATAATCTTGTATGGGGACAATAGCGACTTCTGCGACACACAAAAGGCATTCTCGAGAAGAGGGGAGTTCCTCCGGTTCCTCTTCTCTCGTCGTGGCCGGAGGCGAGACAACCTCCGTCACTAGCTGTCAAGGTTCCTAGACGGGCATTACAAACGAGGCGTCAGCGACATCCACCAGCTGCTCTTTGCTATTCGTTCAATTCGTTTTAAAATTCCTTTTCGAGACTTTTTAACACGATATTGGTATGTTCGATGTGATACTGCTCCTTTGAATATATATAGACCAAAAAGTGAGCGCCAAAATTTATTGAGCAGAATTTCAAGATATGGACATATATGTGCCGTATGCCATATTGATAGCGAGATGCTAGAACATATGATTTTTAAGTGAACGTGGCTTCGTCCCGTTCTCCCCGAGCAGTTAACGGATTTTGCGGGAACGCTGGATTTCGCGTGCGGGGATGGAAGAACAAAGAAACAAAGGCTTACTTACAATCGTACAAAGCATGTTAAAAACTTGGTGGAAAGGGTTTAGAGAAGCGCGATAAACTAACAATACACAAAGTCGGTGGGGTAGATGATTTATAGCCAAATATAAAGGGGAAGGGTATATATGACTCTAGGCTAGGTGGTGCAAGCTACCGTCCGATACAATTGGTATAGCATCCGTCCCATGACAGAAGACATACGCATGCTGAAAGTGCTCTGGTCGTATTATAATGGCTCGCAAAAAAAGGAGCGGACCGAAGAGGACGTCGCCGAAGAGGAGCGGCGTTCCAGGAAGGCTCAGCGCGTTCATTGCACCGATGAGACGGCGGAAAAGAAACAACAACGTTTCGCTTGGAACAGAGACGAAAGCTGGGCTCGTTCTGCTACGACCAAGGACAGAGTGAGGGAACGAGGTTCGTCTCAATGTGATCTGCAGGATATGGCCTTCATAAAATAAACGTTGAAGTCCTATTGCATTTCAACGTTGTCTGCAGCAAAGCAACGCAGAAACAGCCCGTTTTCAGCACAGGCTTTGTTATGTGTCTGACATGTAACCACTTCCATCCAGTCCCTGGTTCGGTCACGTGAAGTCGATAAGCCGACTGAAAGCCGAATGCTGAAGAAGTGCTCGTCTTCTCACTACTGGACACGAGTGCTAGCCGACAGTCTTCGATTCGAGTAGACCCGTGTTACTCCCGGGGGGACATCACGTGATCAGCCATACAGCGGCGTTCTGCTTTGTGAAACGAACGCGCTCCGGTCTTCCACGGAGAAAGAGCGCAACATAGACAGCGACAACCTTTACTGTAACTATTCAATCAGACCAGTTTCCGGTAACTCTAAAACGAATCTTTCCCGCAAAAGCAATCCCCAGTATGGTTTGGAGCGCAGCTCTTAGGCGCCCGTTTCCGAGTTGAGCGGCGTCGCCATTGGCGTCGGCGTAACCGCGCGCGTTGCATTATGGGACGTTTCCCCGCTGTATTTAGCGGGAAAATTTTTCTGCTAAATTTAGCTGGAAGTTTTCCCGCTACATTTAGCTGAGAAATTTTTCCGCTAAATATAGCGGAAACTTTTTCCGCTGAATATGGAGGGGAAATTTTCCCGCTAAGTTTAGCAGGAAAAGTTTTCCGCTACATTTGCCCTAAAATTGGTTAACCCGCGCCCGTCGACTTGCCGCCGGCGCCTCCGCTGAATTCTGTGCTCCAGATTTTTCCACTCAGAAAGGGGCGTGGCACAAACTTCGATCACATGTTTAGTAGGGAAATGGACGTCGCACGAGTATGTTTTTACATTTCTGGGATGCTAGGGTCCCGTAGAATGAGTTATCACCAAGAACCAACGATCACAGAAAAAAGATTAGATTGGGTGAAATATTATCCTCCTAATAACATATTTTTCGGTGTAGTGCATAAATGGTTTTTTTTTTGTTTTTTTTTTTTCAAATGATGCAATTGTATCCCGCTGTCCGATCTGCCTGTAGGGGGCAGGGGCTTCGCCAAGCTGCATTTGTGCAGCTTTTTTTCCTGCCTCCATCGCCCATTTTGTGTTATGGGAGTAAATAAATTAATTAAATTCAACTTTAGAGCACCTTTAAAAAGCAACTCCGCTCAATTCCGAAAAATTTAGGCTTACATGTGATTCCATTTCACAAAGCACTACTAAACAACTCTACGTCTTCGGATTCGCGAAATGTGAAATATTATTTGTGTAATCCTGATTTAAACACAAGCTGATACCGAAACCGAAACTTCGGTTGCGTCAGACAACATTGGTCTCGTGTGGTCAGAGTCATTGGCACGTCACGTCGAACCACGTGGTCTTGTGACGTTCGGGAGGGGGGCGAGGGACAGGACACGCGACGCGCGCAGGTCGCTTCGCATGGCGTGGACGGTGATGGCCCGGGGGCGAGGGGGAGAAGACGAAAGAGAAAGGGAGCGGAGAAACAGACCGATAAGCGCGAAGGGCAGCGCAAACTAGCGCATCCGCGTAGCTGTGACCACGTGAACGCCCGGTCAGCCAACACCGGGAGGAGAAACTCATGACGTCATCGTTCAATTTCGCTCTGAGAAGTAAAAACAAACAAAACGTGAGAATGACGTACACATGCCTCTGACGTAGTGGCTCAACGTTGGCCGCTCCAACTCCGTCGCATTGACTGCGCTGACGATTGCGCCTCGCGTCGCACGCTAGAGTTGGCAGATTTCGGCGACTTGGCTCACTCGAAGGTTTGCTGGCCAGTTTATTAAATATATAGACGGAATTAGATCGTAATATTTGACATGGGGTCTTCCTATATGATACTGAAGAGGGCTACATAGTTTTCTAAATATCGAAAATGAAAGCGGAGTTGCCCTTTAAGCCACTCATCCGAATGACCTCGGGATATACGCCGGTAAGTCGGTAATTGTGGGACTATTTCGGGATCGTTACCCTTCCGTTGCCCAAACTTGTGTGCTGAATTCATCAGATTAGATTGAAATTTATAATTATGTAAGAGTCATGTTTCAAATGTTTTCTCGTCCTTCCCTCTGGGTATTTAGGTCGATGATTTTAATAATTTTCAGATAATTATATTACTCGAAGTTGTTTGTTTGTTTGTTTGTTTGTTTGTTTGTTTTTTCAGGACTATTTAAACTGCTCTTGCCTCTGGGTAGCCGAGTTTTCTTCTCATAGACAATGGCCATGCGGCAATACAGCGCCGCGAGGACACGTGGTTGGCTATGACAGCTCGCATTGCGTCCCAAAAGCCGTAGCTGTTGTCGTCTGCTAAGTTCCGTGGAACCGAGGATAGGGCAAACAACTTGGTTTGCATAAAAACCTAGCTACGTTTTGCCAATTTCGTGATTTTAAAATAATCACGAAAAATTTGCCCCGCGAATAATTCCCCCCATGGTAGCGACTACACTACGGATCATGAAAATGTTTGCCGGCGAAATAATTCTGAAAATGGTTGATTTTCGAGCTGCACGTGCAGCAACGCTATCTCAACACAGCATGTCGCAGTTCGTACAGTCGCAAGCTATAGCCCGGGAATTAATAAACAAAAAATGAAAAACGTAAAATTTACAATTTCTGTAATGCCGAATTAGAGCGCAGCTTTTGAGGAGGAGGAGCGGAGGGTACGGAGAGGCGGGTATCCCCTCCCCCACCTCCCCTCCTCCTCCTCCTCTCCTCGTCTTACTTTCTCCCTCCTCCCTCGTGACGTCACTCGTGACCCTTGTGACCCTAGTGGCGTCACTGGGCGCGTTCAGTAGCGGCTCCAGGAGGCAAGGACTCAGCGCTCCTTCCACTAGACGGCAAAAACCGACTTCCGGCGCACGTCACTCCCGATTTTTCGGAGTCAGGCTCTCGTGCACCGTCTCCGGAGACGGTGCATAGGGAGTGAAAGGAGCGAGGCATGACGTAATTCCGAAGCGCTGATAAAATTCAAGCGCTATAAAAGATAAAAAGAAATGGCAGGATAAGCTGCGTCGGTTTGGTCGCGGGTGTACGGTTTGCTCGTTTTTGTTAATGAAAAGGGCTCAAGGTAAGACGAATAACGCGTTCGAATTTCTTTTCCAGGTAAGGCTCTTTTCTGAAAATACATTGGACCATATTTTGTTTGTTTGAATATGCTAACAAACAACGTAAACGTTCATTCGGCGCCGTGTCTTGGTCGCCGTTGCACAGAAACGCGGTGAATATCGACGATAGTCCTGTCCGCGCTGAGCAGAGCAAGGCAGAGTATGAACGCGAATTTGGTAGGCGGTTGGACACTCACGCAGAGCATAATCCCGATTGATGTTTTGTTAGCGTAGTTAAATTCGGGGTGTACGTTCCCGTTCCCCCTACCCCCCCCCCCCCCCCCCCCCCCCCGCCCCCGACGACGAAAATCCTGGGTGCTCCAATGCACAGTCCTATACACATCCTAGTGTCTCTTTTCTATAGATCGACCCTAGGATGTAGCCACTGAAGCCATAGACCTAAGATGTGCGTAGGATGACCGTAGGACGTCAACGGCCAATTTTCTTTAGGTGTAACGTAGGACGAGTGCAATAGAACCTTGGACGTCCTAACGAGGTCCTATGCTTCCTGTAGGAACACGTTTGTGCAGACTGTACATAGGATGGGAATAGACTTTTTTGTAAGGACGGGGTCACACTGTTTATACATCATACAAAAAGCGGTCTGCGTACAGATTTGAACGCGAGTCACCGCGAGATCCGTGCTTCGAATGCCGCATGGCAAAGAGTTCAACTTAGCACGCGGCATTCGAACCACGGATATTGCGGTGACTCGTGTTTGCAGACTGTCTTTTGTATGATTAATGCTAAAGTTTCTATGAACTTTGATTTATGCCTGGTGAGTTTTCTGAGTCCCAAATATTGTGCATTGTCATAATTAGCCAGGCACGTATCCAGAGGGGGGGGGGGGGAGGGCATGGGGCCTGGCCACCCCCCCCCCCCTCCAAAATCTTCCATTTAGCTGGGGCCTCCTCTCCCCTCAGTCATCAGAGGTCCGCATTTTAGGTCGCCCTCACTCACCCTCACCGCCACACTCACCTAAGCCCCTCAGTCGCCCTCACCCCCACAGCTACACTCACCCTCAGCCCTTCACTCACCCTCGCCCTCAGTCATACTCACCTTCAGCCCTTCACTCACCTTCACGCACTCATGGCCCTCACGCCCCTCACGCACTCACAGCCCTCATACCCCTCACGCACTCACAGCCCTCACGTCTTCACACCCCTGACGCATTCGCCGCCCTCACGCGCTCACAGACCTCACGCCCTCACACCCCTCACGCACTCACCGCCCTCACGCACTCACCGCCCTCACGCACTCACAGCCCTCACGGCCCTCGCACCCCTCACGGTCCTCACTCACCCTCACACTCATGAGTTTTCGGGGTTCAGAAACTCACTTACCCTCACCTCAGCTGTGAAAATGAGGGTGAGTGAGGTTTGCCGAGGTATGCCCCTCATACAGCATTTTGTCATGGGCGCCCTCCTCCCCCCCCCCCCCCTCCCCCCTCCGAATCAAAATCCTGGCTACGTGCCTGTAATTAGCTAAATATTATATTTAAAAAAAAATTGATATATTCATCCACGTTATATTCTTTTTTAAATGTTTACTCTGACTTTCAATTTTGCATTTATATATATAAATGCAAAATTGAAAGTCACCGTATCTGACAACTAAGCATTGCTTAGTTGTCAGATAATTTATTTGCATTTTCCTCATTCATATTTACCTTTTTATTTTCTTGCCCTCGAGACAGCAACAAATCCCCGATCCAGCCCTTAGACAAAAAAGTTGGATACTTCTGTCCTAGACTACCACCGTTTTGCCACAGAAAGGCACATGATGAAAGAACTATTAGACAGACGTCCCCTATCTTTAGTAAGAATACTGGGTCTTTGGCCGAGACAGTAAAACTTTAAAAAACACGCATTCCTTGTGACATTCTAAAGACAGGAGTCTCTTATGTAACTATTAAGCGCTAAGACATTTACCCAACAATGATTATGTTCGCAAACACGTGTACTAGTTAATGAAAGCAACAACGTGCAGCGTGTGGAAGAAGTTAGAGTACGTTCGCAACAGAGAATCAACGAAGATGTCTACAGTGTACAAAGAATGTTGTACTCACCTGTTTTGTTGGGCGCTTTCTACCAAGAACTTTCTGATAGTGCAGAGCAGGGGTCTCAAACAGGCGGGCCGCACGCGGCCAGCGCCTTGCTGAAACGTGGCCCGCAAGCAACCTCCCCCCCCCCCCCCCCCCCCGCCCACGCGAGCCGCCGTTCCCATATCTCGAACGCTGCACGTCTCATCATTTCATGTCAACGATTCTCACTCGAAACGTAGCTATTCTCCAATGACGTGTTCACGTATTTCGCACGATATTGTTTTCTTTTGAATTTGGTATTATTCGGTCCTAACTTTTGCTTCTCGGCTCTCCCTCATGTTCATAGCCTGTAAGACAATCCCTCCGCGGGGCTGCAAGTACGAGCGCTTCGCCCATGACGTACCTCGAATGCACGAACCTTGCTTAGCAGGAGCAACTATCAAAAATAAAGCGCCGAGCTCAGTCTTCTAGCCGATAGAAAATGGCATTGAAATACAAATGTTGTCTTATAATGTTACTATAAAAGTCATCAGGAAAGAAAAAACTGTCGCAGGAAGAATTTTTTTTCCCTAATGAATTTAGCGATAGAGAAGCGACAGTGTGCTCGCATCGATTAATCACAGTACGTATGGGCCCATAGCCGATCAAATCCAAAGATATCAATGGCAAAAAGGAGAATTTACAATAAGCAGAGAATACAAGCCCCCCCCCCCCCCCCCCCTTGCCCTCTTCTCTAAAAAAAATATCGAGACTCAGCTCCTTTGACCCGTAAAAGTGCAATGCTGCTCCTAAAAACATCCTTAGGGTGATGAGATGATAGTCCCTATTTTTAGGGTGCTCGCCTGCATCCTAAGGGTGTTGCGTAACGCCCCTAGGGTGCTAGCCCCAGGGGTGTCACTACGTGTTACACTTAAAGTCACTGGATCCTGGGAAAACATCCTTTCGCGTTTGCTGGCAGGACACAAACCTATATAGCACATACAGATGACCAAAACTTTCAAGGCGATAGCATTGATGTGATTGGCCCGAGTCATTCTGGAGCACCTTTTGGAGACGCCCAAACTCCATTTTGGAGCAGCAAAAACTACTTTTGAGCATGTGCACACACTTCATTTTTATCCATACCACTGCAAATATTCTGTGTTGGCCTATTTAACTAAAAGACATGCCTACCTTACCTTTTCACTTCTGTGCAACTTTTTGTTCGCATCTACTGACGGCAGGTTTGATTCCCTCAAACACAAAAATAGCTGTTTGCTTTCACACAGAAACACTATATATGCTTGGCAACAAGATGTTGGTTAATGAAAAATTGTATAGACTCCTGTGAATAGTTATGGTAGGTATGAAATAAAATGTAAACCGAACAGTATATTCCTTTGAAATAATCTGAAAAAGAGTAATCTCGAGCAAAGAAATTGATGCTTTATTAGAGGTGTAATAATAAAAAAAAAACTTACTATTTCAGATTAAAAAAGAAAACTTTTGTCATTCAATTATGAACATAAATGATCTTTTATATGTAGAGCTCCACGTTAAAAAAAAAAAAAGCTCTCAGCCTTTCCGCTCTGGTGAAGAAGAAACTCCAGCGAAGGTGTATGGTGGAACGACCTCAACGACGACTTCTTGGACGACCTCGAGGACGACTTCTTTGACGACGCCTAGAGAAATTCAGCCTTTCCATTCTGGTGAAAACCAGAGTGGAAAGGCTGAAAGGTTGCCGGTAGCTGTCCAGAGTTTTGTGTCGACATTTGTTTGATCACGGACACGATACTGGGGAAACTAGCCCTTAATTAACAGCTCCGCTGTAAAATCGGCATGTGTATACGTAGCACAAAATACCGTTTAAGAACAATCCAGCCGAACTGGTTAAGCTTATTTCCTTATTTTATTTCCACTGCTTCATCTAATTTAGTTTTAATTAATTTTATTGGTTGCACCTAGAACCCGCACTAGCTATATCAAGATAGTATATCTAAACAAGATAGTCCAAATTAGAAATAAACCTATAGAGAAGTTCATAAAAAGTTTCTTGCAATTACCCTTGCTAACTATAGGATTTGAAACATATATCACGAGAACATCGCATTTTATCATAAATAATTGCGGCAGTTTTATTCGGAATGTTTTAATGCAAAGTACAGTTTTTACATTAGCACTCGCCAAGTTCTCAGCCTTTTGCTTAAAAAAGAAATACTGTGGTGAGTGTATGTTTATACAGCCTAGAACTTCGTCAGCCTCAACGGGCGACTTGCTTCCCAGCTGCAGATGAGAAATTTAGCCAGTGCAGCACAGCCGCTAGCTTGGGGTCTTTAACGTGCATCACGCAGTAGTGATACAGGATTGCACGCCGGTACGATGCTCATCCAGATCGAAACGGGCAAGGGTGAGGATCCCTGCGTTCTGCATCGTGAGCTTTCGCTCCACGTGCTCGGAGCAAGATGCTTTCATTTGAAACTTCAGTTGGATGTACAGCGCACTGACGTTGTACCGACGCTACCAAATTTCACGAGCGGCTTGCTGGGCGAGTTGTACAACTCATTAACATAGTTAATGTAAGTGAGACTGACAGCAGAAAAGTTATCGGGGTTTTCTAGGCTCAACTGCAAAACTTGTTTTATTTTTTTTTTCTGTAGACTTTAATACGTGCTCTGTTTAATATGTTGTATCGCACCGGTCATCAACCCTCTAGCAAAAGTTAGGGCAGTCAGTTCGACGTCAGCGCGCTGTACGTCGAACTGCAGTTTTGGGGTGTCGTATATATGTGACAAGGGGTGTAACGTCGACACCCCCTTTATTTTTTCAGAGTGTAGTGATAAGATATTGTACAGGTCCCGAAAGCATAATTTTACAGCGCAGCTCTTAGGCGCCCGTTTCTGGCTTGAGCGGTGTCGCCGTAACCGCGCGTTGCATTATGGGAAACATCCCATAATGCAACGTGCGGGTCACGAGGGTTACCAGTGACGTCACTCGTGACCCGCCCGTGGCATCATGGGACGTTTCCTTTAATGACGTCACACGTGACGTCACGAGGATTGCAAGTGACGTCACGACCGTCACGACGGTCACGAGGAGGGAGCGAGAGAGGGGGAGGATGGAAGAGGGAGAGAGGGAGGAGGAGGGGAATACCCTCCTCTCTGTAACCTCTCCTTCTAGCTCCTCCTCAAGAGCTGCGCTCTAATTCGTCATTACAGGGACTTGTAAACGTCTTTCCTTTTTTTATGGTTTTCTCCATTGCAATGTAAGGCACTCTTTGACACTACTCGTTTTTTTTCTCAAGCAAAAAGGAAGTTTTGTGCATTGTTCATACGCCGTGCAAAGTAGTTCTTACAAGATTTGGTTGTCGGAGAAACAAGCGATGCTTTTGGCATTTGAAAGATGCATGTTTTGATAACATGTATCTAAACTAAAATGCACCTACATAGGTATATCTTAATACTCTAAAGGGGAAAATGAGCAATACTCCTCAATGTGCTGGACATCTTTTACTACGGTTCCTGAGGTGAAAACGAGTATAGAGATCGAGAAGATAGCGACTGCAGTTGCTTGCCTACCTTCCCCGCTCATCGTCACCTATGTCATCTGCTACAGCCAGTTGTACATAGAGGTCCCGGCGTTCCTTTCGGTGTCGCGGACTGCACTCCACGCTTTGCAAAACTGCTAAGCTGGCTGCCTCGGTGGCTGAGGCAAACCACCGTCCTAGGGATACCCAGGTGGCGGGTTCGAATCCCGGCCGAGGTGCTAGCAATCTGACGGAGGCTTATTGCGAAGAAGGCGCCGTGCGACCGAGCTTTCGGCTGCATGTCAAAAGATCCTCAGGTGGTCAAAATTAATCCTCAGCCCACCGCGGGGGCGCGCCAGATGCCCAGCAAGTTGGCACGTAACACCCCCAAATTTGACTTTTGGCCTGTGACCTAGCAGTCTGCAGTTGTTTCAAAGTGCTACGAGTTGAGGGAGCGCCTATCAACGACTCTAGAACGAAAGCCCACCGAGCGTGACAAATTTATAAAATTATAGTTAATTGTGACCAAAAATTTGAAATTACTGAGACAAAAATGCTCAATAGCAACTAGAATAATTTTTCGTCAAAGTTAATGAATTCCGAGCTATTCAAGGTAATTAAAGTACAGGAATTATATTACTGTAGTTGAATTACTACCCAAGTATGGTGACAACACGCTCGCGGTGACCTGGGGCAGAATGACGACGCGAAGGTTGGAGAAACTGAGCCGCGGCACGTTACTGCTAAGTCTAGAAGAAACGTCAGTGCCGTGTGTAAAATGTTTTTGCTTGCGAACGGATGTGTATTGCCATTCTCGCGGTCAAACTAATGGCCTGGTTGTCTTCTGCCTGGCGGAGAATCCTCACCCCATTGACCTCTTCACTCCCTCTCCGTACTATTCACCCCTTTCCCAAAAAGGGCGGCTGGAAGAAACCTCAGTGTCATGTGTAAAACGTTTTGCTTGCAAACGGCCATCTCGCGGTCAAACTAATGGCCTGTTTGTCTTCTGCCTGGCGGAGAATCCTCACCCCATTGACCTCTTCACTCCCTCTCCGTACTATTCACCCCTTTCCCAAAAAGGGTGGCTGGAAGAAACCTCAGTGTCATGTGTAAAACGTTTTGCTTGCAAACGGCCATCTCGCGGTCAAACTAATGGCCTGTTTGTCTTCTGCCTGGCGGAGAATCCTCACCCCATTGACCTCTTCACTCCCTCTCGCGCTATTCACCCCTTTCCCAAAAAGGGCGGCTAGAAGAAACGTCAGTGCCATGGGTAAAAAAGTTTGCTTGCAAAACGGATGTGTATTGCCAATTTCGCGGTAAAACTAATGCCGTTTGTACTCTGCCTGGCGGAAAAGCCTCACCCATTGACCTCTTCCTCCCTCTTGCGCTATGGACCCCTTTCCCAAAAAAGGGTGGCTGGAAGAAACAGTGTCATGTGTAAAACATTTTGCTTGCGAATGGATTGCCATTCTCGCCGTCAAACTAATGCCCCGCTTGTTTTCTGCCTGGCGGAAAATCCTCACCCCATTGAGCTCTTCACTCCCTCTCGTACTATTCACCCCTTTCCCAAAAAGGGCGGCCAGGTCTAGTCATTCGCAGGTTAAGAAAAGCAGGGCAAGTCCCTCCCACAAAGGCATATGGCTACAAATGGTTTCCCCTCTCCAGCATTTGCTCCGCTAAAGTGGAAAGGGCTTCGTGGGAGGATCTTGTTCAGCTTTTCTTAGAGGGACACTAACACCACCCAAAACATTTTTTTTTCCAGGCAATTCATCATGGTGTCACAAGACTACCCAATTAATAGTTTGCTACAGTGTCACACATATTAATCAAAAACGCAAATGCTTGAAACCGAAACCGGACTGGGGACGAAGCAGAAACATAGAGGAGGATAAAGATACCTAACATCACGTAACTGTGCAACATTTTTTTTTTTTTTTCAGCTGACGTATTTGCAGCTTTTTAGAAGCCACAAAAAAATGAGTATCATATTTTCTGTTCCTTTCTAGTATTAAGTGTGTGCCTTTGATGACTCGCCACGACTTTGATTATCTTTGGCGGTTCTGTCTAAACCATAGAAAACGGCACGTGACCACAGAGAAGTGACTGAACGCGACTCAAACCAGCCAGTTCTAGATCGGAAGTTTTCGGGCGAAAAGAAAACAAATTTCGAGTCACAAATTGTGTTTTGGGTAGTTGGGTATGTCATGTACAAACAAAAACCTGGGCAAGCATAAATACCCTATCAGAGCCCCTTTAGCCTGCAACAAACTGTAAGAGCTAGTTTTCACCTTCCTGGCTGCGTATTGCATCTCGCTCCGAAGTGATTTTGCCAAGCATGGTGCCATTTAACGCCAGGTTGGTAGGAATAAAGATTATCAAAGATAAACAATGTGAGCATGACACCCGGGATGCTCCTCGTTTAGTTGGGGTATACGCACAGTAGCTGAATGGCCAGTGTGTCATGAACCTCTGCTTGGTTCAGGCAGAGCAAATACTTTACTAGGAGAATACATTCTACACAGCCCATCTGCATTAGACAGTGCATCCACGGCACCAGCTCCTCCCCTATCGGTGTGGGCGCTTTGCACCCGAGGGAATGCACATGTACGGTATATCACTCTGTTGCCCAGTGCCAGGGAGAGAACGCTGCCTCCAGAGACAACCGTCTCGACGGGTACCAGCAACGATAGCCAGGCTTTGTGCCAAACTGCGCACAGCCCGTTAGCACCGAGACCACTGAATTTTTGCAGAGTGAAATGCATTCCCCTAGTAAAGTTTGTAATCAAAGTTTGCACTGAAAGGTGCGGAGAGGCGACAAAACAACAAACTTTTGGGGTACTTTTTATACACTACATTAAAAACAAGCTACAGTCCGAGTTGAAAAGAACAGAAGCAAGTTTCACAATACGCCAGTGAAATGGTAACACAACAAAGGAATCTTTGAGCATTCACTCCAGCGCACAAACAACCCGAGAGACGTGCTCTGCCTTTCCTGTGTACAGCAGCAAGCAGGCTATTGTGTCAATGTGAAGAGGACAACCAGCTTTCGTGCCGTCCCAGTCGAGGCAGCTTCCGGGAATCAAATGTGTGGCAGAAAGTGGCACGTTCACCCTCACTCTGTTCGGGGTTCACACGCAGCACACAAACACACACAAAGAAAAGGAAAACAAGGTGCGACATGGGGGCAGAGACTGTCCAGTGAGGTAAACCTTGTCTAGTTATGAACGGTAAATTCTCATAAATATTGGCTCTCTCGCTAGGTATAGTAGGTCTTGACACATGTTGTTCACATAGTTCTCTATTGTTAGACTATACAAATAAGGTATCATACAAATGCTTTTTGGATACTTTTATGCACACGCATTTACAAAAACAGTTTAAGGTCAGTGACAAAGAGCTGGGGTAAAGTTGCGAGCACATATTATGTCACTTGTACAAGTCTCAAAAACTAGCTGTCGATGTGCCATTTTACAAAAATCCTACAGCTGCCATGCACGGACGAGTGCCGAAGAGATGCCGCGTAAAACAGCACCGAGCTGGACGAAGATTGTACTCCAACGAACGTCGGCACATTCGGAGAAAGAAGGAAATGGCAGTATATTTGGAAGAGACTCTGGAAGTTCTAGATTGCGAGGAGAGAAACGTGCCTCTCGAATATGTAGTTATAATTTCCTCGCTATTGAGCTTTGGTGACTCGTGGCAGAAGAAGACTGCCCACGTCGGGAGTCCAGATGGCACTAGAGCATAGAGAGCAGTTGGTGGCTCTGTGCCGGTTCCACTGCTCGTCAGTGGAACTGTTATTACTTTCCACGAGACGCAGCCAATGGCACGTTGCGGGTGCCTTGACACTGCCTAGGTGGGACGTGGTACAAATGAGAGGAATTTGCTACACTCCCTACCACAGTGGCACAAACAGGTGCATAGGCAACAGTAAACAGCAGGCACCCAGACCATAGAGACTGCTCTAACCATCTGCCACATCCGTGTTCCCGCCATTCATTCATTCCCACCGTAACTCGACAGCAAACAGGGAGCAGTTTTGCAATCGAGTCAAAATGCCAACTTCTATATCTGCATTAGCATCGATTCATTTAACGTAACAACAACAGAACTTAAACAAACAATTTTCCAGGTACTGGACTGGCAAAGTTTCAATCGTAAATTTAGGCACGCTAAAAAAAATTTGTCGTATGACTCCATGCACACCAGGGTGGGAAACCAACATGACAGCCAAAGTTTTTGTTCAAATAAAAGCTTAAAGCATATCCATCTGATAAAGGACCAATGTAAGCACCAAAGATTTGTTTGTTCTCTTCCGAAAATGTGGACAACGTTATGGACAAAGTAAAATAAAGTTACAGCATGGGCCACAAAGGAAGATGGTATGCCAACTACAATAAATAAAACAGCTATTTCCAGCAGCAACACACTCTATACTACATGAACGCCCGGGAAGACAGTCGATTAGTAGACCCAGAGATCCCCCCAAAAGAAGGCAGCCGAGTGAGATTTCCTAAAGGTACGAAAGCGTCGGTAATTATGCGCAGGGTATTGCAAAAACACAATGAGCTTGTGGCCAGTTATTTTTCTGAGTGTGCTGAAGAACAGCCATTCTGTGGGTCCCTTAAAGTGCCCCCTCTGAGGCCCTGCAGTGCAACGCGACCTCGAGGCCTTGGCAACTGCTGGGGCCGGACTCCAAGGGCGAAATCGGCCCCCTGCCGGCTCGGCCAAAGGGACAATTGGCTCGCGGAGCCAAGACTCGTAGACGGTCGACGCCTGCGAGATACTCGAGGTGCTTGCGTGGGTTTGGCGAGGGAGGGCAACATTCGCAAACCGGCTCACAGCGAAACACAGCCTCGCCATAAACAAAATCTCGGCATCGCTACGAGAGCGCCGTTGACTACATCCTCTCGGAAGGCGACCTTGACCACTCTAGATCGTCGCTAAAAAAGGCCGAGCACAAACAAACGTCCCCCCCTAGGTCTGGAAAACAAACTCTCCTTGGCTGCAGGTAATCTGCTCGACAGACAAAAGCGTAGAAAGCAATCGCACCAAAAGGGATCGAAGGGAAGTATGGGGGACAAGTGCTCGATGATTGTCAGCAAGCAGAACGGGCGAGGGATCGATCGCCGACACGCAGTCTCCCGCACGCGTGAGGTGACTCCTACGGGCTGTGCATTCGCTACGTGGATCTCTATGTACAACAATTACCGCTTGCATAGCGTAAGTACCTCGGCGAGAAAAGAAGGCAACCTAGCGACCGCCGTGGACGTTAGTTTGGACCGCGCAGAGGGATGCGGCAAATGCCGTCAGCGGTTCGCATCTCCCCTTGAGTGTGACGCGCGTCTGGGATATGAGCAATGCTGTTCTTCCCGCAGAATATAATCCTATTAGTAGGCACTACTCGACACGCGAGGACAGGGGCTGGACAGAACGGGTCGGCTTCGCTCCTTGGGCCCACTGGCGGGGATCCCTGGACTGGCCGGGGGCTTGGCACGGGGGGTTCAGATGGGGCGCGTGAAGTTGGCTGGGAACAGGCCTTTTTCTCCGGATGACTCCTTGATTCCCATGAGCCAGCCTTCCTCCTGCCAAGAGAGCGCACGCAGAATATGTCGCAGAGTGTACTTTGCAAAAGGCTGTTTGCAAACATCTCAAAAAAGCGTTACCAGGCGCGAAGCGTCTCGAAACGGTCGTGACCCTGCTGCCACATTTGTTAGTAATGTATTTACTCATTTCAAGATTTTAATCCGAGGAGAAAACCCAGTATGTCGTGCACTTGGGAGAAGGAAAAGTTGCGAGAGGGAGGAGGCAGTTCAAAATATTGGAATGAGTGACGATGGAGTCGCACGTTTAGGGTGTTATTAATCTGGGGGCTCCCTCTATTATCGGCCAGAAAAATCGCTTCCTACACGTAGTGATTTCACATTTTCATCAAAGATGTATTTTAGCGGTGCACTCCACTTCATGAAATTTCAAGGCATAGTTCCCTTCCCCCAAAACTAAGAATCCTCTCGACAGAGTTAACAACGGATGCCGATGCAGACGACCGTATTATTCGAGGGTCGCGCTTGTGGCACCATCTCCAGATGAGTGCAGTAAGCAGACGAGGTGGTACTCGGTCGGAAGCAGACGACGCTGTCGCTAGCCCATTGGGTTAGAAATGGTGCCATTTTGACATTGGGGAAACCTACTTGCACGCTGTATCCCCCTTTAGGCTTTCGTTGGTTCCTTTGTAATCATACAAAGGCAGTGCCAGCATGCAACAGGACAGGTGTGACGTACCTGCTCCTCAGGGTCGTCGTACTCAATCACCCTGATGATCTCTCCGCTTTCAAAGTTGAGTTCATCCACATCCTCAGCCGTGTACTTGTAAGTGGCACGCACCTGCATGGAGGAAACGAAGATCACTGCCTAGCACTGCACCAGACACCAGCTAATGAAGGTGTCCGTAGGTTTGGAAGAGAGGTGACCAAAAACATGGCCTCCGAGATCCCGAAGCGCGCGAACGCTTCTCCGGCCGTCCCATTCGTGCGGAGAGGGCGTAATTGAAAAAAGAGAAGGAGGCGGCGTGTCTCCGCGGGGAGGCGCTCCCAACCCAGTCATCGACAGCATGGCGCGAGGCTGAAGAGTTCAAGAAAAAGTCTTTTTACGTCGAGTTACTGCAACTTATAATTAAAAATGTTTGGGTATTGTGGTAGAACGATGAATAGCTGCTACGGGGACGTAGATAGAAAATTTGTTATGCTTATTTAATTATTTAATTTGAGATATTCATCTGGACATGTTGCGGCTAGCGCTACAAGCGCGCCTTTTGATATATTTGATTGCAATTTGTAGCACGTATAAAACTAAAAAAAGAAAAGCTCCGTATATAAAAAAATAGTACTTCCCTAAATAAAAATATTCATGTTGCAATATATTTTTTTTACCTTCGCATGTTGTTTGGCGTAGCTTTTTGAGCCTCACGAGGTCTGATACTATATATGAAGTCCGTGTTGTCCTTGTTTTAATATTTTTAATATTACGCAATTTTTGCGGGTCGTATTGCGGTGTTTGCTTCTACTAGAAGTACCTTTAAGCCGAGGTCACTCTGCTTATACATTATACAAAAGACAGTCTGCAGGTATCAGTCACCACGATATCGTTGGTTCAAACGCTGCGTGCCAACTCTCTAATTGAACTGCCTTGTGGCATTCGAAGCTGAGATCTCGTGGTGACTCGAGTGTCAATCTGTTTGCAGACTGTCTTTTGTATGATGTACAAGCAGCGTGACCCCGGGTTTGGGGAAAAACCTTTGGCGGTGAGGTACAAGCACCTCGCAATGGTTTCGCCATTTTTTTTTATAAACCTCGTGATAATTGTAGGTACTTATTGAAAAGGTGGGGCGTTATCTTGTAAACATCTAGTTTTTGGCACATGTAGCGCAGACCACCGTATCCCGTAATGCACTTTGTGATATAACTTAATTGATATGCAAACAAACAATGGGATCTCAGGAAAAAGAAGTCTGGTTTATCCGCTATCCATTTCCGACAGCCGGCGCAGCCCGACCCGAAGCTAACTTTCATGGGCACGCTGCGCTTTATTTTAGCCCAGTATGAATAGCTCACAAATTGCGCGGCATGGCAGCTCGCTTGCAACTCCTACACATAGGTTGATTACGATGCTTACAGTAAATACTGTAAGCATTTTATTCTTGCTGATATTATTATTCGACCAATCTGCAGGCGTAGGCAGCTTGTTAAGAAAAATCACCCGATCTTCCTGTTCTGCGACCAAACACGCGCCGAAAGAACGGAAAAAACAAAAATGACAAGTAGAAGTAAACAAAACCACGTGTCACAGTTGGAAAGGAAGGGACACATCGCGACGGGTTTGGACAAAAGACGGGCAAAGTTCTAAATTAGCCACTTTCGCTGCGCACAACCGTTAAAAAAAAAAAAAAAAAAAAAAAAAAAAAAAAAAAAAAACAGCAATGTTGTCGTCGCTTGCGGTGGTCTGCGAGAAATTGTTCAGGAAGAGTACCCCTCCGGGAAACCTCTTCACCCCTATTGGGGATGCAAGCACTCGTGCGTACAGATGGTTTACGCCGGCGAGGGTGCACACGTTGTTTAGGCGCGTGTATGTGCGTGTTTGTGGTGAGAAGCGCTTGTATGATGGCGGCGCCGACGGGGACAAAAAGAAACGCCGTGCCGCTAGTCCTCTGGAAGAGCATTCGCTGCACACACCGAACCATACAAAAACATATACCCACACACACATGCTTTAGCATCTGTTTATCCCCCCACTGTGGTTCCTCTACCAACCCCCGAACATAATTCCAAAGAACAAGCCGTTAACAAAGAAAAAAAGAAAGTAATGGTCGGTTTGGCTTGCTTTGGCCCCCCTTGTAGATGTGAATACAAGACCCGTACCCTGCCCGGTCCCTACAGATTGCAATCAAATATACCAAAAGGCGAGCTTGTAGCGCTAGCCGCAACATGTCCAGATGAATATCTCAAATTAAATACAGTAAATAAATAAGCACAACAAATTTTCTATCTCCGTCCCCAGAGCAGCTGTTCACCGTTCTACCACAATACACAAACATTTGTAAGTATAAGTTGCAGTAACTCGACGTAACAAGACTTTTTCTTGAACTCCTGAGCCTCGCGCCACGCTGTCCATGACTGGGTTGGGAGCGCCGCCTCGCGGCGAGCGACGGAGTTAGCGCAATTACACTCTTCTGCTGGGGAGCGAGACGATTGGGACGGCCGGAGAAGCCTTCGCGCGCGCGCTTCGGGATCTCGGAGGCCATGCCAAAAATGATGCTGTGACAGAAATACACTAGAGAGGGCACTGACTATCATCCCAGAGATACCGTTAGAAACGTATAGGAAGAGGTGCCGACATCTGTGCACCAACTGTGTCACATAGAATACTTTCTTGCAGTACTGCTCAAAATTTAATACTGTACGAAGAAAGTGCAGATAGCCATTTTGAGAATGAAGGGACAACCGTGCACCTCAAGGGCAGCACTCCATGAATTCAGCCAAGCATCAAAACATGCCGCGACTCAAGAAGAACTGGGGCTTCTTAAAGGGGCGCGGAAACCAAATTCCAGCGCTCTATTTTTCGCTTTAATGTGTTACGTGTTGTAACCTCCAAAATACCCGTCTTTCGTTGAAAGGCACAAAAAAACTAATTTTAAAGCTAATTAAACAATCTTTCAATGTGCACCTGGTGGATGCATGTGGAGCCTATTTGGGAAGTAATCTAGAAATGTTGGGGAACTTGCTACGTAGTCATGACGTAGCAACTTCCATTATGTAGCCCCACTAAACGTCGGAGCAGCGTCGCTCTTTGGAATTCAACATTTTCCTTCTTAGCTTTCTTCTCCAACTCACAAATCGCGCATTGTACCGAACAGTTCAAGAAAACGGAGAGGGACTCCCCTCTTGATCAAACCCTTAATTGTGTACCCGGACACAACCATTCTACCCCTAGAAGATTAGCCCGTCGCTCAAAACTCGGACAAAAGTTGCTTTTCCCAGCCAGTTCAGCCCTAAGCTGACAGTGCTGTAAAAGCTACGCACTCCTTGGGCCAGCCACATGCTCGTCACCCCACGGGTACTTCGAACGGCTCGGTTGTAACGCATTGACGCTATCGACATTACCACAACGCTGACAACGCCACCAATGGCAAAGCTCATAACCACACCAGCCTTGCTATGTCACGAATGCGGGGAATTTTTTCTGTTTTTGTTTGCGCCGAATATCCCATGACGCATTGCACTCTCCGTTCGCTCCCCTTCAAGCGCTTGCTCGAGTGCACTGTTTGGAACGAAAAATATAGCCAGTCACACAAAATACAAACTTGTGATTACCACTTACAGTCATTATCTGTCATGCTTGACTCATTTCCGAACAAAATTTGAATATTTCAATTTTCGTTTCCGTACCCCTTTAATAAGGGGGTCTGCTTCCTGCCAGCCATGTGTTTAGAGTGCAGCTCAGCGTGGTACTGGACCCTTTTTCCTCCGAGAACTCAAATCTCTCACCCTGTAAAGGACTCCAGCTGGGAGGTCGGTAGTGGTGGCTCCAACAGGGATGTCGTACAGTTCTTCCAGGTTCCTGTCAGCGTGGTGCTCCTTGTTGATCTGTAAGCCACGGGGCAACAAGTGCCAACTGGTGTTACACAAGGAGAGCTTCTGCATGCACTCTTCTGGTCATATTCCAATGAAAAATTATGAGACTAAAAATCGTAAGAATTATCTGGGATTCTGTGTAAACCAATAAGACATTATCAGGCTCTACTGCCCTTTAAAAGTTCTGTAACTTAAATAATGTGCTTATAAAAAGAAAAAAAAAACACCTCATGAAACAAAGTTTGCACCATATAAGTAAGTCTCAGACTCTTCAGCACGGTTGAATTATAGGGAGCACTTTAGCCTAAGCGTGCCACCTAGGGTAGGCAGTCCTGTCCATGATGGGACAAGACTGACCATTTCGGAGTGCTCAACAATAGTCCAGACATGTCATCCAGGATATACTGTCACGTCTTGGACAGGAAAAGACTGCAAGTCCCACAGCAACAGTGGTCTCGCATGCCAACATGTAACCCTCTCCTGGGTGGGATGGGAATGTCTGTCCTGGGGGCTATGCAAGACAGCGGGACGAAGGGATTGGGACATTGCCGCCCACTGCAATTGGTCAGCGGCGTGATGTTGACCAATCGCAGGAGGCGGCATTGTCCTGGTCCCTTCGTCCTGCAGTTTTGCATAGCACTCCTGGAGTGGTCAACACATGCCATCCAGGACTTGCAGGCCTCTCCTGGATGGGATCAAACTGCTCATCCCATGGTCCACACATGCCATCCATGACATGGTCCTGTTCTATACGGGACATGACTGTCCATCGCAGGGTTGTAAACAGCGGTCCACACATGCCATCCAGGGCACGCGGTCCTGGTCTACATGGGACAAGGCTGCCGATTACAGAAAAGCCAACAGTGGTCACATATGCCATCCAGGACATGTAGTCATGTCCTGGATGGAACAAAACTGCCAATCCCAGTGTGGTCAACAGCAATCTACACAGGCCAGCCAGGATATGCAGTCCTGTTCTATATCAGATAAGACTGCCCGTTGCAGAGTGGTTAACAGTGGTTCAAACATGCCATCCAGGAGATGCAGCCCCGTTCTATATGGGGACAGGACTGCACGTCCTGGAATGGTCAACGGCGGTCTGGCATTGATTGTTGTGCATCTCACCTGGGCCCCAACATCGACAGGCTCGTAGTCCTTCTCATCCCTCTTGCGGGCCACGGGTGCCTGGCCATTGTGGTCCCCCGTGTAGCTGCCCCGGTAGCCCGGGGTGTTCACAAAGGAGGAATCCTCCTGCTCCAGGCGGGCAGCTGCAGCAGGAATGTACAGGCTCAGCACATGTCCAAAGAGTGTGCAGACTCTCCATCCCCTGCTTGCTGACTCTCAAGGGCATAACCACTGCACCGTCAGTAAAGAACCGCCTCATCGAGGAAGGTGGCATCCAGGTGGGGGAGGTGCAACTGTGGTCCCTGCTGTTGCACGTTTGTCGAGTCGGTTCTTTGTTGGTCCCGTTGCAAGAGCAGTTATGCTTTACTGATACTTGGTGGCCATTGTATTGATTTGGTGCACTCCAGGAGCAGAGGAACCATAATGCAAACAAACCCCCTTCTAGATGCACCTTGGCTAATTGCCTTGATAAAGCGGCAAAACTAGCCGCTTTAATCAGTGGCACTATAATATGGATATGGCGAAACAGGATATGAATAAAGAAAGTTTTAAGCAATGGTCTTCTGTACTACTGTCTGGTTGACATTAAGGGAGAAGATACACTGGGAACAATTTATGAACAAAATATGGTGAAATATGTTTATACAGGGTGATTTTTGTGTGTTGTTTTCATGTTATTTCTTCGTCATTTTTCAAGGTGGGGGGAATGGGGGATGGTCCAGAACTCTAATTTTCTATACTACTCATGTCAGTGTACAAGTTTCTCCCATAGTCACTGGCATGGCACCAACGAGAAGTTTCTCATTTGCATCATTTAGCTCCAGTAACGATGCTTCATGGGCGTTTTAGTGGCACGTGGGCACATACCAGCCAGACTCGTATTTTATACTGGCAATAGTTATTCATACTTGTTTAGCAAAACAAAACAAAAATGTTCGTGGGCTCCAAAGGTAATTCAGTATATGAAGAAACAAAAGCATCTCAGTTTCAAGCACAACTTAGGGACCACCCACTCTTTCACCATAAGTCACAAAATGTTGCTTTAATGCTCGTCTTTCTGCACGTCCATTACCTCTGGCTAAACAGCCTTGCCCATTTAGTCTGTGTCAACAAGTGTGTGTCTCTTAGCTTTTGACTGTGCTCCAACTCGTTATGAAACAAAGCAGTACACACAGCAACAAAGTGGGCGCTAGTTGGTTCATAGATAAAAAAGAATAAAAGTGCCAAAAACAACAAGACCAAGTCAGACAAGGTGCCTTCTATTGACTACTCTGCCTTGGTCCTTGTTGTTTTCAGCCCTTTTAAACCAAAACAGAGAGTCTTTGTTGGTTTCAGTTTGTTCCAACATCCTCTTTGTGCAGTCCCCAATGCCACAAGGAACACAAAGGGGTTGCGGGAACTTTCATTGAGTGTACTGAGGAACCACTAACCACAAAACAGCAGAAATTGAGCGCCACAAAACTAGAAACCTACAAAAAAAAGTACAATGAAAAAAATGCAGTGAACAGGCAGGCAAAGGCAGGCTTGGGAGCAGACCAACACTAAACAAGCAGACAACCAGCATGTCAAAATCCACAAGTTGTAGTACTACAGGTTCTAGTTACAACGTAGGAAGGATTTCATGGCACTAGCAAATTTCGGGACTGGTAGGGTGCTCACATGACTTTGCATGACATCACAAACTGTTGGCTTTAAAATGGAGAGATGGGCTAGTTAGTATATGATTCTTAAAACAATGTGTGCAGTAAAACAAGGACAAAAGAAGAGGGACACAACACGAAGCGCTACTTTCAACCGAATGCTTATTGAAAAAGACAACCATTTAGTATTATCTATCAGGTTGCTTGCGTATAAATTCAAATTCTTTATTTATTAATTTTATTTTCCTCAAAGGCCCCAGGGAGTGGTGGGCACACGAGGGGTGGGCATTACACAGCAAAATTCCAAAAACCTATTGACAGAAAACAAAAGAATACAAAAAGCAAACATCTCTATCAAGAAAGACAGGGAGAGAACACAATTGCACGCATAAAATTCATCATTATGAAACTATGAGTGATTCGGCGCTATAAGTGCTTCTTTCAACTTATCCGATTCCCTAAGCTGCACTATGTATTCCGGAAGAATGTTCCAATCTTTGGCTGTCTTAATTAATAAAAAAGGAATTTGCAAATCAATCTGCATTTGCTTTAAAATGGAGAGATGGTTCTTAAAACAATTTTATCAGATACTTTATCGGATAGGTGAACTGATTTATAGATTGGCCGTCCCCCCCGCAATCTAATGTACGATTCATACACTTCTTGCTATATTTTGCTTAACGTACCGAGGATTTTTGTGCTATATATATTTTTAGCCAGATAAGATGGGGGAGTGTTTAAGCCAACTAGAAAAAAAGGGAAATTTAAAATTTTTACATACAGATGATTGTCTAATGCTCGCACCGCAACCTCTGTGGTAGATGATAATCTTATATATAAAGTGTTGAAAATTTTTACCTTGAATTACCATGGCCCGACTTTTACTTACCAAACTACAACGTCTAATAAGCTTCAATTTTTAGACTTAAGCCTGGGTTTTTAAGAGGAATATGTGAGCAGGAAATATCAACCACGCTCAAAGAAAAAGGTTTTGCCCTTTAATTCGGCACATTCCAAGTCAGTGAAAGGGGGGATCGCTTCCTCCTTAATGGAAGCATACCTTGCAAAGTCATGCAAGCATGCCATGAATAGCAGTTTTTGCAACCAGGTAAACTGCCTCAAATTAGCTAACTACCCTGAGCATTTCCTGAAGGAGGTGGCCAAAACACTTGTCTCTAAGATGAAAGAGAAAACTGAGAAAGCATGTGTCTCAAGAAAAAAAACAAAAACTGTGGTCTATATTCAAAAGCTTTCACACAACCACAGCTCATCTTCAAGTAACAGGGTGTTTTCGGCCCCCTCAGTAACTTTCCGGCCCATGCTCGAAAATCAGCAACAAAAAGGATGAAGACGATCTGTGCAAAAAGAAACACTGAGAGCAGTACATAGAATGTGCCACCTCAGTTTATGACATCCCGACAACTTGCGGAAAAACATACGTGGGCCAAAAGGGAAGATGCGTTAACAACAGGGTAGGCGAGCATGAGTCATTCGTTCATTGTGATGGATGCCCATGCACCCCAGGTTCTAGAAAAAACAAAAATCCTAGGGACATTAAGTAGCGAAATACCGCGAGAAGTGTATTAATCGTGCAACATTAGATTGCGGGGGGCAGCAACTGTACAAGTGCACCGTCAGTTCATCTATCTGATAAGGAATTTGAATTTCTATGCCGGCAACCTGATAAATAGTCCCTTTTTGTTTTTTGCAACAAACATTCAGTTGAAAGTAGTGCTTTGTGTTGTGTCCCTCTTCTTTTGCCCCTATTTTACTGTACATATTGTTTTAAGAAATTGTTGACATCAGTCCCAACCACCTACGAGGATGGCCAGCAAAAATGCGTGGACTCGCAGAAATTTTGCGGCAAATAGGCAAACAGCGAACAGTACACGAAGCTCCAGCTTTGTTAGGCTGGTCTTTTCACACTTGTTAAACTTGAAACCACAGCAATGCAATACAAAACAACTGCTACCTTTTATCCAATGAAAAGGTTATTTGCATGTCTACCATACCACAGATAAACCAATGAATCCATGGTTTGTGTGAATAGTTTGTTTTATCAATATTCTGAATCATAACTCCCAAAGAGAAATGCAGCTAGAAAATAACATTTCTTTCTCATGTCTTGGCAACTTAGTAGATTGCCAAGGTATGGCAAGTCCTTAAAAGAACCAGCAACTTTTTTTTTTCCCGGGATTTCTATTTTAAGTTTACAAGTTTTATTTACTTGGGTACAACATATACACCGGAAATGTACAAAACATAGGGAAGTTTCATGACTATCTTACCGGCACTGTTCTTGGCTGGACATTCTAGCCTTTTTTCTCGGCTCAATGACCCAAAACAATCGTGAGAAAAGGCTTTTTGTTTTTTTTTTTAAGCTCAGCAATTGCAGTTTCTTGCCAAGAAATGCACCATGCTTTCATTTCATGGTATTTCCTTGAGCCCACACAGAATATGCGTCAGTGGAATAGCAATCAGAGAGAAAGACATCCTTGAATACAAAAGCCTGAAGAGAAACCAAGGCAGGCGTGCAACTCACACAAGCATCCACCTTCCAAGACCCCACTACATACACCCAAGTACACTCGCTCATACAACGATTAGTCAGCTTCTCCAACGTGACAGAAACCACTCCAGCACGCAGACATCTCCAGGTTGCAAAAGAGCTCGGCGATGGTCCAGCATGCCTCGGTTAGGCACGGCATCAGCGTGATCACAACTCGCAACATGTACCACGAGTAGTCACTGCACACCACAACAACGCTCAACCACATCTGAGACATGCCGCACATGCTTGTCAACGACGACGCATGTGCAGCAGCAGTGCTCGTCATGTTTCTGGGGACTGTGAGGGGCACCCTCCGATTAGCACACACGGTGTTATCATGTGGAATGAGTTTGATTGGACCAGACGGCGCTCCCCGTCTTGAGTGAGATGCTGCCAGGGTGACGTGATACAGGGGAACTTAACAAGTCGTGAGATCACACTGAGGAAAGCACGCTAAAGCAAAACATGACTGACAAAAAAAATTCCTTTTTCTTAGTAGTTCCTGCAATTGTAATTCCATGCTTCCCTGGAAGTGGAAAATGTTTACCGCGACAACTTGATGTACAAGACAGCCTAAATAAAGGGCACGTTGTGCCATGAAAGGTTGGGCTAGCCTTTTCGGGGCAGAACCCATAAAAATATATGCTTTTTATAAACAGGACATTGCACACAAGACTGGGGGCAAATCTGACACATATTTATAAAATGCTCGTAGTAGCAACGAATAAATGAATACAAGTGTGGCAAACATTACACAGAGTACTAAGAGAAAGAAATGCCGAGTTAGTTTGGTCATTTCCACAGGTGCACCCTACTGCGAGGTTTCGCGTGACATACACCTCCGGCTCAACACCTCACCAGATGCCATCTTGATTGACTTTTCTTTCTGTGCTCGGTGACAGTGTTTCCCAACTGGCTAGAGTTCTTTTGCGTCGTGATCGTCAGAGTCAGCCAGAATAATCGGGAACATAAAAGAGCATCGGCCAGTACTTGTTTTAATTGTCGGTCTTCATGCTTACTTAAGGCGAACCGGCAATTTTGAAGTCAACCCGTTGGTGGCAAAAATGGCCCCAATAACAACTGCCAGGATGACGTTGAAAAAAAAATATAAATAAAGAGCAGAGTAAACATAGGTATATGTGCCCTAAATACACCCAAGATTCTACTTACAGAGTTCTGTCATAGACAGAGCGACTCGCCATGCCTGTGCGTTTCACCAACATCAAAAACGATGCCGATACTTAATTGTCTAAATGGAAATTAATAGGGAGAGTGGGGCACACTATTCATCAACGTGTCGAAACGCGGCTCACTCAAAGTGAAAAGACGTTTTGTGAAGCCGCCCTACGCCTGCTTGGAAAGTGTCCTGAACCGGTGCAGGGACTTTCCAAGCGTAAAAAGTGCTAGAAAGGTAGGCATCCTCGCCTAACAGCTGCCTAGGACCTAGGACCCCTGTTGAACGATGCATGTCTCTAACTCGAGCCATGGGAACCGCTAGAGTTAAGAATTCCACTATAAAATGGACTTTTGAGTCTGTCTTTTTGTGGCAATTATTATATTTATGGTGTTTAAGTGTCCTAAAAAAATTATAAATTACAATCATACCAGCACCTTTTCCCAGATATATCTAAAAAAAATGGGTTTGCTGCGACGTTTGGTGGTATTAATAATAGTGGAAAAGTAATGTATGATTCTGACTTTGGGTTTTCTAGGATGCTCAGGGTGCATAGACTGAGTTTGTACCATAAAACTATGATCTCAAAAATCGCATTAGTGTGCCTGCAAAGCTTCTCTTCCCTTTTTGTTCATCAACAGGGAAAATAGGAGGCCCTGTCGATACACAATTTAAAAACCCAATAACCCACACACGAAAGCTGCATTTGAGGGAAATGCTATCAGTTCAGAAAGCCCCCTTTCCCAAGGGTCATCTCTTGGCGACGGATATCCTGTCTGGTCGAGCTCACCGGAGACGAAACAGCAGATACTTCAAGTAGAAAGACTATCGAAAGAAAAACAAACCAGAAGCGGGTAGCCACTTGTGGCACAGGGTGCATAACCGGAAACTTGCAATGACATCAGATAACAATCTCCTGAAGAAGAGAATGGTGATCCGATGCCTACTCCACAGCTTCCGTTTCCTTTTACGCAACATACCCCAACTGTAGAAGCTGCACCAAAAAAGCTGATACGCATTAAACAATTATGCGATGATCCATTTGAAAGCCTTTTAGGCCACATTTCGTCGAGTTAAAGGCCCGAATATGTGCGTGCCAATTGTGGAATGATTTAGACAACTCTGGTGCATTGCAGACTTTGATCATCACCATAGCGTGGACTTAACTGCAATTAAACTTTGGTTATACATTGCTGACAATCTTGTACGTAAGCGATGCGAAATCTGCCTGCAAGAAACAGGAACTGAAATAATGGCTAAATCAATGGTTTCCACCCAAAGTGGGTTAGCAGGAAACCAGGAGTTCCTACGAAAAAGTATTGGCATCGTGCATTGTCTAAACAAAATCTAAACGTGATAAGCACTCAAACAACTGCAACTCGTTCTGACAAAATTAATGAGCCTCGCGTATCATGTGCTTCCTTCTACCACTCTTCTGCCGCTCTCTTCCTCGTTTTTCCTCTCGGTACAGCTCAAGCCGGCAATTGAATATCCCACGCTCCGCAACCACCACTCTCTCCCCAAGCACCGTACCTGACGACTGCTAAAGATAACGTAATCTTAATATAGGAATTAAACCTCAGAAGGAAAAAGATGGCAGTGCCGCATCACAACAAAGCATACGTGACTCCACAATCTATTTGGTCAAACTTCACACAAGCCATGCTGTTACACTGTGGGTGAGAGACACCCGCTAGACCCATGTCGAAAGTGTTATTTCGCAACAGTGCATCCCAACTGTCGGGGGAAGTTCACTCGAAACAAGCAAAAAACCCTCCCAATATTTAAAAAAATAAATTAGAAAAAACACATTTTCTAAATTTCGTTATCTAAAGCGAGACCCATATACATCCTTCTTCTAATTGGCATTCAGACTTTTTTTTTTTCTATGCCCACATAATGAAAGACACTGTTAATGCAAACGAGCGATTACAGTTTTTTTTTTCTTTCTGTTTTTCTCTTGGGATTGCAACTCTGTTATCGCAAGCACTGACATACCATAATCCTCAGTGAGTGCCTACCTCCAAGATCAGCCATCCTGTTTTTCTGGTTAGATACCCATGGCGCTAAAAAAGCAAAAAAATCGCCCACATACCCTATCTAGTAAATCCCACAGCGAACAACGCCCTTCCAGCTATCACACCCCCAGGGCTAAAACTGTAGGTGCTACTATCTGAGTAGATTAATAGCATTTTTCTCTCCCATGTGTCCATAAAGATCCCTAAAACCTTTAGTGGCTTCTGTGCATAACAATGAGGCAAAAGAGCACGTATTTACCAAGTTCGCTCCCAAACTGGCTATCCATGGTCTGGACTAAGTTTTTTTATTAACGAGGCAGAATTGTATGGCGAAAGGTCCCCAAAATTTTGTCTATATACTAAGGTGTTCATATTAACGAGCATCACTGTGTGTGGCTTATGTGCGGCCAGAGAAACCTTAGCCCCTTAACTGCCAACCCTCTTCCTCTCTGTCAAATATGGCAGCCTGCACAAGCAATCGCTAATAATAAAAAAAAAAATGGTGGGAGCAAATGTCAATTACGCATTGAGCCACATAGCTCCATGCCACATGGCTGAAAATGGTGGAGGCATGTAAAGAGCATGCGTTTCATTGCCGCCGCCACTGTCTGCTAGGCGGCACAAACTACTACCCAATATAGGTGCACTAACTCATGCATGCCCGCTGCAACACGCTTTCATGAAAAAGCACTTTAAAACGAGAGTTTCACGCGAAGGTGACCCGCAGTGTCGGTTCTTTTGATACACGAATTAGTAGCAGATTATTGTGTGTTTATCGCACCACAAAACCAGAGTTCACCATGACAGCAATCTGCAGTGTTAGTTCTCAAGCATTCACCACACCGTGAACGCAAATGTGCACTCCGCGGTATCACTTGCTGCGCCATGTGGGTTTGCAGTGGGTGCCAACATGTTTAACACTTACATTTGCTGAACATTTGGTGTTGCATCCCCTAAGGTCCCCATCCAATATTTTTCACCATTTATCTTTCCACCTCGGGTGGGCATTTATTTGGGACTTTATGGTAGTGGGGAAATGCTTATTTGAGGCACTAATATTGTGGAAACTTTGGTATCTGCCAAGCCCCTTTCGACGTAAAATGCTAAAAAGATATCATCAGGTATGTGCTAACAGTGTCGTGGAGCATCCCCCCTTGGAGCTTCGTTTCCAGTGGTTCCTCTTCTGCTCTACACCAGTCAGTGTGAAAGCATAGTGCCTGCCAGAGCGAGTTGGAGCAGTTAGCAAAAACGAGAAAAACCAAAGCACCAAGAAGGCTATTCGTGGCTGTTGTCACAGTGATGGAATGCCCAAATTTGTCGAGAATTGCTGTACCTCATTCTCAAAAAGCAGAGATGCAGCAAGTGTTTTCATAGAAACAAATTTCCGGGATTATTAACGCAACAACAGAATGTTGGCTCTCGGCCGGAGCGCGACATGGCCCACCCGTTGCGTGTCGATTCGTCATAGCGCAACTGGTAAACAGAGACTTCTGTCTCAGTGGAACATTCGTCGTAGGATAATTGGTCACTATGGTAATTAGTCACATAATGACCTCAAGATTGTCATTTTGTTTTTGTATCTGGTTTTCCTGGAAAGTTTGCAAAAGGGGGGAATCTAAACAAATTCGTAGGAGATCAGTGAGGTTGATCACGGGCGATGAAGCTGTGTCAAGTGTATTTTTTTTAAGTTCCGAACGGGGAAACGAAAGCAAGGTCAAATGAAAGCAACTTTTTAAAGATCGAGGTGATAGAGAAGAAAAGCATCCAGAATCAAATGCCGATTCAGTGAATTTATAACCACTTTGAAGGCCGTGGGTGCATCTTGAGAAGGGCTCGTCACCTCTGTGGTGTCAGATGCTGGTCAACAAATTTGTCAAGTGCTGTGGTTACTTTTTTTTTAATATCAGATGCCAGATGTTTCCAGATTATAAAATGCAGTTACTTTTGGCTTTTGTTCTGACTCTCGATTTATAAATAGAGGCCTGACAGAGGTGATGCAAGGCCGCTTTATAAAAAAGATATTTGTACACCTACATTAAGATAAACGAAGCGACGTTGTACAAAGCCTACCGGGGAAGAGGAACACATAAAACTAAGAATGTCACCGACCACGCCAAGTCTAGTGTAATGTCCTATTCCAGCGAGCGAGCACACATATGCCGCTTACCCCACTGGGATAAATGCACTGAGGGTTCGTCATCAGAAGCAGAAGAAAGCAGGTACACAAATTTGTTTTGTTTTTATACTCCCAACAACAAGTGGAGGTTTAGTCGGAATCATCTGGGAACTTTGATGACGGCAGCTCGAAACATTGCTTTTTTAGGATGTTTCTACTGCGCCTCACTGAATCTTCTGTTTTTAAGCATTACTATCACTCATTTAGGTGTTGCCTCTTTTCAGTACAAAGAGTGCAAGTAAGGCATAATGTTTATAACGTATGGATTTTTATAGCAACCAACTACAACCGAAATTAGTAAACCAATTTCTTTTTCTTCTATCACATATGCCCTTTATTGCGTAATACCAATCGAATATCAGTGCCCTTGTTGTGCTAATCCCAGTATCCAGTTCACTCAGTGACGAATTCCCCTAGCGACGAATTACCCTACGACGAATGTTCCGCTGCAATGAACGGGCTCATTACCAGTTAGCCTATGACAAATCCACACGTGACGAACGGGCTCACACCCGGCTGGAGCAGCGTTTTAGATGCCCGAGGATTCCGAGGTGCAAGAAAGACGACGCCCCCGCAGTCCCCAGAGACCAAGACGGCACCGCCGGCTGCACCACGTCGCGGCCGAGCCTAGGCATGCCCCGACATCGGCCTGACCTTGGGCCGGCAGCACCTTGCACTGCAGCTCGGTGTAGTTGGCCTTGAGGCGCGTCACCCGGGTGAACCAGATGCACAAGTTGCGGCGCGCCACTTCGGCCGTCTGCTGGCCGGCCTCGAAGGACCGGTTGACGGCGCACCGCAGGCACTGCCACGGCTGGTAGCGCAGGAACGAGAACTCCGCGTCGTTGAGCCAAATGCACTTCATGCGGGAGCTAGTGCCGCACGCAACGCACTGCGGATCTGCACACAGTCCACAAGCTCTCCCCTGCAGGGCAGACACCTTGCCCCGGCACAGCGATTCAACTTTACAATGCAGACACAGTTGCTCTGAAGCAGCCAGATGCTGCTGTACCATGTAAGACATGTCCAACGTCCAGCTCGAACAAGATGACGAACTGAATGAAGTCTACGAGTGTGTGCAACCACAAATTCACGACCGTAGAACAAACCACGATAGACTCGTTCGATTTACATGCACCTCCTACACCAGTTGCAATCGGTGTGCACTGCCGCATTCAATTTATGAGTGCAGCCTATCTCAAAACACAACTAAAAGTACATTGTCCCGCACTTTCCTGCACCGCGCTACACTTTCCTGCTACAGTGAAGTCTGGTGCAGGTAAATCGAACGAGCCCAATAATGTGCCCAGGCTCGGGCGAGATTTCCCTGCGACTGACAAGTCAGTCGCGCGGAACTTTCTTTCCCTTACAACCCTATCATCTGCACCTGCAGTGTACACTTCAAACCCTGCAAAGTCTGAAGGAAAAAAAATGCACTCCATACCAAATGCTAATTTTTATACCATGTGTATTCGAACATTTAAAGATAGCACTCATCTCAATATGTGCAGTTTCAAATATAAATTTAACTAACGAAGGAACCACAGTGACATGTGGCACAGTGTATCCGTGTAACGTGTCAAGTGTTTTCTTTCCGTCGAACCCAACGTCTTGTTGCCAAGTTCAGTAGAACCTTGTTGATACATTCTTGGAAGATTTTCTCTGCCAGCACTATCCTTTAAAATCAAGGACTGATCGCTTTGATTTTGAAAAAGGTCTATTAGTCAGCTATATAGCTTTTTGGAATGACTGATTCATTGAAAATGTATTTCATTTTAATATAAGGTCGCTACTGGCTCACGAGCCTCTAGCAATTTTGTATAATTAAGCCTTCAATCATTTTTTGCATAAATATATTTTTTTAATTAGTAAACATATATGTATGTATCCAATTAGAAACCTGCTAAACCTCATAGAAAAGCATTACATTGGTAAAGTATGGCGAGACTTAGAGAAAGTGGTGGTGTGCAAACGTTACCGCACGTGTTTCAGGCACAAGAATGGTGGAGCGAAAACGCATATATGAAACAAAAAATCCACATGAGCACATCGTTGAAGCGAGATGCAATCTTGGGATGCGGCTGATATGGTACCAATCAAATTTTTGTGCAATTCAGTTTTTAGACAAAACGTCTGGCTGATAATCGGTAAAACACATTGAAGACAGACCCCTCATTTTAAGTAACAGTTCCTGAAAAAAAGGGTCGGCCCGTATTTAAATAAGCGTGGTAGTTCTGGACAACCTCGAAAGTTGCCTCTCCTCAGACACAATCAAGTGGTCAAGTCGCCGCGGGGTTGATCGGGATCTCGAATTCGGCTCCCGACGTGCCGCTTTCTCTCCTAGCCACTGGATGGCGCTGCAGGCGCCCCATGGCGGGCGAGGAGAATTCTCCTCGCCCATCGATCAATAGATACTCGGTGGACCAGGGGGCGAGAGGCCTCTTAGAACTCTGGACAAGACCGAGATGCAGGCAAGTGTGTGACGACCGGATCTAGGGTAATCGCGGGACACGAGGCCTGGGGGCCCTCTTTGTGTTTAGCTTTGGCTTAACGTGCGTTTGTAAAGATTTGTGTAATGTTGCGTGTATTTGTAGTTTAAATTGAGTGTTTTGTAGCATTGTGTCTTATGTACCAATAAACGGGGAGCGGAATCCCGCTCCCGTGAAAGAACCAGGCTGGACTCGGGTCGTTGACGGACCACGTGGGAAATGGCGAATCGGCGGCGGTACGCGAATTCCTACAGCGTCTACCCACTAATGGGCGCAGCCTCGCAGGTACAATGTCGAGCTCACAATCGTGAGGAATTCTAAATGCGCCCACTGGGGCGCATTTAGAATTCTATTTTTTTCTCTCAATAGTAGTGTAAGTAGAATATAATATGTCATAAAATGTGCTGTATTTTCTAGTAATTTACGGGTGAGCTAGGTCACACTCTACAACAATGTGGTTCCCCAGCAAAACAAGTGTGCTCGTGGAACGTTATTTCCATTAAACGTTGGTGGCTCAGCTCAGGTGACATAGGCACAGCACTACATATTGCAAGAAAAAAATCTTTTCCCTTATAAATTGCCTGCCTGCTCTATTTCAGTCGAAATTCGGATTAAAGGGAGTGTGCCACTAACGACTGTATCTAAGCAACTTGAAGAAAACGCTTTTGACTTGCGGTACATGAAGAATCTATCACCACGCAATTTTTGTTCATTAAGATCTTAGACATTTTTCAATACCCACTACTAAATGGCTTTCCTCTTCCACTTTCCCACAGAAAAAAGTTCTACATGAGGCATTTGAACAAAGCTGTAAAGAAGAAATAAATACACCCTTGAAAGACATTTCAAGTTCATATTCCCCCAAAAGTAAAGAACAGTGATGCCAAAAGCAGCTATAATAAAAAGAAAAAAAAACGATGTTTACAAATCTTTGTCGTGCGAAATTAGAGTGTAGCTCTTCAGGAGGAGGAGGGCAGGGTATGGTGCTCCTCCTCCCCTTTTCCTCCACCTCCATCCCCTCCTCTCCCTTCCTCCTCCCATTCAGCTTCCCCACTAAATTTAGCGGGGAAAATTGACGTCACATGACCTCAACATTAAATCAACTCCCTGCTAAATTTAGCAGGGAGCTTGAGCAGCAAAAATACAAGCACAGTTTTAACCTAAGACACTAAATGAAATGAGCTTCCCAGGATGCAGCAACTAAAACGTAGCGACTACAAACATTTGTTGCTACCACAATTCAACACACGGTAAAACGAGAAAAGGTACAAACAAACAGCACGAGAAACACTGGCAACAGGAGAGCTCGACTGAAACATAATGGTACTTTCCGAGCATTCTGTCCAGCTTTTCTCTGGGCAATTTGCCAGCTGCCGTGAAACGTTCGGTCTATACAGAGAAGTTCTCTCCCAGTTGATGACTGGGACAACCCTGAACAATTCTTGGCCACTCCAACATGCCCCATGAGCCCAACAGGCCAGCCCATCGAAGCGTAATAAAGAAAACCAGAGCCAGCCTCACTGTATGAAGCCCATTCGGTCAGAAGAAGCTGCTGGCGGACTGGGAACTCAGAAGCCTGAAAGCACTGCACCCTTTAAAAGGCTTACCTTTCATCTGGAACTAGACTGAGCTCTGTTATAAAGCAACACTGAAAGTCTAGAGACAGGCGATTCCAACAGAGTCAAAGTGCAACAGCCGCAGAGCATCAGTGACACAGCAGACAACGACACCCCACCGTTTTCCGGTTTGTGACATCAGAAACTGCACTACTATAAATGGGACACCAGAGTTGTTAGGTCTCATGGTCGATTCGGGAAATCCTTCCAATCTCCTCGGTCTTTCACCAAAAACGGCATTAAAGGTGAGCAGGTTGAGGCACACACAATTTTCAACTCTGTGTCGGAAACAGAATCGTGCCGCATTTCATAGCGGCCGCGCGGCGTGAAGACAAAGCACCTTTTTTCCGAAGGAAGTTAACAGAGTTTACGACAGTGACAGGATGAGTCAAGGCGTCACATCCATGCATTAAAATGGGGCAACTCTTTGTCGAGTCGTATCGCAAGCCCTGGTTGTTCAAACAAGAACCGTCAGTTCAATCACAGGGGAGCAAGCTTGGAATCATGCTTGTTTGTAGGACAGACACACAGATTCGGTCGATGCCCGTAAAAAGCCTCGTAGCATTTGCGTAACAGGGAGTACCATGCCCCACCCGCGTCTCGCCAAGCTCTATGTTTCGTTTCACCTTACGACAAATCCACAGCCGCCAACTTATGGCGCGACTGCGCCTCGGAGTGCCGCTCTAAAAGGCCACACTATGCGCAGCGCAAGTTGGTCTGCTTCTTTTGCAGGGGTTCCGGTGACGTCAGAACTCCGAGCTCTGATTGGTTCTGAATGAACAATAGTGGGTACACCTCGAGGCAGCTTTCTTTGCGGTCTATCTACGATCCTTCAATCAGAGCCAATCAGAGATCGGCGACTTTCAGACGTCGTCGCAACCCCTGCGCAAGAAGCAGACGACTTGCTCTCTGTATTGGATTGGCTTTGGCAACTCGCGGCATCCGCTACGACTCGTCGTAAAGCGAAGCGGAGCATAGAAGAGCGGATTGGGCCCGACCCCTTTCGTCGCCCCCCGGGGGACGGCACTCACCGCTGCGCACGGGCGACGCCATCAGGGGAGGGGTGCTGAGCTGGCCATTGGTTTCGGTAACCTTGATGGAAATGTCGCTGGCACGATTGCTCTTACCCTTCTTGAACTCAATCTCCTCGTAGGGCCGGGTGTCAGCCTCCCTGGAGACCGAGCTAAGGGAGAGACAGAGGGGGAGGGGAGGGAAGGGAGGGGAGGGAGCGTGAGGACGGGCCCCCGAGAGACGCCACGGCCGACGAGCCGCAAGGTCCGCCGCACGCACGGAGGGGCTTTGGACGCCTTCCCCGGTGCGCCCTTGGGCTCGGCTCGACATGGGGCGACGCCCGACTAGAGCTATGTCTCGAGTCTTTGTGCTCGTGGCTGGGCAGCAGTCGTCTCGACCACGGCGTCCCCGAGAGTTATAGGTTCTTCCCTTTTCCCGTATTGCGAGTTTGCTTTTACCAAAGTCCTTCGAAAAACGTATCGATAGGGTTCTTCCAAACTTCGTCATTAAAATCGAGTACCACCTGTTTAAAAAGTCGTCGGCTTGCCAAGGTGCGTTTCTAAGCTCGTGCACATCGAGCGGTCATCAGTTTACTAATAACAGTAGTACATAAAATAAGGATTCAGTGTATTAAACTTCAATTTACTAAATCTGTTAGAGAACACTTATCATGCCCTACCACATGCTCACACAGCAACACCTCGAAAGTAAAAAACAAACATTCCTGCTTCAGTCATTACTTAACCTTCCCCAATGAAAAAAAGAGTCCCGCTTGGGCTTGCTTCATTAAATATACCTTTACAATTTTCCTCGCAGGCAAAGGTTGCTTGCGCAACTCCAATACTTATCAGTGTGCATCGACCACAGACACTAAGTTGGCATTTTGTATTTCAGTACGAATGTAGTTCATAATTCCTTTTTATTCCTGTACCCTCGTTGAATTGGAACAATTTTCCCGGACTAAACTCGAATTATTAATACCAACTGCCTCAAAAAGGCAGTGATTAACCATTATCATTGTAATAAACCCCAATAATTCTTACACTACACCATTTTGGGTTGTCTGTTCAACGTAATGTAACACCCCTGGTGCCGATGCTAACAAAATAAATATAAAGAAAATTGTAATACTTAAAATCCTTGTTTTTGTTCTTTTGTAGTACACTTTGAGAATTCCTGCTATATCCCAAAGAATGTCAATGAACACTAGGCTAGTTTGAATTAAAGTCGCTGGATCCCAGGAAAGTAGCGCCGTTGCCAATTCCCTGCCTGCTAGCTGGACACAAATCGATACTAACACAAAGGGGACCGAAACCTCGTAATGCGATTGGCTTATCAGGCTTTGTTGTCATGGCATTTGCCATTTTGGCCCTTTCAAATGTTCAAAGCTTCGAAAGGGTCGCCCTGAACCAGCCACGCCAAGATTGCTATGGAGTTTCATAGTAGTGAAAGAGTTCCTCGCTAATATAAGCGTCCTTTTCACTGTGTAACTTATCAATCACGCTTAAGTATCTTCACAGATCTCTGACAAAGATAACGTTCTTACATATTTTAAGACAGGAAACTTATTTTTCAATGCTGCCAAGCACTGACGCTAGATGTGGTGGCAGTGCGGAGATGTGTGCTTGTTTCGCTGGTGTATGGATAGAAAAATCTCAGTATACAAGAAATGTTTCTGTAAAGCAACCTGTCATTGCGAATTTAAATAGGCTCGCAAAGAATGGAGCGGTCAAGGCAAAACTGCCCATTCCACTGACCAATAGGGCGATTGAACGGGAAGCTTGGTGCTAATTTCTCAAGATCCAGTTACTTTAGTATGATTTAGCTGCACCAGTCTTTGCCGGTGCAGAAAAGTGCAGGGCAATCTACCTCCGATATTTGTTTTAAGATAGGCTGCAGTATGCACCAAATGCAGCTAGTGCAGCAGGAGCAGGTAAATGAACAAGCCCACTGGCAGACGAGGTTTCCTCTCTGCAAGCGGGCGGGCATTCGACAGGTGGCAGTCATCATGCCCTTGTAGAGCCCAGCAGGGCCATGCAACATCACCAGCAAACATGCAACAGCTCATGGCAGCACAACTGGACATTCTTTTCACACAGAGAGGTCTTTGTTACAACTGGCTCAAACTCAACTAGTACAGACAGACGGAGGGGAAAGCATTAGAGTGCGTCTAGGATGCACGGACTAGCAAAATTTGCGCTAGTGCACGGTCCCTGAGCCTCTTGTTCGTAAGAGCCACTGCAGTTGGGAGATGGCCTCAAAGAAATGCTTCCATGGTTCAAATAGCCCAAACTGGAAAACTGCCATTGAAACAGTGATGAAGAGCAAGAACAGGTGTACCCAGAAGGAAGTACCAGAGAAAGACAAAGACAGCTTATCGCTTTGTCGCCAAGAGTGTCTTTTTACAAAAAGCCTCGAAAATCCTGCCACTTTGAATCGCAATTCCTCACAAAAAGGAGAGTAAGCACCTCTTGAGTGTGCACCTTGTTTGGAAGAAAGGTTGAACGCTTCACGGAATGCAGCCATTTTTGACCCAAAATGTGGGGCTTTCATAGAACACTTGTTCCCAAGGAGTTTTAGAAGGGGGCAACGTTGGCTCCAGAGCCTCAGATTGCAGATCCTTCCCTGCATTCCGTTCCAACACTTCAGTCCCCGGAATTTTTACGCTCCGAGAGCAATGACATGAGGCTCACAACTCCCTGCGTCACGATTCTGGATTGTATTCAGAGGCAAAAAGCACGGCTCCGTCACGTATTTCACCCAAACAGCAGATCTTGATGCCAAAATTAGAAAAAGTAAGAAAGATCACGTCACAACAAAGTTCACCACATCACTGCAACTAGAGCTTGATTTGTGGCATCTAGGTGATGTGGGGATGGAAGAAGGGGTGGCTAGAGCCTACTCTAGCTTCATGGTAGATGAAGCTACCCGCAAGTGCAGCTCCTGATGAGGTTGAAACAAGCATATAAGCGAGTCAGTTTAATATGGATTTTTCAACCCTGGAACATGGTGTACGAGAGGACAAACACAAACACAAAGCTGCATTTGGAGCTTCCTGTTCATGTTTGCCTCCTCCTTCAAAACTATGAATACCAATTCGACCTGAACCACTACAAGGAATGGCACTTCAATGTAAAATTATCTTCACTGCAAAGAAGTTGGGGGTGTCTCCGTGACCCAAATACCTTGACTGACCTTCAAAAAAAAAAAGCAAATAACATTCATAAACCAAGTACTCCCGTTCAACATTGTACAGTGACAGCTGTTAGTGGCCAGTCCCCCCGGTTTCATGATGGCGTGAGTGTAAACAAATTCAGTTTCCCCGCTAAATATAGCAGAAAAACTGACATCATTTGACCTACATATACTAAATATCTGTTTCACCACTAAAGTTGGCAAAAAATTGATGTCACAAGACCTACAGACAAATTCAGGTTTCGCACTAAGTTTATTAGAAATATTTTTGTCACGTGACCTATGCACGAATTCAGCTTCCCCGCTAAATTCTGCGGAAACATTGACGTCCCATGACCTTTGCACCAATTCAGTTTCCCCGTTAAATTTGGCGGAAAAATTTATGTCCCATGACCCAACGTCTTGGGACCTACAGACAAATTCAGGTTTCCCACTAAGTTTAGCGGAAAATATTACGTCACATGCCCTATGGCACCAATTCAGTTTCTCCGCTAAATTTGTTGAAAAAATATGTTGATGTCACGTGACCCGACATCACAGGCTCTACAGACAAATTACTAATTCCCCGCTGAATTTAGCATAAAGATTTATGCCACGTGACTTAAGCACCAATTCAGTTTCCACGCTAAACTTGACGGGAAAGCACATCACGACCTTGTTGTTGCTGTCTAAACGCATCACGTCGTGGGACTGCCACTCAATTTTTCCCATAGCTTTTGCTTATTCAGAGCATTGCACAGTCAAGCTCAGAAAACACACTGCAGTTAAAGGTGGCTATCATCAGCAAGGATAGTCAGTTAAAGGAACTGCAAACTATGTCATGACTATGTCATTACAATGTCCAGACTACCGTGTTTGCACAATTCTAGTACGCATATTTTTTCACCAAAATTGGTGCCCAAAACTACATGCACGTTCCGATAGAGAACAAAAATCGAAACTCAAAAGAAAAAAGCAGTGCTCGGTTTAAGGTGACTAGCCCAACAGACATTGTGATTGCTTGTTTACATTCGCCATTTTGGTATCCGTATCACGCACATTCTCTCACGTCTACGGACTCGTGTCTGCCGTTTTAAAATGAAAAAACAAAAGCAATTGCACCTGGAGGCTTTATTTAAACAAAAGGCCATCACGCTAGCAGGGAAAAATAACAACGGAGCGGCACTGCGTGATCCGACGAGCTCGCAAAGTGTTGTTTGGAAGAACCCTCCCAGAGGCGACGGTGACGCACTCGTACATGCTCAAGAAGCGTGGTAATCAAAACGCTCTAGACAAATGCAAGGATTACCTCTGTGCACAACAAAAACCATCGTCGGACTCCGACAACAGCTACTAGTGCACAGTATTTATTTGTGTATTGACGCAAGTTTTATAAAATCTGTTCTATCGGTTATGTGTTCAAGCTTCATTATTTTACCTGCCCAGTAGAATCGGCAGCAGTTTACTTTGTGAATACCTGGAAGCTAAATCTGTCTGCGCGTCAGAACAGACTACTTCCATAAATCCCTGCATGCAACACTGCATGTGTTGCACTCTGGGAACTAGTTGGTCAGGGAGGAGAGCTGCATGGTTTCGGTTTCGATCGAGACGTCGACAGGAGATTATACACAGAGCGTGCACTATTAACGGCTGTTATCTCATGTTTTCTGGTCCCGAGAGCGTCATTTTTGGTCTCTAAACTAACCTAAATGGCCAGACTTCGAAGCTTTCGCACAAGCCTGAGACGTATAGCTTGTCTTGACACATGCTTGTTGCATTTTTGTACTCGAGCCTTTCTGTTAGGTATGTGGTATGTGGACGAGCCAGTGCTTGAGATCTCGATGCTGCTAAGCTTGGGGATCTTGCTTGTGTATGAGTCAACATGCCGTAACACCGATAAATATGCGTACACCAAGCTCGCATCTTTACATTAGTTTGTTAGCTTGTTTTGAAACAAAGTGGATGCACAAAACATTAGCTTGTTTTGTGCATCCACTGACAAATTATACTGTTTTGGAACTTCTGTTTTTCTTAATAGTACGCCCGAGTACGCGAGGTAAAACATGGACATGCCATTGAAAAGCTAAAATCAAACACATCCTATCTCTTTATAGCTGTACTGACTCGCAGGACTGCACGAAGTAAGTCCCCACTCGCTTGCACTCCATGAATTTAATATCGGATATGAGCATAAAGTTATCCTGCCCAATCATGGGTGTAGCACGATTGCCCCGCGTGCAGAACCCCTGTCGCAAAAGCCCCGTGTCATGAGCCCCGCGTCTCAAAAGCCCTGCGGTCAGTGGCCCCGTTTCATATTCCCCACGTGCCAAAAGCCCCGTCCCATATTTCCCTTCGCGCTTTGACCGTCATTGTTCTGTGTCTTCACCCCGCGCGCAGTCATATTTGCCTACATAGCGTAAATGTGCCAAAAGCCGCGTCTTCACTATCCTCGCACAACTTTCTGCCCGAATCAGGTCGGAGCAATGAACGTGTTTCGTCCGTCATTGTTGCGCGTCTTCACACTGTGCACAGTGACCCCGTTTCATTTTCCCTCGGTGTGGAAAGCCTCGTCTTCACTGTCCCCGTTCCCCTCTGTGCTACGACTGCCGTTGTTCCGATCCTTGACCTCGACTCTTCCGAGGCTACAGCAGAGGGTGCATGAAGTGAAAGGAACAGAAAGGAACAATAAGATTAGGATAACAGACCTGGAAAACCCCTGGGGGAATGACGAAGTAGACAATTGCAGGAGTTTGCAGTTCTTTCGAGGCTGATGGTATTTAAGGCCACATTGGCCAGCAGTGGACAGACTTGCCAAGATGGAAGTGGTTAAGATGCAGAAAGGAAAGGATGTCCTCTACTTAGACGGGTACAAGTACTGTTTTCAACGTCGTAACAAGAATGGGACTGTTGTCTGGCGCTGTGACAGGTGTCGTGCCATGAATTGCGGATTGACAGTGCTGACCGAAGAACGACGCATGCTTCAGAATCCAGGTAAGCTTTTGCTCACTTCATCGCGTGCTTTTCGATAATAGCTGCGTATTATGACGTTGTAGCCAGTGCACATGATGATATTTTATGCCTTTTTTAGTTTGAAGGGGAGCACACACAAGCGCCGAACGACGTGAGCGTTAACAGCGCACGTCTGAAGAGTACCTTGAAGGAAAGGGCCATGGCTGAACCCCACGCTGCTGCCCCCGAGATGTATTCCCAGCATGTGAGGAGCTTATTGGGAAAGGCAAGTGATGTCGATCTAAGAATCATACAGTGAAAGAGTGTTCATAGTAAGTGTAATATTTCTGAATCTATCTTTTTTTTTTCTTTCTCTCTCTCTGTTTTTTTATCAAGTCAAGGAAGACGTCTTGGCTCAGCTTCTGACCTTTGAGAGTGTGCACAGTGCAATCCACCAAGCTAAAAGACAGAACCAACTTACACTGCCCAAGACTACAGCTGACGTAAACTCAGCTGGAACATACACTGGAACCTTGGACAGAGGAAAGTTTCTTCTTTTTGACGTGTCAACCAGTGCTGGTCGCATCGTCTGTTTTAGCACAAGCGACGCACTCACAGAGTTTTCTGAGGCGAGCGAGGTTTTTGTCGATGGAACCTTAAGCTTCTTCTCGTGTCCATCTTTGTTTTATCAGATGTTGACCATAAGCGTCGTGAAAGAGCAGTGTAGCTTCAATGTCGCTTATTTTTTTGCTATCTGGCAAATCCCGTGACGTTTACGTACAGGCCTTTGAACATTTTAGGACAGCTCTAACTGACCTTAACTGTGGTGTCCAGAGGGCACTACGAGCGCGGCGGCGGTAGCCGGGCAAAAGAAAACCTGGTGCGTATGGGACTTCTGAGTTGTACTCGGCACGAGCAGTGCTGGAGGGTGGCAGTTGAATAAAGGTCTTCAAAAACGCAACATTAACCTTTCCGTTTCGTTCGACCTTGTCTGAACGAATTTCGAACTGGCGCTGATTCAGGCCATCCTCTTCGCTTTTCCTGGCGCCCGTCACTGAGGCTGCCACTTCCACTTTTCCCAGGCAATCTGGCGGAAAGTTCGGGAGCTTGGACTCTCGAAGGCTTATCGCTTGAACACCTCCGTGGCCGGCATCGTGAGAAAGATGATCAGTATCGCTTTTGTCCCCCCGAACTTCGTGCGAGTAGCTTGGGGCAACCTGAAACTTACGGCGCCTATGGACGCGGAAATTCCACTTTTGATTCTTTATTTTGAGGACATTTGGATGATGGGAAACTTCGACATTCAGCAATGGAACCAGCATCAGAACCGTGGCGCCCGTACAAACAACCTGAAGGAGGCCTGGCACAGGTGAGCCCCCAGTATTTCTTTTAAAACCAACTCCGTTGCTGCCTGTATAAATATAACCAAAGAAATCATTTAATAATTGCAGAAAAATAAACAACATGATAGGAAAAGCATATCCAAACCTGTTCGCCTTCATGGATCTTCTAAAGAAGGATGAGGCCACGAGTCGAGTATCCAATGGCGGACAAGCTCGTACGCGACTAAAGGAGTGGAACGAGAAGGACGACGCCATCAAGGAGCTGGAGGGCGACTTGCGGGGCGGCGCCCTAAACTTGAACGAGTTTCTTCAGAAGATCCAACGCTACTGCGGCATCTAAGCGTACCAACTTTGTTGCTGTGCAAATGTTGTAATTATGTTTTGTGAATAAATAAGTTTCATGAAAGGCTAACAGCCATTTTGAAGCGTTATTAGATATATTATTAAGCAAAGTGCATCAAGGGGCCGGCCAGGGATCCAGCTACGTTTACGCTATATAGGCCAATATAGAACTACATTAGAAAGACTGGTAAAAAGAGTTGAAAAACTTCGAGGGCAAGGAAAAAACACGGGAACAACCTGGGATGCTGAGGACACGGGGCTGTTAACACGGGGGAATTGAGTCATGGGCTTCTGAAACAGGGGCTTTTGCAAACGGGGCGCTTGCCGCTGGGCTGATGACACGAGGCTTTTGACATCGTGGGCTTTCGTGCACCACCCCCAATCATATAGGCACATTCGCACGCATACAATATATACACGCATGTATACAACACATACATACATACAAACCGCTCTTCAGCAAGCAACAGTCAAGCACTTACATGAAGAATGTCGCGTTTGCCGGAAAGCACGTGTGTGGTAAAAAAACAGGGTTATTGAAACTGAGCTGAAAAATACAATCGTGGGGTGAGACTGAGACGCGAATAAGCCACAACTTACTATGTTTGCATACACACGCACATTATCCCACATGTTGAAGACCAAAATAAGTGCCCCAGTCTTCCTTCTCTATCACTCAAGAATGAGAGTATTCTGCATTAGTGGAAAGTCAGATAATTGGAAACGCAAGCAGCACATTGGGTCACAGTGTGATAGCACAAACTGAAGCTGATCAAACAAAAGTGAGTGGCCCACTAGTTCCCAGAGTGCACTGCGTGAAATTTTGCCGCAATGGGGCAATTAGAGTTTCGGAAGAGGTCTATCAGGGGCGGATTAAAATCATGCAAACACGGTATGTCAAGATAGTTAGACCAGGCAACAGACGCATCCAAGGGGAAAGAGGGCCTCCCATTTCCTCGGTGGGATCGCATGCCAAGAATTCTTGGCATGCGAGCCCGCCTTGCCGTACGGCCACGGGTCTAGAGCAGGACGCAGCCGACCTGCCATGCCAGGTCTGTTCCGACTACTCTGTCGTCCTAGCCTGCACGTTTTCTAGTTCTGCATAGCTTCATACATAATGCTAACTCACGGTAGTCTCTACATGGTCAGGGAAACCAACTAGCCCAGAGATTTTCCAGGTGCATGGAAGGTATCCATTGACAGATGGACATCGTTTCGCTAAGCATTGCCATGAACAACCGGTCACCCCTTGAGGAAGCAGTGTGTCCAGAATTGCCTAAAGTTGAGTGAACAAGACCGCTTAATGTCTCAAGCAACTCTGGACAATTACCGCAAAATAAAGCAGACAACATCATCTCTGTGAAAACCCCAAATTCGTCTCCTTTTCGTTTTTTTTACAGCGGAGCTGTTAAGGGCTAGGTTCCCCAGGATCGTGTTCGGTACAAAATAGTTGTCGACAAAAACCCCTCTGGACAGCTACCGCCATCTATAAGCGGGGGCGGTAAGCACACAACCAGTATGATTGCCGCCGTCACTCGTAGATGGCAGCAACCCTTCCAGCTATCACAGAAGAATGGATAGTTGGGCGCGTTGGTGGGAATTCATTGTAGGAAACAGTGCGAAAAACAGACGAGGACGAAGAAAAAGAGCGGCAACGTATGCAGCAGCGTGAATGGGCCCGCAACCAACGTGAAGCTGCTGTTGCCTCGACTTCTATCACGTCCATCGCTTCAGACTCCCTTGCGAAAGAAGAGCACATCGCTCGCCTGGAAAGCCGCCGCCGAGAACGGAACCAGCGATGTAAACGCCGCCGGCGGCCGCGCCACAGAGGCCAAGTGCAAGTGCGAGGCCCGGTGACAACAGCACTCCCCGCCGGCTGAACAGTTCCCAGGTGCGACGGCCAGGTGGCGAGCATCCGGAGAAAGTTTGTGGAGAACCCGTTTGGCGTCACGTGTGCCTTGAGTGACCGACTCTGGTTCGCCGGAGACGTATCCACGATTGGCGGCGTGTCGGAAGAGAAGAATAGGGAAACGGGACCGTGCGCGTTGCGGCAGTGTATCGAGTCGGCAGACGTCTAGAAAGAACCGGCGTGCAGAACGTGCCGAGATTCCCCGCTCGAAGGCGCGGTGCCCCGGTTCGTAACCGTGAAGGGCTACAAGTACCCGCCCGTACCGGAGCACCTACCGACGTTGAACGTGATGGAGGAATGACTAGTGGTGCCTCGACTCCCGTTCACGAGTCTTTGGCGGTTGGCACGGTATAACGAAGACAACCGGGGACAATACGGTTCTTTTATAACCAAATGCCCAATCACACCTTAATCCTTACATTTATAAATACTTAATTGCCACCATAGTACAGCTTCGCTGGTTTTCCTTCTTCTCAAAAAAAAAAATGAGACTTTTTTTTTTTTTTTTTGCTGCCTTAGCATTGAATGTGTGCAAGTTCAACCAGATCATCTGTCTCTCATTCTTTCGCAGGCCTGGTGTACTTACACCAGGCACGCAAGCATCGCAATGTTGCTATGACACCATCTTAAAGTCCGCGTGCGAGAGCAACGTTCAAATAGAAATCCCAGGCACATGCATATATCTTCGCTCCATTTACCGATAAAAAAAAAGACTAGCAACTTGGTTGTACGAACGTTTACGAACGGGGGAAAAAAGTCGGAGGACTTTGTTGGTGGAGCATGATAGCACATCCCAGCTCAAGCAGCATGCACGAGCGGGAAAACTTGCGTTATCACTAGGGGTGTACGAACATTCGAGATTTCAAATGTGAATCGAATATTTTTCTTATCGATTTGCATTCGATTCGAGAATTGCATGTTTGGATATTTCAAAATATTCGATTATGGCCGAATATTTGGGCAATGTGTGAATATTCGAGCAAATAGCGAATCATCAGCGTGCGGGACATGGCCTGAACATTCAGGGCTTTCTTAAAAGATGTGTTTAGTTGCCTAAAATTGCAGGTATTGTAACCATTTCTGAATAAGCACTCACCACTTCCATTATACGCACGACTACCATGTTTACATTACCTAATGTGCAGGCAGGTTTAGCTCCCAGGTATGCAAAAAGTAAATTGCTGCCGATATTCTGGTAAAATAACCTCATAGACCAGATTTTATGAAACGTGCACCAACACAAAAATAGATACCGTACACTAGTCACCGTTGTCGAAGTTCCACGATGATTCTTCGCTGCCCGCAGAGATAAACCTTGTTTTTGTCTAAAGCGCTTTAAGTGCCGCGCTTCTCGCCCTTGTACGAGTGCGCGACCATCACCTCTGGAAGGGTCGTCTCCCAAAACAACTTTGCGAGCTCGTCCGGTCGCTGGGATTGTAAGACCACACAGTGCTACTCCGTTGTTATCTTTTCCCGCCAGCGTGATGGCCTTTCGTTTAAACAAAACCACCTGGTGGAATTTCTATTTCGCTTTTTTCATCCTAACAGCAGACACAAGTCCGTAGATGCAAGTGAACTCGCTTGTCTGGGGCTGGGGGGTGTTGTGTTCAGGGGTAGGCCGGATGATGATTGTCTTGCCAGGGCAGCACGTTGGAGCTGGACGCAGCGCTGTCTAAAAATTGTGTTGCTTGTACGTTTAGACAGCCTCCATGTTAGTACGCCTCAACGGACGACTTGTCTCCTAGCTGTAGATGAGAAATTTAGCCAACGCAGTACAACTGCTAACTTGGGGCTTTTAACATGCACCACGCAGTAGTGATCACACGAAAGCATGCCGGTACGGAACTCGTCCAGATCGAAATGGGCAGGGGGTGATGATCGAGCCCAGGAGGTTCTGCAGCGCAAGCTTTCACTTTACGATCCGAGCTGAGACGCGTTATCCCACTGGGCCACCGATCCCCCACGGCACTGCCCCTGGCAGGCGACTCGTGACTAGACTGGGCCGGCCGGGGCTTCGGTCGCCTTCTGTCGGGGGAGAGATGATGTGTACTCAAGTAGCACACTTCCAACTGAGTGGCTCTAGTAACGTTGGTATTAGTGTACGGTTACCAAAATGGCGAATGTAAACAAACGGTCACGATGGCGATGGGGCTAGTCACCTTATACCTAGTATCGCATTTTCCTTTTGAGTTTCGGTTTCTGGTTTCAATTGTAACATGCATGTATTTTTGGGCTCCGATTTTGGCGAAAAAAAGTGTGCGTTAATTGTGCACAACAGGTATGTATTAGGTTACGACAAAGGAGCAGTTTTAGTTTTCGTCTTGCTAAGCCTGCATTGTGAGTCACTTTTCTAGCAACTTTATAATCTCTGCTGCGGGAGTGAGGGCGTCTTCTGCTGCAGGAGCAGTTGTCAGGGCGAAAAGAGAGCGCTTATGTACTGAACATGTGGAACAATTAATTTTCTTGCATGATAATTTGCAATAATTGCATTAGTAGCTGATATCTACCTTGCTGGCTAGTCAAGGGTAATTTGAGTTATCATAAGGTCACTACCAGTTGTTTGTGTGACAACATTAGAGGATGCATTTTTACATGCTATCTAGACATGTGCAGTTTTGAACTCTCTTAATTTTGTCACTTTGTATAATGTTCATATTCGATTCACGTTCAAAACTTTCAATATTTGCAAACCCCTAGTTATCACTACTGCGTGCCGCTCATCAGAGAGACTGATTAGCTCTCTACTGCGAATGCACAACTAACAGCCACTTCCCCCCGCCCCCTCTAAACGCTCGTACGACCAATTGGTTAAATATTTTTGAGTAAATTAATCAAAGGTGCATACATGCGTCAGGATTTGGCAAACATGAACTAACACATCTGCAAAATGACAATCACACCGTTTGCATTTATATTTTTCAGCGACGACTCCCGATTGCTTTCAACTGCTTACGCCCAAGAAGGCTGTTCTTTTACGCTGGGTAGTTACAGATGTTTGTCATCTTGACTCGTGGCCACAGCTTAGTGTATGACGTTTTTCGGCTGTAGAGGATGTCCACTGCGTACCCCTCCTCCTAACATACTGGTTCACATCTGCTTAAACTAAGGCAAAACGGCGGTGGCAAACCACTCGACTAAGGAACCAATGTAACTCGGCTGGACGAGCACGTGCAACATGATGCATCGAATGTCCCTCCTGCGTGTGGAGACAAAGATGGTACATCGCAAAATGCAATGCAATTGGAAACCTCGCACGAATACACCCTACAAAAACAACTAAGGTCAATAAAGATAGCCCAGGAAAGCTGCAGCTAGTGTTTAGGTGGACAGCTGCAATGCTGGGGTGTGGTATGATCCATGAAGAACACACCAGAACGTTCCAGCGTATCGCTTGTGTGACCTTTCCGCTAGTCACACATGCCTCTACCGTTTTCACTTTTCTTTTACTCACGCAGATGAGGATAAAGAGATTTGACTGATCCAGTGGCCAAGTACGAATACATAAACACCCCCCACTTCGCCAACTTTTTTCCACTTGGGGAAATGAGTTAAATTCTGAGTTTCTCAAAAAACCACAATAGTGGAATGCCTCCGGTACACAAGCACTACCTCCGGTACACAAGCAGTGCAGCCAAGATAATGCCCAAGTGGCCTCACAGTGCAGGGGTAAGTGTGGTCCAAGATGAGAAGAGTGGACAAAGGAACAGATAGTTGAAACAGAAAGACCACAGAATGCTTCCAGTTGTTGTACGTTCTCCGCATAATGTGCCGAGAAACATCACAGTAACCACTTCGAGATGCGTGACAAGAGGAGTATCTCGAGAGTCGGTCGTGCTAAAGCACGTCGTTGACCAGGGCAGAAAAAGAAAGGTAACGTAACTCCCAGTTTTCCGGAAATATTGAGGGTTTAAAGTGGACAGGAAGTGCAGTGGCCGTTTGCTAACCAAGCGTGGTTATGCCTCACGAGGGCTCGGGAAAGCAGTCTGTGTCGGGGTGCACGCGTGCACTCTCGGAAGTCGCATACCCGGCCCCCGAGGAGCGTGGTGCCGCTTCGTCCGCGCCAGCCTGCACCGCCACCTCGCTGCTGCCCCCCGTCGGGCCTCGGGGGCCCCCCCTGGCGGGGGGCCGCACCACCAGGTACAGCTCGACCGGCCTGTTGGCCGAGCCACGCAGGTCGCAGCCCGCGTCCAGTGACAAGAAGCTCCCGCCGTGCCTCCCCTTCGACTCGGTTGCGAGGCCGTCGTGGAGTCGCTCGACCGAGTAGCGGTAGCTCGAGGAGGGTCGCGCGGCAGCGTGGGAGCCCTCGCGGCGCTCGAGCGCGGCTGCCTGCTCCGAGTGCCGCCTGACCTTGGCGTACTGGGCCTTGCCCACGAGTACGCGGTCGGGAGAGTCCTCCTCCAGCCCCCGCTTTCCGTGATGCCAGGGGGCAGATGTTGGCGGCTTCCCGCGCAGTGGCACCGCAGCCCAACTCTCAGGGTCGTCGAGGGGCATTCGAGCGCCCGCGGGGAGGTGCTGGATCGAGGAGCTTCGGTGGCCGGGTGGCACTCTCGTGAAGGCCGCGTCGCGGACGCCGCCGCACAGCTGCTGCTCCGAATAGCGGCTGAGCAGGCGGCTCTTGTGTAGGCTCGTCGCGTCCGGCGTCGCGGAGGGCACGCAGGTTCCCGTGGAAGACGCTTCCACCGCGACGCGTTCGGTCGAACGCGACCTGCGGCGGTCTGACTGGGACCGCCTCAGGTGAACGATGCCGTCGTTCGGTTCGGTCGGGTCGATTCGTCGGTCTTCGGTCGAAAGTCCGGCGAGGGGTGGCCAACGGCGAGAGCCGACTTCTCGCGCGGGCTCCCAGTCGGAGTGGACGGCGAGGTGGCCGTCAGGCCGCAGCTCGCTGCCGAGTCGCGCAGACGCGAAGGGAAGGGGGACCCCGAAAAGAAGGTGTGAGAGGAACGAGGGTGTTACGTGGTTGGGGGAGGAAAAGAGAGGGAGAGAAAGACGACGGCAGGTGTTCAGCACCCTCCGAGAGAAAGGGGCTAAAGGGCCTCAACACAAGCATTCTTTCAAAGACTTCTTTCAAAGACCTCTCTGGTACAAAGAAATGTCCAAGTAGATGCCTAAAACGAAAAACTTCTCTCAAACACACCCGGGGGCCATAAGACTGGCTGAAGTAAAAGTCTGCTCCTCGTTTGCGAGAAACGTGACAGAATTTGAGGTCGTGCAAAAATAAGGCTCGGATAAAAAATTTTCCAAAAAGTCGGCAGACAGAGGTAGTCCTAAAGCTTGTTTTACGTTGCCCGAGTGGCCTCCATACCTCAAGTTTTGAAAGTGTATGATTTTCGATTCAAACCAAAACGAGTGAGCTGCAACTGCGATTTAAATGCAATGTTTCCTCGAGCCTATTAATTTCTTTGATAAGCTAACGACTGTTACAAAAATAAACACATTTTCATTCGAATGTTGAAAGCCAAATAGCAAAAAAATATAAGGCATATCTTTGCATTCCTGCCTCCGTTAATTCAATCTTACCACAAGCTAAAAATATCCACTCATAAATTGTATAACACTATCACTAAGAAATTGCTCTCGGTGAGAAGGGTCAGCTGTCCATTTCACCACCTTAGCCAGCCTGCTGGGTGCAACGAGATAACATTTTACGAGAGCAATGCATTTCGTCTTTCTTGTAACGAGCCAAAAAGGGATGCCAACCTCACTTGGCAGGTCCGAGCATAGAAGGCTGTTGCTCGTGCAGAGGTGATTAGGATATATGCACCGACGAGACCCGTCACCAAAAGTGAAAAGTGCAAAAAGTAACGCCATATTTCAAACTATGTTACATATTTCGAACTATGTTACAGCACCCAAATTCCGAGATCATTTCAATCTTTGCCAAAATGTAGGAAACGCATTGTGGAATCCCATCACGAAGCATCATTCGAGAGTGCATTCTACATGGACCATGCTGCCAAAATGCGGGACATCTGGTTCCACGCTGGTGGTGGGACCGAATCATGGATTCTCTCGTAGACATTCCACACACACGCCCTCAAACAACCCCGAGGCACAGCAGGGTGTCTGGTCTTCCATTGGCGAGACCTCAGTTACCAGATCAACTCAGTTGCGGAACTCCAAAAAAAGTGCTTGCATCATTTGAAGCGCCATCTAGAGTATGTGCTTCAAATCTGTATTTCTTAGAGCAGCTGCAGTGAAGTGCCATCTAGACACCGTGCCTCAAAGCCCGCAAACTCCATGGAGTCACCACACCATGGAGTTCAACAGACATGGCATCTATGGAGAGTTCCACGACTGAATTGATCAGCACTGCTCCAAAGGGATAGAGAAGGTGCTTACTTGGGCAGGCCGTGGGGGCTCCTGTGGAAGGCAGAGCTAGAGGACAGCTGGGGCCCCTCCAGGGCCAGCTTCTGCATTGCCTCCACCAGGAAGGCAAACACTGTTGAGTTCTCCGCATGGAACGTGCTCTCCGCCGCAAAGAATGTCTGCAGCTTGGACACCAGGAACGGGATACGGCTGTGAAACGGGGAGGCAGCCGTCAGAAGCCGCCACCGGGGAACAGGGCAACTCTCGTGCGGGGACCAGAGAGGCAAACGGGAACTGCCATCGCAGTCTGTGTCGACCCGAAAATAAAAACATGTTTTGGAATCCTTCAAATGAGTTTTTGCAACATAAATGTGTTGTGCTAAAAGCTTCTTTTTTTTAGAGGGGGTTGTGACACACACGACAAGGATTTTGTGTTTTTGGAGTTTATTTCTCGTGAAATTCGGAGGGTGTTTTTCGGAGCTTATTTTTCGCCGGGGATTCGGGGTTTATCGAAGTTTATTTTTGTTAGATCCCCAATTCTTTGAAATTCGAAGTTTATTTGACTGAGTAAAATTTAAAAATTTAGAAAAAAAAAAATAATGTTCGGGTACAATGACCTGTTGTCTGGAAGGAACCTTGACCTGCTAAAAAACAAAACCCTTTTTGTCAGAAGTTCCATATTTCAAAGTAAACTGAAATGGAATCTCCCAGGACCACTGACCTTGTGCTCTTATAAAGTTTAGTTGTAAAACTCCGTCTTTTTTGCTGTTTATTTTGTCGCTGTGACCTCAAAATTCAGAGTTTTTCGGATAAATCCGAATCGACAAAAAATTTACCGGCGAGTGTTTTTCGGATTTTTTTGGATTTATCCGAAAACACGGAACCCTCATGACCAACTCGGGCACTGAAAAAAAAACAATATGGAGTTCATTTAGGCATCTGCACTGCCCCTTAATTGAGATGTCTACTGTTACTAGACATTTGAACTAACCAACATTTCCATGTTCACTTCTGCCCATCTAGTTCACCAATACTCTCAAACTAAATTGAGAAGATGGGAAGGCAGAACCCTCAGTCGCAACAACGACAGTGGGACACGGCGGACGCACGGTGGCCTGCCACAAGCGCGAAAATGCAGCTGCCTATGTTTTGGATGGTTCTCGACATACGAACAAGATTACACGTGCGCCAGAAAGTCGCTCTTGTTTTTTCACGCTCTCTTTTGTCGTGCGTGTCTGGAGAATGCAAACGCAAATTTACGGTGCATGACTAAGTTCCCAACTCCTTTTGAGAGACACCTGGAACTAAACCTAGAAAAATATTGCCGATACTAGGTAGCTAGTGCTCGTAGTAAAATGCAGAAAAAGCATCGTGCATACGCTCCTTCAATAGCCGCGTGGCAGATTTCAATTAAAAAGTGATACTTACTCAATGCTCACTCCTTCCCATATTTTTTTCGCCTTTTTTTTTTTTTTTTTTTTTTAGTTGAGAGTAAAAGGGTTGCTGCGGGCAATCCAGATCTGGAATCGCATCATATAAGCAATCCCTACTTCAGCGATTCAAAGGCACGGCTGTGAGTACTTTAAGTAGAGATCACTTTGTAATTTTTTTTATCGTTTTAGGCACTCCACAGGCCAGAAAAAAGCCAAATTTTCCCACCACCCTGATTCGCCGAAGTAGTGCCACGGAGAAAATCCCCCAATTGGGCAAACCTATGCCCACTGAACTGCTAGACCTGGGCGGTTATATTTTAACTCTGCTGTACTGCCTGGGCATGCCTGGCAGCACATTCTCTAGCTTTCTCAGTACTGGCAACCCTCTGCCTGCTGCTCTAACAGGTCCAGAGTCCCACACAATGCCCTCGCTGCTCCTTGGAGGCCCCCATACCCCGCAAGCCATAGCAACCATAGAGGTGGGAATGGCAGATGCCACGGGACAGGATGGTTACCGCAGGACCCCACTCTGGCCGAAGCGCCTCACCTGTCGTACAGTGCAGGCAGCTCGTCGTGGAGTTCGTTGTTGATCACTTCGTACATTTGTTTTGCATCCTCAAGCTCTTCCCTCGCCTGCAAAGAGAATAGACTCTTTAACCAACGGGTTGCGTACACAGACGGTTCTTAAAAGCTGACGACCAGTTCGTGCTTTCCACTTTTTCCTCGCTTCCACCTCTCCCTCCTTCTACCCTGTCCACCGTTGCCTGTTCCCTCCTTCCCTAAGGTGAGGAGGATGTTCTGCCTTGCAGAATCTCGAGTCTGGTCGTCGGCCTTTAAAGGGCTTCCAAACACACCAAGGTTCCCGAGAGTAACCAATCTTTCTAGACATTTCTCGAATTAAAACAAAAACAATGACTCTTAACAAACGACCAACGGAAATTGCCAAAATGTCAAATTCGGAATACAAGCCTAGGTACGAGTCGTGCCACGGCAGTCCATCAAAAAGTTTGCACTGCCTAAGGAAATCTTTTTATGAACGGCTTCAATATGCACATCAAAAAGTTACTGTCACCAGTTTAGAACAAAAGAACAAAAAAAATTATGCCCAGTGTTATTGTTTTGAAACCCCAGTCAAACTTAGTTATGTCTCTAAGCAGGGGCACTGACAGCTCAAAATTTATATTTTTTTTATTATTGTACCAGACAACTGAAAATCGTGCCTAGATATCACCCTCAAAATTTGAGGCTTAAAAACTATGAATCTGTAAAAAAAAAAGAAAACAATTCCTAAAGGCCGAATTTGAAGCTCGTAAGCACAGAAGTAACGTCGAGGTCGCAGCCGTGCTTTTCTTGCCTTTTCTTTGGTCTCCAAACTGGAAACGTCGTATTCTTCCCCACGGGACATGTGCGCGACTCTGAGCAGCTGACGCTTTACTTTTGAGCTTCACACCTTAGTTGGTGCTCCTTGGGAGGTTTAAAACACTTTTTGATTGTAGGGACTTGAGTGTACAACGTCAAGGGCCACGTCGTGCCAATGGTGAACGACAAACTGTCCCAGCTGTGCCAAATTCGAAAGTGCCGGCGACGTCTTCGGTATCCTCCTGTTCCCAATTGGGCGTGTCGTAAGAAACCAAATCCAGTTTTTTGGAAAGCTCGACAATTTTTTTTTGCAAAGTTCAAGAAGTCATCAAGCAGCAAAAAAAAAAACTTTGTCCGATTCACCAAGGACTGCACAACCACCCTTGGCATCGCAGTTGCTGCGTGCCGCCATGTTGCGAGAACGGATAAAAGGCAAAGAGGCGGCAACGACCGATTTCGAACCGATACTTCCGGGCTCCATTTTTCTGTCTTTCGAAAGAAAGGCAGAAAGGTACATTCGCAATTCTTTCGGAAAGAAAGGAAAAAAAAGTACATTCGCAATTCAGTAAAAAAAAAAAATATGTTTCACAAATGCCGTTGTTAAATGTTATAAAAAGACAACTTCTGAAGCCTTTAAATTTGCGCATTCATTACGTTGCCGCCAAAGAAGAAGCGAGGAAGTCTTGGGGGGTATATGAAAACGTTTTAAATCAATGTTAACCACAAAAAAAAAAAAAAAAGAATCTTGAGGTGTCAGTGCCCCTTTAAAAAGGCAAATTGCGAAAAATTATATGTACGACCGGATCAACTGTAACCCATTCCCTCTAGCATTGATAACTTCAAACCTCTTCTAGTAGAAAGTGAGCTTCATGCACCCTTGCTGCATCGAGAGATGGCCCGCTTTCATGCTGCCCAAGGGCGCACCCACCTTGCCGAGCTTGTAGTCGTCCTTCTTCTTGGCCGAGTTGCGCAGACTTTCCACGCTGTGCCGTGCCTTGTCGTAGTCCACAAGCTTGCGGCCCCGCTTGGCTATCCTGCCCTGCAACGCAGGCAGGAAGAAGGTTGCTCGGTGCTCACGGTTGCCTAAAAGCTGGGGACTTCAATTTAGAGAATCCCAAGCAGTTCAAAAGCATTCCACTTCAACAGAACGTGAACCACTCTTGTACAGGGAGAAACAAATCCAAAATGCTTCAATCATCGTAACTATTGGACCCTATAACACCTAAAATAATCCCATAAACATGTGACTGCAGGAACTTTTGCCACCCCAAGGACTGACGTCCTTCTATAAAATAATTTTAAGAAAAATGATAATCAAAAACTTTACACATTTTTTTTAAAATATGTTAGCATTAGTGCCCTGGTACATGCGCCGACTTTGGACTGCTTTGGAGAGCACATATTCAAATTTTGCAACGTCGCCACAGGATAGCACCACAGCCTCAATGGTTGTGGACACTGGCTAGAAAACACCTTCTGCAAGTGCCGACAGATGGCAGTGGGGGGTGTATCACTGCTCTGTACCACTGGCGCGCGTGTCAACCCCCTGTTCGCGGCGACAGTCTGCGGATGGCTCATTAGATGCGACTTCCCCCAAATGTTTACTGTGCGTGCAAACTACCTCAACATGGCCGAAATACGGGTTTGTGTTGCGGAACACCAGGGAAGTTCTATTTGCAATGGGTCTAGTGTGCCACGACGGGAGATACTCGATAATGTAACGCTCCACAAACAGCCAAACTTGCTCCTCCGTTACAGTGCCCCACACCCACGACGCAGCCCGTCGTCCACTCACCCTGACGTCTGTGAACTGATTGATGTAGCTGTTGAGAGGCGCCATCACCTGGTCGTTCATCTTGCGGTGGTAGTCGTCCCACAGCAACTCCAGCGTCTGCCACCAAACAAAGCAAAGGGGGCCTTGCAGATGGGAAAGTGCAAGGGCTAGGAGCGCCAAACTTTTCCACGGCCCCAGCTACGATGGGTACCAAGAATTTTTTTTGAGAACTAGCCGCGTGACAACAAAAGCGCTCTATTTGGACCAGATTTGCCTAAGTTAACTAAAATCCGCTGCACAAAATCTCTTATTTGTTCTTAAGAAATGGCCACTACACACAGCCCTAGGAAATTCCCAATAGCCACTGAAGGTTTTTCTGTGGATGTTAGAGGCGACGATAGATGCAGAGGGTTGAAGCTTGCAAACTTGTAATGCAATTGAGTACACAATCCACTTCTCTCTTTATCTTAAATAACTATACGTCAAATTATCCTCAAGATATGCTGCATAGATATTGATGCCACGTTACAAATGCATGTATTTAGAAATAGCGCCAGTTTAAAAGTATTTCGAGTCCATGAAAAGATTATCAACATGCTGTATCTTCTTTTTTCAGGGGGCTTTTTTGTTTCACAAGCTTTCGTAAATCCCCACCAAGGGCATTGGTGTGCCCTTCTTGCTTGTTATTGTGTTGCAAGTGGCAATGAACATTTATGTAAAAAAGCTGCTTTCTGATTCACAGAGTTTTCTGATTGAATGCACCTTTAGTCAACAAGTACTGCATCAAAATGACTGAAACATGAAGGGTACAAAATTCATCCTCTGCAGAGTCCACGGCAAGGTGGTAAACCAAGAAAAGAGAATATGGAGCAGACCATCTTTAGGGGTGTGACAGCAAATATTTACGCAAAGATGAACAATAGAAATCAAGCACACGCACTAACTGGAACGACCAGGAAACCGACACCGCAGATCGCGGATAAGACAAATCTGCGTTCCATGTTGCTGCTTATACCATATGTTATTACAATTGGTTTTTATCAATCAAAACAAAAATTTCAATTTCTCTGCAGATGATCAGATAATGGCACAAGCTGCTGCTTGAAACGCTGGTGTCTGCAATTAGGAGCAGGTGGTAGTTTTCTCCTTTTTATATACTTGCAAATTTTAGTGATTCATCTGAACACAATTGGGCTGATGCATCAAACGGTAAACAAGAAGTCTTGCAAATGCATTAGTAATGTTTTCTTTTATGGCGATGGCTAATGAATAAAGCGTGCTTGATCCTGTTGGACACACGACTCGGCATAACCCTTTAATCTGCCCAGTATGGAACCCGTAAAATACCGTATGAATTTCAATGACTCTGCTAGAACTGTCGGTGTTTCCTTGTTTAATCAAAACTAGCAATAGACAATCTTTGGAGGTTGGTGATGCTTTAGGATATCACAGTATAACCAGTCAAGTAGAAACACACTTTGTTGTCTATTTCGAATTCAATATAAGACAAATTGCTCGTATTTGTTACATATTTCAAACAATTATGGCTTATAGGTATCTTGAGGAGATATTTTTCAAAAAGCCTATCATTGAAAAAAACAAACAAAAAACATGGCCTTCGTACAAGTTTGGCGGAATTAATATAATTTTAGTTTCTTATTTTATCGCATATGGTACTCTTACTTCCCTTTATAAAATACTAAACATGTAAAATGCAAAAAAAAAGTTTTAGGAATTAATAATGTATACAAAGCAATCCACTTATAACGATACCACATATAATGATGTATTGCTTATAACAATCAGTTTCTAGAGTTTCTAGACTAAACGATCAGTTTCTAGTCCAGATAGAATGATAACCAGTTGTAACAATTGAGTTTTTGGGTTTTCTCATTACCATTATAAGTGGATTGCAATGTATTAGGCATCGGCGAAGAGTCGATTGTGAGCTCGACTTCTAAGCAAATTCAAAGTGAATATGTAGGGGTTTCGGCTGAATATTTTCCAATCTAATATCAAATGGCTCCTCCAAGCCTTTCGTTAGTGCACCTAGCTTAAAGGAAAACCCAGCTTAGCTCATGAAGGGTGTGCCCAAGCTTCCACTTGTCCATTTCTAAGCTAATTTTATACTAAATATATTTATGCACAGTGGCCTCAGAAAGTTCAATGCCTACATTGGGTTGGCAAGTAAACGACCCATTTGACATATAATTAAGCCTATAAAGATGATCAGCTATAGCGAATCATGGGAATTCATAAATCTTCTTGCTATGTGTCAATATCCTTTTTACAACCTGGAATTTGAAAAAAAAAAGAGGACAACCACGAATGATTAATGCAGGTTGTCAGGGAATGTCTGCAAAACAAATATTTCTCATGAAAGTGAAATTATGTAGGCAAGCCGGTGATTGAACTCCATAATAAAAAATCTGAGACTGGGAGGTAAAAAACGGACAAGCAAACACACCGTCTCAAAGCAGAGCTACTGCTTTTTGTTACGCATCATCAGTTTCATCCATTCGTGCACCCCCTCAATTGTTCCCAGTCTCCTTGCGACAAGATAGCAATGGACACAAGAAACAACATCCACCGCCATGGGAGGCCCGAACCTACAAGCATGGACAACAGACAAATAAACCCTCACTATGCTAACCTTTCACTGAATCCCATTAGTCACCAGCAGAAACTTTTTAAAGAGTGTAAAGGTTTGCTCCCGTTACGCTCCTCCACATGTTTTGCCAACTCCAATGTTTGTGCCTTGTTTTTTCACCGCCCTTTTCTGCTAACAAATTCTCGTCATCGTCGAACAGAGAGATGAAAAGGTTTCTGGAGATGACTAATGGGGTTCAGAGAAAGGTCAATGTAGTGAGCGTTCACCCCTTCGTCGGCCATGCTTGTGGGTTGGGGTGTGGCAGTGGGTGTTGTTTCTTGTGTTCGTTGTCTCGTCGCGAGGAGGGTAAATAAAAGCGAGGATGTGAAATAAATTCAGTAGCTGTGTTTTGAGATGGTGTGTGTGCGCTTGTTCGTTATTTTATCTATTCCCGGTCTACCTTTTTTGCTCTTCGCATATATTTTTGTAAGTTTTAATTTTGAAAATGGTAACTGCATTGTAGATATCAACATTCACAAATTGTCTCTTTTTTTTTTTAATACCGTATTTACTCGCAGAATAAACACACTTTTTTATCCGAAAAATCGATGCAAAGTTGGGGGGGGGGGGGGGGGGGGGCGTTCATTACGCGAAGTAAAATGAAGTAAAATTTTTGCGTCCCTATTTACTCGCATAAGGAAGGGACCTTTTATACTGAAAAATCGAACTTCTTATCTCTTTGCTCGCGGCGCCCGACCCCTTAACCAAACTAAGCTGTGCAAAAAAAAAGAAAAAAAAACTCGTTTTTTTTTTTTTTTTAGTTCCTTAATTTTTTTTTTTTTTTTTTTTTGCCGTCTTTCGCAAGCCGTTTTGTTTGCTTAGGCGTTGCTTAGGCGAGGGCTCTCCGCTTATCTTTCTGATCTCCTTGCGCGCGACCCCCCCCCCCCCCCCTAACCAAACTGCGCTGTGCAAAAAAAAAAGAAAAAAAAGCTCCTCTTTTTCTTTTTTTCTCAGTTCGGTGGGCTTTTTTTTTTCTTTTTGCTGCCTTTCGCAAGTTGTTTCGTTTCCTTGGAGCACTCCTCCGCTTCTCTTTTTTACCTCCTTGCGCGCGACGGCGCGAACCCAAAATCCAGACTGCACTGTGCAAAAAAAAAAAAGAAAAAAAAAAAGCTCCTCTGGGTGGTTTTTTTTTTTTTTTTCTTGCTTCCGTTGGATCTTTGCGAATTTTTTTAACGCCTTCTGCAAGGCGTTTTGTTCGCCCAAGCTGCCCATGCATTCGCGACCTCGCTGCACCAGGAAAAAAAAGTGCGTTCATTTCGCGCGCGTGGGGGGGGGGGGGGGGGGGGGGGGGTCAAAATTTTGACGTCCGAGTTGGGGGTGCGTTTATTACGCAAATGGAAAAAAAAGACGAAATTTTGAGAGCCGACTTGGGGGTGCATTCATTACGCAAGTGCGTTCATTGTGCGAATAATTACGGTACTAGGTTTACCATTTCACTTTGAAAGTGTACTTTTCTCCTAAGCATGCGAGCGCAATATTTCTACTTTTCGAAGTGTTGACCGCAGCGAGTAAGCCTTGTGGAGCAAGCTTCTTAGTGAGCACCAATGCATTGCAGAGAAGCAACACCCGCAGGAGCGAGCTTTGCGGGTGTTGCTTCGCCAGTGCTCGGTGAGAACAATGGTCACCCGCCAAAATCAGGACGGAAAACTAAAAACACATATTACAGGTGAACCCAAAGTGAATATCGAATCATAATATTCGAAACTACTATTAGAAAATTTGAATATTTGCATAAGCCCAACGTATATGATGAAAAACAAAATGAAAAAAATTGCCCTAGAAACAGAAGACCAATTTTAAAGCCCCTTGTGATCTTAAAATAATTTTGCCATTGTTCTTTCATTGAAATAGCCATGTGAGCTGCACTGCCTCTTTGAGGAGAGGTGAGGGTCTTCAGAGATTTTCGTTTTATTTATCACATACAAATATTTATCTTATTATACATTGAGACATCACATTTCGTTGAATATCTTTAGTAGAAGCTCACTTGTGGGATATTTATCCGATTTAATTATGACATTGGTTACAGGTCGTTAGACTAAGCAACATGGCGAAATGTAAGAAATGTTAGGACTGTTCACAACAGTCTCACTTGTGTGATGCTATTCTACATCTGCACTGAGAATACCATGTCTATAAGACTTTAATCCTAACATAAAAAATAAGTGTGGTCATTATTTAGGCAACAGTTGTGCACACCTCTTAACCTGGAAATCTATAGAACTGGCATTCTCACAGCTTCAATCTTCTGAATTTAAATGATACCAAAGTTCTTAATATTTCCCTAGACAAACTTCAGAAAACACCTGTAAGAAATCAGTACCAACGAAAAACATATAAACAGAAGAAAAAACAAAGAATCTAGAAGATTGCATGTTCCTACCAAATATTCACAGAACATTAGAACTGCTGAAGCATTTTTTTATATTTATTGATTACATATACCACATTTCCGGTGTAGAGGTCGTAGTTTTTTTTTTTTTCTCAAACTTCTTTTTTGGTGCGTCTTATAGAACGATCCAATTTACCCTATATGCATTTTCAGCCCCTTGCCCTTTTACCGTGGCTGAAAAATGTTTTGCAAGTCGGCTTTCAAGGCGTACGAAGCCGAAAAAGCTCGCAGTAGGTCCCAACATTTCCTATCTAATTGATGTCTCCGTGGAAATGTTGCCACTCAAGGCAGAAAAATGGTCTCTGTGGAGAAAGAGTGCGAGGGAAGTCACAATAGACTGCAAACATACTAATAAGTAGGGTTGTGCAAGTATTGGATTTTTCTAATGGTGGTTTTGAATAATAAAATATTCAATATTTGCTTCAAGATTAACTTTGATATTTGTATTTTTTCGAAGTGTTGCCTGCAGCGGGTTAGCCCCGCTGAGTGCACTTCTTATCGAGCACCGGTGCATTGCGGAGAAGCAACACCTGTGGAGCTCGCTTTCGCATGTGTTGCTTCTCTGCAGTATAGGCCGCTTCTTACCGAGCCACTTCACACTTTGAAAAATCCAAATATTTCAGTCACATGCTTAGAAGGAAAGCCTACCTTAAAAGCGGGATGGTGCACGTGCACACTTGTTCTATTTAAAAGAAACAAAAACTTTGTGTACGTTGATATCTACAGTACAGTGAAACTTTTAAACATTAAACTCTGGCTAGTATGCAAGGGTATATGTTATGCAGAGATGTCCTGCATTCGTCGTTCATAGTTGTCTTTTTTTCATTAAAACTAGGGTTCGTGCGAGTTGGCCCATAGTTCCATTTTTGAAGCAGATAACAAGAAGGCGCGCTAACGCATTTGTCATCTGTCTTTCTGATATAAAACACCTCTATAATCTTTCTCGGTTCTATCTTTTGCTTTTTTTAACACTCTGTTGAATCCAAAAACAGGTTTGCAGCCAGCAGACCACCGTAAGAGATGCGCTGGCTACGAACCTGTTTTGGATGCAACAAAGTTTTAAAAAAAAAGCAAAAGATAGAATCGAGAGATTATTGAGACGTTTTATATAAAAAAAACAATTGACAAATGCGTCCCCAACGTGCCTTTTCTTTATCTGCTTAAACAAAATTGTGGAGCTCTTCTGCTTTACGTGAAGATGGAGGACGGGCAAAGCTGTTATCTTTACCATGTCTAGGGCGATGCCTAGAGGACGACCTCAAGGACAACTTCTCGGACGACCTCGAGGATGACGCCTAGAGAATGACCTCAAGGACGACGTCTAGGGTGACCTCAAGGACGACTTCTAGGATGACCTCGAGGAAGACACCAAAGACGAACTCAAGAACGACTTCTAGGACAACCTCGAGGATGACGCCTAGAGGACGACGTCTAGGACGACCTCAAGGACTTCTAGGACGACCTCAAGGAAGACACCTAGGACGAATTCAAGAACGACTTCTAGGACAACCTCTCGGACAGTTTCAAGGATGACTTCTTTGGCGACCTCAATGACAACCTCGAGGACGACGTCTAGACCGACCTCAAGGAAGACTTCTAGGAAGACTTTGAGGACGCCTAGAGGACGACCTCTCCGAAGACTGCAAGGACATCTAGGACGACCTCGAGAACGACTTCTAGGACGATACCTAGAGAACGACCTCAAGGACAACCTCACGTACGATGCCTAGAGATGATAACAAGGGATCAGGACCTCAGTATCTAATAATGCCAAGGAAGGCTGACTCACGCTGGTTGCCCCCCTTTTTGTTTTTATTTATTCATACTTCACCTCTTTTTGTTTTTATTTATTTATACTTGCCACGACCAATGGGGAGTTTTCTGTCGATATGTGGGGACACATTTTTTCCCAGACCCTAGCGTATAACAGCTTTGCTGTAAAAAGAAGTGACTTTTCTGGATGGCTCCTTGTAAGAGTGATTGGTTGTGATGCAAGTCGGGCAAATGAGTGTGTATATAAGTGACGGTGGTTTCTAACAAAAGCATTCGAGGGTTAGCGCCTGTCCTGCCGTCTTTGCGTCTTTATTGCCCTTGTTTTGTTCACGTTTTTAACCTTTTAATTCAGTGAGTCTCTTTTCTTTCCCCTCAAATTCGAGAATTAAGAGAGGATATTTGCACATAGCAAAACGATTTACAAATCTCCTCAATTAGGTAGAGCTGGGCATCTCTACAGGTTTATTTTATGTCAAATACATTGTTTGCTTGTCATTCCATTGTAGGCAGTGGACTTCCTGAGGCCACAGTTCATAAATATGGCTCAATTAAAATTAGCTTAGAAATGGAGAAGCTTGGGAACAACCTTCAGGAGTTCAGCTGGGTTTTTGTATAAGCCTCAAGCAGTAGTGAAAGGCTCGGAGATAGGTTTTGATATTGGATTTGAAGATATTTGGCTGAAGCTACTATCCATTTTGAACTTAAAGTCCCTTATTTGCACGTGACTACCAAAAAGACTAGTTTTTGAACTAGTTGGTGCACAATGCTGAGGAAACTTGCATGCTGCAACTGAGACAAGCACGAGGGTGACATTGAGAAGTGATATTTTTAATTAGTTTAATCGTGGCCAGATGCCAGCGAAATTGGCCGAAGGAGTGTGCACGGCACGCTGCAAGTCAAAGGAAAAGATGAGAAATCCGAGAAAAACCCTTGGAGAGCCAACATCACCTCATCGAACTGGATAGGAATTCAAATTCACTACTGAACAAATGCCTGCATAAGCAACACTCGTGTTTCTTTGTTTAGTAGAGAGCCTGAATTGCTATCTGGTTTGCTATAGAGATGCTGGCTCTCTGGGGGTTTGTCTCGGTCTTCTCGTCATGTCCCTTCCCCTGCGGCATGCTGTGCACGCTTCTTTCAAGCAGTTTTGCCGGCGTCTGGCCACAATTAAACTGCCGTAAAATACTGGGGAAGTGCCCACACTGGAAACTGGTTAATCTAGGCATGGGCGCTTGACCGGTCAAATTGAGTGCTTAACGTATAATTTGCAGAATCCCCAAGTTTGGGAAATATTAATAGTGGGCGCTTCCACAATATTTTACAATAGTTGTCATCTTGTTCTTGTCCCTCTTTGTTCGAGGCCAACACAGTGCCAACACATTGCAATGAACTTGTCGCGACGTATACTGCAAACCGTAGCTCTCTCGGGACTGCGGGGTGGAAGCACGGCCAGACGCTCGCAAGGAGGCTCAAGGGGAAGAAAATGGATTGCTTGCCTGTGCCTTGACGGGGATTTGCTCGTGGCCGACCCACTCCTGTTCGTAGATCTCGCTCAGGGTGTCCATGAGGGCTTTGCTGGCCAGCTGCAGGCTCTTGATGCACACCACATAGTTCTTGAACTCCTTCTGCAGCTTGGCCGCTGCATTCTGCGTGGGCAAAAGGGGGCGGGGTATCGAATTCGGGTGAGGGATTCGCATGGCACACGAGGTGCAAGCTGCGAGGGGGCCCGAATGCCCCCAGAAAACGCGAGTTTTCCGCGTGCGAGGAGAGGACTCTGTGCAGACGTCGTCCTCGTCAGAAGGGCAACCGGCAAAGTCGACGAGTCTCTTGGACAATCGCCGCGAGTAATTGCGGCGCGCCGCGTCCTCGAAAGCAGTCCCTCAACTTTTGCCCGACGACAATGTAAAGCTTCATGCCATTGCTCGTCGTGACCCTGACGGTGGCACGGTGGTAGTGTGGCACAGGTCCATTCCGTTGTAGACCGGTCTGCAGCCGCACGGTCGAAGGAAACCAAAGCAGAGGCGGGTCAGGACCCCGCAATGACGGCGACGCTCACGTCCCCTCGCCTTCCTTGCTCCCATGTCTACGACCATCCGCTACGATTGTAACGTTTGACGGCGCTACACACTGGCTCCTGCGAAGCAATTTGTTGCAACTTCGAAACCACTTACGATGCGTGGGGGGGAGGGGACAGAAACACGCTGGTCCAAGAAGCATTCCAGGCAAACTACCGTCACCCAGAATTACCCGACAAGCCACCACTTAGAGTACCAACACTCCATTCCCCGGCCGTCGCGTGGGTGCCGCCATTTTATAGCGCAGCGGGTCCTATTCGTGATTGTTGCGCTTTTTTTACACAGGCCCTTCCGTCGTAAAATGGTAAATAAAGATTGAATAGAATCGAAAATGTGACTCCCCAAGCTTCGGGTGCAGCGCCAGGAAGCTCGGGTGACATCACCTTGCTCTGTCGAGGATTGTTTTAACATTTCTGAAGGACACGAAACTGGCAACAATGGTTTCTATAGATGAGAGGGCTCAAGTGTCGTTACTCAGAAGCGTAGCTCAATCGGTGGCTCTAGGGCTGCCCCGGAAGGGCACTGACCATTCCCCGAACCAACCTGGTGGAGCATGCATTGTGTCGAGCGTAAGCTAGCTCTTTTATCTGGGTCCCAAAATAAACGAGTCACATTTGCACCGCGCACAGCCTAGACACGACGGCTCAAGTTGTTACTTGCGTGCGTGGTTTCGTGCGTATTTAAGAGAGATACTCATCGACGGTGACATTCCTCACCATCTTACCAGCTATGATCTGTGGTCCAACATGCTTAGCTTCAGATTTATTAACTTTGCTTATAATAGCAATTGTACGACGAGGTAGTATTTTGGGACAATAAGTTTTCGAAAGATCCCAAAGTTTAAGTATCGTAGAATACCGTGCATCCGCCCATTTCACATTAAGCACCCATTCCCAAATTTGTAAGATCTGAGAAAATACGCACAGTACATTTATATGTAAAATTGACAACCAGACAAGCGCCCATCCCATATTTTTTTTTCTGCGATTATCTCCAAAGTTTGAGTGGGAGTCTGCCCGGTATTTTACGGTCGTACACTTTTGAGGCTCCTTAAGCCTGCATCAGAATGGCTAAGTTGAGTAGAGCTATTCTTAGAGCGACGGTCCTGCTGACGAAAAGAATGTCCAAATTTGAGGCTGCCCGTATGGAACATACGCAATTAAAGATAGAAACAGTCATCTGGAATTATTCGCTTATGGGACGTATTCCCACCCGCGTCGGCGAGCAAGCGCATGCGTGGCCGAGTGGTTACTGCACTCGACTTTCGCACGGTACATGTAGGTTTGATCCCAGTCAATCGGGCTGTCCTTTTATTTATTCTTTCGATTTGGCCTTCTCGTGAGGTGGAGGACATTCTCGTCTGATCTAGTTTCGAATATTCTACGCACCAAAAGTTCTACGCCGAATGATCCAGAAACCCACGAGGGTACATAAGGGACTCCGCAAGTCGAGCGGAGTCAGTCTTGCCCCAGCGCTCGATCCTGCGGTTTCGCCGACGTCGACGCCCACGACGCTCTGCTGTTTTCTTCTGTTCCTGTTTTGTTTGCTTTGGGCACAAGTTCGCCCCATTAAATGTTTAGTTTATTCAGTTATTACCACCTCATCCATTGTCATTCGTGACAATATGATCATTCTGCCAATGAGTTGTTTTGGAGGAAATCCTAAGGTGGTGTAGGCTTATGACAGGAGAAATGCCATGGAATGTTTTCAGAGGAGCAGAACATAGAGCACCCGCTGAAACTTTAGAATCAAGCCAATCAAGCTTTCCGACTGGTTTCTGCTTTCACTATCGAGTGACCTGAACTCTAGTTGAGCATTGAACTGTTTGCCCATTACCAAACAGGATCCGCCAGCTCTGCCCATTCAGATTCGAATCAACAGAAGGATGTTTATGGCAGGCTATTGCTGTACGTACATGAGTGATTCCATCTCAAATCGCGCGGGCAAAAAGAATCAAATTTTTTATTTCAACGAAAAATATTTAGGGATTAGGATAAAAGAGACTGTTTTCTACCAAGAATCATAGTTCATAAATGCAATATTTTGTTTGTATGGCCTGTTTAAAAATAAACTAAAAAGGAAGAACCTTTTTTTTTAAACAGCATAAAACAATTACAAATATTAAAAAAAAGATATCTGCAGAAACCTCTTTTTAAAAATTATTTACAGCGTTAGATTTGTTTTAGTTTACAGCTTTCTAGCGTGCGTGCCAAAAGACGCCAAGGCACGTGAGGCAAGCCAAGTGCAGCGTCCTCGTCTCCTGCTTACCTCGCCTCCGTGTTCCGAAATCATGCGCGAAAGAGAAGAGTGAAAAAGGTGAGCGCTGAGGCGCGCTGAAGCGAGGCAAGTAGGAAAGAGGTAGCCAGTAAGAATGCTGCCCTTGGCATGTACATGTGGTGACGTTACATACCTATTTTTGGTGGGCACATTTGAAAGCTGTGAACTACAACAAGTCTAGCACTGTAAATAATTTCAAGATTTTTTTTCCTTTTGCGGAAATTGCATTTTGTAATATTTTGTCACTTTTTCAACTTGCTTAAAAAATTATATTTTTTCCTTTTCAGTTTTTTTTAAGCTTCAATATTGTGAAATGATTTGTTCATATTTAGCAAGAGAACAGGCAAACTTCGGCATCTCCGTCATTTGCCAAAATATATTAGTATATCTCTTCAGCGATATGCCCACGCCTTGATGGTGGAGTCACTATGAGGTGTCAGGAACTAGAATGAGACTAGACGAGACGGTGTAAGTGAAAAAAAACTGTTTTACGTAGCAAAAACCACATTCAAAATTACAGGAGGACACTTAAGCTTCGCCTCTAAGAGTGGAATGCGATAGCTAAACATACAAACCCCCGCTCATTCCCATGTAGTACACGCTTGTCCGCGTGGCCTAGTCAGTAGCGTGTCTTATTTGCAACCGAAAGGTCGTGGGTTAGAATGCTGCCTCTGCCTAAAATTCTTCACATTCTTTCTCTAGGGCAAATGAATTACTTTTCAAGGCGAAATCATTTTAGACATGCGGCGACCTTTAATTCGCATTTCATGTCATGTTCTCAATCCCTTTCATTCCATGCGTGACGTACGTGACCGTTGTGGGTTGTTTGAAATTACCGTGCGAGCTCATGTGGCTGTGACGTCATGACCTTACCGACCAGCCAGGATTTTCTCGTCCCACCGACACATACCAAAACCTCATTCGAAATTACGGAGGACGCTTAAGCTTCGCCTTTAAGAGTGGAACGCGATAGCTAAACCCTGCACCTAGAGGAAAACCTGTGAGCAATATGTTCTTTTATCTCAGTGTCCCCTCAATTTGTGATTTTTCTCTTCTGCTACGTAAAACAGTTGTTTTTTCGCTTACACCATCTCGTCTAATCTCATTCTAGTTCCTGACACCTCTAACTACTAACCATCAAGGCGTGGGCATATCGCCGAAGAGATATACTAATATATTTTGGAAATGACAGAGGTGCTGAAGTATGCCTGTTCTCTTGCTAAATATGAACAAATCATTTCACAATATTGAAGCTCTGGCTCGTTACTGACACGTCACAGTAAGTCCACTGCCAGGCAGGGCCGGATTAAGGTACGGGTTAAGGGGACTGCAGCCCTGGGTCCCAGACTGTCAGGGGGCCCCATGCTGGCCCCTGAAAATTTAAAAATGTTAGTCTTTTTTTTTATTATTTAAGAAAGTTTAGGCAGAAAGCAGAAGAAACATTCCGAAGGACCCCTGGCGCCATGGCCTTCTCGTTCTCTTTTCCTCAACAAGGATGCCACAAACTTTCCATCTCTAGATCAGCTGGCATTTGTGAGCTCGTTGTACAAGAACGTGCCAGAACAACAAAATTTAACAAGGCCTCCCATGCGCCTTGTTCGACTTTTTTTTTTTTTTAATTGGAGCTTTTTGGAAGGACGGTTATGGACCTTTCTTTTGTACTGGGGCCCCATAGCGTGTTTTACGGACAATTGTGGGCAGGAAGTTAAGCAAGCGTTAAGCAAGCAACGCAGGTGGTTCACACATTTTGTTTTAAACCTTTTCACGAAACTCCATATGGAGTTTATTCCAGAACGATAAGTTTGGAACAAGCGAAAAGCTGCCGGTAAATCTTCTGGACACCGTCTCTACAGCCACCAACAAAGAGGCGAGTCAAGGAGACAGCTCTTAAGATGCCCCTTAACAGTTTTCGATGAGTACTGACTGCAAGGAAGTGCTCTAGAGTCGATATCTGGTCTGCCAGTGCAACTCTCTTCCTTCCAGCGTCTGATATGAATACTGCAATGGTCTCACCAACCTCTGAGGTATAATCTCTTATTTTTTAACGTTGAGTCACAAAACAAAATGGCCGCCGAGGTCTAAATTACTGCATTTAAAAAGAACAAAATTAGTACTAAATCTGATGCGAAACATTTTCCCCATTCAAAAAGACAGCGTGTAGATACAAAAAGAAAACACCTTCTCGATTCTCATGATAAATTCTTTAAATAAAAATGTGCCCCAGCGACAGCGGTCGATGTCTTAGAATCGCAGGCAGTTTCTCCTATGCTTTAAATGTGGAAGTCTGTGTTTGTTTGCAAAACGAGGGTTCAGTTATTAGAAGAGCGTTTACGAAGCAGTTTGATCCCGATAAAAGCTGCTTCAACCAACGAAATTTCTTTCTTGCCTATGTCACTTCCTTCACTGTTCACACCAGTAATTAATTAACAGAGGGTTAGTTAGAAGTTAAAACACTTCCAATCATTTGGAACAATTACAAGAATGAGGGCTCTAGATTTTCATGGCAGTTGTCGATTTGCGAGGCGTATACCATTTAGGGGAAGCGAAATTAGAATGGGAAATTTGCAGGTACTTTTTCGGTTGCTGCATAACTTAATTCCTGTGCGACTAATGATGTCCTTCGGCATGTTAGCAAAAGGGTCACCTGTGCTATAAGTCGACATATTGACCAATTTGTATAAAGTGGCAGGGGCATGTACTCTATGAATCTAGCTGTACTTCTAGTCAAACAAATTCATGAACGGAGTAAACATTTTAAACGAAAGCAATTTAGTGTTGTTTTTTGTTGTTGTTGTTTTTGTGGTTAAGTTGCTGGGATGTGAACGACAAATCCTAATATTTTCCGCAATGTCTATTTGATTTCCTTTTTTTACCTCAAAATTACTGTATTGTAAATTGCTAGAGGGGTTGATCATTTGCGAAGTAGCTTCTAAACAATCGCATCCGCCTCAGTGCCAGCAAGGAAAACTTGAATTCCATAGAATCTACGGATCTAAACAAGGCTCGACAATAATCATACGATGAAACATATCTAGATTTAACAAGTTAAAAGATATACATATTCCCGTCGTCATCGTTACCTCCACCACCACCATCATCATAGGTAGAGGCCTCATAACAGCCTCAGCCCAGGGCCCCCAAATGCCTTAATCCGGCACTGCTACCAGGGCGTGGACAGATTGCCCGAGAGATAAACCAATATATTTTAAAGGCTACCTGTTTCTCTACCTAAGGTTGCCTGTTTTTATACCTGAATGAAACACACACTTCACAATATTGGGGCTTAAGGGGGGACATGGCCTGGGAGGGTCAACTTCTAAACCATTGTCTCAAATTGATTCAAACTTTAAGGGTGAATTGAAGTCCATTAGGATTGATTACACCTAAAATTTCAGTCTTGTAGGCCAATTCTCTCCAACTCCAGAAGAAAATAACTTTATTAGAAAATGTATTTAAGAAAAATAATAATTGCAATCCACAAAATGTTTGGTTTAATGTGAAGTAGAATACCCATAGTTCAAGTTAAGGTAAAAATTAATTATAGAAAATGCAATTCTAGAAAAAAACAAGAACACCCCAAAAAAGCCAAAGATTTTAACAAATTTCTGTGTTTCAAAATATTCAGTTTTTGTCATGAAGAATTGAGCCCATACCATGGAGGCACCACGGGCCTCCATGGTACGGGCTGTCGCCTTTCCGCGGTGCCACGGCTCTCCTGAGCCAATAAAGATTACGATCATGATTACGATTGGGTAACTTGTTCCTCAGGAAATTTCAGTCCAGGACACCACTGAATGAAATCTTTACACCTTCAAAATGTCAAATAATACATTTCCTCATACCACATTTCCTGCGAAAAAGTGAAACTGAGAAAAATGCATTTGAAGTTTCAAATTTAGGTTTCTTTCTTTTCTGCGAGTCCAAGGTAGGCAAAATTCACCTGGAGCATTGCTAGCTCCTTCCTCGTTGAGACTTGGTTGTTTCCCCGGCAATAGCTACCAGTCTGTGCTGTTTGTTGGCAAGCTAACATTTGTAACAGGCATTCGACAGACAAAATGGAAAGAACTAAGAGGCAAATCATACTAAGGAAGAGCAAAAAGGCCGGAATAGGATCTGAAGTGGGAGATAGTGAAAGGGTGTTACTGAAGATGGCACAATATCACGTCACAGGGCAGGGCCAATCGTAAACCTGTTTTGGGTCTCAACCAATACAATTGCTCGTACCAAATTTTTTTGATTTTTTTCCGTTTGGATGTATAAGGGTCTTCTAGTCATTGATACTTTTAAACTTGGAAAGCTTCTACAGACTTAATCTAGAGTAAACGACGCTTCCAATGAGGGTGCGATGTTCTGCCTATGTTAAATGAGTATGAAGCTGTGCCAAATAAAAAACGCAAAAAACTTGCTCCCTGCTGACTCGGAGGGCTGCCGACATTTTAAGTACCCTTTTATTAAAGCATACTTTGAGCAGTCAGAAACATGAATTCTTCAAAATGATCACCTGTTGCCGGGTGAAGTTGTAGAGATAGACTTCGAAGACCTCGTCCTTCGTTTTGTCGGCCCTCCCCAGGTTCTGGAGGATCTGCACAAAAGGAGGGAGGGGCATCACTCTCTGCTCTCAAACGTCACACCTGGGGATAGTCCAGAAAGGGGGTGCCCCCAAACACTTCCAGTTGCACACTTCACAAAGACAACAAATAAAGAAATATAACGAATAGAGAAATGACATGCTGCAAGCAGTGGACTTCGATAACCTTCCAAGCCACAGCAATTTTCATTCATTTATTTATTTAAAATATCAAGGTAATACATTGAAGAAGGGAGAGAACTCACAAAAACAGTTATGAAGTGCATAAAAAGGGATGGCTCATTATTATGGACACCTCCACTCCCCCACGGAAGCGTTCATAATGTGAGTTGCCTGCATTAAAGAGACAAAAATGCACGCAGTTCACCCGGTTCGTCCCCAAAGTTCTTGTCTGTATAACAAGGTATTAACGAGACATGACTGTATTTGTAAGAGTATTCCTAAACAAAACAATACCAGTAATGTTAGTGATCTAAGCAAGAAGGCAGTTCCAATCAACCGACGTCTGGCGTACAAAAGAACACTGAAGAGATGATGTTTTAAAATTGGGCATCTAAAATTGGGAACTTTCCGAAACTCGAGTTGGATGGATGGATGGACGCTAACAGCTGTACCCTTTACAATGGGAGGTAGCTTGCATTACCCATCTGCCAAGTACATGGTTGCTCAGGCTTTTCTGTGCCATGAATGATGCAGTGGCTTTGTAAGAGAAAGCAAGTGCCCTACGGCAGGACCAACGTTTCGCACAGAAAAACGCACCCAAGGGAGAACTACACTTGCCAAGACATGAATGTCTACCCTCACCACTACAGCAATGTTTCTATGATCGCCTGGGTGACGGGTTAGAATACCAAAGGTAATTATTTTCATACAAAGATTATTTTTGCCTCTCCCACCCGTTCAACACCCAAAATGTAAGCCACATCCTGTTTGCCCATTGAGCCGCAATGACCTAGATACGGATCCCCCAAACTCGCTTTTGTCCCCATCGTGCATTATCTTCTGCCCCGAAGTCGACATAAAGAAATTATTTTCCCTCTCTGCTCGGCCAGAAGGAAGAGAGAGAGGGTACTAGAACCATTTACTCTCAAACCGATGTTTCTACAAAAGGCCCATTCATGTCGATCTAGAGAAAGCTACTCGCAACTCCAGCGACCTATAGGGGGCGCCCCCACCAAACAAACATGGCGGCTGGGAACAGGTCGTATAGGGTCGGCCGGGCCGGCTGGACGGGTGGCTCATTCAATTTAACGGATTTTCTTTTGTTTAACGCCCTATTTTATAGGTATTTGAACAGCGACGGTTAAGTGTAGCCAGAGCACATAAACTTGCAGAGCATAGTTCTGTCCACGCCCAAACCCTCCTTCCGAATGAAGGCATGTTTCCTTTCGATGTAGTTTCCCTTTTCACTAATGTTCCTAACAATGTTGCCATTGATGTCGCACGCGAGCGTCTACTTGATGATCAAAGCCTGATAGCACGCACGTCACTTCACGTTGATGATATAATTTTACTTTTGCATTTTTGCTTGAACCAATGTTTTTTCGCCTTCCGTGGAGAGAGGTATCATCAGGTGAACGAGTGTCCGATGGGAAGCCCGGTATCTGTCAGTGTTGCCAATCTTGTTATGGAGCATATTGACGAGAAAGTGTTGAAAAAGTTGCGTTCCCGGTCAAATTACTGCCGACATGTGAATGACACTTTCGTCATTTTAGATTAAGGTCATGCTAACGATTTTCACCGGGAGTTAGACAGTGTTCACCTCGTGATACAGTTTTCTTGTGAGGCAGAACAGCAGGGCAAGTTGCCCTTCCTAGATGTATGTGTAATGAGGACAGGCGAACCGAGCCACAGGATTGAAACGGGCGTGTACCGCAAACCATGTGAAACAGATAATCTTTTTTTATTTTTTGTCTCATCACCCAGTGCAACACAAGAAATCAGTAGTGCAAATGTTTGTAGTAGATCAAATACCGTGCCACCTAACGAGCTCCATGACACAAATGAGATGACTCATTTCATTTACAGGAAGCTTTAAAAATATGTCACTGCCCAAAGTGTTTTGTTGAGGAGGTCAACAATCAAATGAAACAAAATGTGCAACCATGCAAAAGGGAAAGAGATAGGAATGTAGTGTGCATCCCCTCTGTCAAAGGAGTCTGTGAACCTCTCAGTCGCGCTTTGAGGCCCCTTGGCATTCAAACTGTTTACAAGCCCTACAGAACTATCAGAAATTCCGTTTCCAAACCAAAGGACCCCACCCCGGCGAATGTCCAGAGAGGCTTTATCTACAAGATCCCCTGCAGTGACTGCCCAGCGTCCTACACTGGTGAAACCGGATGGAGGAGAGAGACCAGACTCAAAGAACACAAGTGTGACGTCACGTACACATCCCACGCGACGCGACTGAACTAATGAACCATGTGTGGACAATGGGACTCTTTGACTTTGCGGCCGTGATGACCTTGGCGAAGGAGGACAGATGGGGGCCCCAGAAACTCCTGAAATCATGGTTTGTCCACAGGGACACATGTGTAACAAAAACCACGGCCCTCTGCACGAAGCTCATACGGACGTTCCTGATAAATAGCGTTGACTTGAGGTTGAACCTTGCATTTGCTTTGTAACTACTGAAGATGCCTCCCACATGGGAAGCAAAACATTTAGTGAATTTTTTTTTTTTTTTTTTTTTTTGTGTCAAGTCGGAGTTTTTATTTTAATTATGACATCGCCCAGCTTTTGGAGTATTTTAGCATATAGCGGGGTATCCATATTAACGGGGTCCATATTAACGGGACATGACCATATTTGACAGAGATACTACTTAAATTCAGTCAAATGGTTCGAGCAGACAGCACGGGGACGAATACGGACAAACTGGAGACAGTCTTCATTGGAGATTCATGCAGACCCCCTCTGCATTGAACTTGACTTCGAATCCTGAACGGAGAAATTGAGTATTCTTTGCGGCCAGACAACCTGAACAATGTAGACGCATGTTGCTGCGGGCTTCGATGGGGGTATCGTATAAATTTGGAGGCGCGATAGATCATAATATTATGACAGCTTCTAACTTTGCGAGACGTGTCCCCCACCTTTTGAAAGCAGACAATTTCCCTCATTAATCGTATGCAGCGAGCAGGTTTTTCGAAATCAAGTAATTGCGAAATCAACCTAACTCCTTTGGTGTAGTCCAGAGGCTTTTTTGGGGAAAAGCAACCAAGATGAATAGCCAACGCACTGACTGGCGTGGGTCGCTCAAACTTGAAGGTAATCAAACACAACCAAACTCAAGAAAAGCAGCTTTTGAACCTTCCCATTCACTTGACTGCAACATTGGTGTTCCCTCCAGTGAAACACCTCGTCTGTCGCCCTCAGTCCACTGTTCTATATCTCTATAAACAAACCACTTATCAGCTATCAAGTAGTCGTCACTTTGAATGTAATTCCAGACAGACAAAAAATCAAAAGGTTTTTCCATGATTCCTACCCATCCAAGAAGTCAAAAGCATGTGACCGTGTGTTGTGGAGTAAACGGGCTTTCAAACACGCGATGAAAGCAAACAATCTACTGAGGCTGACGAAAATAAATCCCTGGAGAAGGGGAACAAGAGGGACAAAGGACAAACATAAACCTCCAAACACAGCTAGGTGACTCAGCTCGCTTGCACCTTTGCATTAACTGGACTATAATTATAATCTACTGAGGCTTCATCCACGAATGAACACCCAGGCAAACTTAAGAAATATTAGGACCAGGCACGTAGCCAGGGGGAAGGGGGGCATAGTAGAGCACTGCAAGGGCCGGAATCTCTAGACCCGGCCCGACCCGGCCCGGTAGAGACACGACCCGGGCCCGGCCCGAGCCCGACAGAATTTTTAATTTCTAGGCCCGGCCCGACCCGGCCCGGAAGAGACACGGCCCGGGCCCGGCCCGAGCCCGACAGAATTTTTTATTTCTAGGCCCCGCCCGACCCGGCCCGATGGCTGTAGCCCGAAACAACCCATTCCCGTTTGAACCCGTCCCGTTTCGACCCGTTCCCGAAACGAGCTCCCCATTTGAACCTCGTCCTGTTTCGACCCATTCTTTAAACGCCCTTCCCATATGAACCCGTCCCGTTTCGACCAGTTCCCTAAACGCCCTTCTCGTTTGAATTTGTCCTGTTTCGACCCATTCCCTAAACGTCCTTCTTATTTGAACCAGTTTCCGAAACACCCTTTGCATTTCAACGCGTCCCGTTTCAACCTACTTTTATAAGGCCCTGCACATCGCAACCTCTTCGCAAAAAGTCTCCATCGTTCTAAGCCTGGTCTGCGCACCTTTTCTGTTTAAGAATATGTTCTGAAGTAGCTTTACATGTCAAAGCGTTCTTAAAATATACAACCCTTTCAGGCTTGCAAGCTTAAGTTTAATATATTCCTACTTAACCCCTTAAAACATTTCTTTTTTTTTCAAGATGGTTCCCAAAACGTGCAAGCGCGGAACGGACTATGTACACTGCGCGACACTGATACCGCGAACACGACGTTGGCTCTTTTTTCGAATTTTACTTCGAAATGGTGTTAGTAGGCACCAAAGTATACCGCTTAGGTCTGTGGCCCAGACGAGCACTTCTAAAGATACTATACACGGCGACAACTTTTCTTGGCAATGCAGTGGAAGGTACAGGCCCGCGTCCCCTCTTCCATTTTGTGTGTGCGTGGGCTCTCCTCCTCTCCCCGGAAATGGGGGAGGAGGAGAGCCTGCGTACACTCAAAATGGGAGAGGGGACGCGGGCATGTACCTTCCACTGCATTGCCAAGAAAAGTTGTCGCCGTGTATAATAGTTTTGAAAACAGCGTTTTGATTCTATGAGACAAACACAAAAACACGACGATCGCTTGTTCGCGCTAATATAGTGTCGCGCTCTGTGCAATAAGGGACTCTTAGAATAACGTACTCAAGCACTTTGGGCAAGCTAAAATTATCATCGCCATAGGTTTTACATCGCAACGCTATTTTTACGGTACCCAAAGCGCTTGCGTGCGTTTTTCTAAACCTTCATAATAGTGAACTAGATATTTTTGAGAGCGATGAATCAGACAGGTTGACAAGCATATGACTGGGACTTTATTTTGTTTACAATTTATAACACTGAACCCTCGCTCACACTGAAAAAGCTTGAAGGCTTTCTAGCTTCAAGACGTCTTTTAGTATTTATTTTTAACGACGCTGTAGTGAATTTGCACTTCGCTTTTTTTTTGTATTTAATGAACCTAAAAGATTAATGAACAAACTTCTTGCTATCAACAACAATTTATGATTTACGGCACAAGATTGCCCAGGCACGGCCCGGGCCGGCCCGGGCCGGCGCGGCCCGAGAACTTTTTTGTTCAAGCCCGAGCCCGGCCCGGGCCCGAGAAAATACGTGCTACCCGGCCCGAGCCCGGCCCGCGGGCCGGGCCGGGCTCGGGCTTTCGGGCTGGCCCGGGCCCGTGCAGTGCTCTAGGGCATAGGGCCTGCCCCTCCCCCTCCCCCTCCCCCTCCTCCCCCCCCCCCCCCCCCCCCCCGGCCCGCCCCCGAAACAAAATCCTGGCTACGTGCCTGAATCGGACCTTCGTCAAATTACATTGTTCGCCACCGCGCCGACAACACGTGTCCGCGAAAGCCGCCAGAGACGCGGAGAGATGCAAAGCGAGTTGTTCCAGCTGGTTCCCGGCTTTCCCGCTTGGTGCCGTCCGTTTTGCTGGAGTCGCGAACTGGCAACAACCCGCCAGCAACTCCAAAGTTGCTGAGAAAGTTGCCCCGTCTGAAGCGGGCTTTAGCGCCGGCCGACCAATCGCTAAAGTGTCTTTCATAGCGAGCCTACATACTCGAAAGTCTTTCAATAAAAAGTCGGCGATCACTGGTTGGACCTAGAGCACTATATAGCTCCTTCGGAGCAGAGTAGCGCAATCTAGAACGCCGCCTCTCGGCGACTAGCAGCGAACGCCCGGAGGTTCCAACTGCGGTCAGAAATGCATGGAGAACGTGAGAAAATCGTTGTTTCTCCACTATTGTAGGAATGTACGGAATCGCAATCATTTTTGACATAATAATGGAACACTTCAGAATAATTTGCGCTAAGTTTTGTGCCCCGCAAGGACCTGACTTTTTTAAAAAAATTACTTGAGCGGCATCATGCAGCAGACGACATGGCGACGTCACACCATTCACGTGACCCGCTCCGGCCAACCCGAAAAGCCCATCTCCGCTGCGAGCGAAAATCGTCTGCTTCAAACGCCATTGCCTTGGAAATTGCCTTCTCAAAATTTGCACACGCATCCGATATTGTTAAAACTTTGATAAAGTGTTTAGTGCTTTGCTAACTTCACGACAGACTAGTTTTGAAAAATGTGAACTCGCCGTTCATTTTTTAATCAGCCGTGTTGTGTCGATCTCCATGTATTCTCCCATAGGGCGGGCCGCCTCCTGGAACCCTGAGTACCACGTGACTCGCGCCGAGCCGCTCTGTCGGCCATGTTGTCGGAAAAACACGGGGTTCAAAGGATTGCGTTACTCTGCTCCGTAGGAGCTATATAGTGCTCTAGTTGGACCAACTGAGTGCCGCCCCACGCGCCGCGCGTGTTGTCTTCGGCTGTAGCTGTTCGAAAGAAAAAATCCAAAACAAATGGCACTTGGCACGCGCGTTCCACGGACGCTTTATTTCGATTATTTACTCGGAATCTTTTCCCTAGGGATGGCGAGCACGTGCAGCGCGTGTACCTACGTTCCCAGCATTCTCTTTGATGCTTGGACAGCTCGCAGCCCGCGCCGCGTCGCGCGCAGCATTCGAGGTGTTGGCGCGATCGAGAGCGGTCCCGACGGCTATTCGTGTCGCGCAACGTGCGGCGAGTCAAGGACCGGCGCATTCCCGGTCCTTCGTCGCCGACCCCTTCGTCATCGCGGGCCAAGGGCACGACGGGCGCATTCCTCGGCCGGGCCGGCCGCTGCTGCTGGCCCGGTCACCACAATGCGGGCACGCGGCCGTGGGACGCGCTTCCTGGAGGCGACAGAGCCCCGCCGACCGTCCTCGGCTGCCCTAGAATCGCTCGCTCCAAACCCAGATCGGCGGCCGAGGTTCGGGGCAGTTCGGGAACCGCCTCGGCTCGTGGACACCCCGTGCACTCACAAGCCCTCCTGCCTCGGAGGCCGAGAGGCTAACGTTCCGCGCTAATACACCCCAAACCGGTGGCAATTTGTTCATCGAACGACATTTCATCGACACGCGATGTTTCTTTCATCAACAACTCAGATTAACTTTTTTTTTTTTTTTTTTAATAAGTTGCATTAGACTGTTGCTGCGAAACGGCGTGTACGGGGGGTCAGGTGGGTTAAATCTTTTGTAATGAGCCGGCGCAGACTATCGCGGGGGGTGGGTTAACACACACCCCAGTGATACACGCGTGACGAAATGTTCCTAGAGCGTGCAATTCGCGTCAGCATTGTCGATGAAACGTTCGTTTCGACGAAACGTGTGTCCATGAAAAGTTGTCCCGTAACCGTACTTCCACGAAACGAGTTTCGACGAAATGATAGCCTGGCAAAAGATACCATCGCGTGCAGGCAATCTTGAGCTTAATCGGTCGTTGCTGTTCCCCCCAAACGCCATAACTAACGCTCGATCGCGTCAGTATCGCTGCCGGGCGTCTTGGAGCGTGATGCTACACGCGGTGACGCCGAGACGTCTTTGGGGTCCATATCACGTGAGCCAATGACATTTCGGCGAAAAGCGCCATTCGAGTGAATCGACGTTCTGGCGACGCTTACGACGCTTCGCGGCGGCAGTCTGTGGTGACTCATTATACAAAAATAATAGCCCACTTGGCCCACCCATAAACGGCGCGTCGTGGCGGCCGAATTTTCGCAAAAGTCTCTTTCGATGAAAAGTCAGCATACGCTAAAATGTCGTTCAACTAACTGAGGGCCATCCGCTGCTCTCGAGGTGCCCGCGACGCTCCTTTAGGTCTGCTGAAAGGAAACGGGGCAATCGAGGCTTCTCATCTCTTGCTCAGAATACCCGAGAATCAACTTTTAGGACTTACGCTAATACTAATTGTAGTTTAAGGGTCGCGATGCGTTAAATACTACCGGCGTATCGCGGACAATGTAAACGGGAGCGCGCAACTTGCGCATGTGCAGCCATGGCTGATCGCTGTGCCGAATACGCGGTAGAAAAAACGGATCATGAAAGTCGTCTCTTCCTCAGGTCGTGACCTGAGGAAACCGGTTAACCGTTAGCGTAAACGATTAACGGTTAACCTGAGGCTAAACATACACGTTTCAAACGCAAGACGCACCTTTTCTTTTTTTTTCCGTACAATTAAGTTTTGTAAGATCCACTTCGCGCAGTAAAGGAACTATGCGCAAAGCTTCCTTTTTTTTCTCGAAAGGCGGAGAGGGCTCATTGGGCACACCAACTTCAGCCGTAGTGATGCTTGGTGTCTGCCAACCTCCTGTTCCGAAGAAAAAAATGCGAAAAAGCGCAGATAGCGATAACTCCGGCAACGCTAACCGGTATACCCCAACGGAGCCCTAGCGCGTGCACTGTCTCCTTATCGGGTATCGTTACTGGAGCGAAAAAAACGATCTACCGAAACTCTCGTGCTTTCTACGTGTAGCCAAAGACGCCATCGACGTTACTTCCAGGTCCATTTCGACGCTCGGATGCTCCTGTCCCGTGGACAGAGCGCGAAGAGACCGAAGAGAGAAGCGTCGGTAAACCGGCAGACCGTGAAGAACACCAAACATTTGGAAAGTGGGAGGTAAAGTTGGGAGCAGAACGCGGCAAATCGTACAAGCGCCTCCATCAGACAACGAACGAGAAAGAACATGAGGGGAAAGGCACAGCCGCGTTCGCACTGCTTTGACATAGCACAAAATACAGTCTGCGCACAGATTCAAACGCGAGTCACCACGAGACCCCTGCTTCGAACGCCGCGTGGCAATAAGTTCAAGGAGGAAACCTGGCACGCGGCATTCGAACCACGGATAATTGCGGTGACTCGGGTTTGCAGACTGTCTTTTGTGTGATGTATGAGGAGGGGTGTTACCCGGGCTTCGGGTGGGATCGTTTTGCTGCGACGAGTTGAGTTGTTCGAGTGCTCGTCAACTTTATTTTGAAAGGCGCGACGCCGGTGTTTCCGCGCAAAATAAGGCGAAGAAACAAGGAATACGAGCCCATCGGGAGCACCGATCGAAGGGGCCGAAATGCACGGGGTCTTTTTCTGCCTAGAATTGGACGATTCGACGCGGCTTTTCAGGCATTTTCAGAACCATGGAGCTGGCCCCGACTTCCGCCTTTCCAGCCCCTACCCAGGGGCGGGAAGCGGGCTGAGGCGATGAAAGGGCTTGATAGGCGAGCGGGCAGCCTTCAGCGCACTGTCAGCTGAACGGAGAGCCCGCGGACGGCACGCGACGAGGGGGAGCCCACGGGCGCCGCCGCCGCAAATAGCCCCGGGTCGCCGCTGGGCGCCGCGCGAGGGAACCGCCGGCCGGCTATTTCGGACGCGCTCAGCCGCACGAGGGACAGTGGGCACGCGTACGTCGCCGTCGGAGCCCGCACCCTCCGGACACAATTGTTTTATTTTTCCCTCCGAGTCCAGCCGACGTCCCACGGGGCTAATCGAACGAGCGCTCGTCGCCTCTTGTGACGGCCCACGACGGTGCCGCGCAGCAGCAATGGCGCCCGTTGTAAGCGGCTTCAACTCCCCGGTTTGTTGGACTCGGTCCTAGTCGGTTGCAACGCTGTGAACCAGCCCTATGATAGCTACTTGACAGCACGAACAACTCCCGGCGTCCGTTTGCATGCAAAACAGTGGAAAGGGAAGCGCGCCGCGTAGAGAGTAGTGAAGAACAAAGGCGAGCGGCAACGTCACGGGGCGGAAGCCAATGCGCGCGCAGGAAACCAGTGAACAGCGAAAGCGGCGCCAGGCAGCGAATGCCGCTGCTAAGCGTGCAAGGCGGGCGAACGAGACAGAGGAGCAGAAGCAGCGCCCAGCTCGGCTGGCCGAAATGCGGCGCAAGAACCGACAAGCCGATGCTTCGCCGGGGAAAAAAAAAAGAGAAAGAGTTTTTGGTGCATTTTGCGGGTATTCGTTAGTATGACCCTTGGGGAACGCCACAGACGTCCTCCTTTGGCAAACGCTCACACTGTCCTCTTAATGAAGCCGAAAATATGCAGCAAAAAAAGAGAGGGACCAAAAGAGAAAAGTGAAAGGGTGAGCGCTAGCGTTTCCCAAAGTGGACCACGTGCGGCGTTTCCCAAGGGCCATTCCCTAAGGATCCACCGATGGATCTACCTCGGCTACACCAATCAGGAACACTGAATAACATCGTCCTGCGGTTGTTTCTGCGCAGTTTAGCAGTTGGCAGCAAACACAAAGACGACCAGCGCCGTCACACTTTCAGCCGGGTCCACACCACGTGAGCAAATGACGTTTTAGCGAGCTGCGCTATTTGAGCGAATTGATGTTTTAGCGAATAACGGGAGCGCGTGTTAACCCATCCCCACGCGCTGCCCTTACCCCGCTTCACGGCGACAGTCTGCGGCAGCTCATTCCAAAAAGGGTAACCCACTTGACACACCTGTAAACACTGCTTCGCGGTAGATCGACTACTCGGTCGAGTGTCTTTGGATGAAAAATCGGCGTCTGCTGAAACGTCGTTCGACCAACTGAGTGCCGCCTCTTTCAGCGCTACTTGCTCGATATTCACCTCGAACCGGCCAGTGCACGGGGCACAAGAAGAAACCAGAGCGTCACCGTTCGGACTCGTGTTGCAGCGCGCTGACGGAGCACACAACAGGCTCGTTCGATTTATATGCACCGGTACACAAAAGTGTAGGCCACTGCACTTCCGGTATGTGTATTGAGATACGACGGGAAGTACACGCCGCCCTGCACCGGTGCAGGAGGTGCAGGTAAATCGAACGAGCCGTACGTGCGCCTCCGTTCCTTCGGGCGACGGACTCAGCATTACGTCACTAGTTGTGTGCAGTGCAGGCGAAAGGCAACGCCGGGCGAAGAGAGAAAGGGCGAGCACTAGGAAGACGGGACGGGAGAGAAGGGAAGTGGAAGGCGAGCGGAGAAAGGGGGAGCACTAGGAAGGTTAGAGAGGAGGAGGTTTTTCTTTTCCCCTGCCTTCATTGTGCTTGTACTTTCCCCCCTCGCATAGCGTTGCCTTCGCCTGTACTGCACGCAACTAGTGACACGGAGTAGGATGTGTTGCGCAGGCGATATTCAGCGCGCGAGGCTACACGTTCGTGCCCCCTTCGAGAGAGCTGCAAAAACAAGGCGCGCAAGAACTTCACCGCTACGCCGCCAAGCGGCTACAAATATCCACCTTCCGAGACTCGCCGTCTACGTATGCACACCGCATCTTCACTTGGTTTTAGTCGCACAAGTATCCCATCCTGCGCCGAAACCTTCCGACGAGAAAAGGGGAACGCTTCTCGCCTCCCACATCGTTGCAATGCTTGGCGGCGCTACGACGGCTATGCACTTCGTTGCACCTTCAGCAACAAAAGGGGAAATATAGTGTTCTCGTAATAAAAACTCAACCTTCGTGTCCTAAGCATCCCAGAAAAACAAAAACGGCAATCGTGCCCTTTCTACTAATAAAAACGCGACCAAACATCGCGCCCCCTTTGCGCAGGTTCTCGTACCTCAGAAGGCGGCGCGAAATACACGTACCTTTTTAAGGTAAAGAGTGACAGTGCACCTGCGACGCGGACACGTGGGTGAAAGGGCCCTCTTTGCGCCCTCAGTTTCAGTAGGAAAGCGTCGGTGCCATTTCTCGCCGTCGCAGCATTCACTACACACATCATGGCACGGCTAGACGGTCGAGCCTGTTGTGCACGCGGTCTGCAGAATTTTTTTTTTTTTTCTTACAACATGCGTATGGTTTACGTCCAGTTAAAGTGACACTGACCAGGTGCTTATACTCGCCAAGGTTTTAATTTGTACACGATATACGTGGGCCCAGCTACCAAAAACACAATTTGCGGCTAAAAATGTCGTGTTTTTTCTCCCTCCCGAAAACCGCTGATCAAGAAATGGCCGGTTTGAGTCACGCCCACTCTCTTCTCCGCGGTCAGGTGCTGTTCAGACACGCGCACGTCACAATATAATCGAAGTCGTGGGTCATCGAGAACCCACACTCAGTATTAAAAATATAAAAAAATGACGAAACCCACTTTTTTGTTCCTTCTAAAAAAAACTGAAAGTACGCCAAGGTGCTCCAGCCGGTATAGTTTTGGTTTCGCCGTGCCGCCAGAACGAAAGTTGGATCCGCGATATCTACAAAACTATACACACTACCGAAAAACAAATCATACCTCGTAATTCAGGGTCGCCGACTTGGACTAAACACATCATAACCCCAGAATCGTGAAAATGGAGTGGAGTTGCCCTTTAAATAAAAAAAGACGGGGCGCCCCCTGGGCGGCATAATTATAGCAGCGGGGAGCGCACGTAGGTTGAGTGACCTTGAAGGTTCCGGAAGGAGACGAGCCGAGACAGGACGAGCATGGTTAATATGGAAATTGAGCAGCGCGTTGACCTCAAATATCTCGTGATATGGAAGAAATCGCCGAGTGGGAAACCGTTGCAGGAGGTTTTACGCTGGTAACGTAATGTCATGTGCCCGAGTGTTCTGACTGCACAAACGATTTGCCGAGACTGAGACAACGAGTGAGGAAGAAGACCACGTGGATTCTCAATCACGACAATGCCCAAAATGCTCTGCCCGTAGAGAAAGCTTGAGGATCCCAGTGCTAATCCAGCCAGCTCCGTCACCATTATCTGCTTCCCTTTTACCCGTTTCCCCAGGGAGACTGCACATTGAAGGGAACCCATTTTCAGACTGGACAAAAAACGACGGCTCTGCTGAAGGGGTTGACACTCGATAATCTGCAGCACCGTTTCCGACAGTAGAAAATTCGTAAACAACGACGCCTATACACGGGACGGGGTTTGACGGGAACAATTAAGGGCTGCGATGATAAAACGTTTGCCACCAATGTTGCTATTTGATAGCCGTGTCTCAATCGCTCGAACGTCCGACGGAGAGTGTTTATGACACGCGCACAACTGGGCGAAGGGGGTGTCGTCACCCGCAGAGTGCGTTGCCATCCGTCAAAGCCACGAATTCCCCACCGGGACGGGAATTCGCGGGAGTACAATGGCAGCGCGGAATAGTGGCATTCCGATGCAAAGCTGCGCTCCTGTTTTGTCTCTTTCACCGCCCGTACTGCGCGAGCGACGCCGATGTCGCGCACGACAACAGCAGCCCCGCAAGGCCGGGTCGCCTTCCGCACAAACCGAATCGCGGGGCAGGCTGCGGCACGAGCAGCGGCGACGACGACGACACGCGAGTACCGGCGAAGCCCCTCGGCGACGGACACGAGCGGCCAACGGTAAGGACCGGCCGGAGAACGCGAACGACGACCCGACCGTATCCCACGGACCGCAGAGCACTATATAGGCTACGAGCCACCGTGGCCAATGCAACGCCGAGAACGAATATCACGTGAGTCGGCATCTCGAAAGTCACGTGATGATGCTGCACCGAAGGGGCTTTGACGGAGCTTCCTCCGCCGTAAAACGAAACGGAGTTTACACGCGCAGGTCAAAGCTACTCGGGCGACAGTCAGTCACGGGCGGGCACCGACAGACACGGCCCACCATCTCGGAAATCTCGCATCTCGAGATTTCCCAATCACTCGGCGGGCGCTTTCTCCCTCGCCGTCCGCGCGGGCCCCGCAGCCTCTTCCGAGGCCGCGCACCCCATTTAGACCTCCGCCAGACGTCTTCCCTCGTCGGAGGAGACTCCGCGCGGTGCCGGAGACGGACGCTGCGGGGCCCCCGGGGATGCGAGCCCCGAGGCTCCGACGGCGGCGAAAAATAGCGGGACGAGATGGGCGGCAAGGCGCGCGCCGCCCCGCCGATGTCCGCTCGCGGTGCGCGCACGACCTGGGTGTCGTCGTAATTACCTGGCCCAAACAGAATGAGCCTGGGCCTGGGGAGGGCACACCCCCGGCTTTCAAGGGCTAGCATTCCTATACTCGGCGGCAACTATTTTCTGCTACATGGTCGCGGCGAGCGTAGCTTGCACGCTGCAGCGAGACACGTGGCTTCGCGTACCATTCGCATTTGACAAGGGTTGGAGATCTGCGGCTGTGCAGCATGCCGTGCATGGGCGCAGCCAGAACCGACCTTCAGTTTTTGTTTCCTCGTATTGCGTTCGTTTCACTTCATCATTGTCACAGCAGGACAGGTTAGTGCCACATTAGGTGCTACAGCGTCCTCCTCCCCAGCATAGGCCCTGGTGGAGACTCGTCAACGCCAGCTTCAGAGCCTCGGCATCTCAGTAAGACTAAAGTAACTGGATCGTGGGAAAGTAACGACAAGCTACCCGCATGGTCGCCATTTTGGCCCTTGAAACGAGAAATCTCTCCTTAACCTCTCCATTTTTGGTGAGCCGATCTAGATTCGCTGGTGACGGGTAGCTTTATTGAAACGTTTCTCGTATACCATGATTTTGCTATCCACACACCGGCGAAGCAAGTGTACAGATCTTCGTACCACCACAACGTGCGGTGTCGGTGCTTGGAGGCATTGAAAAATAATTTTCCGGTTTTTAAATACTCAACGAGAACAATCTGTAAGAGATCCTTGGAAAAGGGCATGATTGACAAGTTGATTGCATACACAGTGCCCAACACGTTTACATTGGCGAGGAAGGCCTTCAGTAAAGAAGATTCTCCATGGCGATCTTGGTGCGACTGGATTAGAACGACCCTCTCGAAGCATCGAAGATTTGAAGGGGCCGAAATGGAGATGGTCATAGCAACGGAGACCGATTAGCCAATCGCCTTCCGAGGTTTTGGTGTCCCTATCATAGTATTTGCAAATACTTTACTAGGGGGAATACGTTCCACTCTGCTCATTTGCATTAGACAGAACGCCTACAGCGCCGAATGACGGAGAGGAGGTCCGAGTCAGTACACGCCACCGCGGTCCACGCGCAAGTGCACGTGGATGTTCGTGGCGGCCGCGGCGGTGTCGTCTCCGATTTCAGCCCCTTCATGTTTCAAAAGTAGGGCAAGGTGCGTCGATGCACGAGGCACGTGCCACGTGCAACCCTTGGGAAGATCATGGCGGCACAGCGCAGCAAAGTATTTAGCGCACCACTGAACTAGAGTTTAGACGCCATGTTATTCTTAGAAGTGGCGCGCGTCACATGTCTCACGCATTTCCACAACAATAAATTTACTACGTAGAACGACCATCATCAATATCATCATTTACCGCCCGATAGCCGAGACCTCCCCGACGATAGATGGCTCTCGCCAAGCCCAGAAAACCTGTCCACGCCGAGGCTATTGTATTTGAGAGGAGTGGAATGTATTCCCCCTAGGTAAAGTATTTGGTATTTGTTTGTGTTCGGCTAGCAGGGAGGGAAAGGCAATACTTTCCCAGGACCCGGTGACTTTAGGTAAGACAAGAGAAAGTCGGCGATGGCGGCTCAAATAGGCGCGGGTTTAAAGCGTCTATATTCCGTTCAAAGCCAGCCTGAGCTTCGGCAGCTTTGAGACACGCCTTTCTAGCGGGAGCGCTCGTTCTGCCGAAGAACCTTTGAAAGCGAAGGTCTCGTGCTGTCATGCTTGCGGCATCGCGGCCGCAGTCTCGGGTGAACGGTGTATAGCCTCGACACACGAAAGAGCTAACCATAATGCAACACTTCAGACTGTAATGCCAGAAATATGAAGAAACTATAGTCGAAAGAAAAGAGAACAGGAAACGTTTCCAATAGCTGCTGAGAGCCACCAAACCGTCAAATTGTGTATGCGCGCCTGTGGCGGCTCGATAGCGAAATTCAGCGCCATAAGACAGTAGTCAGCATGCGTTCGGCGCGTGCACGACGCCGCCCTAACTTTTGACCGCTCGAGGCAGTGCATGAAACGGCTGGTGCCGTCTCGTGCTCTGCACGCGCGCAGCAGGTTGTCTCACGCGCATAAATTCCCTCGATGCACTATAGACAATTGCAAACATGGCGCCACAAGTGGTGTCCCATGCGTGCAAGCGCGTGCAACGCGCGGGTGAACGTAGCTTTGGCAAGCTCGTAATCGCACGGGCGTGCCTGCTCGAGCAGAGACATGGCGGCGGCCAGTCGCCCAGCTTGCAATCGTCTATAGCCGCTGAGAAGTGTCTGTTGTCGCATAAGATGAATGTCAGCGGAAAGCCCTCCAAGTACAGTGGGAAAACCGCAGTTGGTGTATAACGGCATTTAGGAAGAACTGGCGTGAAAACAGCGCCACGCTGAGGCACACCGAAAGCATGGAGCTCGACGGACGTCTGGAGTTGCAATCCCTCCAGCGTCACATTCCCTTTCTTACCCGGTTTGGCGTTTGACCATTTTTCGCCGTGTTCGTATACGTATACCTGGTTTCCCGTAAAGTCTTTCATAGTCCAATGCACGCAGTCATTGGAAAGATCGTCGAGACGTACTCCATTGCCCTGGTGGGCCGGGAGTACGCCGAGTGGTGGTGACTAGTTTCGGCATTTGCACTTTCCTGGGTCTTTTACGGCCTCACCGCGTTCATGTAGCGTGAATTAATGCCCCACGGACGGGCGGCGAAACAAAGCTCCCAGGAGAAAATCTCATCGCAAAATCGCGAAATCCGGAGAAAAGGCTCGCCTGCGACTCTGCAAACCGAGGCTTCGTCCGTTCCAAGCGTGTTCACTCAATTGAGAAAAATAATTCTTCGCAATAAAGCACGTTATACTTAAGTTCCCCAACATCTGACAAATATTTCCAAGTTTCCTTCCTTTATTTTGCGTAGCAAATTTCCTATCAATTATTTTTAGTGCATCGGTTCTATAAAAATATATAGATCTGGACACTTTGCAATTTTCTCGATTCCATTTTTTATTTATAAATTTCATTTCAGTCGATGTACTAATTCATAATAGCAGTAAAGAAAAGGCTTATTCTTCGATTTACTTTAGTGAAACTGAATCAAGAATGCGCCCCTGGATTTCAATTTTACATTTTATTGACGTCTTTAGTGACAGAAAGCGTAAAGCCGGGGTTGCACTGCTTACAAACAAAAGACCGTCTTGCACGCAGATTCGAACGCGAGTCACCGCGACATCCGTACTTCGAATGCCCCGTCGCCAGGAGTTCAAGGAGGAAACTTGGCACGCGGCATTCGAACCCCGGATATTGCGGTAACTCGTGTTTGAAAACTGTCTTTTGCATGATGTATGACCAGTGGGACCCCGGCTTTCAACTTCTTGGATTTCGCAAAATAATTCTTTTAAAAATTATTTACTTTTTAAAGTCATTTTTACAGTGGCGCTTTTCGTGCCTTCTGCTGGAAAAAGAAAAGTGGATATTGTGTCATTTTTCTAGCGATATACAGATTAAGCCATGTTGGTGCGTCCCTGATAAGAACTGTCGTGGTATCCTTCACAATGATTGTACAGAGCTGAGATTTTTTTCGGTGCCCTTTATTAATTTATAACTAGCAGTCAACACTATTAATTTATTTTAAGCTAGAGGCTGAAAAGTTTGACCTCCTAGTGCCACATGCGCACGCGGTTATCGAGCAAAAAAAATTATGGGTTGCGGAAAAAAAAACAATTTGTATAAAAGGATACTGAAAGGATAGCCGGGAAAAAGAAACAGCTTTAGGAGTTCCCGGATTGTTATACAGTGAAATGACTCCAACGTAGTAGCGCCCTTTATTTAAGAAGAAACGCTTCGAATCCTTATGCTTTCCAATAAGCAAATAAAGAAGGTGGATATTTTTTCTCCGTTCCGACTATACGTCAAACTTCAATATGGCGGCAATCAGGCGAAGACGGTCGTCACGAGAGCGGGACACGCGGGAGGTTCCCGTCGCTTTAACCTTCACTGGGTTGGCTTGCTGGAACCAGCATCGGCTAGTATACTTTCTCGATGACACCATTCCCAAGGTTGAAGCGCGCCCTGAGATGCGACTCAAGTGCGTACGCTGGCTTTGGCAGTGCTCACTTTCAGTCTCCAGGGCCTTAAAACTCGTCAAAGACAAAGTTCAGTCTCCAGGGCCTTAAAACTCGTCAAAGACAAAGTTGGGGCCGAAATTGACGGAGCGCACCGACTGCAGCCTATCACGACTATGACTTGGCGCTTTTTTCGCCGACGTCCAATCGACGCACTCGGAAAAATTTCTGCTCCAACTTTGTGTCGGACGAGTTTAGGGCACCGAGACTTCTATCAAGCAGGCCCTGCTCTAAAATGATAACGATCACCTGGCATAAAAGTTTAAACGGGAGCTTTTCTCTACGTCTGTCAAAGGACGAATGAGCTGTTCTCCGGGAAATTGAAGAATGGAAACTATCAACAAACCGAGCCTTTGAAAGGCGCCGGCAGTGCGGTACGCAGAACACAGTAACGGTTTGCTAAACGTCCCTGGGCATTCCACCGGCGAGTTCTCCCTCTCAATATTCAGCTCTACGCACGGTCTTTCAGAACCGGAGGGAGTGCTCGTGCACGCGGACGTCGGCTTTGCGAGGACCTCGGTCGTCATATAGCAACTGCACCTCGTAGTAAGCGGCCATAAGCGGTCGAGACGAAGTCGGTCGGTAGATGGTCTTCGGAGTAGCGACGCTCCAGTCAGCTCGTCGCTTAAAATCGTCGTTTTCCAATCCAAGGTTTACTTGATATCGCACGAAACGCTTTTCCGTTCCCCGGAGATGCTTAAAGCGGTTCACAACGTAGCAAAATTATACATCCGGAACTTGCGTATTTCCAAATCGCAATTATCGTCGATGTCGCCCGTTCCGCAACGACAAAATGGCGGCGTCCACGTGACAGTCGGGGAAGGCAGTGTCGATACTCCAAAGCTTATTAGTGCGCGTGACTGCACGAGTCACACGCGTACCACCCACAAGCTTGGCGGTTACGCTCGATACTCGCAAAACGGCAAAAAAGACAAGCAAAACACTCGGCACTCGGACGACGGCGAGAAGAAAGTGAGGTATGGCGACGCTTCCCCAAGGCCGGCATTGCCCAATGTCAACTCCGGCTAAGCGGGCGCACTCGGCTGTGACGACAAAAACATTCCGACCGACTGCGCCCAGCCCCACGAATAGGACGCAGTGCACCGCAACGGCGTTATACGGCACCGAACGACGGCCCTGCGACAAACCCCGCGGAAAAAGAACGCGCTTCTTGACGGACGCGGAGGAAAGTTACGAGCACATGCTTCCGGCACGCGATATAATATAGAGCCCCGGAAGGCCAGCTTTTCAAACTCTACGGGCGATAGACTTTCAAGTACGGATCAACGGAAGACGCGCTGACTTGCGTCTTGTCACCACGCGACGCGGTCGCCATAAGGTGGCTTCAACTTATCGCGCCTCGGCCTCCGCGCCTTGGCCAAGACGTTCTATTCGTGTTTTTCCGTTGCGTATTACCGAGATTTTTTGGCTTGCTTTGTGAAGTGTCGGCAGACATTTACCGCCCAATTCAGAAACCTCGCTCAAACTACACTCAACCTGAAGGGCCCCTCCACTTCCTCGAGGAAGGCGCGAGGGCCGGCTCTGGCCAATCGCTACGGCGGATCCGTCCTCGCGATTGGCCAGCGCCGGCCCTCGCGCCTTCCTCGAGGAAGTAAAGGGGCCCTTTAGTTTGAGTGTAGTTTGAGTGAGGTTTCTGAATTCGGCGGTTATTGTTGCTACCTAAGTGCATGCCATCACTAGCTGCACAACTTCTGCACATTTAATTTTATAGCATGTTTCGACTATTTGCGCCGTCGACGTACCGGATACGTGTAAGGAAAGGAATCCGCGTTATCACTGTCGCACATTGACTGTGGAGAGGACTGACATACGAGAGTTGAGAAGCCAATCATTTATGACAGCGCAAATTTGCATAAATGATAGTGGCGCAATGAGAAGCGCCAGGTATATTTATGATCACGCATTTCATCTTAAAGATGAAGGCAAATATAGTCAGCGCAAGGAGTCACGTGCGGGTTTCTTGAAAGCGTCGTGCTCTGGCATCATAACAAATCCAGAACATTTGCTTTTGATTAGAAGGGGGAATCATTTTTGCTGTATAAACATTCGCGTGATTTGTTTATGTGTGAATTTAAAGAAACCATACATTGTGATCGGTCTCATGTCTCCAGTCATTCAATTTTCTTGAGATATCCAATTCAATTAATTTATATATTCACGAAGGGTTGGGCTCCCCTGGTGTTAAAAACAGCTTGTGAGTGCCTGAGAAAAGCGCCTGAGGCACGCAATATGTGACGTGTCTGCACGAAAATCCCTCGAGTGCAGCTTCGTCGATGCCCGATTGACTCTCGACGCCGCTCGAAGTCGAAGGCGTTCCTGTTCAAACAAACGTATATCTGTCTGCCCACATCCACGAAGTGGGGCCTGGCATTTGACCTGAGCCAAGCTTGCTGGAGGCAATTCTCTCGCGCCACCTAATTTCATTTCGCAAATTATAGGGAAGACAGACGCCAGACTTCAATTGACGGGTCTCTCCCTCGTCTCATTCTCAATATGCTCTAAGGAAATGTCCACATAACAAATAGTTTCCTCAGTAAACATTGTGAAATGCTGCTAATGAGTACTTTAGTTGTGCCCATTGCTGAAAAAATTTCCCACTCGCCCTGAAAAGGACTATCAAAACATCTCTGGTGTACTTGATCTTGTTAAAGAAACCAATAAAAACACTATCGCTTTTTTTTTTTTTTTGCATTCTATGCGTCATTACATAGGGGTTTCCCGATCGGCAGTTTTCGCAAAACGTTGGTGCCCTCGCAAACCAATCAGTGAGCACTAAACGTGCGAGCTTATATGTGTTCTCTGCCATTCAGTACATTGCTCGTCAGATCATCGACCTGCATTTTTACTGTGCCCCCCCCCCCCCCCCCCCCCTGCATTAGTCCGCTCATTAGTTCATTCTTTCGGAACCTAGTTTCAGCGGGCACGTCCAGTACGGCCGCAGACATCCCTAATCCTCCCCGGGCATCATTTCAGTCGTTTCGCCGCCGAACCTGCATGTCGAAGGAAGAACACGAGCAGATGAAGGTGTTCGTAAACACGCCCACAACTTAGGCTCGTAACTACGTCGTAGTTCTTAAGGTGGCCCATTACAATGATGATGGTTACACAACCATTATCATTGGTTCTGTACCAGAAGGAATACATTTATATCACAAAACTATAAGGTAAAACAAAATAACGCACCAACACAGCCGCGAGCCCGTTGAAACGGAAACCAACCAAACTGAAGCCACTTTACGGCGCGGCGTGTGTCAGCGCCCTCTGTCCACCAGTTAGCTAACTACTGAGATGGAAAAGTCTATAAAATGTATCTAGAGGTTCAACAGGCGCTAGTGTCTATGCGACTTCCGGAAGGCAAATTGAAGCAGACGGCGACCAGCCTATTTTTGCGGTGCTCCGTGCACTTCTATGAGAAAAAGTGCGGGCATTTTGTGACTTCGACGGAAAATAACGTAGATAACTTGTGTTATTTCGATCGTACCGAATAGTATGCATTACTGTAAAAGTGTAATTAGTTTAGTTACATGATTTTTCTTTACCACTGAACAATGTTAAAGGGATGCTGAACTGAAATTCGGATTCCACAAAATACAACGGCAGAAGCGTGCAACGGGACGCTACAAGCACCAAACCCTCACTCATACAGCGACATCTTGAACGGATGACCATATTTTTCAAAAAAAAAAAAAAGAAAAAAAAAAGATGCACATTTGACAGATACGTCGACGTCTTGTTTCTCCGAGAAAAGTCGAGGAGCGGAAACGGCCTCGCGTCTTCTCCGTCTCGCCGTCTTCAGGTGGCGAAGCGGTGAGGAGGAAACGAGATATGTTGACGTCACGCGCCTCGCCAGCCTCGTTTAATCGCTACCCCCTTTTCCAAAAATACGGCCGTCCATTCGAGATATCGCCTTATGCGTGGTGCTGTAGGGATTTTAGCGTCCCGCCTACCGCTCCTGCACTGTTTTCTGATATCCAAATTTTGATTCACCAACCCTTTAAACTTCGCTGTATTTCAGGCCCAAACCTCTGTTCCATGGCAGATATGTAAAAACGAGACGATTCTAAGCAAAATAATCGGCCTGTAGAGTGTGTTCAACGTTCGCCAGCATTCTGGTAGTGCTTATATGTTGCTAATATGCCCGTCCTGGCACCATATAAAGATGACTCCGTGGTAAATCTTTACGAGCTGGTAAAATCATTCAAAACGTAAAGAATAAAGCACGTGGGCTATGAAAGGTGTAGCTTTTTTTTCTTTTTTTATCATTTCCTATGTCGGGCAGCTTTTATCGGGCACCTGTTCTCTGGCTTCTCCTTGTTTTCAAAGATTTCGAGAGTGTGCTTAATGTTTTGAACGCAGAACAAGCATCTTCGCACATATTAAGAATAAAAGGCGGTACTTATTTATTGCAAGTTGGACTATATTACGTGGCATGAAATTAATTTTTATCGTTCGGACGTACAAGGTGTTACTTATCCAGCGTTACTGCGTAGTTCTTGCCGTCTCTCTCGGTTTTCCCCACGTCCGTCGTCCGTTTGGCACGTAGTATATCCAGCATGCTGGAAAGCGCCGACGCCGTGTAAGCGTTAACAGTGTCCGACAGTGCGCATAAATACACGTACGAAGCGTTTTTAGCACCGTTTTTCATGCCACGATGTTAAAATAGAAACTCCGCAACTGACCAATTCTTTCATCTGCGTGTCTGGGAAATGTTCCAAAGTGCCTAGTAGGTACGAATTATTCGTGATATCTGTTCTTATAATCGAGCCTATAGGGTGAAAACGCACTCGTTTTTTCCCATAGAAATGCATTAGCGGAAGCCAATTTTGCACTGGCTGCTGTCTGCTTCCATTTGCCGCAGAGCGCCAGCTGAACCTCTAGCGTACGTTATAATAACCCTATGGATAGAGGTTGCGCGGGGAGCCACATATGCGGACGAGCGCGGCAGAGTGGCGACAGAGTCCGCAGGAGGAAAAGCGTTGTCCACGCTTCCGCCCCATTGGAGGCGTCCGTTCGTCTGGCTAACGAGGCCTTCCGGAAGCACAACAATCGCCGTTCACCGGACGACGCCGTGTGAGTGACCGCGCAGTCAGGTGCCACGTTGGATCGACTGGGATGGCGTACATTCGGAAGACCCTGCTCGGAGCCCCAAACAAGATGCCAAGTTATTGGGCTGCTTGGGCACTCTCGGCAGCTGGATCGACATTCGGCGCACAAGTGGACCACCCATCGCCCGAGGCTCAGTCTGCGGCCAGGCGGCAAAGTTTCCGAGCGTGCCGTTATCTCGTTAAGAAATGATAAAATAGGTCCATTTTCGGAAATTTTCCACGAGAACGATCGGCGTCAGACCAGTCCCACGGATACGTGGGAAATGAATGGCGTCAGCTTCCGGGGCTCCATTTTCCCATTGAAAGTTCCCGTAAAACATCTCTTGAACTATAACGGTTAGTTCTAAAACTTCGCCATCTGCGAGGATGGCTACATTTGGGAGGAGATGGAGCGTTGGGTTAGGCGCGCTTTATTTTCGCGCCAAAAGAAAAAAACAACAAGATACACGTTGCAACTGTTTTTGGGCGGCACGCGCAGGTCCCACGTGTGCCCCAAATCTGGTGCGTCCGGTGCGGGGAAATGGGGTCGCAGCCCTTTTTTTACAAGACCGAAGCGCAGGTTACCCGACCGAGTTCCGCCGGCACAATATATCGACGTATCTGCGATTACAGGCTCTCGTCCATTTCGTAATCTGCTTTCTTTCCTCGCGCATGAATGAAGACGCGGCCTAGGTCGCTGCCCCACGAAGGCGCAACGCATTATATACGAGCCCTCATCGAGCCGCCTTAAAAAGCCGAAAATAGAAAAGACGAGAGCCGGTTCCTCGCACGCGCCCCGCTCCGCTTCGTGCAGTGCGCGACACCATTAGCGCGACATTGGCACCTTTTTCCACCCATAGTTGCACAGCGAACATCCGCCGCAAAATTTGACCTTCTATGTTTCTCACTGTCAATGCTGCTGGCTGTACTCGACTGAGCAACACACCCGAGCTACGACAACATCTGAGCGGTGAGCGGAAGAACCGGTGACCAGGCGTTGGCGCAAACTGCGACCGTTGTGCGTGCCTGCGCGAAAGCGGCGATACGGGTACTCCCCAAACGCGAGCAGACAGAACTGCCGCTTATCTCGAGACTTTGATGTGACCGGGGGCTGTCCCAGCCGCGACTCTCTGAACCAGTACGTGATTCGCACGCGACGTCACCGCACCGCGCTCGCCACGATTCATTCCGTTCTTGCCGGCAGATACGCGCTCAGCAGGAAAGCCACCACAACGGCCGCTCATCTGCGCTCCCCGCAAGCTCTAATATGTCCCCATTTGTCAGATAGATCTAAGTATAAACGCTCCTAAAAAACTAGTCAGGAATTAACAGGTTCTACCTTTTTCTGACCGTAAATGCCTTTTTACTGGCTATTTACTCCCTTAAACGCGCGACAGATAGTAACTGCAGCCATCGCTAGCTGGAAAGTTTGAGTTTGCAAATAACCCTAACTATAGTTGCGAAAACTGATGCGGGGAAGCGAGGCGTTCTTCAGGGAGAACAACATTGGCGCGAAAGCGGCACCATACTTGCGACAACGTTCACGGACGAAATCGGACACCCTTCGCGCGTATCCTCTTCTCCGTCTGTCGGAACGTTCCCCGAAGATCGTGTCACTTCCCGTTTCGAACGCTGATTCTGAACGTGTTTTGCTCCCAAGTTTCCATTCCGAAATCAGAGCTGAGGAACAAGACGACGCTAGACGAGGCAATCGTCAGACCCTAGCTGCGGCAGCGAGGAAAACGCTCGCCAACCTCTGACGCGCCCGTGCGAGCTTTTTCCGAGAATGACCCTAAAGGGCAGCATTTGCCTTTCGACTCTGGCTGAGGGTTCGCATTTCGCCATATAGTTTTCTACGAACGTATTGGGTACAAACAGGGCGCGAATATAGATCGAGTAGCTAGTTTTGACTCGGGTTGTCGCTACACTTATTAAATGCCCAACGCTGTTTCCTCCTGTGACGAAGCATGCATGTTGGAGACAGCAGAGTCCACGCGACGCACACTTGGAGAAAGCAACTTAAAAATGCAACACTGGCCTTCCTCCGCTGTAGACAGTCACTGACAGCCAAAGAAACACGAGGCGTGTTTCGAGCAGCACAGCCAATGGTGCAAGAACGCCGAATAAGCGTGAAGGTAATAAGCCCGCGGGTGTTTGTCGGGCTCACAGACCCACCCTGCAGCATCGGAAGGAGGCTGTATATAGATACGTTCTTGGCAGGCATTCCACTTTGTGCGCGACGGAAGTCTTTGGTGGCCTCGCTCGCAGAAAGCTCTCTCTTTAAACGCCGATCAGCCGATAACAGGCGAGAGTGAGCGGCCACAACCGAGACTGTACACACCGCAGAATCGCCGAGAAGCGCGCGTGTTCCGGTCCCCGCGCGAGCGACGAGACGAGCGCGCGTTGCGACGACTCCGCTCTGGACCACGTCATCCGAGGCACCGATCCAAGTGACGAGGGGGATCGGTGTCCCGTTTAGCACCATTCCAATAATCGCCTTCTGCGCGCTGCAATATTCGTCCCTGCGGGACCAGTTCTGAGCACGTGCATTGGCTTTCCGCGAATAATCGGAAGCCGCGCATCCGTCCACAGCCCTCCGCCGCATCTCTGGCCCGGCTGAGAAGCGTTGGAAGATGAGTATCGGCGTATTTATTGACTGCACTCTTAAGCAGGCCAGAACCCCGCAACAAGCAGACGGCACTGAGAAAGGCCTTTCCTGCGCACAAACCTAGAAACCCTCAGGGTTTCCAGATATGGCGCGAGAGAAGGCCGCATTGTCTCCGATGGACGCGTATAATGGTCCGGTTCTATATCTTCCATTCCAAGTGCTCGCAAGAAACGAACATCGAAACATCGCAAGTTGGAACGCCTCGCACACTCACTTGTATCGAAAGAGTAGTTCTACTCAGTTCCCCCAAGAGGAAAGCGAAACACTAGGCGAGCCACATTCCACCTGTTCCCTTCCCGCAGAATGTTTGCCCTGCAGGCGTCGCTTCCCCGCTAGGCAGCCGTGCCATGTGGGAAGCGCACTCAACGGAGCCAAGAGCCACCGTGAACAGCGCTGTCGAGGCTAGCGGAGAGAGACCGTAAGACGATCCGGAGTGTGAAGGGTACGAGCGTGTGGAGATTCGCTTCAGCACAGAACCACTAAATAGACTCCGCTTCGCAGCAACAACACTCCAGCCGCCTCGTTCATTAAAACCGTGGTTGCCAGCTATCAGTCGCAGGAAACTGTTTCTTCCCACAGAAATGTGGAGACAGCCCGGCACAGGATGAAGATGTCAACCGAGCCTCCTGACACCCCGTCTACCATTGCGCCCGCTCCATATATGAGGGAGTGGGCTAGCACACAGGGGTTTCTCCAGGAATTCAAAGTAGGGGGGGGGGGGGGGGGGGGGGGGGGGCAATGAGAATTGAAGAGTCGTTGCGAATTAAAAGGGTGTCTTCAGAAAGACAAGAGAGGGGGGGGGGGGGGGGGGGGGGGACTCCCTCCCTTAGCGGGTGTGTAGGGAAATCACTGCGAGCGCACACCAGCTCGGAGCACGTGGAGCGAAATCTCGCACTGCACAATCCAGGATCCTGGGTTCAATCCCCACCTCTGCCCGTTTCGATCCGGAGGAGCATCGTACCGGCGTGCGGTCGTGTATCACTATTGTGTGGTGCACGTTAAAGACCCCAGGTTAGCGGTTGTACTGCACTGGCTAAATTTTTCATCTACAGCTGGGAGACTCGACGCCCCTCGAGGCAGACAAAGTTCTAGCCTATATAAACATACACACAACCCAATTTTTTTCAAATGTATCTTCCTCTTTCTTTAGGTGTCTGCGTGTATGTATATGTGTGTGTGCGCGTGCGTTAGAAATTCTTAGGGGCAGCACTTCTTGGGCATCACATGCTGACGACGTTATCTCGGAGTATAAACGGTCGCTGGAGTCAGTTCAAAATCAGTTGAGAACCGCACATTCGGGATTGCCTCATCCAGGGAGACATATCCGAGAACACTTTATAATAAATATTTTCGATTAATGATCGTTATCGGTATGAAACAAGCGTCACCGGTTAAAGGAACGTACTCTATAGACAATGATCATTCCGTCGAAACAGTTTTAAGCCATCTTTCACAAATGCTGGTATGGCTTCCAGCACACTCACAGTGTATCGCGCCATTCGCATAAATTCCCTATTCAAGTTGTCTATTATCCTTTTCAAATTCCCCGACTTTTTTCGGATTTTCCCCGAATATTTCGATTATATTCACTGGCCGTTACAAAAGACTGAAGATCTGAAAGTTATACGGCACCGTATAGTACGTGAAGGCACGATTCCGGAAGTTACAAGGAACAGAGGTTGAATACTGGCACGAACTGCGTTCCCGCGAGCAGAAAGAGCCACTGTTCCTTGTCGGGGTCATCTTCCACTCGTCTCGCAACAATGCTGCCGTCGAAATGGGCTTCTTCGCGAATATCAACCGTCTTCAGGGAAAGGAAGAATCGCCGCAGACAGGGCGCTATAATATGATGGGGAGTCAGAAGCAGGTGGCGCTCAGTTATGCGCAGGAGGAGGAGCTACAAAAAAAAAAAAGAGGCACGAAACACATCGGGGATCGATAGGTAGCTCGGGTTGAATTGGGTGTTTATGGTGCAGAAAGTTGTCCCAAACAGCGCAAGGGGAGGGGCCACCATAGGCCACAGAGTGGCGTCACCGTTCGGCTGAAACTCGCGTCCAATCAGTGAGAAGACGACTCGTAGCCGAGTGCTGACGTCAGTGGCCCTTCTTAGTGCCATAGGAAAGCACTCGGGCTCTCTCATCGAGGAGGTGTTGGCGAGGAAGAGAGCGGGGCACCGTGCGACGAGGTAGCTGCTCCCGCGCTGTCGCGCCTCCGCGGTGCTCGACGGGCGCTGGTCGTTCTCCGAGAACGCTGCGGGTGCACACCCGAGTATCACACCACGCGGAAAGTGGACGGCACGCGCCTGTGGCTAGGCTCGCACGGTCCGAACAAGACACGCCGGCAAAAGTGGCCAGACGCCAGTGTCCCTCCCGGTCCAAACGAAGGCTCAGGCGGGAAATGCTGCGCGCAGCCGCCAGAGATGTCGCGAACGGGGCGGGCGGGAGACGTCGTGTCCTTGGCCCCCCACGCGGTCAGCTGCTGGCGGCGTCGCGCACCTCGTCGCCGCGTGGAACGCGGAAAGGGCGACCCGTGGGAGTCCAACAAACGCGGCTCCCGATATGGGCGTGTTGCGGGGGAAGCGCCAAGGATGCTCGCTACATCTCCGGTGTGCAACCGACCTTACGGGCCCGTTCAAGCATGCGACAAAATCGGAACGTCATGGCGTTGTATGCCTGTGCGCGTGCAATTACCGGTTCACCCAATCAAGCGCGTCTCTGGCACCTACCCTCTGACTGCGCTCCGACTTGGAACGTCGTAGTACGGGAGGAAAAACGAGCTCCATTTTTTCTTTCACGCCCGGAGTGGCTCGACGGCTCGCCCCACGACAAAGGGCACAACGATGCGCGGTGACACTACATCTGCCGAATCGCCATATCGTGAAAGGGAAAGCGGCAACCCGTCGCGCACGAACGCAGGACGTAGTAATTGGGGCAAGGGCGATAGGTTACGCCATGAAACGGACGAGCCGTCCAACGTGCCGGAGAGCGGCGAACGGTTTCTCAATACTGAGCCACTCTACATCGGACAAAGGGACACGCGCGCCGCGTGCACTTCAGATCCCACTCCGAGTTCGCGGCCAAGGGCTGGGCATTCAAACCGCGTCAAGCAGCGCAGGAGGCAACGGTGCGCCGGAGTCCCCGAGCAATCCTGCGGCTTGGGCGCCTGCGTGCACGCAGGCGCCCAAGCTTCGAACCTCTTGGGGCTACACCTCCGAGCATTGGACCCCTCGGTGTCCAGGCGAAGCGCGTGACTTGGGACGCCCGAAGAATAATACTTAAAAAAACGAAAGACGTTTACAAATATCTGTAATGCGAAATTAAGCGCACCTCTTCAGGAGGACGAGGACAGTATGCCCCTTCTCTTACTCCTCCAATCCGGTTTCCCCGCTAAATTTAGCGGAGAAAATCAGGTCACATGACCTGGTGTCACGTCACCTACGAACAAATTCAGTTTCGCCGCATTGAAGCCAACAAGACACGCGCGATGTCGCCTAAGAGAGACATTGGGGAGTTTTACTAGCCCGCTCTTGCGCGCCCATAATTACAAGTGCTAACGACACGACGCTTGTGCCACGGCGGACTATCAGGCCATCGGAGTTAACGATCTACTACGACTCCTTATCGTCTCCGGCCCAGTGGGACAATGCACCCTGCATTCGCCATCTTAGCGTTCTGCTCGTACGGACCATTGTTACAAGGTTCAGCCCGATTTCTCCGGGACAAACATTATGAAACACTCTTTTTTTTCTTTTTTTTTCTGCACAAGCTATCGCAGAATGGAATTCATTACCGGCGGAAGTGGTGTGCCGCGAGACTGTGGATCTTTTTTTTTTAATGCATTGTACCCCCCTGCAATAATGCCTGTATAGGCGCTGCGGGTTTTTCGTGAATAAAGAATAAAGGACAAGGATGGCTAGTCGGGCTAGTTGGTTTTGCATCATGGTGTAATACGCGAAAAAAAAAAAAAAAAAAACACGGACGAAAACGAAGGGAGAACTGGACAGAAGGCGGCGTAGCTCTCAACTGAATGGTTTATTCGGAGGAAATACTTCTAAAAATATAAAATAGTGCACACACTGCGGAACACAAAAATATCTTCTGAAAACAACCCCCCCCCCCCTCCCCCTCAAATACCAGCGTCACTGCTTCTTCAAATACTAGAATTCTTTATCGGGCAAGGAGGGTGCGCTTACACAAAAGTTGTCGTGGCGGTTAACTCTTGTGTAAGCGCACCCTCTTTGTCCGATTAAGAATGAATGAATGTATATATATATATATATATATATATATATATATATATATATATATATATATATATATAATGTTTAAATTCCATTACTAAAAAGCTGTGCTATAAGTTAATTACAGGAGCGTACGGACGCGCATGCATCATTGATTGCACTGACTGAGAAAGTTGTCGCCGAGTGTCGTAGGAGTCGAGGCCGACGGCATGCGAAGCAGGAAAGAAATAGTCTGCTTCAAATTGGCGGCGGAGCACTGGCCAAAGCTGATAAACAAAAGAGAAGCGAGCGCCCTGGCCACCAAATTGCCCCGTTGAGAGGTCCCGGAGATTTCACCGAACGCCGTTTCGAAAAAGCAAACGCTTCACCCAATTTTTTTATTTTTTTTTAAAGTTCATTTTAATGACGCAACATGTGTAAGGTGCCTTCCGGGTCTCTGGCACGGCGACTGTTTTATCAGCCATTCCTTTTCCGTGGCTTTGAAAGTGCGCGGGTACCGGCGCTTTGACTTTCGACTGACACCGTTTAATCGACCAATTTCCTTTTTTTTTTTTTTTATGTTTTCCGTGGCACGAGTTTGTACAATTAACCGCAACGACGTCTGTCTCCACACGAACGTCCGTCCGCTTCGCTGATATGGTCATGTGCACGGTAAACCGATTGCCCATTTCTCGCTTCTTTCTATCTCCTAATACATCCAATATCGCTGAGATCGTCCACCAATACTTCTCCATTCCAGATGGTTTAGCCCCTTCAAACGTCCGGCAATAAAGAAAAGGGAAGTAAAAAAAAGACCGTCCGTTCACCTTTCGACCCCTTTTCCGGCTTCTGCATACACATTTGTCCACACCCGCACGTGAGGATTGCCGCCTTCTTCCCCAACAAGGTCGTTTCATATTCAGCTACATAGTCACGCAGCGAAGCTGCAGCCGTCGTGACTGTCGTGCATTTTTCTGGTTCTCTACACGAAAGCGTAATAGAACCTACCTTCCTTAGTAGCGGAATTCGAGTAATCAAAATAAAGCGGAACTTACGGTTGCACCAGCTATTTTATTTTTAGTAAAACATTTATTCTTTCCAGCAATTAAAAAAAATGAATAATGTAGCGGAGTGCTTGCGGGACTAAGACAAACAAGCTTCGAACCTCGAGCAAAACCAAAAATCACAACAAACCCTTTTTTTTTTTTTGTAGGCTATTAAAAAAATTTAATGAAAAGGCATTCGATGAAGCCGTGTTCGATGAAACGGTAGGAATAAAACGATGTTCGACGATACAGCGTTCGACGAAGCGGCTTTCGGTGAAAGGGCGTTCAACGAACTGTCCGCTTCAACTTTGTCAGCTGCCTGGAACATTGGCCCAGAGGCGCCAGAGCCAGAAATCCGAGACGGGCCACGCGACTAACTGCGAACGTCGCCCAGAAAAGCGGCGCCGTGACGGCAGCCCTCTCCGGTTGTGCTGGGCAGATCTGCCCGTACCTCGTTCTCACGACGATTCTCGGGGCTATATCCCCCGCACCGAGGCGACCACCGCCTTTCCGCCCGTCGCGCTGTTGGACGACGCAGCCACTGCAGGATCGTCGCGGCACAGCGGACACAAGACCAGAGCCGACAACACGAGTACCTCGAGTGTAATAGTCGTTTCCTTTTTTTCTTTTCCCTGAGTTTTTGTCTATGCGTGTTATACAGCGCTTCAACTTGTACTCATCGTTATCTTTGTTTGTTTTTTTTCCTCCTTTTTTTTTTTCTTTAAGTGCGTAAATTTTCTGCGGGGATACTGTTTCTCGTTCGATTGGTTGGCGAGAATAGGGAGTTAACGTACGCAATTTTAGCGCACGCTAGCGCTAATTTTAGCGCTTGTATTAGCGCGCGCGATGCAAGAGAGTTTTAGAATAGCGTTTCTCCGTCGCGACGCAAAAGCCCAAGCAGCTCGCGCTTGCGACGAAACCAAGAAAGTCACAATTTTCATTTCACGCACGAAATGCTGTAACTTTAGAAAAACAACAACAACAAAAAAAAAAGTTTTTTGGTTCGGAATATTATTTTAGATTTGTTTAAAAATGAGACTGCGACGCGAGCGGTTGACCGGTCGTGTCCGCTTGCGTCGCATCGGCAAGAGAGGTCTCGTGTACTGACCTTCGCAAATCGCACCTTCGCCGAGAAATGTTCGCGCGTCGCAAGCATCAAGTTGCCGCTGATCGTTGCCAAACCGAGTACAATGTCGTCCCGCATTGAAAATCGCACTCGCGAGGATGCCGCCGACGTCGCACTCACGACGCCGCCAAAGCAGACTCCTCCTTGGAGAAGCGCAAAGACTTGTTGCGTACGCACGCTATTTCCGAGAAATAGCGCACGCTAAAATTGCGCACGCAAAAGCGCAAAACCTGGTTTGCGTTCGGAGCATGCGCAGTGGCGACGAAGCTATTCTTTGCGTACGCAAAGCTTTAGCGTGCGCTATTCTAAAGCTCCCTAATATTAAAGCTAGCTCCAGGTCGCGCATCTATCGCAATACCAGTATGCATACGCGGGCTTACCAAAGCAGCTCCGCCGCGCCGACCGTACAAATAATAGGGAGTTTTCGTAGACCGCGCTGCCCCCTCCGCTAAGCGTTCCGCAACGAAGAAGTTGCTACTGCGCCTGCGCGCCGATAGCCTTGACTGTGGAGTTCCCGCTATCGTAGCGGGTTGCGGAGGGCCTTGCGGGACGGCGAAAACGATCTACGAAAACTCCCTATACGCAAGTACGAGTCGCAGATGTTTGCAAAACTTCGAGATCGGAATATACGGGATGAGAGCACCGAGCTGACCGCGCCCTACCCCGATCAGTCCCGTCGACTGATCGGCCCTTCTGCGGAAGGGCTCACGCGTAGCACGCCTCGTAACAACGAGCCAGTGGCCGCTTCCGCCGGTGCGCGGCCACTGCCGGCCGACAGAGAATGGACGGAGCCACAGCGCCGGCGGCGACGAATGGACTTCCGCAGCGACGCAGCTCTCGACCGCTTCCGGGAATCCGCAAAAATAGTCGGCCTCGCTCGGATCGCCGGCCCGCTCCAAAGCCGCCGCCGCCGAAAACGCCCCGCTCAGAGGGCGACTCGTTTGTTTGGACTCCCCCTCTTTTGGGGCGGCGCAACGTTGGCTGGACGACAGCTCCTCGTGCAATGCCACGGCCCTGCCCTTCTTCCTCGTCTCAAAACTATTTCTGCAAATTTAGCCCGGGATGAGCGCCCTTTCCAGGGGGCTGGACGAAGCCGAGCGGGACTTACGAAAACCCACAGAGTCATGGAGGGGAGGGAGGGCGGGTCGGTGGCCGAGTGCGTGAAAACGCCGCAGCTCGGATCGCGCGTAGAGCGGAAGTTGCACTCCGAGCCTGAGGATGTTCGGTTCAACCCCTACTGGTTTCGATCTGGATGAGCATCTAGGCCAGCAGTGCTACCCAGTGGCGGACTCAGAGAGGGGGGGGGGGGGGGGGGGGGGGGGGAAGGGGGGGGGGGGGGGGGGTCCGGAGGTTCTGCACTTGAATTCTGCATGTGTAAAAATGTCGGGTTCTTAAACATTTACAACGCTGACCAACACCTGAACCCCCCTCCCTTTGGAAATACCTGCGTCCGCCCCTGGTGCTACCGCACTGGCTAAATTTCTCCAGTTCCGATGCGCCCATTTGGGCATGTTAATTTCCTGCCGTGCAAACGTACATTACATAGTCCTAAGCTCCATAGAAAAGTGCACGCTACAATGTAAGAGGCGTTGAAAAGACGGCCGAATCCCCCCAATCGCGGCGTCTCACCAGCGAGCAACCACATGCACGTGGCTCGCACGTGACGTTAGCGCCAACTGCCGATGCTCCTGCCTACTGGTTTTTGAGGAGAACAAATTCGACGTTGCCATATTGTACATGTTGCAGAAGGCGCCCGCTCAGCGGCAAAGCCACCAGAATGGCCGCTCACGCGACGTACATGTAAACCACGCCCGCGCCTCAAGCGTATATACGCTCGCTCATGCCTCTATGCGCGAGGATCCACAAACGTTTGCCACCCTTCCCTCTGTGCCGTCTACAGCGAACACAACGAGACATGGCCAAAGTCCGAGAAACTTGTCACGAGGTTTGTCCTCAACGAAAGCTTACCAACGACTCTCGGACGGCAGTGGGTGAACATCCCTTCAAAGTCGTGCGTTCGACAGGGACGCGAGCAGTCCGCTCTGCAGCGTTCTGCGTCTGGGACGAAAATGCGCGATATTAGGGAGTTCCCGTAGATCGTTTTCGCCGTCCCGGAAGGCCTCCCGCAACTCGCTACGATAGCGGCAACTCCACGGTCAAGGCTATCGGCGCGCAGGCGCAGTAGCAACTTCTTCGTTGCGGAACGCTTAGCGGAGGGGGCAGCGCGGTTTACGAAAACTCCCTATTGACGTCGATAACCGTGGATCGCAAACGCTCGTCTCACGGCACTGGAGCAAGCGGAACAGTGCGGTGGCGTGCTCGTTAGACGAGTCCTACCTGTTGCCACGTGATCAGGCTCGCGTCCACGCCCATGCGCAAAGAGCAGGGTCTGGTGGTGGATGGGAGGCGTCTGATTAATCCGGCGAGCGCGTAGCCCAAACTGCACTGTCAGCTAAGAGGACCATCAGAATCCAGTGTTGTACACTTTCCTCGAAAAGAGAAACGAAAGCTCGTTCCTTTTGATGTTTGGAACGCCTTCCCGTTACAAGTTCCATCTGTGCGAAAGGAACTCGTTCCAGTTCCACCGATGCAAGATGGAACGGCTGCGTTCCTTCGTTCCTCCAAAAAGGAACGCTTCAAGGAACGCCGTTCAGTACAACACTGCCAGAATCCTCCTGTCGTGATAACCGAAGGCAGTGTGTGCCTGCCACGCGGCGGGAGATGCGGAGCGCGCCAACGAAGCAGCAAAGCGAGCGGTTCGGTTCGCCCACGTTCGTGAGATGGCGTGCAGGTTCTCTCGCTTGTTCGCTCGTGCCAGTTGGATATTCGGTAGACCATCATGCCGCGGGCAACGCTACTGCCCAGAAGGCAGGAAGGAGCGTCGCGCAAAACAACTCTCGGCCAGCGCCACCTTGGGGCTATCTGAGCTAATCTAGGAAGGCGTCTCGGACATCGGTGAAAAAGTGGTCCCAGGACTTTCACCTGCTCACGTCATACGAGAGTCGTGCTGGCGGTGTCCCAGTAGCGGACATGGCAGAGACCCGTTCTGCTGCAAGTCGCTCCCCAGCTCCACAGTAGATTCGGCGGCCCGGCAGGAGTTGGGAGTCCGCGACGACAACGACACTCGCTCCTGCGTTTCGCCGGCAGTTGTACGACCAGTCGCTAGGAGGACACTCGGGCTTCTGTGACGTCATTCATTCGGGAACACTTTTGATGTACGCGGGCGGGACGCTGAAGTCGGAGACGCGCTGCAGGCACCACATCTCACACTTTATCTAAAATCGCCGCTCTTCCGTCCTCCGGAAACGTTAAAACACTCCGCGAAAGAGAAAGACAGTGCCATATCTAAAGCTCGGGAAGCCGAGTTTTCCCATCTGCGGCAGCGCCCGCGGAAACACCAGAGTAAAGCTTAATTAGTGGCTTTAGTTCGCGGCAGGCGAAACGTGTCACTCGGCGACAAAAAGCTCCCCGGACTACGCCTAAAGGCTGAGTAATGCGGATTCTTGGGCGAGTTGGTAGTGAAACTTGGAGAACATAATAGCGCTTCACGACAGGGACGAAGGGTAGGAACGAGACAACACAATGCGCTACCTTCAACTGGTTTAATCGTCAGAAAATCAAAGGTATAAATACTCTGCATCATCGCGCCATTCAACCAATCCCAAGCCACGCCACTGATCGCAAGAACTGTATCTCTTTGTCTGCCAAATCGATCGACGCCACGCTGACACATCGATCCCCGTAGTTTCTTATCAGGTCCGCCTCTATAATTTCCCTTACCGTCTTATCTCTATGTTTTCTAATGACAGTGCACAAATTAAATTCAGGTTTGCACCCACAGTCACGGCAGTGCATCGACAAACGACCGTCACGCTGTCCGCTCACTTTTAGGTTGTGCTCGCACAATCTGTCATTTGGACATCTTCCCGTCTGTCCCACGTACTTTTTACCGCACGTCAGCGGGATCTCATAAACGACGCCTTCTGCGCAATCTACAAACGGGCTGCGATGCTTCTTCACGCAGCCAACCGGTGGTTTGCGGTAAGGGTCCGTCATTTTGCACAACTTGGCAAGTTTTTCGGGTGCAGAAAAAACCACCCGAGCGTTTAGGCGGTTTGCTATCCTTTTGAGATTGGAGAAGCACTTAGCTGCAGCCTAAAGGCTGCAGCTAAGTGCTTCTCCGCGTCACTAAAGGCCACCGTAGGCCATCGATTGGACACGACTTCTGCTCGAACGCTGACGCCGCAGTCGGATCCAATCAGCAGCCACAGGTGGCCTTCTTTAGGGAAAGCACTTCGGAGGTGTTGCCCGGACCCAGTCGCTCGCCGCCGGCTATCCGGCCCACTTTGTACGCGCGGATCCACGCTGTGAGAACGTCCAACCAGTTTTAATTGTCGCCGGACCGCTGCGCTAGATTCCCCGAGAGAACGTATCGTCGGCGCCACTAAGCGGCCCACAAAGGCCCAGCGGGTCGATGATCACCGCCGCGGTCCAACGATCTCGAGCGGGCTGCTCGTCACGAGAACAATGCAGCTCCGGCAGCGGCAATGCCCGACGCCCTCTCAGACAGCGATTGGAGGCGACAAGTGGCTCGACAGGTCACCGCGTCGGGCGCACATCTGCGAGCTCCGAAGAGATCGTTCCTCGTGTCGACGGGAACCTTTTCGGGGGAACAAAGCAAGTGCTCGATCGATGGATGGACGGATATTAACGGCTTTACCCACTAGCGGTATCCCTTATAACGGGCCGTAACCATGGCCTATAAACGAACTAAAAAAGGGTCACATTTATTTTGATTATTCCGGCCCCGAAAGCACCAATCCCCATTCACCTGCAGCATTGAAAAAAGTAATTCGTCATTATTTTTTTTTTCCATTTAAGGAGAGGGATACATCTGATTTCTGCCAAAAGAGGAGTCGAAACGGTTAATATGCAGAATGCGTACACAGTCGGAGGTTGGTGCATTCCAGTCGTTCATCGTCCTCGCAAAGAAGACAACAGAAAGGTATTCAACGAGCGGGGTGACATATTTCGAACGATTCAGCCTCGCTGAGCGCTGGGTGCGAGCAATAATGCAAGTTGTGCTGTTATGCACTGTGCGGGGGATAGAGGCCCAGTCAGGCAGAAATGCCTTTGGTCTCTACCTCTTACCGGGCCTGGCCCGTGAGAAACCAAATAAACTTCAATAGACCTTTTACCGAAGTACTCGAGCGCCAAAAAGAATGCCGGGAACGCAGGTACACACGCCGCACGTGTTCGCGGCTTCAGCTCTAACTGTTGAAAAGCAAAAATTAAAAAAAAAAAATGTAAAAAATGGCATATGGCACGCGCGTACCACGGACGATTTATTTTGGTTATTTACTTCGAATTTTTTTCTCTAGGGAAGGCGAGCACGTGCAGCGCGAGTAACTACCTTCCCAACATTCTCTTTGATGCACGGGTAATTTAGTGAAAGGTCTATTAGCGGCGAGATGTTTCGGTGGCGCCCTCGCTTGGGTACCTCGTTTGGGTTCGTGACGTCATTACCTTCTGAACAACAAGTTTGCTTATGTTTGTAATGGGCATAGTGGAGGCCTGAAACCATAGCGCTCTCAAAGTAGCACTGCCCACACCGTCAAAATCGGCAATATCCTTCGTTGACGTCATAGTCAGCATTCGGCCAATTGTGGTGGGCCGACCACAGCGACGCCTTCGATCGCTCACGTCGGTCATTCGACTCGCTGATCGAATGTATTCGAATGCATTCGAATTCAAGGCGTATTCAACCAGCAATTTGCGTCCGAATAATTCTCAGGCTCGTACAGTGCCTAGGCATATATTTTTTTTTTTTTTAGTTTGCGACAAAAAGTAGTAGCAGGGCCTTTCTAATTTTGGACGTAACAAAGGAGGAGGTGACGACAGCGATCGCAACTCAATTTTCTATGTCTATGCTGGAATATATCTGGTGTTGTTAGGCTGCGGTATGTGTATACGGCGCTTTGGCACCGGAATCAGGCGAGGGTCTCGAGCAGCCGGAGTCCCCTTCGCGGGGCTGCTGAGGCACCAAGTTTGCTTTCGCGCTAAATAGCCGAGCGAACGAGGAGTTTCCACAGGCTTCGCGCGACAGTGGGTCAAAGCGAACGCACTCTACGCTTTCGTAAAAACACTGCACATACATTTTTATGTTTTATTACAGTTAAATAGAAGAGTGATGTTACGCCGCGGAAAGCGTCCAGCGGAGAATGCTCAGAAAAAAGTATAATAAGGGACAACTTCTTCAATAAAGGCCTTTTTATAGAGATAAACGATAACAGTGATAAAAAAAGATTGCTAGTTTATGCGAGACAACTCATAAAGTTAAACGATAACAGTGATAAAAAAAGATTGCTAGTTTATGCGAAACAACTCATAAAGCTGGGAGAGAAGAAAAAACGAATGAAACTGGAGAAATGACGCGATCGGCACTCAGCTTAATCATGCAAAAAAAAAAAAAAAAAATTTTTGTCTTTTTGATTTTAACTATAAAGCACAGTTCTCGAAAGGCATCGCACTTAAAAACAGTCTACAAAAGCAGATTAATCGAGCCTTAAAAAACGACCTCGAAATTAACGAAAATAAATGCATCAAACAGTTATCTTCGCGAATAATCAACACGGAAAGCAAACCAGAAGTAGACAAAAAGTGTCGCGCGAAGTAATTAAAATTTCAATGACTCCGCTAAAAGAAAAACAAAAGTTTCTTTATACGCTGTGTGACGTGCAGACAATAAAAACGGCCCTCCAGACAATTCGAAGCCGAAAAATTGGCTCCGACGACACGCACCCTGCCAACGGAGGTTGGCCGATGACACCCTCTCCCCTGTACGGTTTCTAAAAACAGACAATATCAAACGGTTGCTCGTCTCCCCCTCCTCGGGTTCCCCCTGACTAATAGAGGTGAGAAGAATTGGAAAACCAGGACAGCGTTTCCAGACAAAATTGACTCAGCTGAATTTCGCAGCATTGTTCGCTCGCTCTTCGCCGGTCTGTCAATTGCCAGCAAGAACAGATGCAAAGAGAGAACACAGGAAAGAAAAGATATTGCAAAAGATTTACGATTCGAAGCACTAGCAATTTTAAACTTAATTCCTTCTAGTTTAGACGCAAGGCACGCACACGCAAACGAGCGCGTTAAACACGCAAACGAGCGTGTTTAATTAGCAGACAACTTGTTCGGGGGCATGGATACGGGGGCCTATGCAACTTCAGCCAGCCAGCCAGCAAATGAGCCCCCCCCCCCCCCCCCCCTCCCTTTTTTTCCCGAAATGCATTTGACCTTACGTTGATCTTTTGACTATCTAAAACATATATTACTCCCAGCTTGGTCGTACTCTGTGCAGTTTACCTGCTATTTCCTGATCTGCGAGTCTACTACCGCCCAAAATGATGGATCCGAGTTTTCCAGTTCGCCTCCTCCGTGTTGTTTCAGCACCCCTCATACGCGAATTGCTGGAGGCTGTTCGTGCACGTCGTTTCTGGATCATTTATTTCACTCCATCTCCAAAATACACCTTACTTCTTTTTAGCTACCCAGCCTTCGAATGAAGATCGTCTCATGTCACATTGCACTATACTTGAGTACTAGTCCAGCTTGCTTGGACGTCCTGTTTCGTACGCATTACTGTACCTTCAAAAGTCAAACTTGGCACCAAAACACTCTTCCAAACTTCCCTTACTACTTCACACCTGTCACCGCCATATATTTATATGTTCAAGGGGGTATTTCGTACCCTGCCGAATCCCTGTAGCACTTGTACCTATCGACGCTCTCAAACACGAGTTCTTTTCCCTTCATTTAGCATCAAAAGCCACGACTGCTATTTTTTCACTATTCTACTCTCCTCCTGCACTAGGTTGCTGCGTGAGCATTGGGCGGGAACTGGGCTTCAATAACACGCCTCGCGCTACAATCTAGTTTGCAAAGCCTCTGCTGTTTCCACCTTTAGCTCCCTTTGTGGCTTTTTTGGTCGAAAATACTAGTCTATTTATTCCCCTCTACACATACAGCGGGTTCCTGCACACTAGAGAAAACAGGCCAATTTAACGCCTCCGACATAGTCTCTTGTCGCACGCGAGGTACGAGAATATAGTGTTAATCCACGTTACTGTATTCTTGCGCAATGTTATTTTTTTTCACAGTCTCCGCGCATATTTCCCACGACTAACGGCCTCGCTAGGTCCTTCCTCTTGACAGTAATAAGAGTTCCGTACCAGGGGCTTTGTACTCTTGTACTCCCACGGACAATATGATGTGCAACAGCCAAACCGGCACGTTTCTTGCAATCCCCTCAACTTTCCATTATCCCTCAGTTCGTCAAAGAGTTTAAAGAAAGAGATCTAAGTTCCGTGTCCCATAAAACAGTTTTAATCGAAGCATCTCTTAAAACTGCCAGGTACGCCGCAGAATAACCAAGTAGTGTTGGAGCTCATATGGGTGGATGCTAATGGCTGTAACCCTTTATAAACGGTGGTAGGTTGCACCAGCTAGCCCAGAAACCAAAAGTTAATCTCCTCGCCATTCTAAGCCAATTTGCTTCCTATCTGCATATTTTTTTTTTTACTACTGTCCGCAATAGTAGTGTTGGGAGCCCTCAGCCAGAATTCTTATATGCTAGAAAGTTCACAAATCAGTAGGCATGACTCGGCGAAGGTCCCAGAGGGCCATGGGGCGCTCAAAAAGATAAAACCTCAGGAGGCGTTTACCCCAGGTAGCAGAAGGTCAAACGAGCAAAACAACGCAATCATGCCGAGAAAGCGCCTCCCTGTACAGTTCAGCAGCTGCCGTGCTGCTCAACTGTACAGGGGGTGGGGCCCAGTCAGTCGACTCACCTTTTGCCCCATCCTAAACTTTTGTCTAAAGCGAGCAATTTTGCAATTTTTTTAAATGCATTTTTGCTCGATGTGTCAGGGATCAGTAAAGCCACAGGTGTCCAGCCAAGCTGCGGCGAGGTCACCAAACCACCCAGCCATTAGGTTTAAAAATAGATCGTTTAATGTAGTTCCAGTTTCATTAAGCTCGTTTACATGATGCCAGGCAATTTATATTATTACGCAGATTGCCAGAAAACGCGTCATATTTAAAAGTCAGACTCCAATGAGAGTCAGAGTTGAACCTCTACTTTTACTGGTTCTTTGTAACATGTTGGGGTCTGTTTTGGCTGTAACACTGGGGACAAAGCTTTCGAGGTAACAAGGAACAGAGCATGTTGCAATGTATGTTGTTACATCTTTATCCAGTGAACTTCCGGCAAAGATGGACAATGTTTCACTTAGTACTAGACATTACCTGCACATGGATTAGATGGATGCATGGAATAAAGGTTTGCGGTTAACAAAAGAAAAATGTGTTTTTTTTAAATAAAACTTTAAATGTGCGTAAAGCTAAAATATCGAAAATTTATTATTTATTTATATCTTATCTGCATCTTGCTCCAATCGTTAAATGGTGCATGTTTTCCTTGTACTTTGTTTTCTACACCTAATGAAATGAAAATAAGCTTCTTGGTAATTGTACAGAGCACAAAAATGATTACACATTAATCTTATTTCGGTTTTATGGAGGAGGCTTAGGAAAAGGGTATTTTGAACTTGAATTGGTGCAACAAGGACGTGTCTACAAGCCGGGAGTGGTCACAAGTGGACAAATAAGACTAGGCCACACTGGAAGAATATTACAGCAGCAGCATGAACCTTTCTTCGCTTGTGCTTCAAAACGGCAGCTCTAAATGGTGATAACAAGAAAGAGTTCGATTCTCTGACATAAACGACGACTAAAATATCTATAATGCTGAAAAGAGAAGAAAATAGCCACAAAGATCCTACCGGCATGTGCTGCATTCACTGAACACAGTTCCACTATGTTTTGCAATTTCTTTCAAGCTGTAAGTAGAAAAATTCAGAGGTTCCAATCACGTGCGTGTACAGGTGTTGCTTGGTGGACTGATCATGAAAATGCAAGTATGGGAAGTTTGACTGCTCAGTAGCCATGTTCCGTTTAGAAGAGCTTCCACGAACTGAGCCAACATAAAACAGCCTGAAAGCCATACCTGTGCCAAACGAACGGAACCGTATGACGAGACAGAGCAACGGGCAAACGCAACTTCTGCTGTCTCTGAGACCGTATTCGATGCGGCAGGGAATGGAGCAGAGCCTTCCTTTCGAGGATGTTCATGAATTGTGAAGTATCTACACCCCACCCCCTCTCTCCCAAGCACAGACAAGGCAAGCAAACCTGAACCACATCGAGATATATGCAAGGCAGCATAATCACTGGATCGCTGTCACCAATGATGGAACTTGCAAGTATCGGCACACTTTGAACTCAAGTTCATTGTTTGTGTCGGCAAGTTACGTCACAGTCCAACCCCTGGCTGGTAGGACGTGTCAGATGGCATTCTTTGGTTTGGCACACGAATCTCCAAAATCTTACATTTTTAGAAGCTCTGGAGGTTTCTAGGGGCATCAAAATACTGTCTTTTTTTGCTCGATACTATATAGGCCAACCACAAAGTACTATGCACACAACTACCTGCAGTGTGTCCCAAGAAATGCCCATGGTTGTACAAACTTGCGGTTTGCCTCGAAAGAGCTTATCTGGCGATACACGGCGGCTTGCAGCCACTTTGTCTTAACCTTGACAGTGCTCCAGATACGCGTGCGCCCTTCAAAGCTATATATGCAAAGGTTCTACCCAACATTTTCAAAGCGCCATACATACAGAGTGCATTCCGCACTAGTGGCCTATCGACAAGGGAACAGCACCATATGATAGATTGCGCTTCACTGAGAGCTGCATACACAAGCGGGTCAATGACCGCGGTAACGTCCTACAGGCATTTACTGAACTTGGAAAATAATTCATGCTTCTGTTTCCTTCTTTTTGATTTTTTTACGCCCAACAGTGAGCGGTTTAGAGCCGATTTTAGTTCATTCTGACGTTTTCGGGTAAATCAAGCAGCGGCCGTCCCTCATCTCTTTCGGGCGTCGACCGATCGCCGGTCGGTCGGAGACGTGCAAGGGGACCCTCCGAGTCGTCGTCGCCGCGGGGAGATGGTCGAGAGCACGACGTAGGAGACGCACCGGGAGGAAGACGCTGGGCGTAGCGCGGCCGCAGCTGCCCGGCGCTAACCTAGTTCGGCGAACGCGGCGGCCCTCCGCGGGTGTCGTCAAAGGGGCCACCGGCGTGGCAGCCAAGCACCAGCGCCGTGCGAAGGTCACCAGGAACGAAACTCAGCGCTCCGAGCACACCTTGCCCGGAATGTTTTGGGAAGGGGAACCAGCCAGGGAGGCGTTTTCGGCGTTTCGGCTTCCGCGTCCGAGCGTCTCCCCCGACCCACGGGGTGTCAGGGTCCGGCCCCTGCTCTGAGCACTGCCTGACCCAAGTGGAAACTCGGGCCGAGTAGGCCGAACACGTCCGAAGGTCCCCAAAACGGGCCGGGCAGCTATTTTTCGCCCGAACCAGGAACTGATGCGGTGTCAATGATCGGTAGGGCGTCCCGCACGGCACTGACCGAGCCTTATTACCCTTTAAAAGTGCTCGGTTCGGAAGAGGAACACAATAGGAAGAGTTCCGAATAAAAAGGGTAAAAACTTACTCGTTCTTTTGCACGTCCGGCGTGTTTTTGGACGACCTTGGTAAACGAGCCACCTTTGCCGTCTGCCATGTTGGCTCACTACTGTAACTTCAAAGTATAAATAAAACTTTTGTTGTAGCTTAAAAATAAATGCTTTTTGATATAAATATTTAAAGTTTTTTAAAAAGTTTATAAATATATATTTACATTTGTTTATATGTTTAAAATTTTAATTTTGTATTTGGTGCGTGGCTAATATTTGGACGTCGCCATCATTACTCGGTGTTTCTCTCGCTGTGTTTCCAGAGCCGGTGAGTACTCGTTTCTGTGCGCGTTTTTCGTTCGCTCAGCTATTAAAGATCCCAAATTTATGTATAAGAAATTTATATACATGTTCTACGTGACGGTGCAAGTGCTTCGCGGTGGCGGTGATGGTATCGACGGTGTAGTCGAATCTTGAGAAGTTCCCGACGAGCGTTCGGGATGTTGGCATCTTCCGTCGACTTCTCACGTCTCAAATCGGTGACAAGCGCTCGAGTCAGCTCAGTCCGCATAGAACTTCATACCTTCGCGTTATTTCTCGGCCGTCTCCGCAAATAATGTGAGCTCGGCAAAAAATTCCAAAGCTAGCGTAGGCACCGATTTGTTTGAGCCCCACTACGGCGCCTCGCTACCGCTGTGGCATCTGGATGACGAGCCGGTTTGCGGAATAATATTCATTTCCAGTCAAGACCTCACATCCTCGGATTATGCGCGATATGACCAGCACCTGTTTCGTCTGCATTGCTGTCACTTTTCTCACCTGCTCACCTACGGGGCAGGGTAGAATGTGGGACACCTGACAAACGCTACAACCCGTGCAGTACCGATCAAATTACAATATTAAACGCAACATGAAAAGAAGAAAAAACCATCGGGCACAGTTTGCTTTATTATTTTTGGATTCGGCATGAAAAGAGTTGCAGCGGTTAAGGCACTCGAAGAAAAGAAATGTTACATTCCTCGGCGTCAATCGGAAATATAATAGTTTGGCGAGATCACAAAATGAAGAGCAGTTGCAGTCACTAGTTGCAGCGTGCAGTGATATCAAAGCCACAGGTTTGACAGAGAAGAAAGCTCCTTTTGTATGAATTTTGTGGGGGGCTAATCTCCAAAGGGATACACAAAAGAGAGAGACCCTCCTTTTTCTCTTCCTCTTAACTGCTAACGTTAAGGCTCTCAACCTGTGCCTTATGTAATGCTGCATGCCACTAGAGAGATAGAGAAATACAAAAACAGGTTCGGAGAGGATCACTGTTATTGCTCCCCATTGTGGAGGTTGTTGGAATTGTTGACATGCGAACCCCCTCCTGAGCTACTCTGCAGTGAAAGTACGGTGCCTGGAATGCATCCCTGGAATGCATCCCTGGCCGGAGTGTTAACCGCGGCGTCTTCAATTTCGCTTCCTTGACTTCCGCCTCGCAACGTCACGCTTGCGTCATGCTGTTGACTGCCGCAGTCGGCGCTACAGAAACAGAAGTGGGCACGGCAGACGCCTGTTTCATTGCCACTTTTTCTGTGGAACAATTGACGGGAACTAAAAACGGTCTTCTTTGGCGGAAGTTCTGTGAGAAACTGCCAGGGTTGCGACGTCGAACAGCATGAATGCCAGCTCCCGTAAGGAAATTTGTTGCCACTTCGAGACCGCTTCACATACGGGCAGTTGGAGGCGGTAAACGCGCCGGTCAAAGGTGCATTCCAGATGCCACGGCACAAGGTGACGCTGAATGAAACAGTCTTTCAAAAAAATGCTGCGAGCTCCTGCTCGTAGCTTTCGTCCGAAGGAAACCATTAAAGATAAAGTCCCCCTTATCTCCTCCTGGCTAGGTGGCGCTAGCTACTGCACATTATGAGGGGTACCGCTGTTAGCATCTATTCAACGTCCATCTATCCTTCTGCAGCAGCGAATGCATTAGCAAAAAATTTGCGCGTTTCACGCTAACAGGTATGAGGGAGGCGCAGTAAAGAGTTAATATGGAACTTTGAAACCGAAACAAATGGTGTTAGCGGAAGTGTTGCAGAAAGACGGCCGCCAGCATTCCCACGCCGAGGTTGTCTGTGCAGTGCAAGATGGTCGCCGAGGACGTGGAGATGAAGAGTGCGGACAGTCCTGCGGCAGGCGCCGGCGGGGAGCTGGAGCCCGCAAAGGCCGACCCGGACACACTGACCATCGAGGGTGAAACGTGTTGCTCTTTTCTCCGACCCACCCTATAACCGTGAATTCATATTAGTTTATTTTGCCACAAACAGTACATTTGTGACAGGGAATGTCGATGTGTCTGCCACCTTTACAAGCTGAGCACTCTTTACGGCCCTAACACGTGTCAAACTGGAGATTGAGCATTAGCAAAACGCCTTTGTTGAAGAAATTCTGTCTATTTAGCTTAAAAGAAATGAAAAAGCTACAGTCATGTCTCGTTCATAAGGATCCCAATAATACAAATACCCTTCTATACAGAAAGAATTTTCGAGAACAAACTGGGTAAATATATCAATTTGTTTTCTTTTTATTATCACTGATTGGTGGGGTGATTCGAAGTGTCCATATTAAAAAGGCATTACTGTACTACTTAGAGCTCTGTGGAATTAGGATTTCCAGCTTGTGTTGGTGTGAGTATCTAGAAAAATGACTGAGGTTTCCCAGAAATACTTGCACATTGTATACTTCTCTATTTATTTTTGGTAAAGAGGGCATAGTTCATAACTACAGACAGTGCCGCAAATTTGTATGCATATGATGAGAAACAACTTGGGCATTAAGTGACCACATCAAGAGTTCACTTTCTATACGCTCAAGCATGGAAAGTACACTGGTTTCAGATTTTGTGTCCTATTCTTTCTGTGAAAAATCAACGAAGCCAGAGTAGTGCCTTCTTAAGACAGGTCTGGTGAGGAAGGCAACATATCTGTCAGGAAACAACCACTGCAGCACTGAGGGGGATGAACAGAATTGCCAAGCGGTTAGATGCAAACAACTGCAGATCGAGGTACAAGCAGTGCGACCTTTATTTCTTTGAAACTAAAATTGCATGTTTGTACAATTCCCAGTAACTTGTTGCAACAACTTACTTTCTTGCGAGTACTTTCACATTATCTTTCGTAAATGGAAATTAGGCTCGTATCTTCACTGCGTAGCTCTCAATTACAAAATCGTACCGTTGCGATTCATTCCACAGATTTCATTGTATGAATGTTTGATTCTAAGAAGAATAGACCGATTTCACCAGCCAGTTTGACTATGCCACCGCTGCCGCAATGCATCGAGGGAACTTTAGTCTTTCTGCACATGCGACAACCCCACAAGAGCTCTGCGCGTGTGGAGCACGAAACAACACGAGCCCTAGCATGCACGGCCGTCTGCCTCCTGTGAACTAAAGTTATGGCGGTGTCACGCATACGCCAAACGCTTAGTGAAATTGGTCTATTATTTCCAAGGACTCAAGAAGTAACACTGAGGGGTATTTGGGTTGCTTAAGGCTAAGCTATTCTGTTTTTTCTCCTTCGAAGTCACCCCGGTGGCTCGGAAGGGGCCTCGAAAATAAGAAAATAAATAAATCTGCCAGGGCCAGTACTTGTGAAAACCAAATACCAGGCGGTGCTTTTTTGTGTCACCATCTCCTCTGGCAGGTACAGTCAATCACGATTGTTAGAGAACTCGAGCGAGCAAGAAAGCACTGCCTCCACACCTAGAAGCATGTAGCTCACATGGGGCAAAGGTTTCCGGCGTGGATTCCTCCAATATTTCTGTTCGGAACTGCGTCGCTCGAAACCTCCCCATAGGATGTGGTTTAAACAGGATTGTGTTTGCACTCACGAAATTGTTACCCATTCTGGCTTGCCCGGTAGTGCCCGGGTTTCCGCGGTAGTTAGTGATAAGATCCCGGTACGATGATCCGAGCCACTGTCCACCACTAACCGCGACGGGGTTCCACGGCCCCCTCCGGGCAGCCTAAGCGTGGCATAGTCTTGCAACATCTTGAGGAGGGTGCACTCTCTGTCGCGCAGACATCAAGGAGCATGCGCGGCACATTGAGAAGGCGGTGAACAGCAAGGAGCCCCGGTTCATTCTGCGCATCCTGCGGGCCCTGATGCCCACCCGCAAGCGGCTCAACGCCAAGGTGATGCGCAAGATCGTCTCCGGCTTCTACACCCACTCGAACCAGAGCAGGGACGCACTCCTGGCTTTCCTGGACGAGGTGGGACGCATTCGACTCTTCTTCTCGTCCTATTCGCGAGGGAGATGGCCGACGCCTCTTGGGCGGCGAGGCGGACGTGCCGGATTTTGGCGTCCCGAACGAGTGCCATCGCGGCACTCACGTTTAATCCGCTCCCGCGACTGCCTCCAGTAGGTGACGTAGAAATTTTGGCCCTACGGCCTCCTCATCCGTGCAGTATCGAGCGGGCGCAGTGTTACACCGGCGGCGCCCCAAATGATGCTACGCAGTACAAGGGGCATGGTAATTGTGTTGCGTGTACATTTAGTCGGCCTCGGTGGGCATCCGGCGTCTCGGCCGTAGACGAGAAATTTAGCCGGCACGATACCACCGCCATCCTGGGGTCTCTAGAGCTCATTGCGGAGTAGTGATGAACAACCACAAACCTGTACGACGCTTGTCCGAATCGAAACTGGCAGAGGCGAGGATTGAACCCGGGATCCCCGAGTCGTGCGACGCAAGCTTTCGCTCCGCACGCTCCGAGCTGTGGTGCGTGGCCACCGATCCCATTGAAAGACACAATAAAGCGGTAGTTGAAAGTTTAAGTTAAAAAAAGTGAAAGCCGTTTACAACTTCCTGTAACGCCGAATTGGAGCGCAGCTCTTGAGGAGGAGGAGTGGAGGGTATATTCCTCCTCCTCCCTCGTGATCATGCCTGCTAGTCCTCCTCCCCTCCTTCTCCCCCTCCCTCTCCTTTACCACCTTTACCGGGCGGGGGAGGAGGAGGAGCGGAGGGGGAGGAGGAGGAGGGGGAGGGGCGACGCCGACGCCGCACAGGCTGGAAACGGGTCATGTGACCCCCTTCCCCCGAGGTCACGTGACCCGCCCGGACCATACTACACAATAAGGGGAGGAGGAGGAGAGGGAGGGGCGCGGTTACGCCGACGGCGACGCCGACGCCGCTCAGGCTGGAAACGGACCCCTAAGAGCTGCGCTCTAAAACCAGTCGGGTTACTATTCTAGGGGAGAGCTTTTAGTGGCAACACCGAAGCTAGAGGCAGTTACTTACGAAATAGTTTCTGTTCTGGTTTCATCCCCGGTGCGAATTGTCCACCGGTCTCCGCTCTGGCATGAAAGGGAACTGGGAACGGTGGTTTCTGCTGTAGTGGCTGATGCGGTGAAGATGGCTTTCGGACGCCTCCGTCGAAGGTAGAAAGCTCGCACTGGATGCTGGACAGGCGAAGCTGCCCCCTGCTGTTTTTACTGTCTGCGACTGTTGGGAGTTTGCAGTACAAATGTGGTTGGGACGAAAGCCTAGAGGGAGGTACACTAGAACCCTGTCAATATGTTTTTTGGGGGACCTAGGAAAAGCCCACGATCCAGGAAAACCTAACAATCGACGATGTTTTTAGGGACCTACAAAAGAGATACAAACTCTTACGCACCAATTTATTAAAGCGTGAAATGCTTTTTGAAGGGGAGTTTCAGCGTCAATTTGAATGTTTTCAATTAAACATATTTTCTGAAAGCGCGAGAAATTGAGCGTAGAGCAGCGAACAAATTTTCCAAAAACTGTTTTCATTAAATAAATTTTAATCATAGAAGTACGGTGAAACCGAAACTAACTTGCAACTTTGCCGGTTTGCCAGCTTGTCGCAACGTCAAATTTTGTTTAAACGGCACATGGGCAGCTTGAGCCTGTTTCACCCTGCATCAGAAGCTGTCGGAAGGCCGTCGCGATTGTCCCTGGGCTCGACAGGCTCGACAAATTGTAATAAAGTACAATTTGTCGAGCTTGTCCGAATCGAGCAAAGACGACCAAATGTTTCTAGATATTCGGCGCAAGATTTCAGACGATTCGACATTCACACTTGATCCACCGACATCGCCTCCAGGGGGCAACCTGTTGCGGCTGCTTTCGCGATGCGCCGACATGTGGACTCGGATGTTGCTTCGGAAACAGTGTGGTATGGAAGGCCTTGTTTTCAGCGCAGTGGAAATTTTTTTAGCTCGACGAAAACGGTGGTACATTGACTGCTTGGACCCATTTCTGTCCTTGAGACTTCTCGTTCGAAAACCGACGAAATGCCACTACGCTGCAATTCTTGTAGGTGGTATTGCACCCCACAGCACATCAAAAATCCCCCCCCCCCCCCTTTTCTTTGCATGCCGCGAATAGCCTAAACCAGACACAATTCACCAAACCGCAGATGCTCACTATCGCTACAACTTGCAACGCCGAGGAGAGGGGAGCGTCTGCTCTGGGATGCAACACTGGACGTCGCGAGCGATCCTAGTTTTGTCAGCAGGGTGGCAGCCAGTGATCCAGAGGGGTTGTACGCGTAAACTTCAGAATTTCTTTTCTCAAAAAAAAAAATTAACATTTTGATGAGGTATTTCTTGGACATACTCATATGTTTAATGCATGGTGAAAATTTTATACAAATAGATGACCATCGATATATCCCAAATTTTTGCCCATCCGTGTGTGCCTTTTCCGCTAAATTTAGCGAGGAAATTGGCGTCATGTGACGTATAAGCCAAGTGAAGAAATTGTCACGTGACTTAAATGTCAATTCAGTTTGCCCGCTAAATTTAGCGGGAAGTTCATGTCTTGTAAACCCAACACAAATTCAGTTTCCGCGCTAAATTTAGCCGAAAAATTTACGTCACGAGGCCTTTACATCAATTCAGTTTCCCCCCCTAAATATAGTGGGAAAATTGACGTCACCTGACCTAAGCATCAGTTCAGTTTCTCCGCTAAATTTAGCAGGGAAGTATATGTCACGCGACACACCAATTCCCTTGCCTTATTCGTATCCTCTTCCCCCTCTTTCTTTCACCATTCCTTCGTTTCCCTCCCTTTCCCCGTGTCGTTTGAGACACCGATTCAGTCTCATTTCTCTCTCCTCTCTTCTCTATTCCTCCTTCTCCCAATACTTGTTCTCCTTGCTGTCCTCCAGTTCACTCTCCCCCTCCCTGGTCACATGACACATCAATTCAGTCTCCCCAAAATTGATATGAATATAGCAGTGATGTGATTGCTGCGGCAATTGCGCCAAACTGCGCCAAGGGGCTAACCCTGCTACATCCTGCTACATTTCGCCAAAATATGGCTAATCTGCGCCAAGCCTGCGCCAAAGGACAAATTTTGGTCGCCTTTCAAAAACGAAACTAAACTGAAAACCGCAATTGAGCATGCGTGAGCTTGGTGGCACAAAAGACGCCGCCGGACACAAAGTACCCTACATCAATTGCTATTCGGTCTTGCATGATTTTTCCCGTCGTCTCGCGTTTCGCGCTCTCGCCGTCTCGGAAATCTCATCTCGCGTCTTTTTTTTTTTCTTTTTTTTAATTTTTTTCGCGATAGACGCGTGCGTGTGCACACCCTCCAATGTTAGTGTGCCGAGTGCCAAACATGCCGCGTGGCGAGAGTTAAGGTATGTTTATACTCAAACGTAACGTCGACGGGCGTGGCGTAGCGCAGCCCGCACAGATACGGATTGGTCGCAGATATCGAGTTTCTGGTTGCCGGCCAATGAACGGCGCGCGTTCTGCGCTACGCTGCGTTCACTGCGCTCAACGTCGGAGTATAAACAGCCCTTTACTTGCGCGGCGAGAGTTATTTCGTGAGCTGAAGCGCTCGCGCGACCACAGTCGCCGTGGTCGCGCGACGTCGTATGTGTCCATCCCCACGTCGCTGCAGATATGGCGCTTTCTAAACTGAAACGCATCGACCTTCCTGCTCTTGTTTAAATCATACGCTGCTATAAAAATCTCTCCTTAACTCAATGACTGCTTGGCAAAGTTTTGATTACCTAGGTTTTTCTCGATAAGCTTTCTTTCGAGAGGGACCCCAGTACGTGAGAAATCGGCCGCGAAAGAAAGTTGATGACGAGAAGTGAGCTAAAGCAAAGAAGGCAATGCCTGCACGCTGAACCCGAACATTGCGCTTGTTTGTCTCGAGTTCAGTCGTTGCACCAATTTAAGCACTCCAAAAACTTTTTTACCCTGATTCGATCGCAATGTCTTGCATCGATACGCTCAGGTTCTTTTTTTCTGTGTGTTTAGCCTGTACCTCGCCTGTCGGCCTGGCAAGCACGCACCGCTGGACTGTTTATTGTCGTATGCTGGACAGTTACATTTTGCATACTATTTTGGGAACCAGTTGGCGACAGAGCGGAGTGGCATGGTTTCGGTTTCGGTCGAACCGCCGTTGTCTCCGCTCGCGTGACGAAGCACGTGTAACTGCAAGCCTGCCGAAGTTGCCCTCACGAGCAGGTGAACATGATTGCACGAGAGGCACCAGCCGGGACGCTTGCAATCAATTGTTTTACATTTGCTTACTTTTTATAAAAATCTGCCACGTCTGGAACCAGTAAAACAATAGCAAGTGTTCTTTTTTATTTTTCGGAGTTGCTCGGCAACGCCTACAGCACTGTATACTTGTGGGATGTCTCAGCAGCAAACACACAGGCAGCGAGTTCCGCCCCAACACGTCACATCACAACACAACACATAGTGCCCTTCGTTTGTCCAGCACTTAAAACAAATACAATAAAATCATCTGATGGGCTAGTTGGGTAAACATAATTAAAAAATAGTGCAAGGACGACGGAGGGAAGAACAAGAGACAGGAAAGAGCGCTAACTGACAACTGGCGTTTTATTTACAAGAGAAAAGAAGACGAAAAGAAGTGAGACAATTCAAAGACAAACAAACAAATATTTATTTTTCTAAGAATATATTCTCCAAAAGTCACTTTTTTAGCTTCGAAACACTGTTTTGGCTGCTCCAAAAACCACTTTTGCTGCTCCAGAACTCTGTCTTGACTGCTCCAAAGGCCACATTTGCTGCTCCAAAACACTGTTTTGGCTGCTCCAAAAGGTGCTCCAAAATGGCTTTGGCCAATCACATCACTGATATAGGCTCTTCACTCCCGGAACAACTGTTTAAAAGGGCACTGACAGGCCACAATAATTCTCTTTTATACTATCCGAAACAATTGAAAACAATACCATGACATTACCCTCAAAATTCGAAACTTGGCAGCTCGGTATTTGTGAAGTAAAACAACAGTTTCCAAAAGCCGAATTTGAAGTTTCCGCGCAATTTGCCCCAGTGCAGTGACGTCAAAGATTGAGTCGTCCTACCAACTCGAGTTTCTCTCACGCTTCCAAGCCGTCCTGACCCGAAGTGTCGTGGTCGCCTGCGTCCTGCAGATAACCGCTCTCTTCAGTGTTCTGCTTATCACTGTGAGCAGACGATGCGTGACTGTCGAGTTTGAAGTTCTTTTAGAGCCTTTTGAGTGATCTCAAATTCTTTGAAACGGTACGAGGTCGAAAAGAACGCAGACTGAACCTTTGTTAGCGACGTGAGGAGCCACGTCACGCCGGTTCTGTATAAAAGGTTGCCTTGGCGGAGTTACAACCGAAACTACGGTACACAGACATCAAACCGAGTTGTTTCGACCGTTTGACGATTTCCTTTTTGAAGTCTGAGAGGCCGTCGGGCACCTAAAAAAGAGAACTTCGCCCGATTCCCCGACTCTCCGATCATCCCCAGTGCTACATGTGCGAGCGCCACAGCGCCACCACGTTTTCCGTAGAAGGATAAAAAGCCAGGAGGCGACATCACTCTGGACTTCGATTTTCGGTATTTCAAAAAGAAGGGCCGTAGTGCATTCGCAATTGCATTAAAAAACATGTTTTATGTTTGCCGTTATTAAATATAAAAAATGTCACTTACAAAGCTTCTAAATCTTGTAATTTTAGACGTCACAAATAAAAAGAAGCAAGGAGGTGAAAAGAGGGAGAGGAAAAAGGGGCACGCACGGATGGGAAAAGATTTTTTGCATTTTGGTATTTTTTTTGCGTGTCTATGCCTACAACTTGCATCATCTTAGACAACATCAATATGACCTTTAGGCTGTCAGTGCCCCTTTAATGTTTATCAAGCAATTCATTCGCTTCTAAATAATGCATTTTAGGCATTATAGAATTTTAATATTGAAGGACAATGCAAATTATCTTTATGTGGATTTTTACAACTACATCATTTCAAATGTTGGTCAACTTTTTTCGTTCTGAACTTCTTTTAAGTTACAAGGGCAATTATTTTTATGTGGCTGCCGCCCAACGTCTCTTGAGTAGTGGAACTTCTCATAGTCGCTGCATTCGAAACCGCATCGGATGTTTTGTTCCTCAGTTCTGTGCTTTCAATACATTGAAATGCATGAGCTCCCGGACTGCACGTACACCTTGGCCAAACTCTCTCGTGAGTTCATTACTACCAGAAATGAGAGTGATTTAGTTTGTAAGCCCCAAATTCTAGTCTCAGTGAATCAAGAGTCCAAGCTCTTTACCGAGTTCAGGAGTTCAAGTGATTCCCTTAGTGTGAATTTGTGAGATTCAGTGAGTGCCTGAAGGTGTGTGCGAGTGAGTTGCGAGTTTTAGGATGAAGGAAGGTCAATTCACCATTATACTCCGCGACAACTTTTCTTGGCAATGCAGTGGAAGGTACAGGCCCGCGTCCCCTCTCCCATTTTGAGTGCACGCAGGCTCTCCTCCTCCCCCATTTCCGGGGAGAGGAGGAGAGCCCGCGCACACTCAAACTGGGAGAGGGGACGCGGGCCTGTACCTTCCACTGCATTGCCAAGAAAAGTTGTCGCGGAGTATAGGTATCCGAATTCTCGGTTTGGAAGACTTTTGGTACGAAGTTGCATGGGCATGACCAAAGGGCAAACATTCCTTTCAGCATTGAAGTTAGGAACTGTTGGCCCTTCAACCTAGGATGACCTTGACCAAACTCTTGTAACGTCGCTTTCAAGCCCATTGTGGCTTATCTTTTGCCCTCGAGTTCTAACAGAGAATCGTCTCCTTTCCCCTTCCTTACGGCACCCTACGTTTCCTCAAGCTTCCTACCAAGATATTCTAGAACTGTGTCTCCAACAGGGGGCCAGGTGTCTGGGAAAGTGGCGAATTTTCACTTTTGAGCCAGTCACAAGTTTGTCGGAATTCGGCCCTAAATGAACGCCTCTCTCGGTGCCTCCCCGCAGCCCATGGAGACAGAGGCCAAGGAGGGTCGCATCCGCAGTGCCAAGACGTCCCACCTGCCCCTGCTGCCAGAGCTGGACGTCTACATCCACCTGCTGGTCCTCGTGCACCTTATCGACTCGGAGCGCCTGGACCAGGTAGGACCCCGGAAGCACCAGAGTCCAGGTCTCACCTGCACAATCTCAAACGGCCGAGGGCACTCGTGCCGGGACGTACGGTAGAACCTCGTTAATTTCAAGTTGGTCGGACAGTGAAAGGGATTCAAACTGAGCAACCTTTCTTACTATCAAGTAAGAAAAACGAAATGACAAAAACTGTGGGAAGCCACGTTGTGCAAGGTTGAATCAAACATTATGTGAAGAAGAAGACACAATTGTACGACATTACTGCACAACTGTTGCACTTTGAATTGACATTGTTGCACTCCACGAAGCCGCGAACGACAATCTACGACAAACTCCTAGAGCGAGGGTCCGACATGGCTCGTCGCTGTTATCGCTCGCGGCTGTCGTGGTTTCACTTACTTGACTTTCAGATCCCCTTCTATGTCTGCGTAGCAGGTGTGATAATTTTCTTTGATGTTCGAGTACTTGGAGAAGCTCATTCCGACAGGCTCACCGTTTCTGTCATTTTTGGTCGTGCGGGTTTGCTACGAAAGTTGGATGTGCTTCTTCCGCCGCGAACCCGCGTGCGGGATTATCTAATTCTCGAGGAAAAATGCTTACTTCCACACACCACAGTGGCATGGGGTGAAAAAGAGGGACGGAGAGTTCGAGTTAAATGGGCGCCGTAAACGATGCCTAAGCGCTGAGGGTCCGAGGAAGTTGGAGACTGTTTAGTTCTTGGACTACCAATTAGGAAACGGCTGGTGCCACATTAGTTTTTGTTGCTGAAATGGAATGTCAAATAAGAGAGAACTGTTGTAAAATACAGGGCAAGTGCCCGCTCCAAATTTCAAGATAATAGCGAAAAAAACGGGGGATGGCACTTGTCCAGTCATCAATTTTACGTCTAAATGTACCGTCCGTGTTTTCTCCGATTTTACAAATTTGGGAATGGGCAGATGTGCAATATTTTGTGGTAGCTGGGAAAGCACTTGCAGGCTGCTCATACTTTCCTTTCCATTCATAGTTTTGCGAAAAATTATGGGACGGTAAAAATTATTTTACTTATCAGGGATTTTGGATAAATTTATATTGATTTATCGAGGGTTTACTGTAAGATCAGTGGCATTGTATAAAAAAAAATGGTAATAGCAGTCATTTATGTCTTGCGGGGGTGACGTATTCCGTTCTTTAAAAAGTGGCCCTTAGCGGTCACAATAACACGCAGAGGCCCACGTCGACTCTCGGAAGTGACTCGATCCCCCGTGGGGGTCTCTGCAGGCAGTAAAGTGCTCCGACCAGCTAATGGCCAAGATCCAGGCCCAGAACCGAAGGACGCTGGACCTGCTGGCCTCCAAGTGCTACTTCTACCACAGCCGCTGCTACGAGCTCACGGGCCAGATGAGCGCCATACGCAGGTGGGTCTGCCCGGGCATGCTTGGGGCTGTATCCCTCGCTGTCGGCAACAGCGGGACCTCTTCGTCGCTACGAGGAGGGGAAACAATGTTTTTCCGAGGAGGACCAGAGGTGGACGATGCCTCTCTTCACTCAACGGACAGGCTCCCTAAAGTAAATGTGCCTGACATCTTGGGAGGGTGGAGTGTATCTTTGTCTGCAAGCACGATAGCAGTGGTGGATGTGAAATCCGACGGAGTGTTTTTTGCGTCTATCTTGTTGCAATTGAAAACATTTTTTGAATCTAAACCTCCCAAGATGGTTGAAAGCTGCTTTTCTTTCTGTTGCTTCCCAGTTGCTGCTTTGTCAAGTGGTTTCTTTTCTCCGGTCTGCTCGTAGGATGCTAGGGCGAAGTAGTGATTTCAGCTATTTGGTTCTTCAGCATGATAAAACAGCACAAAGAACATGGAGGAAGAGAAAAAACAGTGCTCTTTCGTTCTACCTGTCCTTTTCTCTTCCTTTGTGTTTTGTGCACTGTTTTATCATGTTGATGCTAGAGCACTTGAGTGCTTTGGGATTTGAAGGGACAATGAAGGCAATTTTATTTACCATTTCTTGAAATTACCCCAGACTGGTGCGAAAAAGCTAAGAAGCATCAAAACATGGAAGAGAAAGGCAAAGTGATAGGAAGACAACAAGGAAGACAATTGAGACGGTGTCTTCCTATCACTTTGCCTTTCTCTTCCACGTTGTCGTTTTGATGCTTTTTAGTTTTCTTGCCCCAGTCTCGGGTAATTTAAAGAAACGGTGATGTTTCACCAGGTTGCCTGCGCTTTCACTGTTATTTCATTGATTTTATTTAATTTTTTGAAATTGTGTTTTTAGGCTTCTTGGGCACCTAAGCACGCAGCCTAATTTTTTGTAGACATTTGTGACGCATATTTCTGTGCCTACGAAAGAAGTAAAGAAACCAAAACTGAGCTATCTGCGTTTCTCATTTCTGGGCCTCTGAAAACGGAGGCGACGTAGGGAGTGGCGTCAAGTGTGATTAGTCGGTATCGGTAGTATTTAGGAGATCGAGACTCTGGTTACCACGGAGGGTTATAGCAGTGCGGTGGCGCAGTCGTTTCGTCGAATCTGTCAACATGGACGGCAATGCCGCTCTCGTGAGCGAGTTCGAGCTTCCGTTCAGTGACCTAACAATAACGGAACGGGAGTATGTGTTTGGCGGGCTTCGCCATCACCTGACGGAGACCACCCAGCCGGCAATGAGCGGCCAGCAGGCTCTGAAGCAGTGAGCAACATTCGCGCGGGCAAGACGAGGGCGGCGCATTGCCGAAAGACAGGGGAAAGCGGCAGCTTTCCCCTGTCTTTCGGCAATTCTAAGGGGAAAGCGCTTTTTGAGGGGAAAGCGGCAGCAATTAAGCCATTCCGGGAACCGGTTCCTCCGCGGGGGACGCTCCCTAAGAAGGAGAAAATAAACAGCACCATTTTTGGTTTTCACCAAAGTCAGACATCCTCTCTTTTCGTCGTCAAAGAACACAAACAGCAACCCACACGTGAAAACTAGTGTCGCCCGAACGAATACTGGTCTTCAGTCGACCGTTAGAACAGCCATCTACAGCGCACGAATTTGGCATGACTACCATTTTGCGGAATCCTTGGAGTACCGCGTTCCCAAAGTAAACACGACACTGACATCTAAACCAAAACTAAATGCCTCCTGAGTGTTTTTTTTTTATTTTATTTTGTTTGCCCATAGTTGCTCGTTGCCTGTTTTGCGTCGAGCGTAGCAAAGAGAAAAACAATTATGTTGTTTTATTTACGGTTTAGTAATGATTTTCGGTCCGATTTATGCTTTTCATGGTTATTCAAGCGCAAATTTGAACGGTATTCCTAAAAGTTGTGAACCAAAGCGTGACCGAGGGCTCGTCTCTCGTCTCTTGCAGTAGGCTCGTGCAAATGTTCGCCACTTATTATTACCTTTAGAATGACATACTACTATTCTATTTCATATCTTCACGAAACACTGGTAGCACTCGGAAGTTTTGCGATGGCGGGTTAGTTAGATCCTTTGAGCGCACGTCTCAGTGCACACTCATGCACTGCAGTGAAATGGCACACGCGGAGTAGGTAGACATCGCAAGTTCTGCATGCCTCGTTTTTGCCTCAGCTCGCCCGCTTGCTGCGGAGGGAAAGTCTGTCCGGTGGGATAGTGCTCACACTCGTGTTGGGTATCTGGAAACAAATAGGAAGTTTGTGAATGCTGACGTGACAACTGGACTTTCCAGATAAAATGTTCCTAATTAATATTGCGCAATAGATTGTGACATCCTGACACACTCTGTATGTCACTGGTCTTTTTTTTTTCTTTTTCAATATTTAAGATTGGAGAAAGGATAGTATAGTGAGAGAATTTATGTGGGCTATGCTGTAGGCTTTGGCCATCTTTATATAGGCCTGCACCTATTCCACGGGCAGAGTTAATAGTGTAAATTCAAACTCAATTAGCTTGAGCAGCAAAACGGAAGCTTTGGAATACCCTAAACGAATTCGGCCGGATTTTGGGGAGGCGGACAAATTTATAGTTTGCATGCCGAGTTTTTTTCGTCATTAAGCTCTGTATGCGAAAAGTAATCGAAATTTCTAATCCAATTGTAAAATTTGTTTTTTTTGCTAAATTAGGAATAGTGTCGATATATTGCAACCTTTAAACCTTGAACAAAGCATCATTTTGGTGCTCTGAATCATTCTATTGTACCTATTTCATATATGTTTTCGATTCTACTCCTAAAATGAACATTCCCAGACATGGAAGGCAAATGGGACATTGTTTTTCCATTTCATTTCGTGGATTCGTAACATTTGGTGTGGTTCATTTGTGGTGCTTTGTTGTGAAATATACAACTTTTTTTTTTACTTCATATTCAAGCAAGCAGTGATTAACCCTTGCCTTAAATAGGTGGCTGGCAATATTGCACAATAAATAAATGCAAAATACTTGTAAATCTTATCATAGTATTTGTTTTTCGAATGAAGGAGAATGAAGTGCACGTTCTTATACCGAAAATTATTTTTGCTGCTCAAAAATGGGCTTTTAACCACTTCGAAAGGTGCTCCAGAATTACTCGAGCCAATCGCATCACTGCATATGCATACAGATATTAATTTGCTAAGTGCCAAGACTGCATCAATGACAGGCAGTGCAGAAAGCCTACATCCCTTGTAAATAATAATGCACGTACAGTGGAACCTCGGTTATTCATTGGCAGCCATAACTGGGTACCTAGCTGCTCTGCATGTGCTGACGGCCAGCTTCCACGGAACTTTTCCAATGTGTATTCTGCACCGTCGAGATTGCCGGCCTTGGGAAGCTATGAGTATGAGCTTGTTTTAAGTATGCCCGGTGAAGAGTGCACTTAAAGGGACACTGACACCCCCCAAATTTTTTTTTTTTTCATTTTTTGCCAGGCGCTTTATTATGGTGTCGGAGGTCTACCCAATTAATATTTTGCAACAGAGTAGCGTATTTTTTTAATAAAGCCAAAAGACGCAACTGCTCGAAACCGAAACCGAAACCCACGCACGGAGGTCGGAGAAGTGGAGAGAAGAAAGTGAGTGGCGGAAGTCACGTAGCTACACCCGACCGAGCGTTGTTTTTTTTTTTTTTCTCCTTTTTGTAGCAGACGACATGCGGCGTAGTGGGAACTGTTTGCCGCGCGATTCTTTTGCAGTTATGTTTGTTCCTCTCGCTGTTCTGTACTCCAAGATGAGTTGTTTTGTACACTGAGGAGTTGGAGATGAGTAGTGAGTCCCCGTGGTGAATTTCCATGATCGGCTCCGAAAAGAATACACCCAAGATGTTGCGTGAAGAGCTGGCTCACATTTCCTGAATCCGAAAAAAAGTGGCATTGTGCGACAGAGTTTCCGAAAGATCAACGGGATCGGGACCAATTGCTGGCTGCAATTCCTGTAGAACATTTATGGGCACCTCGGAAAGCGGACGCTACCCGATTTATATGCTCCTTGCATTTTGTGGAAAGTGATTACATTGAGTTCGAAGGTGTCAAAAAGGAGATCCCATACCATTTAATTCAACGACGTGTCGTCCACAACATTTGTTTGTTATTTTTTTTGTCTGTTTCTTCAGTGATAATTATAAAAATAAAAGAAAAACTGTAAACATAAAAAAATTTTGAAAAAAAAAAAAAAAAATTTCATTGGGAATTGAACTTTGTCCTACCTCGTGCGAAGCGGACGTCTTTCCCACTAATTTACTGGGGCATCTTTTTGCTGGGTGATTTCCTTCCTTAGTAACAATGCAGCCGGTAAATTGTAAGTTGGAAAGTTTGCTGCCGATTTTCATCCAGCAAAAGCACTCCCGGGTCGAAATCGGAAAGCACCACGCATTGGAGACATAGTAAAGAAATCGTACGCGTGCATTTTCAGTTCGAAGTAGACCCGTCGTGCTTGACGTTTGCGCGAGCGATGTCCTCAGCCACGAGAAGGGAGCGACGGCTCGGCGACGTCTTCGTGCAAATCGGCTTGGTGGCCGGGCGTGACGTACGGGATGAATACCAATTCTTTTGATCAGTCTCAAATTTCTCTTTTAACGGTAGACAGAATTCGCCGGTACCGCGAACGACAGTTCTGAAATAGAGGTCCCACGCCCGTCGTCCGCTACCATCGCCGTCGCCGCGAGTCCCACGATACGCGAAACGACGAACGCACAGAATGCTTCCGGTTGTCTGTGGAACTTTTTTTTTCAATCAACGTATTTACAGCTTTTTAGAAGCCACAAAAAATGGGTTTCATATTTTTTTCTATTTTTAATATTGAGTGTGTGCTTTCAGTGACCCACGACTTTGATTAAATTTGGTGGTCGCGTCTAAACCTTAGAAAACGGCCCGTGACCACGGAAAAGAGAGTGAGCGCCACTCAAACCAGCCAGTTCTCGATCGGCGGTTTTCGGGCGGAAAGAAACCGAATTTCGAGCCGCAAATTCTGTTCTGTAGTTGGGCTCTCACATGCCACGTACAACTAAAAACCTCGGCGAGCATAAATACCCTGTCAGTGTCCCTTTAAGGGGACACACCCCCTAGGAGGGTCAACTTTTGAACACTTATTAGGTAATGAAATTTACAGGGTAGGCTGGTGATCATGCTAGAGGGTGCATAACAAAATGTCAGGTCTGTCGGTTAAGTGGGAAGGAAATTAGAGCAGCTTCTATCAGCAACACGCCTACATTGTTTAGTTAATCTATCGCCGGAAAACTATCACAATATTCAAGATTTTTATTTGCTAGATATGTAGCAGAACGCCTAAGAGGTGCAGCTATGGAAAGTATTTTGTAAAAAGTCATTTATTTCTATCAATTTTCTCTTCTGCGAAATTGGTCAACTTTTTGGTCTTCTGTATCTCCGCCAAAATGTCAACACTTTTTATAAAAAAACATCCGTAAAGTGACAAAAAAACTCTATAGCCGCACTCCTTATTAAATTTCAGTCAGGAAAAGTGAAGAATGAGCCTTCCCTGCATTGCCACTATCAAACGATAGATTTACTAAATTGGAATTTATACCGAAAAGTGGAACGGAGAAAGATGCATTCAGAGTGCTCCAAACCCTCCCTTTTCTTTAGCTTCGGTGAACAGAAAATAATTTATAAAAAATTAACTATGCAGTGTAAACTACTAATGAAAATTCCTGGGAATACTCTCTAGGTGTTGATAAATGTAAATAAGTCATTTTCCAAAATCAACATTCTTTGCAGAATTTTTTTTTTCTGGGTGTCCAGTGAGTACAGAGGTTTCAAGGGACTGCACCAAAACATCACATAATCTGCGAGTGTATTATCCGAAAAGCTAAGATTACGACATTGGTGCTTGGCCCTATAAGACAAAAAGTATGCCAAACTTTTATAATTATGTCTAAGCTAATAACCTGCTGGGCGAAAGAGAGGAGAAGGTCCTTAAAATAAATAGAACAAATCGTAGTGTGGCGCAATAAAGGCACTGATAAGGTTTTATTTTCACCTTACTTCGTTCTCAAAAACGTGATAAGTAATTTTTTGGGGGGTTGCCGCAACCCCTAGAAGCAAGTGAACCTTCTCTGCTGTTGGGGGCGTATGGAAATCGTTGAACGCCATCAAAACGTGGCATTTCCACGTATGTCGACGCACTTAGCTTGGTGCCTGTGACGCCGTCACTTTTGCCCAAGGTATAGGCATTGTGCAGTTCCCTTTTTGGCGACTCGATCGAGTGACACTGCATCGTGAATGGCAGTGTCGTGGGCGTTTGTCGCGGCCCGTAAGCCGCAATGAGTAGGTATTGACTCAGCACGTTGCTATTCCAGAGAGCACATAAATTTCTGCAGCACACGCGAAAATCGCAGGTTGAAAATATGTTGTAGCTCGATGCCTTTTCGCTTTCCGAAATTGCAGTGCGAGCCCAACTGCGCGGATCGACCGATCGCAGTACTACAGTGCATTCTCAAAAAAAGGAAAGAGCGGTCCACGAGAGAAAAGTGGGTCGTGTCACAGGAAAGCGAAGGAGGGCGCGGTTGTATGGAGGCCAAACGTGAAAATACCAACCGACCGAAAGTAACACCGCCGGCCAGCATTGCCTCCAGCGACTGAGGTTGAATGAAGACGCGAAGAACGACCTCACAGGGGAAGTAGGGAAAGATAGGATATGTCTGCCGACGCAATCTGCAGGTTTCTATTTCCCGGCGATGCAATGTGCCAGGGTTGTCGTACGACGTGATATGTGTGTATTTGTTCGTTGTGAAATCCCAATTTCTAGTACATTGTTTCTATGGAAAGTTCTTCGGACTGGCGCCATATCGTCATAGAATGCGCGACGTTGCATAAACCGAACCAGTATTCCTCTGCGGGGCTTCTCAAGCTTTTTGATCTTGAGGACCCCCTATTTCTCTCGGTTGATTTCCGGCATTGATGCAGTAGAGAAGGGGTGGCCGGGCTGTGGCTCTTTGCGTGTTAAAGTGCGGCTCACGGCTTCCAAAAAAATCCAGCCCCCCCCCCCCCCACCTTTTCCTGCTTCTCTCCCCTAAGAATAGAAAAGGAACGCATTTGGAATTGAAAGACATTTTGCGATTCGGTCTTGTGCTACTGCTACCATACATACAGTTGGACTAAAGTAGTTCAAATTTAATTTATTGCTCAGAAAAACAAGTTTGAACTCCCTCCCCCCCTTTTTTTCTCTCTTTCTTTTCTGCCTTTCCTCTTCCAGGCAGCTCTTGGAAGTTTAGTGGATTTGTGTGCGGCTGTTAGGTCGGGTCAGCCTGGCCACCCCTGCAGTAGAGCAGTGCAGAAGCTTGGAGATCTTGTAAACAGTATAATAGGGAGTGCCGTGCACATTTTTGGGCATCGCTGGATGGCTGCAGTCTTCTAAAATAATGCTTAAGTCCGAAGAACGCTTCTCTTAGCGGCAGAAATGGCCGAGGAAATTTGAGAGCTCCGGGAACTCCGAGGGTACTCCGGGAAAGCCGGTCTGAGAGCCCCTTTGGTGCAGCTTCCTGCACGGGCGCCTGCGCACGGCCACCCTGCGGTCGGACTACGAGGGCCAGGCGGTGCTGGTGAACTGCCTGCTGCGCAACTACCTGCACTACAACCTGTACGAGCAGGCCTCCAAGCTGGTCTCCAAGTCTGCCTACCCGGAGGCGGCCTCCAACAACGAGTGGGCCCGCTACCTGTACTACCTGGGACGCATCCGGGCCATCCAGCTGGACTACTCTGAGGCCCGCAGGCACCTGCTCCAGGCCGTGCGCAAGGCTCCCCAGCACGCCGCCCTGGGCTTCAAGCAGACGGTGGGCACTCTCAGCGGGGCGTTTGCCGTCTGACTTCCCTTGGCCAAGGGCGGACCGTGAGGCGGGGCGGTGCTTGCAGGTGCACAAGCTGGCCATCACGGTGGACCTGCTGCTGGGGGACATCCCGGACCGGTCCATCTTCCGCCAGCCGCCCCTCAGGCGGACCTTGGCACCCTACTTCCAGCTCACTCAGGGTAGGGGGGCCTCTTCGGCAGCCCCGTTTTACCTCGACAGGGGCGCGTCGTTTCGGTTTCTCCTTTATTCGTTTTGCCGCAGATACCGGCCACTGAGGGGTCGCCGGATATGTTCCTCTTCTCGACATGTTTGTCTTCCTTCCAGAGCCAAATGCGCTCGCTCCGTCGGTGCGTGGCCCGCCAGAACTGCTCTTTAAAAGTGCACCACAATCTTGCCCAGAGGGGTGCCCACCAATCACGGCACGGCACGAATGCTCGCGACACCGTGGTTGGCTGGCACCTCGTTGGGTTTGGCTAACTTTCCAGCTTGATGGTTGGAGGTGCACTTCCAAAAGGCGTTGTTGACAGGGCGTGGAGAGGGTGGCATTACGGTGGCGCAAGTGCATTCAACTCCGGGGGGAGTACGGTGGAACTCTGATCATGCGTCCCCGTTTTGATTGATGTTCCCGCATTTTACGACGATTTGGTGCAGGCCCGGCGGGCTCCACATTAAAGCAATGTATTTGATGTTCAGATTTCGCGACATACTATTACATGTATCCCGAGCAATACAACGATCCCGGCTCGTTGCATCGCCAAGAAAACGGTTGAAACGCAAAAACGAAATCCCGCGCTGCGCCGGTGGACGTATCCTCTTACTCTCTCATTCCCCAGGAAGCCGCTCTTCATTCAATCTCCTTCGCTGGGCGGTATCTGAAGTTCTTAGTTGTTTCTGCCGTTCCCCTCCTTCTGATTGCGCCTGCCTTTGCTTTCCTGCTACACGTCCTACTTTGCTCTCGTACTCCACTCGATCGTTTTCATTTCTCCAAAAACGGTTTATTCCCAAAATAAGAGATGGACAGTCAGCCAGACTGGTGGGGAGAATCCTGCGCAAACAGATGCATCCCTCCAATAGCGAAGCACCCCGGGGGTGGAAAGGGCAGAGGTCATGTCGGTTACTCTAAGTGCGTCTCCGGCCTTTGCAGCGGTGCGAGCGGGCAACCTGGGCCGCTTCAACGAGGTGCTGGAGAACTTTGGGCCCAAGTTCCAGGCAGACCACACGTTCACGCTGATCATTCGGCTGCGCCACAACGTGATCAAGACCGGGGTGCGCATGATCAACCTGTCCTACCTGCGCATCTCCCTGGCAGACGTGGCCCAGAAGCTGCAGCTGGACAGCCCCGAGGACGCAGAGTTCATCGTGGCTAAGGTGCGCTTGCCTGCCGTCCCCTCTTCTTTGTGGCCTCTCGCTTTTCCACGTCGGATCACGTTGCCCTTGTTCTCTTGGACTGTGTTTAAATTCGAATTTTACTGAAGTGGATTCGAGTTGCTCTTACGGGTCGTGTCACATTATGACGAAGATGAGTGATACTGGACACCAATAGGTTTTCGAATAACGAGGTGCAAAACCTTTATTCTGGGTGAGATAGAGTGCATTTTAAAACGTGGCCTCGGCGTCTACTGCCGTCCTAGCCTAAGCCTTTTTTTTACTCCATTCTCTTTTGAGCCTACGGGTCAGCAAAGGCTAACTAACGTGCCTAGCGAAGGCAATAGGTGCAACATCGTGGTTTCAAGACACGCTTTTAGGGACAACCGTTTGTGCACATTTCAGACACGTTTCAGTAAGAAAAACAGGCTAGCTCAAACCTATTGCCTTCCCTGCTCAGAACGGAACATGGGTACATATGGTTGGCGTCCAGCTAGCGCTCGTTCGGATTTACGCGTCTTTGTGCCGCGCAACAACAGAAAAGGTGGCGATTGGCACTGTTCGTCGCGTATATACATGCAACGGACTTTATGTAATGGTTGTACAACTTATCTTTTATAAATGTTCCCAGGGGGTGAGGTGTCGAGTCAGTGACTCTGACATCACGGCAGCAGTGTTGCTCCTGAGTAAATTTGAGGTAAAATAATTTTCAGCACCAAATAAAACATCTTGAGCAGGCTGTCAAGATTGCGAGCTACTTGAAATACTGAGAGGCGGCGGCTCTCTAAATTCTGTTGCAGCTTTTGTGGTCATCCGTTAAACGCAACTGGCGTGCTTGCCCGCAGGCGATCCGTGACGGTGTGATAGAGGCGAGCATCGACCACGACCAGGGCTACATGCAGTCCAAGGAGAACATGGACATCTACTGCACCAGGGAGCCCCAGGCTGCCTTCCACCAGCGCATCTGCTTCTGCCTCGACATCCACAACCAGTCAGTCAAGGTGCGCCCCGCTCGCCCAACGCGCTTCCTCTCTTCTTCGGCACGTCGAAAGGAACGGACGTGCCAGGAAATAGCTAAACTGCAGGCTAGAGCTATTTTTAATGGTTGGGTGCTTGGGAGGACAAACGTAGTAGCCCATATACGTACATTGTAACACAGTCGGGCCCCATTATATTGAACCGAGGTATTTCGAATTATTGTCCATTTCAACCAGCCTAAGCAACTCTTTAAAAATTTCATGTAAAAGGATAGGAGTGTTGTGCGTCTGTATCAAACTCCGACCCCCCTAGACACTCGATACGTCGAACTGGGCGCCGCAGTACCCCTGGAAGGAAGTCTTTCCCGGAAGACTTCCATCGCTGCTCCTGCAATCTATCTGTCTGCGCGCCGAAGCTGTGCGAGGCAAGACCATAGTATGCTACAACAGCCACCAAATCACGCAAAGGGACGCAGGAGGCGTGCTTGAATATTCAAGAGGAAGCAGAGGGGAAACAGGACGCTTTGCCTCAGCTCTTTAGCCACAGAGAAAAAAAAAAGTCTTCTAACTGGTTGAGCGTGTAAGCAAAGGTTGCGTCATCATACTTTGAATCTTTGTTCATATTTTGCTTTCACCGTTTTTGTATCATCGCTTTCTTTTTTTGTCGTAGTAGGGTCGTAAGCTGGGTGAGTTGGTAAATGTTGAACATGATAAAACTTTGCACACTAAGAGACAAGGACAAAAGAGGAAGGAACACAGACAGGCCTGTAGTCACAACTCTGGTATACCTAATACGCAGGGGTGTGCGAATATTCGAATTCTAATAGAATAGAAATTTCCCGAATAATTCAATTCGCGAATCGACTTCCTAGTATTCGGTCACTCGAATATTCAATATATTTGGCCAAAGACCCGCGGTCGGCTTGGAGCTGACAAAAGAGCAGTTTTTTCTCCCAATGTTAGTGCTGTGATGTTCGACAGACCATGCGAGAAACACATCTTGGACCTACCATTCCACAAAAACCTAATGCACAGATTAAAAAAAAAGTGAAGTAACGAACGCCAGAAGCTTTATAGCACGGAGATTTACTCATGATCGTGACGCTATGTAACCTTGAATCACAACCGAAACATCCCGTTTGCGCCGCTTCCAGAGAGGAATTGTTGAAAGGCCGGAACTTCACGCCATGCCTAATTCTTTTCACGAGTCAAGCCTCTCATTTCAAACTAAAGCGAAGATGTAGAACGCACTTGCCACACTCATAGAAATTGGCGACAGCAAGGTCACTTAACCACGCCGATGAAACTGGCCGAGTCGTCGCCGTCGTTATTTTGGAACTGCAAGCTGTGCAAGCCACAAATTCTGATTCGGAACGAAATGGAACGGGAAAATAGTGTGCCTAGATTTGAGAAAGTTTCCGACCATTCAAGAGCCGCGTTTGACTTTCGAACTGCGAGAAGGTGATGAAAAGACAAAAGCGTCAATCGAACAGGTGTCGTCCCTCTTCCGTTTGCTTGCTTTCTTTCCATGCGACAACACAACACATGGGCACTTAGACCGATCCGCGCAGGAGCCGCCTCCATTGTTTCCGTTGTTTCAGTTTCGCTTGCTCCCTCTTTTAAATCTAGGCTCTCTAAAACGGGATAGATGGACAAAGGAATGGATACACAGCGGCAGTTGGACAGTGATCACTTGCGCCACCTAACCACATTTTTTTTTTTTTTTCTTACTTCAGATTATATTGTTTATGCCTGTTTACTCAGATGTAACAGCTATCTGTTTATTTGAATAAAATAAAATCCCGGGTGCCCCTTTTTTTTCCCTTAAAATTCAGGCCAAATATAGCGTAATAGCCCTTTTCTGAGATATATAAAGAAAAGGACATGTCGCAGTGTTAGGTCGTGCTTTTAAAGAGAAAAAAAGCCACGCGTGGCTGTAACTTAGGGGTTTTTTGGGACGCTTAGGGCAGACGGATTATGTTTGTGCCGTAAAATTGGATCTTTAGTGCCCAACGTCCATCAGCAGCTGTTTTACAGCGGAGCTGTTAGGGGCTAGTTTCCCCAGGATCGTGTCCGTCTCAAAGAAATGTCGACACAAAACTCTGGTGGCCGCCATCGCTCATAGATGGCGGTAGCTGTCTAGAGCGTTGTGTTTGCCAGTTGTCCGCTTGCTGCCATCGCTCATAGAGGGCGCAACCTTTCGAGCCTTTCCACTGTGGCTTGTCGACTTGTGACCGGCCATTACTTCATTCCCACCATAATACAGCTTCACTGGTCTTCCTTCTTTACCAGAATGGAAAGGCTAAAAGTTTTTTGTTTGTTTTTTAGAACTTTTATGCGAGTTTTTGTTCTGTACAAGATGCACATTCTGCACCAGGCGCATACTCTGCACATATAATAATCTCATTCACAGCACACTCTGAAAAATTCCTACAAGTAAAGTCACTACGTATAGACCACTTACAACGTAACCGCTTATAGTGCGGGACCGGGTATAACGCGGTTTTTTTAAACCACCGGTTCGCCTCCCATAGAACTCCATGTAATTACATACCGCTTAAAATGCAGGCGCGCGAAGGGAAATACCGGTTATAGTGCGGTTTCTGGCACAGCCCGCCGGCCGCGCCGACGACCGGAGCAGCGAGCGCGCTTCCCTGTGCGACACTAGATAACGGCGCTGACGGCGCGAGCAGCAAGCGGCACTCGCGTGGCAGTTGCGCCAGAGCCGAGTTGCTCGAAGAAGCGGGAAGAAGCGAAAGGCTTCAGTTGCCATACCGACGGAGGGACGCACGCACGTGTCGTTCACGTGCGTGCGTCCCTCCGCTGCGTTAAAAACAAACAACCGCAGCGACAGACCAATCGCAGGTTGAGGAGAAGTGTTGCGCGCGTTACATGGCGGTCGCGGGTCGGCTGTTTCTATCCGCGAACACGGCGTCGGTTGTGATCGTCGTCGTCGACGGCGTTCATCTCATCGTTCCGCGTAAAAGCGCTATCCTTGACTGTGAATTTTCGTTGTGTCGCTATGATAACCCAGCACGTACTAGAAGGGAAGATCCACCTACTCGTGCGGCGATGTCGTGGCGGCGCTCTCAAGACGGCAGAAACGCCCGTGTCGTCGTGTTTGTTTACTTCGAGTACAGTGGTGATTTCTAAGCATTTGTGTCCTCGAACATCGCCCGGATTTCTTATTTGGCGCATTTCATGCGTGCGCTCAAGTTCAAGGTATTACTGGCGCGTACCGTGTGAAGGATGCGAATTTTCACGCGTTTTCATCTCCGGAGAAAAGTGATTAGGGTTAGCAATCCTGAACGCTCTCAACGTCCGTCCGCAACCCGCGACGCCGTTAAAAGGCTGCGCCAGGCAAAAGCTGCTCATTTCTTTCAAAATGTGTAACACACTTGAGACAGAACTGTACTAGTCAGGTGAAATAACGACTTTCCTCGAAGTAAGCTTTATTTTTCATCTAACATAAAATAAATTCTTTTCACAAGTGTAAGTTGTCTCATGGCATGTATTTTGGCCTGAAAAATTGATGTTTTGGTTATAGTGCGGTACCGCTTATAGTGCGGATTTTCGCGACTCCCGCGACATACGTTATATGCGGTCTACATTTGATATTCTGTTCCATATTCGGCTTTTTTTTTTTCTTAATTCGATTTGGTATTCGACTCGATAAGTACTATTAGGTATTCGCACATTCCTACTAAAAGGTGAAAAGAAAGACGAAGCAAGACTCATGACGAGAGACATCGGCACTAGGGGGAATACAGTTCAGTCGCAGCTAGAGTTCCTCGATATGCTCCCCCGAAGGGGGAGCAGAGTTGCGCATTTGTTTTCCCCGCGCCGCCACGCCGCTATCCGCCGAGATCCATCACGTGAGGAGCAAAGCATCCGGCGCCGTGCAAGGAAGCCACCTTTACGGTCGCTCCGCCGACGTTTCTCGCGCCCCAGCGTATGTTCCCCTGCTTTCCGCCTCCTTTTCCTCCTCTCCTGTTTTCCATGCGCGGCAGCGCACGCGTCGCCGCTATTCGCCAGATTTAGTCACATGAGGAGCAAAGTATCCAAGGCGTGCAGGAAAGCCGGCGCTACGGCCACCCGCCAAGGCTGAATGCGCAACTCTGCTACCCTAGGTAGCTATATACGGGAACTCTAGTTGCAGCGAAATAACCGCAAAAGGGCAACTTCTTTTTCACTCAAAGCCACCAATGGCCGACTGACGTAGCAATTGGCCTAACCCAACAAGGCCTCTAGCACATCGCGTGTGTGTTTCTCTTTGAACCGCCCAATGATTGAGTTTTCTTAGCATAGGACTATGTCTTTCTCCGCGAAGGGTGTGCAAAGTTGGCAGATCGATGTCACGAACACTTGGTCATGGAAGTGACATCATGCATATAACACCGGAGCGCGGACCGATTTGCATTGCTGCGCTCCCTGACGGCGTGCCGTGCCTGCTGCCGAGAACCGTGCAGTGCACATGTGCATCCTTTTCAAGGGATACTTCAACGAAATCTGAAATATACCCGTCGTGTTCAGAAATGGGCTGAATATGATCCACAATATCCGTAAATGACGATGACGCATTTGTATTTTGAGCCTGATGGCTGTATTCGTTCTAAACGGCTTACTCTGGCAAGCGCTCGGAGAGCAGCCAGCGGAGAGTATGTTACGTCTGCCGCAATCGTGACCTAGATTGTTTCGTCGAGAGGATGGCCTAGCAGTTCCAGCCACTGAAGCAGCCGAAGCACGCCAGCAATTGGGCCACCGCAACTTACCCCAAAGCTACTTTTGTATAATTCTGAGTGATGGGTTAATCTTCTTTAATCTTGTAGAAGGGAAGGACAATAGCGACATCTGGGACATACATGCAAAAGAGAGTCTTGGGGAGAGGGAAGTTCCTCCTTCCCCTCGTCTCTCATGGTGGCCATGCCACCATGGCCATGCCGCATATTTTTATTTTTGGTTTTTCGGTCTACACAGAGAAGGCTCGCGTGTTCGGGGTGGTCTCGTAACATCTGGCCGCGCTGGGCCGTCCGGATGAAAGTGGGGATCCGTCGTGACCTCCTGGGTGCATCTAGTTGTGGTTGCAAGTTGCGTCGGCCGAGAGGGAATGTTAGTGACGGCTGTCCATTGTTGCTTGCAGGCAATGCGCTTCCCACCCAAGTCCTACAACAAGGACCTTGAATCTGCGGAGGTAAGTGGCCCCCTCCCGTCGTGCGGTTGCCCGTGCCGGTGTCGGCTGATCCATTGGACTTTCCTGCGCCCGATGGGGGCCTTTGGACTTAAATTGAATGGTTCTACCCAGAGCTGTATGTACTGAGAGAGTTTGGCAGATGGGCAGAGCTTGGGATCCGCTAAATCTGGCCAGAATAAGCCAACCTCGCGATAACACGATATGAAGATTCGGTTTCGTTTCACCACTCCACTCTGAGCGAGTCCACTTAAATTTGTGGTTACAAGTAGCATTATGAAAACATTCCTCATTCATCGGTATTCTATTACACCTGCAGTGGGTCACTTCATTCAAAACCTCCCCTCTCCCAGTTGTTATTGATCTCCAGTTACAAAACTTAAAGATAAGCTTTTCTGTTTGTTTCCAAACAAAAACATGCTTTCTAAATAAAAAAGGAGGTCAGGCAATTTAGAACATGTGTACGCAGTTACTGCATAGTAAACACTTTCTGCAGTGTTGAATATTTGCGGTGGGGGCAATGTAGAGAAGTAACGTTCTAGACAAAAACGAAGAATCAAAGATGATAATATGTTTGGAGATTGTTGCAGATAAGGAAGTGTGAGCAATTGATTGCGTGGAAAAAGCCAACGGCGCTTTAATGAAGGACCCTTTCAGTGCGATGATACGTCACTGCAGACATGGGGTGGCAAGTCCAGAATGGATTACAAATCAGGAACACAACATGGCAAGGGAAACATTTGGTTGCCAGTTCTCTGGTCGTGGTTGCTGGACTGTCAGCACCTTCAAAATAATGCCAAACTCTCCCAGTATAGATGAGTCTGATTATACACTTCGAGTAAACTGTGAGTGATACAGAATTATGTTGAGTGTTACGTTAAAAAATTTAAAAGACATGCAAAAAATGTATACCTTCCTTTATTAAGCTCAATATAAGTTTTCTTCATATGGTACCTCTGATTACTGTGTTCTACATAAACAATGTTGTGGTTTGAAATCGAGCTACTTCGTTTTCCCATTTGAATGGTCCACCAAAAAAAGTTGTAGCCCAGGGTACTATGACGGGTGACAGGTTTAGAACTCTGTAGATGCTCCGCTTCGAGCGCAAGCTTTCTGCCTTCTATAACACAACTAATTGCACACGTAGCCAAAGCCCAGAGGAAGGCCACAAGTGCGTGCAGGAGGCGGAGCTTCCTCCAGGTTCTTGACTCGTTATCGCTCAAGCTTTTCAATGTGCTTGTCGTGAAACTGGTTTTGAGGTAGAAGCAATTTAGAAATGTGTTTCAAAGTATTCAGAATCCTCAAAGAATTTTGCAACCTAAATATTGCGCTAACCTTTTTAATTTTTTTTTTTTTTTTTTTTTTTTTGTGTATAATATTGGGGGAGCATTCATCCCACTTTCAATGAAAACATTTAGTTTAGACACGGGCACTTGTCCTGTCAAGTTGGGCGCTTAACGTGAAATTTGCTGATTTCCCAAGTTTCAGAAATATTAATAATAGGCGCTTGAATGAAGTGGGCGCTTCTGCAGTATATTACAATACCTTTCTATCTTGGCACTTAAAAAAATATGTTAAGAGTTCAGCATCTTTTTGAGGCCCTATCACATTTTGTGCGCATCTATAGACTGGTGTCCAAAATCCTAGCCCCTTGCCATAAAAACAAGAAATAATAACCTCAAGCGCAGGCTCATGCAAAGAGAGGGGCTGCGCATGAAACGAGTTTTGCTTTATACGGCAATGTCGGCATCAGTGTTTGTTCTTGGACATCTGCGACTATGCATTTCTGATGTTCTTGCACTACGGCAGGCGCGAAGGCTTCTAAAAAAACGAAGTCCTGCAAAAAGCGCACCCTCCCCGTTCCCCCCTAACCGTTTCGCAGCGTCGCCGCATCAGCATAAACAAACATGGCAACGCCCAAGGAACGGAGCATACACCGATCTATGGGAAGCGACATCAGTCATAGAAAAAGCTGGACGAGGCTACTGATCTCCCCTATAGGCGGCTGGATGGCGCATTGAGCAGAGAGGTATGAAGCCACCAGTAGTAAGCGGCTTGTCCCAGGAGTGAGCGCTTGACAGGCTTTTCAACTCTTCCAAGTACTGAGTCAAGCAGCACTCAGGGCGCTGAATGTTTTCTTGTCATCCCAAGAGAGCCTGCTTGTTGCGGAGTCATGCGGACCCGAGAAGTCTTCTGGGAAGCCATTCGACGTGAACATTTTCAGATTCTAGTTCATCAAGTGTGCACATGTCCCACATTCAAATGACTTATTCTCGGGATTTAATTCAGAACGGGAGAATTTAAACCCAATCAAAGACACAAAAAAGCATGGACTAAATTATCGACTGAATGCATAAGAAGCCCAGCGCACTCCCGACTTCCGGTGGCTTCACTTGCGCCGGGCTCGGAGAGCAGCTGTGCGCCATCCAGCCCCCTATAGTGGAGATAGTGGACGAGGCACATTCGGCAAAGATTGACCTGGGCAGATCGTTAGGTACTTGGGAGGTTCCGCGAGCATCTCGTGCATTTGCGCGCTCTGCCGCTTACTTCGGGTCGTTGACCCCCCGATCTTCCCCGGCAGGAGCGGCGGGAACGGGAGCAGCAGGACCTGGAGTACGCCAAAGAGATGGCAGACGAGGAGGACGACGGCTTTCCCTAGTCCCGGCGGTAGACGCCCCACCAGAGGGCACCGTCTCGACGCCCGGGACCGCACACCGCCTTTTCGACGCGCCGCAATAAAGCAAACTAGGTTTCTGCACTTCGAAGCCCCGCCAAGTGTGTGCATGCCCCGCGGGCGGCGCTCTCGCGCCCGTCGTCGGTTTCGACGGCCGACGTACCGAATGCGTAGCGTTTATTAGAAGCGTGCTACCGGGCGGCATCCCAGCAGAGTCGCTGGCATGCACGTGACGTGCAGCAGCCGACGGACAGCGGGTAGCGTAGGCTATTTCTAATCAAGCTTCGAGCATTGCACCACGCAAAGCGGTCGGGGCCACCGTTGGCGCCAACTTGTTTTTACGCCAGAGGTGGAGATTGAAAGAGAAAAGATCCCGTCCTGGCACTGGCGAGAACAGCCACAGCGATCTCATTCCCAGCAGGCCGAGCTCTATCCACCAGGGAGCAAACAGCAGTCTGATAAAATGAACGAAAAATAATCTTTGGTTTTTTCAGTCACTGATAACAGTTATCGAGTAGTTACAAGATTGTTGTTCAACACGCTTCATAGGCACACGAAAAAGTTCAAAACGCAGAGTGTACTGCTATTGAGAGCGGCAGCTGTTGCATCGTTAAAAGGATGTTGCAGGTTTAGGAACGTGCAATAAGCCCCTCCCACAAAGTCCTTCACCATTTCCAATCCGCATATTGTGTCCTCTCCGGCGTTCACTCAACTAAGTGGAAAGAGTAGGGGCTCGGTGACACAATTACTGTGCCAAACTGCTTGCCACGCTACATATGGCTACATTTTGCCAAAGTATGAATTTCCGGAAACGTTGTGCCAAAACGTAATTTCACTTTATTATTACTAAGATGTAATAGCTCGTGCCCCGCTACACGCCCCGATCGGAACGGTAGGCTCGTGCTGCCATGGGAAATAACCTCCCGGCTCGTAAAAAGTTTCTCGAAATTCCGATTATCGCCTCAAATATCGTACTACTCGATTTTATTTCTGTGCCGAACACTGATTTCTCGTTTTCGTGTTTGTGGTCTGTTCCGGCACTTTTTTTAGGTTTGTTGAGTGACTTCGATGCACTGCTGTGAAGCGAGAGCTGCGGAGTAGGCATGACGGTTTTGTGTAAGCGCTATTTTGCGAACATTGGCATAGAGCGTATTTTAAGAAAAGTGTTTATGCAACAACTGTACCTTTTAGGAAAAATTTCTGAATTAAGCTCTAGTATACAGGGTGTTTCACAAAAGGTGGACAAATTCGATATTGCAAAAACTATGCGTCGCAACAAAAAAAGACTTGTGTCGTTTTGGTTCTGGGCCAGAGGCCTATTTAGGAAAATTATTGAAGTTCGGGATAATTAACATGTTAATTATTCTTGCTTAAATAACTTCTTTAATATTGTGTTTAAGGGCATGGTTTCAATTAGAAAATTGTTCAGCATCGTTGGAAAACACTAAATCAACAAACTGCACAATGATAGAAGGCACGCAAAGCATTTTGCGGCTTTCTGAAAAACCGCAAAACTTTGCCAGGTTTTTAAGTTTTGGTTTGCTATGGAAGCGCATCTCGGCCCCGACGGTAACGCGCCCCGTAGAGATATAGTGCAACCAACCTCTGCTGCGCTGTCGTTGCACGACGCAGCAGAGGCTGGTTGCACTATCTCTCCACGGGGCGCGGTGCCGCCAGGGCCCAGATGCGCTCCGATAGCAAACCGAAATTTAGAAACACATTGATTTTGTGCGGTTTTTCAGAGAACTGTAAAATGCTTCGCGGCACGCGAAGCATTTTACGGTTCTCTGAAACCGTAAAATGCTGAGCAATTAGAAAATTGCTCAGCATGATCAAAAAACACTAAATCGAAAAATTGCAGAACGATAGAAGGCACTTCTATCGTTCTGCAATTTTTCGATTTAGTGTTTTTTGATCATGCTGAGCAATTTTCTAATTGAAACCATGCCCTTAAACACAATATTAAAAAAGTTAATTATGCAAAAATAATTAACAACTTAATTATCCCGGACCTTAACAATTTTCCTAAATAAGCCCCTGGCCCAGGACTAAAACTACACAAGCAGTTTTTGTTGCGACGCATAGTTTTCGCAATATCGAATTTGTTTACCTTTCGTGGAACATTCTGTTTATGACGTACAGCAAACTTATTTCTGATGATTTCGTGTTTCAAGTACAAGATTTATTGAGGATACTTGCGAGATTTATATGGGAGTGTTCTCTGGTTGTATTTTTTATGTCATCTCTCATTTAGTTATCACCTCTAAATGGGTTCCATCTGTGTATGATAGTGAGTACAGTATCTAGAATAACTTTAATGGGCATCTAGAATAACTTTAACGAGTTTGGCTTAATTTTAAAGGGGCGATGCAGCGATATCCAGTTGGAATGTTTATCACTTTACACGAGCCTACTGGCACTAGTGCGGCGGTCTCAAACATGCGGCCCACGGGCCCAATGCAGCCAGCCACTCTGGGGCGCGGCCCGCTGCAAACTTCCATTTGTATGTCTCAAGCGCTGCATGCGCCATAAATAATCGCCTCCTGTTGTCCATTCATTTCCACTAGAAACATAGCTCTGCTCGTATGAGGTTATAACATGTTTAGCACTAATCTGTTTTCTTGTAGCTCTAGGATTGTTTCGTTACTACAAGACTCAAGTATGTTCTTATAGTTCCGATATAAAAATCTTCAGGAAAGCAAGAAACTACCACATGAAGTTTTTTTCTTTAGAGACATAAACTCTTGTAATTTCCGAGTGAATTGAAAGGCATAGTAATGATTGTGTACTTGGTTTCTAGCTGTATTGAATTGCGGCATGTTGGCAGGATGGTAGTATTTTAAATTTGTAATCACAATAGGTACAAACCCAAAGTAGTTGTATGAACCCATCAAAGCTAAAGACGGCGCTGGCAAAATGGACATCTTAGAAAAAGCAAGCAGCACGAGACCCCTTAGCAAACCTCTGGGTGTCGCTGAAAGATGGCTGCTTTGCAACGTAAAACGCTGAAATACAATCGCTGTTGTTTTTTCATTTTCAATGCAAAAGTGTTAACTGTCCCATGGAGCGAAGTTGGTGTTGTCTATAACCGTCTGTAGCAGCGAAACGACACCCAGTTTCCCATTGGTTGCAACGGATCATATAAGGTGCTTCACCGAGGTCCAAGCGGATGTGCCTCAGAAGCAAAAACGCAGCAACGCATATGCATCATCGCGGAAGCTGTGGAGACTAAGGAGTTTGCCGTGCCTGTGCATAGGGAAGCACGATATCACTGCCGCAGCGCATGTGGCTCCATGGCAACGGCATCATTGTTGCCAAGGAGCCAGCCAAACTGTTGGTGGTGCAGTGGGAGGGGGGATGCTAAAGCACCGTGTGTGAAAAGAAGACGTGGCACGCTGCCTGTAGGAATGCGCTGCATGTAGGAATGCTTTAGCATTCCTACACATAAGCAGTCTTAAGTGTCTGCTGAATTTTTTTGTCCTACAATGTATTATACTTTTATCCTCCCCCCCCTTCACTGTTGGCCCTCGACATCTTTGGGGTGAGCTGTCTGGCCCCCTAAAGGCAGGAATTGGCCTGTACGGACAATGGAAACATTCGCGCCCATTAAGGTTCGCGAATTTTACAATTTGTGAAATTCTCAAAAGTTGGGGCTCATGAACATTAATACGCGTGTCCCACTAGAGCGACATACAGAAACAAAAGACAAAGACAAGCCTCAAACCAGAGTCTTTCGCGATTTGAGACGGTTTGTAGAGTAACGGAGGCTATGCTCAAACACAAGCATCATGCACGCGAGGGTATTTTTGGCAAGCTTGCAATCACTCGTGCTTACTTTGCGTGCACCGAACGATGAAACGCCTGCCAAAGGTACCAACACGAGCATGCTGCATGGGTTTGAGGCTTGTCGCTGTCTTTTGTCTTTGTCTGTCGCTCTAGTGGGACACGGGCATAAGGGTTTCACAGGAGAAGAACCCATGCATTTCCTATGGTAACTTTTTGGTCCTCATTCCCAGCAAGTACTGAACCAGTTGGCGTCAAGGTGATTGTATTCGAAAGATAATAACAAAAAGCTTAGCTTCGCGGAATTACATTTTTAATGAAACCTCGAATTCCCAGAAAAACTGATTTTTTTAGCTTCCACCTTCAAACGTCCCAGAAATTAAAGGATGAATACAAATTGAAGTACAATCTTGCAGTGTAAAATGCATTTGTGAATCTATATCTGCTAATAGAATTCCTCAATTCATTGTTGTCACGAAATGAACTGAGGAAGTTTGCGATCCTGTGAAATCAAACATTTGTCTGCTGAACACCATTTTGTGGGCTGCAGCGGTGCCATCCCGTGATCGTTGTTGCTAAACTCAACCTGGCAGCGATCAACGAGTTCATGCAGCGCTGCGTTGCTCCGCCGCAAGGAACTCGCTGCATTCGGTGGTGTGGTTCACTTATATTTGAATCTAGGATATAGAGCTATTACAATGCACTTTAGAGGTTTAACTGGCACTCCTGTGCTGTTTCAAATTGAAGCAGACAGCAATTGGTCTGAAATTGACTTCCGGTAAGCATTTTTATGGGAAAAAGGGTGCATTTTCTCCCTGCGCTTGATTTTAAGAGCAAATGCCAGGAATAATTTGCACATACTAAATAGCTTGGAACATTCCGTAGTCAAGGCAGACACAAATAATGGTCAATGGAGCCATTTTTCTTTCAAATTCATGGCATTAAAGATTGTGCTAAAATGGCTTCATATACACTGTGCGACACTGGCAGAGCGAACACAGCATCAGCTCTTTTCTGCGGGGGTTTACGTGCCAAAGCATTGAAGAGCCTCTTGAAAATCAAGAGACTCGTTAAGAATGGGGTCAGTAGCTATCTGTGCCCATAGATGATAAGAAAAAAAACGTGGGGTCTCTTATAAGGATAGATAACTGGGCAAGTTGGTAAGAGTTCATGTTGAAAAACAGTGCGACTGGACAAAAAGAGATAAGAAAATGTTTATGTCGTGCATAAAAGGCATGGCCTACCAGATTCCCTTCTCTTGTGGGCACTCTTATATCGGGCAGACTGGCCGGTGCTTAAACATCCGTCTCGGAGAGCACCACAGCTCCTTGAAAGGCACCGCATATTCACATCTAGCGGCACATTGCCGAGATTGCGGGTGAATCCATGCTTAGATGACACCAGTATATTATATCCACACCACGACCAAACATGTCGAGAGATGGTTGAAGCGTACAACATCACGAAGAACAGTTTGTGTGCGAGCCAACCTTCCGTGACTGACCCCTAGCGAGGTGAACTTTCTGGATTTAGGCTAACAAGAGCTCCTGAGGAAAGGAAGAAGAAAACAAGTTCTACAGTCAGATGAAAAAAAGAGGTGGCATGTTCCACGAGGTGCCCAGCAAGCACGCAAGCATTTGACTCCATGTTTTTCATTTCATTGTCTTTCTTCCTGATGTTCTATTAACAAACCAGTTGATAGTCGGCGCTTGTGTTGTAGTCTTTTTGTTCTCGTCCAGTCGCGCTGTTTTCCAACATGAGTCTTTTATGTTATTCCTAAGACAACTTGAAGGCGAAAGCCCAAGCGCCAATGCATTAAAGACGGACACGATTTACAGATGTGGCATTACCCCTCCACCTGTGGCGGGGGGGGGGACCGCGTCGGACTACTGAACGAAAGGTCGCTGGTTGACGCCAGCCGAGGGAGAAGAGCAAAAAGTCTTTTTGGAGGATTGTAGCGCCTCCGCCGATTCTGGCACAAGTAATGCCATCTCATGGTCCTGTGGTGAACCGTGGGTTTTGGTACCTTTCGTGTTGCCGTCTGGTTTTGGTAACTTTCGTGTCGTCAACGTGTTTTCGCTCAAGGACTTTGAAGGTGGACTGAACTCGCCTTAAAAGTTGAGTAATGAGTGCGATTTGCAATAAATAACATTTGTTTTATTCACTCTGCTGCTCACATATGGGTGCAAAGGTAAGTTTGTTTGAGCATACAAAATTTTTATCCGCATGCTCAAAAACTTTTAAAATGAGGAAAAGACAGAAAACTTGCCACACACGATAATAAAAAGCACTTCCCCCTCCTCTTTTCACCGTTTTCATGGTCCATAGATGATATGTGAAATTGTTTGAATCTCTGACAACACTCCGTGTGTTGCCATCTTTGTTAGGTCAAGATTCCTCTGCCGTTTGTCAATTTTGCAGCATTGTCATTAACAATCGAGGCCTGCTGTTCTCCATCGTCGATCCTCGCCCACACCTGCGAGCTAAAGGTTATTGTTTTACACCCTCCCTTGCGCATGCATATATGTGTTTGTCGCACTGCTGGTCGCTGGTTTGTCACTTTACCAACATGGCGGACGTACACTTCAGCTCAAAATTTAACTTCGAGTGCCGGCAAAGGACCGGGCATCTGGTTTTCAAAAGCGCTTTCCCAGCGTGACGAGATTCTTCAAAACTATGCTTTCGTGCTCTGGCCTTTGCCAGCGCAGTAGCCAGGCACGTTCCCCAGAAATCTTTCATTTTGCTGAGACCTCCTCTCCCCCTCCTACAGCATTTTGTCAAGGGCGGCTGTCCCCCCCCCCCATTAAAACAATCCTAGCTACATGCCTGGCTGTAGCCAACTGGTGAGACTGAGCATGTTCTTCAGCACCACACTAGATGGTGCTACGCATTTTGCACATCGTCTCTTGCAACTGATGTTTAAAACTGATAAATAGTCCTTATTTCTCAACTTCCTTTGAACAGACAATGGACAGGCAGTGAAATGCGTGCTGAAACATGGAAGAATTATTCCATACCTCCAGATATTGCACGACGCAGATCCCTCTCGTGCACTTTTGTTCGGATGTCTGCTTAAATGAATGCTCTGTTCAAACATGTTCCCGCAGGTTCCATGCTTTTAAGGCCGCATTCCACTGTGCGTTTTCTCGTGACACAAGTTGGGTCTTGGTGAAAATTCTTTCTCGCATGTGCCACACTGGTACAGTTTCTTTCCCGTATGGACTCTCTTGTGAATCACCAAGGCACAACTTATTGCAAATGCCTTCTAGCAAACCTGGTTACTGAATGGTTTCTCCCCCATGCGAGTTTCGATGCGAGTCTGTAAATGACTGTTTTGAGCAAATGCTCTCTCGCAGACAGAGCAGCAGAAAGGCTTCTTTCTCGTGTGTGTCCTTTCATGCTCGATGACATGACATGGATAACGACTGGAGTAAAGGCAGAACTCGCACTGGGGCACACCCTCGCGTTGTGACGGCTGCGTCCCAAGTTGTGACTCGACCAGTTCACCACTAAGGGAAGAGGAGTCGCTCTCAGTGCCCCATCATCCAGGAAGGCAGCTTGAACTGGCAATGTTCCGGAAACCCAAGAAACAAGACAAGGAAAGTCAATGACAAAGAAAGTCCAATGCCAACACGCAAACATCAGACAAGCTTGCAAATCTGCACTGCCTTTTGCCCCTTTTGCACCCCTGCCGACGCCCATGGTCGATAATGCTATCACCTAGGTCGACTGCTTTTGCACATCTAAATAACTGGGATCCGTTTGATGCAACAGGAGACACTCGTTTTGGTTAACGATGCCGGACTGGTATAAGCAGGGAGACTGCAAGAGGGTGCATGCTCCCAAAAGCTGAGTTGTTGAGTGGAAAGATCTGCAAAGCAACAATGTGCCATTTGTCACATCATGCGATGGTTGCCAGCGTTGGCCTCGAAGGTAAAGAAGACAATAAAATGCTAATGTACTGTCACTCGTATGAGGCGCACGAGGTAAGCATTTGACCATTTTTTTAACATCCCCAGCATGGCAGAATGACAGAATCGGATCTTTCTTAGGATTCCTATCGTCTCTTCGAAACGCATTTTGTGGAAATACGTTTCGTGGACAACTTTTTACAGACATACATTTCATGGACACACAGCTCGTCGACGCTGAACGTTTTGTGGGCACATGCCCCTGCGACGTTTTGTCGACAACATATTTCTTTACTAAGCCGCTAAAAGCTAGCGCGCGATTCACTAAGGCGTGCTTAACCAAACCATGTCCCCCTCCCCCTTGTAATCCAGGCGAGACTCAAAAAGTTTGTTACGAAAATGGCAGGGTTGTGTGCGACGAAACGTCTCGGGTGTTTCAATGAAACAAACACGGGAAGCCTTTCAATCAAACGTTGCATGTCGACGAAACGATTTGTAGATGAAACGTCAGTCGACGGACTGAATGCGACCGAGCAAAAATTGAGATCCGGAACCGTGGATATTTGCATCCGTAGCCGCTGACATACGCATCCGCCAGAATGTCTAATTTTTATCCGCATCCGCCAGTTTACTGTGGATAACTGCGGATAATTTGCGGATACGTAGGGCTCTATGTATAACCTATGACACTACTGTTACGTCTGGGGCTGTAATAGACCCTTTTACAAAGTAACGCACACCCTCATGCAGTGTACATGAATGCGTGTAACTTTGAAGTCAGCATTTGCAAACGGGCCCATTGCAGCAGATTTAAGTCTACAAATACAATAGTGATACACTTTAGTCCTATTTGTCGCATTTCTTGCTAAATTAGAAAGCACTTTACTGGCAGTGCTTTTTCCAAGTGCCAACTTTTATATAATAGGCTCACGATAATTAAACTTGGATATTTCATAGTTCTGGTTAATTAAACCAATTTCAAAATTTTTGTTGTGCTGCTATGTTTTCAATGCATTTATAAGCTGCTTTATTTAAACAGTGTTTTCACCAAGTATTTTCGCCAGTATGTGGATTGTATGCCAGGGTTGTACAACTGTTGATAGGCTGCGCCTAAAACCGTGTTGCTTCCTGTGGAAGAAGCTGTTTTTTTTTTTTCTAGAAAGACCAGCCATTGGGTCCCAAGTCGACAAGCTCAACCTAAAATAAACAGTACAAATCGACGCCTGCGCATTGCAATCTAAACTTTTCGTCAAAAGTGTATTTCACAGATTGTTTTTTTCTTGCTAAATTAGAAAGCATAGCTCCCCTGCCGTAAAAAATAGGGCCAAGAAACTTGCTAGATTCGACGGCAGGCGGCGACTGACGACCAAGTCGAGTTGCGGGGTGTGTTTGGCGCGCATATTGATAGATGACGTCGGGGACCAGCGAAAGAAAGCAAACAACACGCGTGACACGCAGACGAAATCCGTTGGCAGCAAAATCGCCGTCATTTAGCAAACATTTTTTTTTAAACTTTAAGTTTTGATTTTACTGTCCACATTTATTCTTATATCAAAGGCAGATTACAAAACGAATATGTTCCTTTTAATAAACCGTGGTGGTCGCGGGCAGTCTCGACATAGAGGTAGCGCCATCTATCAATACGAGCGCCGAACGCACCCCGCAACTTGACCTCGTCGTCTGCGTCGCCGCCTGCCGTTGATTGTGGCAAGTTTCTTGGCCCTATCTTTTACAGAACGGGAGCTACACTTTTTAATTTTGCAAGAAGAAGCCGACCTGTGAAACACACCTTTGACGAAATGTTGAGATGGCTACGTGTAGGCGTCTATTTTTACGGTCCATTTTAGATAGAGCCTGGTGACTTGGGATTCCCTATAGATACTATGTTGCTTAAAGGGGCCCAGTAATTATATTTAAGCATCTACCTTTTTTGCGGTTTCCACGTCTTTTGGGTTCGGGCAAGCCAGCGGGCACAGAGAGAGCGACTAAATACCGGTGAGTCATATTTTAACCGGACGACGCTGAAACCTCCTCCACCTACGGGGGGGACCCACGGTGCCGAAAGCGCGCAAAATATGAAATATTTGGTCCTGGGCTTAGTACCGGCCAGAGCCGCTTAAAGCTTCTTTTTAGTCGAAATACAAAATATAAGTGGCGCGAACTGTTTCAATTATTTATAAAAGTAGTTTTTGTTCAGCATTTAAAATCAGGAAATAAAGAAATGCAGTTTATAAAGTACGGAAAAAAGAAATGATCCATCGACATACCAACCACCAAGCGGTGGAAAGGTGGCGCATACTGGAAAGCTGTAGTGGGATCTGGGACCGACGAGCGGCAAGCATAGATGTACGCGGTGGCGCTGTGGTCGTAATGTGCTCGAGGATCCGACCGGTTCTGAGCATTTCGAAGGCCTTCGGCGAGAAGGTTTGGCTTGCGGTTTGGCCATTTGTCGGTATGGCAGCGCGAAGTGGCTCCTGTTCTGAACGGATCTTTACCACGTGTTTGCAGTCGTTTGTGACCAATGAAGTGTCATGCCGAATTAGTGTTTAATTGCACAGCAAATGCAACGCGAGCCGCCCTGGCTGCCCGCTTCATACAGCCTATCCAACACGTGCTTTAGCGGCGCCCTCTCGAGCCGACACGGTAAGCGGCAGCCGTGAGCGCTTGCTGAGCTCACTGCTCCTCTAGTTCACGGCCACTCAAACGACCAAGGACGCCATGAAGGAGACTATTTTTTGCTTGTTTTTGGAATTTTAATCTGCCTACAACTTTTAAAATAAAGTGCAAATCGAGAAAAGTTTCATTAGGTTACTACATTCAGTGCAATGCGCTCAGGTTCAGTGCAAATTAAAAACCAGTCAAAAAGTTGTTGCAGGGCCCCTTTAAGACGGCAAATCCCATACTACCTCCCTGCAGATCAGATTACATCTAATTTGTCCTTGAAGTCTGCTGTAACCTCCGGTGACACCAACCGTTAGGTGGCACTGTGCCGTAAGTTCACTGTCCTAATACATAGAATGACGTCAAATGCAAGTTGTCGCGGTGCCTTGACGAAACCGCATTGAAACTTGTTTGGTGCGCCGACCATGGAGAATACCGGGTGAAACAAGGAGACGGTAGGCTCTTTAAATCGACCGGAAAATTCGGTTTCTTAACCTATCGCGCTACGACTTTGTGCAGCGTTGCCCACAGATGGTGCATTTTTTTCGTAAAATTTGCAAAGAGCGAACTTACCTGAGGAAAAAGTAAAGAAAGAAAAAGGCTTAGCTCCTATGGAAACGCAGCGACGCCACCGGTCTGCAATCAACGCGGCGCCGTTTTGCATGGTAGACAAGAGATGGCGCAAGCGGTCGCGACGCCAACTGCCGCCAACGAACGAGCAGACGACGCCGAGAGCCGGCGTAATTAGCAGACAATGAACTGCAGTTCCTTGTTGTTACCGCGCCTGTTTTTGTTTCTGCAACTGTCGCCGTTTGCGGAACGCGCGCCGCTTTTGATTCGAAAAGATCGTCTGCTAATAACGCTGGCTCTCGGCGCCGTATGCTCATTCGTTGGCGGCGTTTGTTGCGCCATCTCTTGTCTACCGTGCAAAACGGCGCCGTGTTGATTGCAGACCGGTGGCGTAGCTGCGTTTCCATAGGAGCTAAGCCTTTTTCTTTCTTTACTTTTTCCTCCGGTAAGTTCGCTCTTTGCAAATTTTACAAAAAAAATGCACCATCTGTGGGCGACGCTGCACAAAGTCGTAGCGCGATAGGTTAAGAAACCGAATTTTCCGGTCGATTTAAAGAGCCTACCGTCTCCTTGTTTCCCCCGGTAGAAGGGTAGGAGAGGGCATGACGTCAGCCGCGTAGCCTCCACAAGCCATGGTCCACTCTCACCACATCACGTGACCGTAGCTAGCCTTCGTCTAGCCTTCGATCTGATCCTTCAGTCTGATAAAAACTACCGGACGGAGCGCGCGCAAGCTTGCAAGGAATCTTCCTGCAATCAACCATTCATCTCGCACGTGACATGTCACGCGCACCAATCGCCAGACAGATCTGCGGTCACGCTGGACACAAAATCTTTTGAACTTTTTATGACTAGGCTTCACCAATATTGCAACGTGCCCCCTCCTTCTAACCTTCTTGGCGCCGATCGTATCGAAAGCCAACCGCAAGGAGGCAGAAGAAGCGGAACGCAGGCACGGAGCAGACGTATCCAAATGTGCTGTCATGAAACTACTGTCGTGCGTACGGTCCAGAGGCCAGATTCACGAAACGATCTTACGCCAAAAATGTGCGTAAGACAAAACTTAAGAACAAATCCGTATTCACGAAACGAAATTTTCGTAAGTTTTGCGCAGGTTACGACGAAATCCTACGACAGCTCCGAAGCTGTCTTACGCACTTCTTACGATCAAATCAGCATGGCCGACAGCGTCGCTCAGTTGGTCGCGACAACCAACGGATGTTTATTTTTCTACGTGCGCTTCTCAGGCGTCCCGACTTCAAGCAGCAAGAAACAAGTAAAAAGTACTCGAAACAGACCACGACGAACGAACAAGAACGCTGGATCCACAGACACCCGGGAAAAACTCCAAGGGCCACGAGTACGGACTCCGACCGATCGGCAGATAGGCCTAGCAGGCACTCCGACTCGGCGCAGCGATGATCTGACGGTCCTTGGCGAAGACCGTCTGCCCACGACCGGCTGGCGTGCTGAGTGGAATATGCCCGCGCGACCCTTGTGAACCCTTCCCGTATTATAGTTTGATCGCTGACCTCAATTCTAGATTAAGAGGTCAATCTCTTCCTCTTGTCATCTCCTTGTTTTCCGAGGCAACGGTGACGAACGCTGTCGTCGAAAAGGGGCTCTCATCGATTCTATCTCTGTTTTGTGTGACATAAAGCTCAAATAAACGCCGTATGGATTACCTTCGCAAAATGGTATGTACACTTTGTTATTAGAATTCCATTTTATTCTGACACGACTGCAGCTCACTGTCGATCGCTGTAACAGTTCGTGGGTCACAATGCCGGTCGAACCTTTCTTCGCCGGGTGTCACGTCAGCATCGAGTTGCAATTGTAAAGGATCGGTCCCGAAGCGCTTATCAATTCGCGGTCCAACAGCGCAAATCCAGCACTTCGATCAAACACGCGCGTCCGCTCCGTAGTGTGAACAGGCATTTACGTGGCTCTTGCTTACACTGTCGTAGTTCAAACGTATCTTTTTTTAACGTCAGCTCGCTCCTGCATCTCCGAGGCCGCAAAAAACGCCGCGGCGATTCGTTCCCATCTACGTCGCTTTGCAAACGACTGCGGGCCGTCTTTTACCAACGATGACAGTTGTGTTGACTTGGTAGCGATCGAGTTCGTAGCAGTCAATGGGGGTGGTTACGCACCCCGGCCTCGGCAGTCGGGTGAGTTTAAATCGTGTTAGCGTCGACATATCACTGCACGGATACGAACCCCAGACCAGCGGTGGCAGAAAGGCCGCCTGTGTTTGTTATGAAAAATCCACGTGCTCCGAACGGCTCCGAACGGCTCCGAACAAATGCCGAGCTCTCCGATTGGTTGTTCGTGCTGCCGAAGACGCCGTCGCCATAGCAACAGCACCGGTAAGTTTTAGTTTTTCCGTACGACAACGTCGCTTTCCTCCTCTCACTTAAGAACGCGTTCGTGAATACCGATTTCTCCTCTTCTTACGATGTTCTTAACTTACGAACTTCTTAGCTAAGTTGTCGTAAACTAAGAAGCTCTTCGTGAATCTGGCCAGATGCCGTCTTCAGCGCGTTCCCCACCTTGACGCTCTGCATCTTCGCTTCAGCTCGTCATTTTTCACGGAGCAGCATGAGGAACTTCGCCGAAGCGTCCGCAAGGTAACTTCACCGGCCTCTTTCCGCCAGCCCGTCGCGATTAAAGTACGAGCGCGACTTGCGAGCCAGCTCCAAGCATGACCCGCATGACCAATTTTCAAGGTTGACAGCAACGACGGTTGACAACAACACAACCAACAAGATGACGGCTTCCGGTTGCCATGGGTGGATGGATGAATGTTAATTACTGTACCTCTTGTAACGGGCGGTAGCTTGCGCCACCTAGCCTAAGTCTAAAAAGGCATAATTCATTCCGCGCTTCTAAGCCAAATTTCTCTCCGCCGTACAAATCGTACTCCGCCGATTTCTTCATGGTCCCAGATTTGATTGAAATTTTGCTAAACTCGCCAAACAACATCGCCAAAATAGTATCCCAAATATTAGGTCAAAATAATTTTTTTCTCACGAAGTTATTGAATTTACAATTTTGGTCCTCACCGTGTTTTTCAAACTGAAAGTCTCTACTGGCAACAATGAAAAAGTGACGTCAGTGGAAGTGCTGGGGTTCACTCCATATACCTTGTTCACTCTTTGGACTGTAGAAGTTGTTCCCAACTGATTCGAAGCAGTTTCATGGTGTCAAATGAATGCTTTGGAAGCTCGCTCCAGTCCGCGCGCTCCAGCACGGAACAAATGATTGGCATATTCTATTTTTTAGACTGCTCGCCCACTGATCTCTATAGAGATCAGTGTGCTCGCCCGACTGGCAAGCTTACCTTCCACTGACGTCACGGCCCTGAAAAGGGCGGGTATATTTGAATGTTTGTTTCTGCATCATTTTCATTTGCCGATTTCGCAATAACTATTATGAATTTCACAATACTAAATAGCATACCAGAAAGGGTAAAGGCCGGGGAGTCAGAAAATATAGTTAGTTGAGGTAGCTCAAGAATCGGCGGAGTACCCCTTTAAAAGGACACTGATAGGGTGTTTATGCACACCAAAGTTTTTGCTTGAACATGACATATGAGAGGCCCAACTACCCAGAACACAATTTGCAGCTCGAAATTCGTTTTCTTACCTCCGGAAAACCGCCGATTAGAAACTGGCCGGTTCCAGTCGCGCTCATTCTCTTCTCCGTGGTCACGTGCAGTTTTCTATGGTTTAGACACAACCACCAAATGTATTCAATGACGTGGGTCATCGAAGGCACACACTCAATATTAAAAATAAAAATAAAATACGATACCGAAATTTGTTTTTCGCTGCTTCTAAAAAACCGCAAATACGATAAAAAAAAAAATTGGAATAATAATAAAAAAAAAAGGTTGCACAGTTACGGGATTTCCGCCAACTTTCACCTCCCCTATATTTCTTCTTCCTCCCCAGTCCAGTTTCAATTTCAAGCAGTTGCGTTTTTTTTTTTACTTTGTTCTGAAGATATGCGACGGTGTTCCAAAATATTGATTGGATAGTCTTCTGACACCATAATAAATCACCTAGCAAAAATAAAACAAAACAAAAAATCGAGGGGCGTCAGTTAAAGGGTCACTAAAAAAAGAAAAACGTGTTTTTCTTAATTTTTTTTTTAACAGTGTGGTTGGGACCGCCGTGTCGAGAAATAAATTATTCCATTATACGTGAAAGAAAAAATCTGCTTCCCAACTACTCCAACGCCGTCCAGGAGGTTCAGGTCGGCCATGTCAGTTGGAGTCTTTACATCCGAGGAAAGTGCTGCCCGTGACGCTACCGAGAATGATCAGACTGATCAGAGGTCTCATCCTCCGCGACAACGAGGTTTGAAAAAAAAAAAAAAGGAAAAAAAAAAACATAAACGAGTAAAACCAAGATTTATATAGTGTTTTAAACGCTTTTTTTTATGAATGTGAAATTAAAGGGGAAACTGAAGGCTAAGACATTAAAATTGTTGTTAGAAGCCGTTCTAACCGACTATGCACATCTGCTTGCTTCAAGCCCCATTGGTCATCGCAACGGCAGGAAACGCTAATGTGAAATGAAACCTCGCAATTCGTGCCGCCGCGCCGCTAGCGCCAGCGATTTCGGCCGCGGAATCGCTGCATGTGAGACCCGCTTCAGAGCAATAATGACGGCGCGACATTTATTTTAAATTATGAGCGAACAGTCCATGACGTCACGGAATGGTCATACACACTTTCTACCTCAATGAGATGGTCATACACTCTCTCCACCTCAACGTGATGGCCAAGCCAACACTTCCTAGAAATAGGGCGCCGTAGCGCTCCGAGTGGTTACGTCACAATGTCGGAAAAGGAGGGCCATGGCACAACTACGTAAAAAAATATCTGGCATCGGCGTGAAAAAAATGTTTCTTGTCGAGCGGCGCGGTGGTGTTCGTGCGCGTTATCCGACATTAATGTAAGTTTTAAAAGCGCAGATCTTGTACAATTTATTATATATATATATATATATATATATATATATATATATATATATATATATATAAACGTAATATAAAACGCGTTACCAAGGTTTGAAAGTACCGAATTTACATTTATGGGTATCCCCGTAACCATGGGACTACGTGCAGTCCCGCAGCTCCCTCCCACTTTTCGAATGAACCGGCTCTAGTAGTACGACATTTTCTTCCCTCGTGCGGGCTCCAATTCTGGTAAATTTACGTTGTGTGTGAGTTGCTGATTGTTTGAAAAGGAACGCTGAGACATTTCAGAAGGGAAGGAAACCGAAGAAAAATCGTCATCGCCGCACGGAGCGCACACGAGCAAGAGATGGGTCGACAACGTGAAGCCTTTCGTCCCAGGCTGCTGCCGGTGTTCTCGTGTGTGGTTCTTTTGAGACTTGTTTCCTTCTACCCGTCGTTTTTCTGTCGTCATCGCAATCTCGAAGAGTTTTTTTTTTTTTTTTTTCGCTTGATACTACGGCATTTACGTGGATTTGCGGAACAAGTCCTGCGACGGTTTGAATGACATGTGTGGCAACTAGTCAACGGTGACACTGGTCGGTTATCGATAGAGACCCCTCTCTCGACAAAGAGACTTCTTGGAGTTCGTGTTCAAATGTTTTCATGGCGGATATTGCTGGACGTATGGATACGATCGATATGTGAGGAACAACTTATTTACGGGCTTTCTTGGCATGTAAGACGCAAGTAAAGTGCTGCAATCGATTTTTTTTAATCTTTTGATAGGATGGAATCTTGTTTTCCGTCGTTATCCGTATGCTGTTGCGTCGACATTTGTAAATACGCGTTGTAATATTCTAGTTTTTACTGGAAGGTGAATTGGAGGAGTTTCAGCGACGGTGTCTCCGCCCTGGCGGCCGGTCGCCGAAAGAGAACGAGGGGGATAGGTTCGCTGGGCGTTGGCTTTGTGTAAATGCGTTGACCGCGAACGTAGGCTTATAAACTTCGGCATCAAGAATATTACGCGGCTGTAGTGTTTCGGTACGAGCAACAGAGGTGACACGATTTGCTACGACCAGCTACGACCACCCGCCGCAGCGATGCAGGCGTCGAAGGAGCGCAACCTGTTACTACGCAGTCAGTCGCCGTCGCCCGACGCAGGTCGTTTGCCATTCAGGGCTTTCCGCCCCGGGCTCTTCGCTTGTACTTGGAACCGAGTATTATTTCCTGTGCTTGTGCATGTGCTCAGTGGCTGGATATGGACCTCATAGAGCAGTTCTTCAGAATCAACAGCGACTCAAAGTTGACGGCGGAAGGGCTTGCAGCAACGCTTTCGGTTGGTGCACGGCTGCGACGACTACACGGATAAATTTTAAGATTGCTGCTAGCAAGGTGGGCCATAGTCGCTTTATGTTGACACGATTTTGAGTGTATACGTACTCCGTGCAAAGGCGAATCTATCGCGTTTCTAATCCACCTTTGTTTTTTGTTGTTTTTAGCACGCACTACCGACTGCTATGCAAATGCTTCTGTACCGATCACGGAGTGAATGTCTTCGGCCTTACATTGCGGAACGCCCAATAAAAAGTCATATTCGTTCAGCGAGAAAACTTCCCGTACTTAAGTGCTTTAATCAACACGATCGATTAAGTTTCTTCCCTAGTTAGGACATTTTTGTGCCACATGCGGCACTAATACTTGGCACGATGTATTCCACTGGTGGTATTGTGAATTGGTTTACTTCCAAAGCTAACAGTGTGACAGATGGGACCATTCAATTTGCTAAAATTGTGATATGGGAATTTCGTTGCATAACTAGCGTTTTACGTTTAAGATTGATAAGAAACATGCTCGTGTGATGGTGCATGTCTACAGCATAAGCTTTGCAGATCCAGAATGAATGTGCTATAGTCTACAGCCTCAAGATTTTTAATGGACCAAATTGGTGATTACACGGCAATAAATATTGTGGTGAAAAACTGCCCATTGACTCTGAGTTTTGATCGTGACCATTGGTGTGCTGTTGGCAAATTAGGTAATGGCACACCTTTTCCCTGACCATCTGGCTTCAAGGGGCATTGCATCTAAATGTGCTTAAATATCTTTATTTCAAGGTTCAGTGGACCCCTCTGCATCATTACAGGAAGGCAGTCTCAAGCCACAACAAACAGCAGTGAATATACAATGCACAATAACAGGCACCAGTGTCCAGGCGTATAGTCCGCAGAAGTCAATTTGAGCCTAAAAATGTTTTTGTTTTGTTTAGGTAGTTTGCATTTGGTGTATAATCCGCAGGGCCCGATTTCCGCGCCCAGAGCATAGTCCGCCAAGCTGGTGCGTTGCGTCTTCGTGCTTTTTTTTCCTGGGTGGCCTTTTCTTCAGAAGTTCTTCGGCGAACGCTACTGAGCCTGAAGAACTGCTCCTGAGGCCCATATCTAGTCACTGAGCACACACAAGCACAGAAAATAACACTTGGTGCCAAGTACAAACGAAGTGCCAGTCAACGTGAATGCCAAACGAGCAGCGTCGGGTGACGGCGACTGACTGCGTAGCGCCCCTTCGATGCCTGCATCGCTGCGGTGGGTGGTCGTAGCTAGTCGTAGCGAGATGATCCTCACTTCAAGCAAGAAATCTCGCCATACCATAGTCAAGATATGTGTGCAAGTGCTCGACGACGTGGGCTCTCTCACGTTGGTGCAGTTATCAAGAAAGGTGCATATCAACAATGTTGCGTGTTTGAAGCTGAAACTATGACGCATACTTATCTAAACCTAAATTTATCGGTCTGCGGCTACAAACATTTTCGTTGACGTTGTTTAGATGGTGTAACCATTCAAGCCTCGCATTACATGGTGTTGCGACTCTTCGGTTGTGTATGAAAACCTATTTTTGCCCTAATAAAAGACAGGTGCAAAAGGACACGTGTCTTTTGCTGATACATATCTTCCAATTTACAATGCAGAGGCAAACAGAAAATCAACTGTGTACATCTACCACTTAGCATAAGCACCTTTGGCATTCATTCTTGAGCACACTCAAATATCAGCTTAGGTTGCTCTTGTTTTAGAATCTTTGCCCTGTTTTGTAAAAAGAAAAAAAGTTAAAAAAGCTTTACCTGTGTTCTCCTTCTGGCATTTAATACAGACTTGATTGTCAGCAGATCACACACAGCAAATATCACCGTGACACATTTAACTCGGAACGACCGATGAGACTATTGCTATTACAACAAAGCTTTGCTCAAGAGCCAAGAGGAGGCTTGTAGGGTGCACAAACACATCGAAATGAGATTGGCGCTTCCGGGGCTTGTTTATATTATGCGTACAAACAGGACGATCGGCGACCAGCTGATCGCAATATAACACCAAGGATACCGATGTTTCAATACATATACGCAGGATAAAGACCTCAATCGTCCCTTGTATGCTGTAGCTGTCATACTTTCCGTCCAACCGCTTTTTAGCACAATAAACTAGAACAACCGAAGAGTTCGGAACACCGTTTAATGCGAGGCCTGAATGGTTACATCATCTAAGCAACGTCAACGAAAATGTTTGTAGCCACAGACCGATAACCTGTTTTAGATAAAGTACGCGTCATAGTTTCAACACGCGAATATTGTTGATAAGTACCTTTCTTTGGACCCGCATACATTCGGTTCAGCTTGACGACAGCTGCACCAACGTGAGAGCTCACGTCGAACACTCGCACACATATCTTGACTATGGCAAGATTTCTTGCCTTCGACTGGCTTGAACACTTCATCTCTAGCATCATGGTAAGTCTTGGTTGAAACGATGATCGTCTCGCACACGGCAACAAACAGAGAACGACACGCTTTGTTTTATTTATACGCTACCGGTCTACGGGCGTCGCAAATCTATCCCCCTCTTGTCCGCCATGTTGGGTCGATCGGAGCGCCCCCTATATTCGCTGAAACTCGTCAATAACAAGTTTGTGCGATTATTGAAAGTGCGTTGTTTGTGCTTATGTGGTTATTTATACTAATGTTATTTTATTGCTTTTACCGCATTTACACTACAATCTTAACTGTATTAAAGTAATCGTATTATTATATACAAAATAAGTTATATTTTGTTCAAAGGTCGCCCGAGCTCATAGAGAGAAGTAAATTAGTTGACTGTAAATGGTAAATTTAGTATCCCTGCCACACGGAAAAGTTAATATATTTTGATTAACGTATATGGGATTTCACCAGCTCTCGGTCTTGAATGGTTATACGAGCGTCGCAAGTTGATTTGTCGACCCCATAATGTCATTAGATCGAAATTGCATTCATTTTGCCATGTGGCCGGGGCATAATACAATAATTCAGTGACTGCACGCGATTACATCGCTTACATGATCGTAAATGACGCTTGTCTAGTCGTGTCCGCGATGACTACGTCTATCTGATTTTTAACTGTGATCTGTTTTGCTGTGTCCAATCACTGCGTGTCTCGCCATTTTGTCGAAGTATTCCTGCGTAAAATATGCATTCCTACAGCAATAACTGCGTGACTCAATGTTTTCGACTTAAAACAATCACGTTTTTTTTTTGTTTTGTTGTTTATAGACGTTTTATACGTATACCTCGTGCAATTTCGTACTGATTATTTAGCGATGTAATGTTTTACCCGTGTAATGAAGTGTTTTCTGGCTCCGTTGCTATGTGCAGCTTTCATTTTAGCTAATAAGACACGCGTATGTGACTAAAAGCGCGTTACGACGGTCGATCCACGCGCGTTGCCATCGCTTCGACGCGCGGCCCCGATGGCCTTCCGTTGCGACGTCACGAGAAGAGCACGACGGCCTTGTCTTCTAGGAGGTGTTGGCCAGGCTCTCCGGGACGCGGAGGGACGCCTTTTTTGGAATTCGATACCAGTGTTGCGGAGTTGCCACTCCTGAGTTGGAATGATTCCGGGAATCATTCCGCATTTTCACGACCCCGGAATGGAATGGGAATGGAATGGCGGCAACGTTCAGAGGAATGGAATAGGAATGGAAATAGGTGCCATTTGCCCGGAATGGATTGGGAATGGAATGGGCACGGTTCTTCTTTTTTTTTTTTTTTTGTGTGTGTGTTTACGGTTAGCTAAGTCGAGCCAGTGAGCGAGTCAGTTGCTCAGAAATAAAACGAGCGGGAAACTGCTAGCCCGCGTGGAGCCCTAACAGATGTATACGCCAAACAAATGCAATACAAAAAACAAGCGTCAAAGCAAAGGGGGAAAGGGGGGTAACGTGGCGCCTTTCACGGACGCGCAGGCGCCGAGCTTCGATGGCGTTACACGAGACCGAAACAAGAAACCAAGCACCAAACAAGAGGAAAGGGAGCGGCAAAGAAAGAAACCGCCATGCACAACTCCTCATCGTCCTTCTTGTCATGCTTTTTTTTGCTGTTGTTGCGAGGGTCTGTAGAATGCACGCGCGCGCGCAGACTGAGATCTGGGAGCGGAAGCGACTCATAACTCGCAGAGCTCTGATAACTCGTTGACTCGGGCGCCGTGGAAAGATGATCAGGTATTTTTTTCTTATAGCTCGAGGCGCGTTGTTTAGCAGGCAGCCAACCCTACTGCCTTCCACGTTCATGCGTGCGCACTCCTTTGAAGTGCGAAAGGTAGGTTTACTTCGGCATTAAAACAAAGCGAGATTCACTTCCCTCTTCTCCTCTTGCGCTTTGCTCCGAGGCTTGTTTTCTTATACTGCATTTCTAGTGTAAGTCCGCCTATTACTTGATCTTTGTTCCGATGCTTGTTTTCTGTGTTATATGTTTTAGGGGGTTAGGGTTACAAGCAAGCTAGCGGATTCCCGCTCATTTCCTTTGACTTTAGTCACTGCATACTTTGTTTCACCTTGCGATGGACCGCTGTGGACGGCATACGAGCCACCCTAGGCAATCCAGCACCGTGAGCGGGACTGCACGGGGTCACGCGACACTCAGAAAGAACTGGATTGGTTTCGATGGCTCTCGTGCTGTCTGTTGAGGTCCATCGTGAGATGAAGTAGACTATCGTCACCGCTCTTGGTGTGACTGAACTGACTAGACCTGCAGAAAGATCGTCCCGCGCCAGACGAGGCGCGACCTTTGCTGTGAGGGCAAGTGAGAAGGAGAGCTGGGTGCTAGCTGCCACTGAGGTTTTGGCTTCCGCGCGTCTCGGCTGTCCGGTCTGCATTCGTGCTCCTGGTCGTGGACCCTATTTGAGGCGGTGAGAAGTCAGTTGGACGGTGTTGATGAGGAAACACGGGGAATGTCACTTCGAACGGTGCGGTATTACCCCGCTAATTGTGTCTTGATGTGAAGAGCTTTGTCAACGCTGACTTCCCGACCCGTCGCCACAACGCGAACAACCGACACCGAAGTAAAAGAATGAGTCGGTTGGTACCGTCTGCTGCCTGAACCCGCCACTCGATCAGCGCGAAGAAAAACATCACAATTCGGACGAGAAGACAAGATAAATACAGATCGAGTCATGGCATCATAGAAGACATTTTTCTACATTAGTCGTGAAGAAAATAAACAAGCTGCACGCTGAGAGTTGTGCAACCAAACTATACATGGTGCAGTCGGCGTATATCATTGAACTTTATTCGCCATCTGAAGAGGAAACACGAGAATGAGTACGCGAAGGGTGGAAAAGGGCAGGCGAACCAGCCAAAAATTGAATTGAATATGGTAAGAAATATCGAGATTCGTAAAGCGAGCGTGAACTTACGCGTTTTAAAACAGGTTTCGCGACATGGTCTACACGGTCCCTCGTGCTGCGCCGCAGAGGTTGCATTTTGTCAGGATGTGTTCTTGCCGCTCTGCATGGAGTCGCTTCCAGCAGTGTACTAGCCGTGTTGTTGTATTTGAAGAATACAGTAATATAGCTTAATCCTGCGCCACGCATGAACTGGATATTTTTATGGTCTTATCAAACAAACACGCTGGCCGCGTATGTCTTAAAAGTCAAATGCAAAAAAGTTAAAAAAAAAGAAAAGAAAATGTGTGGATTTAAGTTTTGCTGTTTGTTGCGAGCCACGTGGTCGCGAGACCGATGTCTTAAACAAGCATCGACATATCAAGGGGCTTTCTCGATGTTTGCAGTACATTGCAAATAAAAACTTTCTGCCACCAGAGGTCCGCTTAGTAAAAATCAGTGCTTTTTTTAAGGAATTTAGCTCTTTTTTTTTTGCAATTTTCTCTGCATTTGATAATGTCAGCTTTATGCTGCTTATGCCGGCAACAAAATGGGGTTTACTACGGTTGATAGAATGGCATTTCGTCGAAGCACGTTTTAGAGAACGGGCACGTTTTATCGAAGCACAGTTTAGAGAAAGGAGAGCCTCAGTTTAGAGAATTGCCGTTTATCGAAAAAGGGACTCTATTTAAAAAAAGGTTTTCTACTTCGCGCGTGTATCACTGGTGCGCGTGTTAACCCAAGGCCCCCGCTGCGCTCCCGCCGCTTCGCGGCGGCAGTCTGCGGCGGCTCATTACAAAAATATTAACCCATCTGACTTATCCGCACACGCCGCTTCGCGGCGGCCGAATTCGCTAAAAGGAGGCTCATCGCCATTTTCTCTAAACTGGGTTTCTCTATAAAGGAATTCGATAAACTGGGGTCGGTAAAACGGCTTTCGCTAAAACGAGCTTCTCTAAACCGCATGACTCCGAACAAAATGTAGCTCTCAAGGGCCAATATTTACGTTTAGGAATTAAAGGAATGGAATGGAATGATTCAGCCATTCCAGGAGTGGGAATAGGCTCAGTGTCTTTATTCCTAGGAATTGAAAGGAATTGAATTATCGAAAACTCTAATTCCCCGGAATGGAATTGGAATGGAATGGAGGTGCCTATTCCGCAAACCGGCGACTAGAGAAAACTTCGGCGCGCACTTTATTGGATGAAATTTGGTGACGTCACGACCAATAGGAGCACGGAAACAGACGCGGTCTCCTCGGTCTCCTCAACGCCCGGAGAAACATCGGAAACATCGTGCCTGACGTACCGTCGTCGAACGAAAGGTGGGTGGTTTGAGTTTTCCTGTGATGTGATCTCTATGTGTGTTCGTTCCAGGCGTCCGAGCTGTTTCTTAGTTTCAGATCTATTTGGCGCCGCTGCCTACATTGTTTGAGCCTGCGTTCACGATTAAAACAACCATCGCAGAAAGCTGAAAGCCCGCCGAAGAACGGCTGACTTGCGAGCTAAACCTAATTCAACAAAACCATTTGATCCGACAGAATAATGTGCTTGATCTTACATTTCATGTCAACAAAGAACTGCGCTGTCTGTCTTCGTCCCTACATGTTTTATTCTTTCGTGTTTTTCAAATCTTTACCAACCCGCGTCCAATCGAATGCCCCGATCACAACAAATAGTTGGTCGTGCTCCGATGGCCCTTATCATCCGCCGGTAAGGCAGTTACGTCAAGTAACGTCATATTCTCAAACTGTGAAATACTATTACCACCTCTAGTTTCACATTCTGGTGCACCGTGCACTTGCAGCTTCCTGCACCCCTGCGAGGTTTCCTGCGATCGTACCCTGTATATGATGGATTTCTCGCCGCACGCGAGTGCTCTCGAAGGCGTGCTATACACTCTGTAACATACGTTGTGTGCAGAAAAGGCACAGGCCCGAGCACAAAAGCGCCCTTTTTGCACGAGCAGCCGTGCAAAAAGAACATTCTGCGGAGCTACGCCCTCGCACCCGTGCCTCTGCTGCACACAACTTATTAATAACCGAGCCGTTCTCGTTTTTGTTTTGCATATTACTGTGAAAGAAGTGTCATTGTTGTTTTCTTCTCAAACAAAACTCGCACGCTAGACAAATGCAAACTGATAGGAGTCTGCACATTCACACCCTTTTCTCCCTTGTGCGACAGGTTATAGCCGGTCGCGATTCAACACCGTTTCTTTTGAAGCTGATGAGCACCACAAGGCGTGAAAGAGGTGACTTGCAGCTTTGCCAAGGCAGCGGCAAGACACTACAAGCCTTCGCATTAACTGGCTAGCCAGTGCCGCTCTGTTCTGAACAGCACTGCGTGCCATGCAGAGGGTTTGTGCAAGCTCGCTGGGTGGCGACGCTAGCCACGGTAAGTTCATCCTATGCAGCTTTCTTTTAGGGATATATGTGGCTTGCAGGCCATGTCGTGCATGTGCCATTCGAGGGACAGCAGTGCCAGTGGCAAGGCTGTGCTGATGGTAATCACCACTGCACTGTGCTTTCATTCAATAACTGCTGAAAAGGAACCAAGTACTTCCGAGAGATTCTCGGTTGTGCTTTGATGAACTCCAGCTCGCTTATGAACAGGTGGATGGCACAGCTGGCCTTTCCTAGTGGACTTGATGTCTGTGTTAACAATGCAACGAGACTTCTTTTTAGTCTGCATCGCACATAACTGCCATGATAGCCAGTGTGGACGTAGCTGGGGTAGCCCCCAATATGGCTTCTCTAGCTCGACACAAGTAATGTTCCTACCACTGTCGTGTATGATGCCGATCCAAGATTGAAATATACTTGTGCTTTTCATTGCCGTGACGTCACGCAGGCACATAGCCAGGATTTTGTTTTGGGGGCGGGGGGCGGCAGCGGCGGGCCGGGCCGGGCCGGGCCGGGCCGGGCTCCATGAACCCCCTCTAGTTACGTGCTTGTGTCACAGGATGGGACAGGCTCACGGTTCGAGCGGCTGTGTAGAAATGAACTATGCCGAGCATTTGTTTCGTGCTGCTGGGTGGGATTTGGGGCAACCTTCCAAAGCATTCTTTTGACACCATGAAACTGTTTGTGATCAGTTGTGAACAAAGTCTACAGCCCTAAGAGTGAACCTTTGCCTTCCCATGACGTCTCAATTTCAATGTTGCCAGTAGAGCTTTTCACTTCGAAAAACACAATGATGACGAAAATTGTAAATTCTGTGACTGCGAAAAAAAGCTATTTCGGCCAGATATTTCGGTTACTATTTCAGCGATGTTTGTTGATGTGTTTAGCAAGTTTTTAGGCAAATCGGGGACAATGAAGAAAATGCCGGAGTACCCCTTTAAAACATAAAGTGCACGTAGTACACAATGGAGAAGTTGCTCGCCAATCATTCTCTAAGAAGTGCGAGTTGAGTCCTTTGGAGGCAGTTTACTGCCGCAGCGTGCACTTTAATCTGCCCGAGAAGAGAAAACGAGATAAATGACGAGTAGGATATCTTTGTTCCAAGGCTTCTTGAGACAGGAAAGGCTAGGGAACCAGTATTGTTGCTTCTTACTACCCGGTACGAGACTCAAACCTGACATGCAAGGAAGTCGAAAGGCCTCTTCATGTGCCCTCTTTCTGCTTCCTTGTGCCTTGAGTTTTAGCTGTGTCTACAATTCACGCTTGCCTGCATGCCTACTCTTTCGGTCTCTCTTTTGTTCACTGTGTTACTGAAGTTTCCTGTCGTTGCTGTCCCAGAAATGCTTTGTGGATGCACAGAAGTACAAGGTGCTCGACGCCTGCGGCTCATTGGTATTGCTTTTCCCCGTACCACGGCATGAAGGAGGTGGCCTCTCTCCCTTTCAAGCAGCTGCGATATACTACTAGCACTGGGTTACAACTGCAGCTAGCCCATGGGTACCGTTCTGCATCCTGCACTGCGTGTAGTTCCGAGAGCCATGTGAAAAGGCAGGTGTGACCTTTTTAGGCACTGTCACTTTGTTTTGTGCATTTTCTGCCGCTTTTTCGGGGCAATTTCTTTTTAAGATTCAAATATTAGAAAACGGACTCAAGTGAGAGATGGGGTTTTCTGAGAAGACTGGCTTCTTTGCTAAACCATTGGGACTGGTATTATATCTATAGAGTTCATGTACACCTTACGTTATGTACTTTTTCTTTAGTTTTATTTTACTTGGTACTTGTACTTCTATGTTACACGACAGCCACTAAAAATGAAGAAAAAACAAAAAAAATGTTGACCTGTCGGTTTTTTGTTTTGTTTTTTTGCAATATGTTGGAAGAGTCAAAGATGTGTTCGGTCATTCATGTTATTTTTCCTACACGCACGTTCAGCCTATGTTTACATAAAGCCCCAATTGCCCCTTAGCAACGGAAATAATCTGTGCGACAGACTAGGCGGCAGCATTGTGGACGGAAACTGGCCTGATTATATCCGCCATGTTTAGAAACTACATTTGATGTCAGGTTATGAATTCAGTGGCAAATTCCCCCTAAAAGAATCTACATCACTCTGCCAGCCAATCGCTGCCGTCACTTGTCGTGACGTCACGTCCAGCAAAAAAACTACAAACTAGTATTTTTTTTTTTTTTTTAGTGGCAGGCCTCTGTTGTTGATGCCACATAGCACGTCAACACTCAAGCAATTCTTCCGCTCTTGACCTCTCCGGTTTCACCTTGCGAAGTCATGACGGTGTCTGCTTTTGTTTGCGGTATTTCCCATGTGTCGACGTGAGACGGCAGCAGTTGTATCGCCAAGGAAGTAGCAATCAATCTGTGGATTTGCTCCAGCGGCACAGTGTTACAAACAGGACTCTTTCACCAAAGGCAAAGTCTAACAACTCGCCCTACAGTTGCCAGCATCGTGCAGCCGTGAATGCGTAACTTGTCCGAACGCTTTTATGCTTTCTTCTGTGTACAGTGACAAAATGACTCGCTGAATGCGAAATGCCGTACAGCAAACTACAGTAGAGTCTCATTAATTCAAACTCCAGGAAGTCACAGATTTTAGTTTGAATTATCAGAAATTCATCTAAATATGATACTAGACAGCATTATGATTTGTTACATGGATAGCTACTCATACAAAGCAGATTTTTGCCAGTTTCCTCTACATAGGCCTAATTATAAGCAAGTACAGGCATAACACATTAGTGAAAGAGCTGTGACATTGAGTTTATTATCCGGCAAAAAATTTGTCGATTGTGGACTGTTTAGTCAGCACATACGATCTCAAAATAAAATTTTCAATACCAGCCAACGCAAGTAGCTCCTTACGGGAATCTTCCTTTGCAAACAGAAACTTCCGGAGCTGAGCGATGTGCTCAAAGCTATGGCTGTGACAGTTGGTAGCAAGTCATCCCTTTCTTCATTGTCATCTTCACTCTCACTGCTGCACTGTGCTGGCATTACTTCCTGTACTATGTCCTCTAATGAGTCATCACGACAAACACACACATCATCGTCAAGACTAGCATATTCCGCCTATGTGCTTCAAGGCCAGAAAGCATGATGCCAGTGAGCTGGTCCTCATCCTCGATATCGTCTTGGTCATCGTTGCTAGTCTTGAAGCACATAATGTGAACGCTGTTTTCCGCTAATGTGTGCCCGCTTGAGCCTTGAGTGTGCTTCTTTATGAGCACCGGTGCACTGCGGAGAAACAACACTCATGAAAGCACGCTCTGCAGGTTTGCTTCTCTGCGGTGCACCGGTGCTCGGAGAGAAGCATACTCAACAGAGCCGCGAGTACAAAAGTATGAATTAAAGGAGTCATGAAACGCTTTTCCAACTTTTTCCTGTTTAGCTTTCCTCTTCAACTCATAAATCGCGCATTCTACCAAACAGTTCAAGAAGATGGAAACGGGGCAGTCCCCTCTTGCTCGGACTCTCGTTTGAGTACCGGGACACAGCCATTGTCCCCCTAGAAGATTAGCCCGTCGCTCAAAATTCAGACAAAAGTTGCTTTCCCCACCTCAATCACCCCGAAGCTTACAGTGCTGCGGAAGCTACGTGCTCGTTGGGCCAGCCACATTTTTGCCACGTGATCACGCTCTCTCACGCATACCCACGCGCAGAGAATGAGGTCAGGTGATGAAAGGGAGGCGGCTGATTGTGCGGCAAGCACGTAGCTTCCACCACAATGTCAGCTTAGGGGTGAAGGGATTAAGTGAGGTCCGGTGCTGTGTGACGTGCGTTTGGACCTGGTGACGCGCTGGGGGGGCTTTGCAACGCGCTACGGGGACCGCGGATGTATCACAGTGACAAGGCAGAGAGCTTACGAAGGGAAGGAGTTACGAAATAGTTCCTTGTGTTTTCGAATTTTCGTACCGAAAGTCAGGCTTTTGACTTTCTACCTTTTTTCTTTTGGCCCACTGAACAATGTTATTAGTAAAATCCCAATATAAATTGATTTATTCCAGCCAAAATGTGTTTCATAGGCCCTTTATGCAAAAACGCCGTTTGAATTAAGTGGCTTATAAATACATTAAAAACATAACGGGACAACCAAAATTTTCAAGTCTGTTTGAATTAACCGGAAGCACGAAATATCAGTTTGAATTATCACAAGCCTATTGTATCAATTACTTTCTGCAGCAACTTTGCGCTTAAAATTGCAATAAAGTTATTTTTAGGCTAAATTCATTTTTCTAGACTGCTCGATTATTCTGAGCTTTGCGCGACCCCTTCATGTTCCGAAATATTGGTCAGTGACTGTAAAACTTAAACACAATGGTTACACACCACAGGTCCTGAGGACCATGACATCAATGAGCTGGCTTTCACTTTGTCCAAGGCAGCAGCGGAACACTATGGGTGGGACCCTGGGTCGACACACCGGCCGGCTCATGGATGCCGTCCTGTACCCTGCACGGCACTGCGTGTGGCTTAACTGGCCAAGCAGAAGGTCATCGCATGACTTTTATGAGGCGTCGCTAGCCATTGTAAGTATATTTTTTGACACTCATGTCTGGTGATGTACTTTGGTGCTGTACAACAGAACACATTTGGTGGCAGTTCAGTCTTGCCAATTAGGCCATTTTGAAACGGAACACATTTAGTGGTGGCTGGGTTAGGTTTCCTGGCTCGGCAATCTTGCAGCAGTGTCTAGACTCGGCACAAACCTTTTTTTACTTCACTGTCAGCGCTAGTGTAATCTCTGCAATGCTGTCAAAGCAACTTCTGCACGCGAACAAGATGCAAGACGAAGCCACATGCTCGTGCCCAGTGTACGACTACATGTATACATGGGCACTTGTGCCCATGCGTACCTACTCGCAATGTGGAGCGAGTTCGTTTTGGCCAACACTCCATGCATTGATATTTGCGTAGTATATATTTTTTTTTTGTTATAAATGGCAGGTCTTGGCTGTTGATGCCACGGAGCACGTTGCCACTTGAAGCAATAAACCCTTTGCAAAACTCCCAAAAAGCTGCGCGCACCGCGCGATGAATAATGGGAGCCCTCGGTACGCTCCTCCCGCTACCACGTGATTACATGGCATACGCGAGCAGGTGCAGGTTACCACGGCAACAACTTTTGAACAGCCGAGTCGGGCGAGCGACTAGCCAACGGCTACCCCTTTCTCATTTCTCTCCTTTGTACCAACGCTTCGTCGAAACCTGCCACAGTTGCGGCGCTCCATCACTCAATTTTTGCGGACTATATTACGTTATCGACAGCACAAGGAAACCCCGGACAAATCGAAGAAACTCTTCAACGGGGCTGTGATGCGGTCGAAGTCTACACCTCCACAATAGGACTCACCTTATCTCCCTCCAAAACTCAACTACTGGTCACATCCTCCAAGAGAGGACCTGACCCCGACCGAAAACTCATCAAAATCAAGCTACAGGACAAGGGAATTCAACAAGTTGATCAAATCAAAATTCTAGGTGTAGTATTCCAATTCAACGGTAAACCAGAAGGATCACTCAACCACCTTCACGCCCAAATCAATCAGATCGCACACCTGATACAACGGACCACAAATCACAGAACCGGACTCGAAGAGCATAATCTACTCCATATCATCGACGCCTTCGTCATATCTCGTCTCCTATACACACTACCGTACCTCACGACAACATGTACCCAAATCAGAAAGCTCGAAGCCAGTCTCCGTAAACTGTATTGACTCGCCTTGGGAGTGCCGCACTACACGTCCGGCGAACGCCTTCTCAACACGGGAACTTTCAACACCATTACAGAGCGCATACAAATGCACAAAGACGGGTAGATATTACGACTCTACCTCAAACCAAGGGCAAACAATTTTGCAGACACTAGATATCAGCACGGACTCACTTCCCTTAGTCCCCATACCTCCCCCTTTGTGGAAAAGCGCCAACCCAGATGTTACAGTGGAACCAGTACCGAAAAACATGAACCCCCACAACCCTGAGACACGAAAACTCCGCGCCAAAGCCCACGAAAAGCGAATACGCTACCTACATGAGACGGATCACGATATGTATTTTGCTGATGCCAGTCACCAGGTCACGCATGGCAAAATAGCTTTCGTTAAAGGGCAACTCCGCTCAATTTTGAAAAATTTAGGCTTACATGTGATTCCATTTCACAAAGCACTACTAAACAGCTCTACGTCTTCGGATTCGCGAAATGTGGAATATTATTTGTGTAATCCTAATTTAAACAACAGCTGATACCGAAACTTCGGTTGCGTCGGGCATCATTGGTCTCATGTCGTCAGAGTCATGGCCACGTCACGTCGAATCACGTGGTCTTGTGACGTTTGAGGGGGCGAGGGACAGGACACGCGACGCGGGCAGGTTGCTTCGCATGGCGTGGACGGTGATGGCCCGGGGGAGAGGGGGAAGGGGAGAAGACGAAAGAGAAGGGGAGCGGAGAAACAGACCGATGAGCACGCAGGGCAACGCAAACTAGCGCATCCACGTCACAATAATCACGTGGACGCCGTTCAGCCAACACCGGGAGGAGAAACTCATGACGTCATCGTTCAATTTCGCTCTGAGAAGTAAAAACAAACGAAACGTGAGAATGATGTAGTCATGCCTCTGACATAGTGGCTCATTGTCGGCTACTCGAACTCCGTGGCATTGACTGCGCTGATGATTGCGCCTCCCGCCGCATGCTAGGGTTTGCAGATTTCGGCCACTTGGCTCACTTGTAGGTTTGCTGGCCAGTTTAATAAATATATAGACGGAATTAGATTGTAATATTTGACATGGGGTCTTCCTATATGATACTGAAGGGGGCTACATAGTTTTCTAAATATCGAAAATGAAGCGGAGTTGCCCTTTAACACACGCACTAATACACAGTACTCCGAAACCTTCACAGAACCCCGAACGATCGACGATTTGGAAGAATAAGAAACTACACCGACAACACCTTACACTTAAAACGAATAACCTAGTCTGTGAAATACATGTCCGCTACCCGGACAAAAAGTTCCGCCTCGTATGGACGCCTGGCCACCAAGGCGTGGAGGGTAATGAGACAGCCCATCGTCTCACCCTCGAAAACTCCCCGGGTCCCGTCTCGTCATGGCCAGCTATCTACTCGGTAGGCGCAACAAGGAACGCTCGCAGAGCCCTGCGGAAGTCGAGGTTAAAAGAACAACGTGAAGAGCGGACCATTTACCCTCACCCTCCAAAGACCATGTCTAGGCAACAATCCTCCCTCGTCAGGCAAGCCCAGACCAACTCTCTTTCATCGCACTCCATCTTCCACCACATCTACAAACGACCCGACTCCCCCACCTGCCCAAAATGCGGAGAATACCCTTCCATCCCTCATACCTACTGGTCTTGTAACCCACCTACCCTTCCCCCTCTCACACATCATTTCTTGGGAGGAATGGCTGGCTCTACCCATGGGCACCGACATACCCACCGCACTAGAAGCACTAATTAATCACTCCAGTCCCCTTGCGGAATCCATCCGCGAGACGTGCGCCGGACGGACCGTCCGGACCAGGACGTAGGCCCTTACACAAAGTAAAGTTTTGCTTGCTTGCTTGCAGTGCAAAGTAAGTGGATTCGGTGACACTTCAGTTACGACGAATAACGTATTCAAATAAGCTCACCTGTCGCGATGCCTTTACGCTGTTACAGATACAGTACGCTGCCAATGACAAACGACTTGGCGGATGGGCGGGATGGCTGCAACGGCTGCTGGCGGTAGCTGCCGGGACACGTGGGCAGTCGCAAAGGTGCAACGAGAAAGCGCGTGATCTGTACCGAGGGTTCCCGAAATTCCCTGTCGTCGTGGCGCTGTACGTTTTGCAAGGGGTCTATTCTTCCGCTCTTGGCCTCTCCGGTTTTACCTTGCAAAGTCGTGACAGTGTCTGCTTTATTTTTTTGCGGTATTTCCCGTGTGTCGACGTGTGCGGTATTTCCCGTGTGGCGAAATATTTTTTAAACTGACGTTCGCTCAAGTGAGAGTTTACTCTATACTCGACTACTGTGCGTTGCCCCAGAGCCGTAAATGTAGAGAGTTTGGCCATTCGTTGGGAAGTATACGAGACAAATGAGGAGGCGCCATTGGCCGAAAGCGGACTGGGCGTGCTCCAGGGCGTCTTCAGAAATTTTAATGTGACCAACCAGAAGCCGGAAATAATACCCTGGCGGTGGTCGCGAGAAACAAACCTGATAACTGCATTGGAGTAACTCTCAATGGCTGAAAATATGGTACACGTGATGTCTCAATCGCGGTCATCCAAAAAGATGGTGGAAAAGTGCGACTAGCGGAACGATCGACATAATCCTTACGCCAAGCACCCAGGGCCGGGAATCTGCCGTCCGAACGGTCACACTCTGTCCGCGCAAAACAGAGTTGCGCGGCGCATTCGTTTCTTACATCTTTCTGCATGATTATGATCAAAACAACACGTGCACCCTATTTTCAACCACGAAGAGTTACTACCACTTCACTCTTACGCGCTTATTAAAACCGTATACGAACATAGACTTTTGATCAAAACTGTTTGCCGCTACCACCGCTAGGGGATTCTTTTCGGCTTCTGGTTGGTCAAGAGAGCATGCCAAGCCGTCTTTCCGACTCTGCCGCACGCCCTGACTCTACCAGCGCCTCCCATTGACCAAACTCTCTACATATACGGCTCTGCGTTGCCCTACATGTTCGGATAACGTACTGTTTCTGTTCACCTGGTAGGCACTTTCATTGTCTACATACACCGTAGGTTGAAAATGCCCTGAATCATAGATCAAGCCTTGCAAGATGGAACTTCTCTTTAGGCCCAGTGCCTGGATCAAGTAGTGTCCCCCATCCCCTCAGGTCTTTCTGTCATATAAATTATTGGTATTTCTTAAGACGGTGCGCATCACCTGCCGACCACATCTTACAGTCAAATCTTGTTAGTTTGAACCCGAGGGGGACCAAAACATTGTACGAGTTTAAATTACCGGAAGTTTCCTTTCTAGAAACATATAGGATGGGACCTGCATGTTAGCTTGAATTATTTGCGAGTTTGAATTAAGAGGGCTTGAACTAATGAGATTCCACTGTACAAAGAGTGTGGTTAATCCAAGGTTCAGATTACTCTGAAATATGTCGGGTGATTACTGAAAGGTTAAGATACAAAAATTTTGGTAGAAAGGAAATGAATCTCCTCAGTTTTTAATTTTTTTCGCCACTTTAACTGCTAGGCACGCTATGTCTGAAGTTTTTCAGAAGATCATGGCATCGGTCTCCGCCCATTTACACTTGGAAAGAAATGCTACCGGCAATAAGGGCTACGAAGTTTTCTTTGTGTTTGAAGTTATGTACGCTAGTGTGTATCACTTGTGCTACCTTTGCACAAGCTTGGCCGGCGAGTGAGGAAGAGGTAAACTCAACTGGACGTGGTGTGCTATCTTTTACACGAACTCGGTATTCCTATAGACCTTTACATCTCGGCAGTTACCTGACTGGTGGACACGGGGCATTGACACACATGGTGCCATAGAATGGCTTTAGTTTGGTTGGTTTTTGGTTTCAGCGGGCTCGCGGCTGTGTTATGTGTGATAAGAGACGAACCCGCCAATCGAAGTCTTATCTTCTAGTGTATAATTTGTGAAATAAAATTAAATTGTGCAAGAGAATTGGCCTCCAGCAAGCTTGGCTCAGTCAAATGCCAGGTACCCCTTCATAGATTTGTGTAGACAGATGTTATTTGTTTGAACATGTACTAGTGATTCAAAACTATCAATAAATTGACTATCAATACTATTGATAGTTTTGCACCACTAGAGCAAACACAGATGCCGCACCGCCGCTCACCTCCCTTCCTCCTCTCCGCCCAAACTCCCGTCTTCATCATCACTGAAAGCTGAACCAAAGTTGGGATGGTAAGTGCTTGGGCTAGTTGGTGTCCCATTTGAAAAAATAAAGTGAGAAAAAGTAGAGAGCGACGCAAACTACTAGTGTCGCAAGACTATCGATAGTAAACCGTTGACAGTACTATCGATAGGTTTACGATAGTCGACTATCGATAGTACTATCCATAGCTTTTCGACAGTAGACTATTGATAGTAGTGTCTAGTTTTTCGATAGTCGACTATCAATAGTTGTTTTGCTATCGTGTCAGATTTCTGGCTACTTTCGCTACTATTGATAGTTTTGCATCACTAACAGGTTCGCTATTTCAGCGGCATCGAGGGTAAATCCGGCGCCGACATCGCTGCACCCGAGCGATTTCCATGATGATGGTCTCTTTTCAGCGTCGTGCATTATGTGCCTCGGGCACTTTTGCCAGGCACTCAAGTTTTCTTCGACACGTTTTTCACCCCAAGAGGCAACCCTGTGTGTCTAAATAAATTATTTGTAGTTTATTTAAATTCATAAATAGATCAAACAAATGTTTCTACTACAATCATGATTCCCCCATATAATCAAAAGTAACTTTTGGATTCGTTATGAAGGCAGAGCACGATGCTTTCAAGAAACAGTGACTATTTGCAGTCTTCTTTAAGATCGTAAATGTGTAAATATACCTTGTGCTTCTTATTGCACAACTAACACTTAAGCAAATTTCCAGTGTCGTAAATAATTGGCCTCTCAACCCTTGTCTGACTTGGGGACCTCTCCATACTCTATGTGCGCCAGTGCTAACGCTGATTCCCTTCCCCGACGGTGCATATATAAAATAATGTGCAGAAGATGCACGCATAATGATGGCATGCAGTTAGGTAGTAAATAGTATCAGACAGTATCAGATGTGAGTATCAGACAACACTTCACAAAGCAAGACAAATTAAAAAGTTGGGGCTCCTATTCACACTGTAAAGACAGTTAGTTGGCCAGCGAAGCTGTGGTATCACCTGCAACGATTGCCCACTGCACTATACCAAAACGTTTTTTGTAAAGACCCTTTTCTTTGCAAATGCCACCAGGCGGTGCTCCAGTTTGACGTCCCAGCGAACTTCCGATTCACAGAAAGAATGAACAAAACCCACCTTGACACAGCTGCCTGAAATGTCAATGAAATGTTTAACCACCAATTCTTCAGGTGAACACAAAAAAAAAACAACAAAGAAATGGGAGATGCTGTAAACAACTTATTTTTTGCGGGCTCAATATTTCGTAATTCACGTTAAAGCTAAAGTTTTGGAATAATTCGGGGGTTCTAATTTTCGCGATGCGGTGGAATCTCAATATAGATTCCAATGTATTTACGTTTTACCAGAATCGTTCGCGTGACCTATTTTTTACGAAATGTAGGCGGTTTGCAAAATTTAAGTCTGTTAATAAGTTTCGAATATTTTGTAAACAAACTTTCCTCCTCCAAGACATTAAATTGTACAGCCGAATGCCCTCATTAAATCTCCAACCTTGTTGTCCATGTGGCATTTATCCTTTCTAGCACGGGTGACATAAGCAAGCTCGACAGACTTGCAAAGACTGTGCGATCAGAAGTCGCTTGGGACGCAAGCAGCAATTCATGTTCGTAAACAGCGAAAGGGCCTATGTGAAAGACTGTATGGTGCCGTTACCACGGCAACTTATGAAACCACAATTTTTACCGAGAGACGCATGCGGGGAGCACTATGTGTTTCGCATTGTGCACGCCTAATTTATCATGTGGTTCCGACACTTGTGGTTTTCTTATTGAAAACTACAAGTGTCAAAACTACACGATAGAAAACAAGGAGCGCACAATGCTTTTCTGTCCACTACTGTTCTGTTGACAGACACAAAAGAAAACTTACCAACGAGTCAGATGCGGTAAAACTCAACGAAAAAACAAATGCAACGTGTTCGCGAAGGTGAGAGAGGAGCTACGATTTGAAGCCACCTTATGGCGGCTATGTGACATGATTTCAAGATGGCAGCACCCATGTGACAGTGTGAAAAAAAAATATAAAATTTTAGGAATAAATTGAAGGGATGCCATAAAACCACTTGCTAGGGGGATTGAATAGCTTGGGAGCCCAAGCTACTGTTGCATTGGTAGGAGACTACATTTGGAAGATGGAGTGGCGGTAGCTGGCTTCAATCGCTGTGTTGGCATATGCATCTGTTGACATTTGGTGACCATAGCAAGCAGAATTTATTGTCCAGGAGGAAACTGGTGTGGCGAGATCAGGTGCATACTTGCGCTCTTGCAGTGCTTTTCAATAAGGCCGCAGGACATGAACATAGAGTAGAGTTCTCAATAAGGACAATGTGGATGGCTTATATCTTCCAGCACCTAATATTTTGACAAGCCTTGCATGAAAAACATTTTTCTTTTCTTACCTGGAACATGGTGCTGAAGTATCAAACTGCCTCTGATGTTGTGAATGAAAAAAAGATGCCACCAGAACATCTCTGTGCTAATAGTCGCCGACAAGATGAGAAACGCAGGGCATCTCTTGGCGCTCAGCCTCCAGCAAGCACTTGTCGCCTTTTCTCATTCTCTGTCTGCGTGTGCGTTCTGGAGGCTCGCAAGATGCCAAAGCATTGCCGAATGTAGGAGGCTCCTCCCTGCAATTCTTGTTGTCCTACATTTAGTCCTCCAAGTCAGTACAAAAACATACAAGTCTATTCAACACCCGAACACGATTTGGGCGATATGTTAGATATTATAGTCCCTAACCGAATGAGAATGTCTGGGCGTGTCTTACAAATGCCCGGGCTTGAAGCATTGCCAAAAGTAGGAAGCTTCTCCCTACCGTCCTCATCTTGCGAGTTGCTAGTTATTAAACCATTTTAAATGTGGCAATGCTACACCATACAATAACGGTTTTTACAAAAGCAATTTCTGGTTGATCTTATCAAAAGCTTGCTATAAATCGAAATAAATATCGACTTGCTTCCAAGAAAGAAATGGCGCCGTGTATTCAAGTGTGCAGAAACTAATTTCTAAATCTGGGGATATGCATGCTTCAATGATGGGGCAAACAAAATCAGTGCTGTTCTTAACAATAAAAGAAGATAAATCTGGACCCAAAAACAGCCTAGCTTTAATTTCTTTATTGCTTTCAACATTTCGGTGTCAACTTCCTCGATTGCTGAAATGTTAGTCAATATTACTGAAAAAAAAAAAAAGTGCTTTTATTGACCAACGTGTGAACGCTGTAAAAACATTTTTAGCAAACAGCAGATCTCCAACAATATCTGGACCCACTTGGCAATGGTAGCAATGTGTGTACATATGTTCTTAGATCTAGGTCAGTTGACAAGCTTCGGAAAACGCCAGACGCCTTTTTGCGGCGCACCCGCTTAATGGCACCTGCTACACAATCGGCCCGTCATATGGACAGATCCGGTGAAACGTTGGATGCACATTACCTGCGACGGAAAGTGACTTTATTACAATAACACAATACCTTACAATAAACATAAGGTCTTCACAATACTTAATGCAAAAAGAGCGTCGTTCAAAAAATGTTCTCTGTTGACCATGGAGGCATTGACGCTGTGGCGCTAGGAATGTTATCTACCTTTACCTGCTTGCGTGGCAGCAACAGAGAACTGTTTTTGAACGCTGCTTTTCTGTGGAGCTTGTCAACTGATAGATCTAAGAATGTTGGCAAGTAGGGCCTGAGTGGAGGCACTTATTTTCTCAAGCACCAGTTTCGAAACCCCCATTTTATTGAATCCTTTCAAAAAGACACACAGTTTAGAGAAAATGGCAACAAACTTGCTTTTCGCAAATTCAGGAAAACGCAATTCACCGAACTCGACTGCTTGCTCTGCCTTGGCCGACGGTAAAGCCGAGCCAGTCAGCGAATCGCTCGCTTGGGCGGCCAGCACATTCAGAGTATGATAGACATGTTTTGTGCATGTCACAACCCTGCCGTTTTTGCAATTACATTCTGCCTGGTTTACAGCCTAAGAGAAAAGAGCGAGTGCTCTAAGCATAGGCAAACACGCCTCAGTGAATCGCGCTAGCATTTAGGGGCTTCCAGATTTGCTTATGCCAATTGAATAGATTCACTAAATGGCGATCCTTTTTCAATATTTGATGTTGCTGTAAACTGAGTTTCGATAAAATGCGCCCGTTCTCAAAAACATGCTTCGATGAAATGGTGTTCGGTCAACTGTCGTAGACCCCTGCACGAGTGAAACTGAGCAGTAGCTGTAGGTACAGCACATTCTGTAAGCATAAAATAAAAGCACACGGCCAAACAAAGCACCTCAGTGATGCCTAGCAGACCACCAAACAAATAAATATTTAACACGGGGTACTATTCTGTTTCATATCTCCAACATTACCGTCCCGCTTCGGCTCGTCACTATACCTCGTTTCAGCTTCGGTCCAGACAGCCAAAGCTACAAGCGCGAGCTCCGGGCTTTCAGCATCCCTGCCAAGCACGCGCGCTCGTGCAGTGCAAGCACTGTTCTGGGTTACATGCTCGCGCTTGTAGCATCGGCTGCGTCTGGACCGAAGCTGAAACGAAGTATAGATTGTTGACAGCTGCCCCGGAAGGATGCTTTCCGGACATGCGGAAACATCTCAACACAAGCGCTATCCACCCCTGCTTAACCACATGTTCTTTACGAACATAACTCGGCTTCCTAGCGATATTTTAGAACGCCATAAGTTAAAGAATATTTTCAAAATAGTAAAAGCCTATCTTGCAATTGCGCAACATAAACAGAACAGTGCAGGTAGAGTTCCATGGGCACTTTCTACTTGTCCGGATTCATACAAAATATGATTGTCGTTAGCAAACTTTTAGGTAATGAAAACAGGAAAATGAACAAGAGTGTGTGATGGGTTTGGAAGGGAAAGAAACGTGGACAAAAGGCAAACACAAGCAATTTAGAACAGACGAGACGACCCACCGTGCTAATGCTGAACAGACGAAACGACCCACCGAGCTAATGCTCTGTACGAACAATCTCAACCTTAAATACTACTTTCTGTACAAATACAAGATACCCACGATATTACGCGATAAATAGCCACCAAAATTAACGTACCGATTGGGCAGTGCTGTTCGTAAGTCAAGTAAATCGCCGAAGTCACAGAACGTTCACGAAACAAAACGGCCATCTTGGAAAAATAAAAATAGTGATGGTGATAGCGATGTGTGTTTTGTAAAAACTCCGAGGACAGAGGTAGTCAATGTTTTTTCTTTAAATTTATGTATGGCACCTGCAAACGCTCTGGAAAACATACTTCACCTAGCAAAACTTCATTAAAATCATGGTGACAAAATAGTCTAAAGTTTAGGCATTTAGACGTGTTGAAATACACTTGGCAATGTCTATGTGGAGTGCAAGTTCGTCCGTTTCTTTTGCAGGGGTTGTGGTGATGTCAGAATGCAGAGCTCTGATTGAAGGATAGTGGGTAGACCTGAAGGCAGCTAGCATTGTGTACCCACCATCCTTCAATCAGAGCTTGGCATTTCGACGTCACTACAACCCCTGCAAAAAAAAAGCAGAAGAACCTGCACTCCGCATAAACGTTTTCTCAGTAATTAAATGCAAACAGAACAGACCTGGGAACCCTTCTTGCTGATAGCCTTTCCTTGAAAGTGTGAATGGTCAAAAGTCAATGCCATGATAAGGTGAAATACTTCGGACATAGCATGCTAAGGTGGCAAGAAAAATTAAACAGGGATAGCTATCTTCTTTTTATCAAACTTTTCGGAGCTTCATCTTTTGTATAATTACTGTCGTATAAAGAAGACAAAGTCTGGCGGCATGTGAGACGGTGAGCTGGCTGGGCCACGCGTGAGGGTCCGAGATGCGCATGACTGGCAGATACGCTTAAGGTTCGATAAAGGACTCACGGGTATTGGTTTGCGGCCCCGGGCTTTGACCTTTCTCTCGCCTTGGAACACGACATGGTGGCAGCAGTGGGATACTACTGAACAATCCTCCATCGTTGCTCGGGACCTGAGAAGCCGCACCAAACTCTGCAGTTCGACCGAATGGCCAGCAAAGAAGATTCGAGCCGCTGCTAGATCTACGCCGTGACTAGCAACGCAGACGGTTCGGGGGCTTCAATCTCCCAGGCCAGCGGAGGACTTTCCTTCTTCAACCCCTTTGCGGTCAAGCTACCGGAGAAGCTGGATTTCAGGAATCCGAGCGACTGGAAGCGATGGATCATTCAGTGGGGCCGCTACCGGATCATCTCGGGGCTTCATCTCTGTGACGCTTCGACTCAGGTGAAAACCTTCATCGAAGCGATGGGCAGAGGATGTCCTTTCTTTGCTCGTGATGACACAAGAGGAGCTGAACGACTACGACATAGTCAAAGCTAAGTTCGACACGCACTTCATTCCGCGGGTGGACGTCATCTTCGAGAGAGTGAAGTTCAATTCTAGAAAGCAAGAGCTGGACGAGCCTGTGGAGGTCTTTATCACGGCATTGCACAGATTGGCGGATACCTGTGACTACGGCCCTTTACGGGACGAGCTCATATCGGACCACATTGTCGTCGGACTCCTGGACAGGAAACTAAGTGAGAAACTCCAGCTCGATGCTAAGCTTACACTGCAGCGCGCGACTACGGCAGCTTGATCATCAGATGGTAAAGTGCCAACAGACTGAGCTACGCAGCACAAAGACAAACGGCGACGTTCTTGAAGAACTCAGAAGACAGCCGAAAACAAAAAGCGAGAACAAGGACTTTCGACGTCCGAACATGTTGCCTCTCCAAGCACTAATATAATTCGCCATGGACGTGCCGATGGTGTGGCAGTTCACGGAAACACGCCAAGTCTCAATGTGCCGCAAAAGACAAGAAGCGCAACGCCTGCAAAAAGCTAGGCCACTTTGAGAGTGTCTGTTTTTCCAAACACACTCGAGAAAACTTCAGTATACAAGAGCACAGACAAGGACTGAATGAAGTCTTCCTCGGCAAGTTGGTACACTCAAGCAATGGGCAATGTACCAGGGGAAGCCTGGTACATTACAGCCAAAGTAAACAACCAAGACATCACATTCAAGATGAACACGGGGGTGGACGTCACAGCTATCCCTCCCAATATGTGCGACGCGACAACGTTTGCAACTTTGCAGACAACAGGGACGGATCTTTATGGAGCAGGCCACACTCCGCTGAACACGCTAGGCAGGTTCACGGCGACGGTAACCTGGAATGGGCGCACTACTAGAGAAATCATCTATGTGTCCGACCAGCTAAAACACCCATTGCTGGGGCGGCCTGCAATTGAAGCCCTTCAGGTGCTACCTAGCTTGAACGAAGTCAAAGCCGAAAGCAAGCCGGAGTATGACCACATCCGTAAAAAGTACCCCCTCCTTTTCCAAGGACTGGGGAAAATGAATGTGGAGTACAAGATCGCGCTTCACCCTGATGCGAGATCATTCGCAATCACATACCCGAGACGGGTACCTCTACCTCTGCTACCCAGCACTCAACAGGAATTGCAACGGATGCAAGACATGGACGTTATTGAAAGAGTCGACCATGCGCACCCATGGTGGTGGCTTAAAAGCAAGACAGTTCTCTTCGTATCTGCGTGGACTATACACAGCTAAACCCGCAACTGGTGCCGGAGCGGATTATCATGCCAACCGTAGAGGAGAGCTTGGCAAGACTCGCCGGGGCGACTGTATTCAGCAAACTAGATGCCAATGCCGACTACTGGCAAGCACCACTAGCCCCAAAGTCAAAGGAACTGACGACTTTTATCACACCAGTGGGACGGTTTCAATTCAAAAGACTCTTGTTTGGCATTGCGACAGCGCCCGAAGCCTTTCAGCGGGAGATGCTAAGGATCCTAGAGGGAATCCCAGGACAAGTATGTCATATGGATGACATCTTAGTTTTCAGTCGTGACAAAAGGGAACACAACATAAATCTTGAGTTGGTACTCCCCCGCCTCCACGATTCCGGAGTGACCCTGAACACCTCAAAGTGTGAGTTCTCCAGAAAGAGCATCAGGTTTCTGGGCCACCTTCTGGACAGCAGGGGCATTGCGGCAGACCCCAAGAAAACGGAAGCGATCGTCCAGATGTCGGCACCTGGAAGCTTGGCAGACCTGCGATCATTCTTGGGGATGGTCAACCACCTTGAGAAATTTCTTCCCGACATAGCCGAGAAAACTAAGCTGCTTCGAGATCTGCTACACGAGGATGCTAGCTGGCTCTGGAGTGAGCCTCAGGAAGAAGCATTCCTTAACATCAAAGATCTCCTATGCAAGACTCCTGTGCTCACACTCTATAAACCGGATGCGCAACTTACATTGTCGGCAGATGCGTCTTCGTTTGCACCGGGGGCGGTTCTGCTCCAAGAGGAAAACGGAAAAAGACGCCCAGTGGTATACGCATCGAGAGCCACGGCACAAATGGAGCAGAGATACGCCCAAAGTTGAAAAGGAGGCTTTGGCCATCGTATGGGCCTGTGAACATTTCCGGACCAACTTGGTAGGAAAGGGATTCCACATCGAAACAGACCACAAGCCTCTGGTGCCACTGTTCACAACGAAACGTCTTGACGAAATGACACCAAGGCTACAGCGTCTGAGGATGCGCATCTTTGAGTATGACTTTGCAATATCCCACGTACCGGGCAAAGAGATGTTCACCGCGGATGTCTTCTCCAGGAAACCCCTACCGACCACACGCCAGTCTACAGACTGAAGGCACACCGTGGAGATCAGTGAAACGTTGGTTTACGAGTATGAAATGCTAACATTGGAGCTCCTTCCAGCCTCTACCTCATTTTTGTCCAGACTGAAGGCAGAGCTTTCAAAAGACCCAACCACATCAAGGGTTATGGAATACTGCGAAAAACAATGGCCGGCAAGGAACAAACTTCCTCCGAACTTAAGCAAATTCGCGAGTCTCGCCGCAGACCTTTCGGTTGTGCAGGGATTACCAATGCGTAACGACCGGCTGGTGATCCCGCCTAGTCTGCAAGGAGAAGTCTTGGAGCGATTGCACAGCGGCCATCGGGGTGTTGTCCGATGCCGGGCAAGAGCCAGACACTCCGTCTGGTGACCTGGCTTAAGCACGAAAATACATGACTATGTGAGTCGCCGTCCTAGCTGTCAGCAATATAGACGACCACATACAGAACCCCTTCTTCAGACTCCACTACCCGATCGTCCCTGGCAGGAAATTGGAACGAACCTTTTCCAGTTCAGGGGGAAGAAGTATATTGTCATCGTCGACTACTACTCGAAGTTCTTCAAACTTGAAGAAATACCTCGAACAACCACAGAGGACATTATCAAGGTTTTCAGCCAGAACTTCGCTAGACACAGTTGCCCAGAAGTCATCCGCTCCGACAACGGTCCCCAGTTTGGCTCAACCAAGTTCCGGTGATTCGCCAGAGAGTGGGGAGTCGAACTGGTTACTTCAAGCCCGTATTATCCCCACAGTAATGGAGAAGCGGAGAGAGCGGTGCAGACTGCAAAGAAAACCTCGAATTCAGCACAAGCTCTTCTGGCCTACCGAACCATCCCTGGGCCCAAAGGGTTTTCCCCTGCCGAACTTTTGATGGGGCACAAGTTACGCTCCACTCTTCCAACGGCGCCCAGTACCTCTCTGGCAACACTCCAGGAGGTATCGGCAATGATACAGGAAACGGAAGACAAGAGAGGCGTCTAACTATAATAGGTGCCACCGTACAAGAAATGGCAGGGAGCTACACCCACACGCAGCAGTGTGGATTCACGCGGGAGCGGCCGGACCACCTTGGTCTTAGCTTGTAGAAACCGACCAAGGAACGATACGACGCACACGGCACCATCTCCCGCCCGGGATTCCCGACAGCGACAGCCAGCCGGCCGGTTACTGGGAGAACGATCCTCAAGCAACCATAACACGAAGTGGGAGAATTTCACGACCACCGGAACGCTATGGACGATGAGGCTGAAAGGGGGAGGCGTCGTATAAAGAAGACGAATTCTGGCGGCATGTGAGACGGTGAGCTGGCTGGGCCATGTGTGAGGGTCCGAGATGCGCGTGACTGGCAGATACGCTTAAGGTTCGATAAAGGACCCACAACTATTGGTTTGCGGCTCCGGGCTTTGACCTTCCTCTCGCCTCGGAACACGACAATTACCTTCTCGCATGTTTCACAGTAATCTGTGGCATGGATTTACCACACTCTTTTTGTGACGTGTACCAGTAGGTGTGCACTGTCATGAGAAAAAAATACAATTTATTTAATTACGACAGGGAGCCACGAGAGGGGAAGATGGCAAGTCCCGATCCACCAAAAAGGACAGGGCATAAGAGTGAAGTCTTGCAAGGCTTGGTCCACGATTCAGGACGGTTTGAAACCTATGATGAACGAAGAGAACAAAGGAGTCCATCAGGTCAACAGGAACAATATCTGACCTAAACATGCAGGGCAATGAAGAGCAGGGGCGAATTTATAGGTCAGGCTGGGTGGGGTGGAGAGGGGAGAAGGGGGAGTTTGCAAGGAGATACTTATTTCACGGGCAAAATGCAGCCCAGATGTGTTTTGTTGACCTAATATTTGTTATGTCACCAAAAACTAATAATTTCTTCCTAAGAAAAGCTGGGGTATGTTGATTTTTCATTAAGAAAAAGTTAACATGAAAAAAAAACAACTCCCCCTCCTTTAAAAAAAAAAAAAAATCTGCTAATGATGCAGAGCATTTGAGTATGCACCAAAACACTGAGGGAGAGGGGGAGACGAGAACGTGTGTGGACGTCAGAGCACAGAGCTCTGGTTGGAATGACTAGTGGGTAGACCTAAAGGTAGTATACGGCTAGCAGTTCAAGAGGAGGAAAAGAAAGAACTCCGCTCTTGCTCACAGTGCTTGGACCCTTATTTTTGTACCCGCACATCACCATTCTTCCCTTGGAAAATTAGCCCCTTGATGCTCTTCGCTCAACATTCGGACGAAATTTGCCAATCCCCCCCCACTCCGGCCTGTGGCTTCTACAGTACTACGCACAAATATCCTCCGTGAACCCCTAAACTGACAGTGCTGTGGAAACTATGTGCTCCTTGGGCCTGTCGCGCTTGAGAATCTTTTGCCACATGACCACGCTCCCTCGCTTATAGCCACATTCGCAGAATGGGCTCAGGTGATGGACAGGGGGGCGGGCGAGGTTTGTCAACTAACGTCCCAACTTTTCACCCCCGCACGGATTGCGACAGATCTCGCGGTAGCTGACGTTTGTTCTGAACCTATCTTTATCCGCTGATGTAATTCAATGTCTGTCTGGCAACAAAATGACTAAAAACTTGCAAATGAAGCACAGGTTGTCGATTGCTTGCTTCACAGAATGAATAGCACAGCTTGCGTCCGATTTTGTTGCCCGTCGGAGGTGCTTTCTTTTTTTTTAGGTTCTCTCGTCTCTTATGGCGGAAAAACCCCAGTTGTCTGCTCTCGTTCCTCTCCTGAGTGCTGCATGACGGGAGTGCATTGTGGTGCACACTTGACTCTCAAGGTGCAGCGAGTGCATGGACGCATGGAGTGACAACGCCGAAATGAACTTGTGAAGTACACTGGGCACAAGCACTGGGCACAAGCATGTGGCTTCGTCTTGCATCTTGTTCGCGTGCAGAAGTTGCTTCGACAGTATTGCAGAAATTACACTAGCCCTGACAATGAAGTACAAAAAGGTTTGTGTTGAGTCTAGACACTGCTGCAAGATTGCCAAGCCAGGAAACCTAATCCGAGCCACCACTAAATGTGTTCCGTTTCAAAATGGCCTAATTGGCAAGACTGAACTGCCACCAAATCTATTCCGTTGTACAGCACCAAAGCACATTGTGTCAAAAAATATACTTACAATGGCTAGCGACGCCTCATAAAAGTCACGCGATGACCCTCTGCTTGGCCAGTTAAGCCACACGCAGTGCCGTGCAGGGTACAGGACGGCAGCCATGAGCCGGCCGGTGCGTCGACCCAGGGTCCCGCCCATAGTGTTCCGCTGCTGCCTTGAACAAGGTGAAAGCCAGCTCATTGATGTCATGGTCCTCGGGACCTGTGGTGTGTAACCATTGTGTTTAAGTTTGATAGTCACCAACCAATATTTCGAACTCGATGGGGATGGCGCAAAACTCAGAATAATCGAGCAGTCCGAAAAAATGAATTCTGCCACAAAATCACTTTATTGCGATTTTAAGCGCAAAGTTGCTACAGAAAGTGATTGATACAATAGACTCACAATAATTGAAGCTTGGATATTTTGTACTTCCGGATAATTCAAACAGGTTTCAAAACTTTGGTTGTCCCGCTATGTTTTTAATGTATTTATAAGCCGCTTAATCCGAATGGCGTTTCTTTTTGTTCTCGCGGCCCCGTTGAGTGCGCTTCTTTCCGAGCACCGGTGCACCACAGAGAAGAAATACCTGCGGAGCGTGCTTTCAGTGCACCGGTGCTCATAAAGAAGCACACTCAACGGGGCTCAAGCGGGCACATATTAGCGGAAAACAGCGTTCACATTATGTGCTTCAAGACTAGCAACGATGACCAAGACGACATAGAGGATGAGGAACAGCTCACTGGCATCATGCTTTCTGGCCTTGAAGCACATAGTGTGAACGCCGAGTTGGCGGAATATGCTAGTCTTGACGACGATGTGTGTGTTTGTCGTGATGACTCATTAGAGGACATAGTACAGGAAGTAATGCCAGCACAGTGCAGCAGTGAGAGCGAAGAGGACAATGAAGAAAGGGATGACTTGCTACCAACTGTCACAGCCATAGCTTTGAGCACATCGCTCAGCTCCGGAAGTTTCTGTTTGCAAAGGAAGATTCCCGTAAAGCGCTACTTGCGTTGGCTGGTATTGAAAATTTTATTTTGAGATTGTATGTGCTGATAAACAGTCCACAATCGACAAATTTTTTGCCGGATGAATAAACTCAATGTCACGGCTCTTTCACTAATGTGCTATGCCTGTACTTGCTTATTAGGCCTATGTAGACGAAACTGGCAAAAATCTGCTTTGTGTGAGTAGCTATCCATGTAACGAATCATAATGCTGTCTAGTATCATATTTAGATGAATTTCTGATAATTCAAACTAAAATTTGTGACTTCCTGGAGTTTGAATTAATGAGACTCTACTGTAGTTTGCTGTACGGCATTTCGCATTCAGCGAGTCATTTTGTCACTGTACACAGACGAAAGCATAAAAGCGTTCGGACAAGTTACGCATTCACGGCTGCACGATGCTGGCAACTGTAGGGCGAGTTGTTAGACTTTGCCTTTGGTGAAAGAGTCCTGTTTGTAACACTGTGCGCTGGAGCAAATCCACAGATTGATTGCTACTTCCTTGGCGATACAACCGCTGCCTTCTCACGTCGACACATGGGAAATACCGCAAACAAAAGCAGACACCGTCACGACTTCGCAAGGTGAAACCGGAGAGGTCAAGAGCGGAAGAATTGCTTGAGTGTTGACGTGCTATGTCGCATCAACAGCAGAGGCCTGCCATTAAAAAAAAAATACTAGTTTGCAGTTTCTTTGCTGGACGTGACGTCACGACAACTGATGGCAGCGATTGGCTGGCAGAGTGATGTAGATTCTTTAGGGGGGAATTTGCCACTGAATTCATAACCTGACATCAAATGTAGTTTCTAAACATGGCAGATATAATCAGGCCAGTTTCCGTCCACAATGCTGCCACATAGTCTGTCGCACAGATTATTTCCATTGCTAAGGGGCAATTGGGGCTTTATGTAAACATAGGCTGGACGTGCGTGCAGGAAAAATAACATGAATGACCGACCACATCATTCACTCTTCAAACATATTGCAAAAAAACAAAAGAAAAAAACCGACAAGTCAACATTTTTTTTTGTTTTTTCCTTATTTTTAGTGGCTGTTGTGTAACATCGAAGTATAAGTACCGAGTAAAATAAAACTAAAGAAAAAGTACATAACGTAAGGTGTACATGAACTCTATAGATATAATACCAGTCTCAATGGTTTAGCAAAGAAGCCAGTCTTCTCAGAAATCCCCCTCTCTCACTTGAGCCCGTTTTCTAATATTTGAATCTTAAAAAGAAGTTGCCCCGAAAAAGCGGCAGAAAATGCACAAAACAAAGTGACAGTGCCCTAAAAAGGTCACACCTGCCTTTTCACATGGCTCTCGGAACTACATGTAGTGCAGGATGCAGAACGGTACCCATGGGCTAGCTGCAGTTGTAACCCAGCGCTTGTAGTATATCGCAGCTGCTTGGAAGGGAGAGAGGCCACCTCCTTCATGCCGTGGTACCGGGAAAAGGAATACCAATTAGCCGCAGGCGTCGAGCACCTTGTATTTCTGTGCATCCACAAAGCAATTCTGGGACAGCAACGACAAAAAACTTCAGTAACACAGTGAACAAAAAAGAGACCAAAAGGACTGCAGTAGGGTGGGAAGGTGGACTAGTTGGTAGTTATTCATCTTGGTTTTAAAAGCGCACAAAAGACGAGGACAGAGTAAGGAACACAAACACAAACGAAAGCGCTCGTCCGTCGTTTGCGTTTCTTACTCTGTCCTCGTCTTTTGTGCGCTTTTAAAACCAAGAGACCAAAAGAGTAGACATGCAGGCGAGCGTAAATTGTAGACACAGCTAAAACTCAAGGCACAAGGAAGCAGAAAGAGGGCACTTCAAGAGGCCTTTTGACTTCCCTGCATGTCGGATTTGAGTCTCGTACCGGGTAGTAAGAAGCAACAATACTGGTTCCCTAGCCTTTCCTGCCTCAAGAAGCCTTGGAACAAAGAAATCCTACTGGTCATTCATTTTGTTTTCTCTTCTCGGGGGGATTACAGTGCACGCTGCGGCAGCAAACTGCCTCGAAGGGGCTCGACTCACACTCCTAAGAGAATGATTGGCAAGCAATTTCTCCATTGTGTACTATGTGCATTAAAGGGGAACTCCGTCGATTTTTTGGTAGACTTCGATTTGGCTGGAAATTTGCAGACCACATCAATAAGCCTTTTTTAACTGATAACCAAAATATTAAAAAAAATATATATATATTTCCGTGAAGTTACTGAACTTTCAAGTAACCCCGGCCGGGAAGGTTCCAGGAGGCGACCCTCTACTGGCATCAATGAAAAATCTCTACTTCTCCCTACCCGCGTACGTCACGGATGTGCAGGCGGACGAGCGACTCGGGCAGCCGCCAAGTGGCTTTCTGAACGCCAGCGATCGAGGTAATTTTTTCGCAGCTTCAAGGTTGAAAGTTCCTTTGCAATCTGTGCTCCGCTATAGATTCTAGAAACAATGCCGGGAAAAAGCTTCTGTTTTGCCCTTGTTTTCGTAGGAGAAAAAAAAAGCGTTCCCCAACAGCAATGGAGGCCAACCATGTCAAGGTGCTTTTGCGCGAGCTGTGTGCCGAGAGAACTAGTGTCACATGAAACATTTTCACTTTTGCTCGAAATACTTTATAGCCGCATGCTGCGAGTTGAGTATCCTTCAGCAGCTCAAGAGTGGCAAGCGCAAACTCAAGCCGGCTGTGACCATTACGACATCCGTTCAAAGAACAGCGCGAAGAACCGAGAAAAATAGTACAGAATCTGGCACTATAGTCGACATTTTGCAAAGTCACATTTGTTATTCACAATTAGTTCAGAGATTTTTTTTGTTTTCTTAATTTTTAAAAAACACTATATATGTTTGAGACGTCGAATCTAGCTCGGGCGACTCTAGGAGTTCCACTCACGCGGCCAAAATGTTGAAAACGAGAAGAGAACCGTATAAACGAAGTTCAAGTCTGAATTTAGACATGACTTTTGACATATTGCTATTCCTGTCTGCTGTTACAGAGGTTCATGGATCAGGTGTTGAGCTCCATTAAAGGGTAGGAAAACGAAATTCCAGCGCTCATTTTCTAGCTTGCACCCTAACCTCAAAAACACCAGTCTTCCGTTGAAAGGCACAAGAAAACTAATTTTCAAACTAAATAAACAATCTTTCAATGTGCACCTGGTGGATGCATGCGGAGCCTATTTGGGAGGTAATTTAGCAACGTTGGGAAACTTGCTACGTAGTCGTGACATAGCAGATTCTTTCGGAGCAGCGCCGCTCTTTGGCATTTCAACATTTTCCTTCTTAGCTTCCCTCCTAGCTCAACTCACAAATCGCGCATTGTACCAAACAATCCAAGAAGACTGTAAGGAAGGACTCCCCTCTTTCTCGGACCCTCGTTCGTGCAACCGGACACATCCATTGTCCCCCTAGAAGATCAGCCCGTCGCTCAAAACTCGAACAAAAGTTGCTTTCCCCACAACGTTCAGCCCTAAGCTGACAGTGTTCTGGAAGCTATGTGCTTCTTGGGCCAGAAACATGCTCGTCACTCAACGGGTACTTCGAACGGCTTGGTTGTTACGCGCTGACACTATTGACACCACCACAACGCTGACAACGCCACCAAGGGCAAAGCTCATAACCACGCCAGCCTTGCTACGTCACCAATGCGGGGAATCTTTTCCTTCCGTTTTTGTTTGCGCGGGATATCCCATGACGCATCGCGCTCTCCGTTCACTTCTCTTTGAGCGCTTGCTTGAGTGCACCGTTTGGAACAAAAAATATAGCCAGTCGTTTAAAATACAAACGTGTGATTATCATTTACGGTTATTATCTGTCATGCTTGACTCATTTCCGAACGAAATTTGAATATTTCTATTTTTGTACCCCTTTAATATACGATAGATCCTTGCCTGGTTTGTCAAATGGTTGGCGAGCAATATTCGCTGCAGAAGAAGTGATGAAAATGTCTTTAATTTATTATATTGTGAAAAAACTTTATATAGAGCTGAAAAGATTATTTTTTTTTTTATTATGAAAATATTAATGTTGTTAAGGGGAGGCATGCAAATTTACAGCTGATGAAAACTGTGCCAAACGAACTTAACTTAAAAAACTTTACATAGAATTACCCCTTCCCTATTTTGAATTAAAAGATTTATAATGTCTTTCTGTACCTCACGCACTATTGTATCTTCAAGCAAATATTCTTTATTTGGAGATGAACAGTGTATTTGTGTATTTTATACGCATTCCCCTGCACCTTGATGTTTGGCTTGGTGGTTGCGAAGTTCTTTTAATCGTCATTTTAACACAATCGTCATGACCAGTAACCTGCCATCTGATCTACACGAACGCAGTTCATTCCATTCTATACTTTTCATTGTTTACGATAATCACAGTCTACATGTCTTAGGTCCCAGCCCAGCATGCACATGTTCATCGCTTTGGAAGGCAAGCAATGTATGTGCCACACGCACGAACGCTGAAAATGGCATCGACCAGAAGCGCTTTTCAGAAATGGTTTACAGATCTTTTGCTCGATTACTTAAGCACCAAGGAGCATATTCATGCCACAAGAATAGTCACACGTGCTGACGCCTGCAACAGTAACTTTTCAAAAGAAAATCTAAAACAAATGGCACGTTCCTTCAGGTCATATGAGCGTGTGGGCATCTGTACCCACATTCCGAGCATTTTCCGCAGTGCTTTGGCAATTCACAAAAATTTTATTGCGTGACTCTTCGACCTTTCTTCACCAGCCATCTTCTAATAAAAAGAGAATGGATTTACCAGCGATATCACGAAACTAGCGAGGCGCGGCTTGAGCGTAGCGAGTTGCAAAAATGGTTTTATGAAATTGTAATTGCTAGTTTTTCTTTTACTTTCTTATAGTTATGCACATAGACCAAGGCCATACTTTGTGCAAATACATATAATTATCAACTCTAAACAGCACGAACGCCCAGATTTTTTTGCTGTTAGACGCGAGAAAGGCGGGCGCGAGTGTACTCGATTGCCGGCCGCACGCCTCGCTGCACAAAGTGACGTGACGCTTGGGCGGCGGGGAAAACTGGGGAAAAACTAGGGAGAATGATGTTTCGGTTAACTAGAGTGAATCTGGGAGAATGACATAGCATTTCGGAATCAGGAAGCCATCCGCATTCAGATTATGCCCTTGGACTAGGTAGCTCGAAAAGTCGGAGTTCTCCTTTAAAGGGGTACTCCGGCATTTTCTCCATTGTCCCCGATTTGCCTAAAACCTTGCTTAACACACCAACGAACATCGCTAAAATAGTAACCCAAATATTTGGCCAAAATAACTTTTTTTCGCGAAGTTACAGAATTTACAATTAGGGTCATCATCGTGTTCTTCAAAGTGAAAAGCTCTACTGGCAACATTGAAATAGTGACATCATGGGAAGGCAGGGGTTCACTCTTTGGGCTGTAGACTTTGTTTTCAACTGACCACAAACAGTTTCATGGCGTTAAAAGAATGTTTTGGAAGGTTGCTCCAGCTCCCGCGCAGCACGAAACAAATGCTCGGCATAGTTCATTTCTAGACAGCCCGCTCGAACCGCAAGCCTGCCATCCCGTGACGCAGGCACGTAGGCAGGGGGGGCCATGGGACCTGGGCCCCACCCCGAAATCTTCCATTTTGCTGGGGCCTCCTCTCCCCCCTTGCCCTCATACAGCACTTTGTCATAAACAAGCCCCCCCCCCCCCCACCCCCCCCCCCCGAAACAAAATCCTGGCTACGTGCCTGCCATGATGTCACGGCAATGAAAAGCGAAAGTATACCGTAAAATACCGTGCGCATCCGCCCATTCCACATTAAGCGCCCATTACCAAATTTGTGAGATCTGAGCAAATATGTACAGTACATTTATATGTAAAATTGATGACCGGACAAGTGCCCATCCCCCATTTTTTTGCGATTATCTCCAAAGTTTGAGTAGGCGCTTTCCCGGTATTTGAATTTTGGTATTGGCGTCATTTTCATTTGCCGATTTCATAATAACTATTTTGAGTTTCGTGATAGTAAATAGCATACCGGAAAGAGTAAAAGATGGCGATTTCGAAAATGTGCTTAGGTGGGGTTGCCCAAAAAATCGCTGGATTTTTTAAGCAGGTCTTTTTTCTGCCAACACGACAGTGGTAGGAACATTACCTGTGTCGAGCTAGAGAAGCCATATTGGGGGCTACCCCAGCTACGTCCACACTGGCTTTCATGGCAGTTATGTGTGATGCAGACAGTTTTCACTATTTCAACCGAGTGCCTTGGCAAACACAGAAGCAGCCACATAAGACAATCAGGAAAAGACGCCGAGTTGTACAGGCTAAGGAGGAAGGACATAGTGCAGCGAGCTATCTAGTCCAGGCTATTCCTCTGAGAAATGCAGTCGGTGGAAATGTAGGTCAGTTATTCCCGCCATTAATTTAGGTAACTAATGCAAGCATTACACTATTTTGCATATTTCTCTACTGCAACGCTAGTCATCCGCAGCAGAAACAACGCCCCAAACTAAAAAGAAGTCTCATTGCATTGTTAACACAGACATCAAGTCCATTAGGAAAGGCCAGCTGTGCCATCCACCTGTTCATAAGCGAGCTGGAGTTCATCAAAACACAACCGAGAATCTCTCGGAAGTACTTGGTTCCTTTTCAGTAGTTATTGAATGAAAGCACAGTGCAGTGGTGATTACCATCAGCACAGCCTTGCCACTGGCACTGCTGTCCCTCGAATGGCACATGCACGACATGGCCTGCAAGCCACATATATCCCTAAAAGAAAGCTGCATAGGATGCACTTACCGTGGCTAGCGTCGCCACCCAGCGAGCTTGCACAAACCCTCTGCATGGCACGCAGTGCTGTTCAGAACAGAGCGGCACTGGCTAGCCAGTTAATGCGAAGGCTTGTAGTGTCTTGCCGCTGCCTTGGCAAAGCTGCAAGTCACCTCTTTCACGCCTTGTGGTGCCCATCAGCTTCAAACGAAACGGTGTTGAATCGCGACCAGCTATTACCTGTCGCACAAGGGAGAAAAGGGTGTGAATGTGCAGACTCCTATCTGTTTGCATTTGTCTAGCGTGCGAGTTTTGTTTGAGAAGAAAACAACAATGACACTTCTTTCACAGTAATATGCAAAACAAAAACGAGAACGGCTCGGTTATTAATAAGTTGTGTGCAGCAGAGGCACGGGTGCGAGGGCGTAGCTCCGCAGAATGTTCTTTTTGCACGGCTGCTCGTGCAAAAAGGGCGCTTTTGTGCTCGGGCCTGTGCCTTTTCTGCACACAACGTATGTTACAGAGTGTATAGCACGCCTTCGAGAGCACTCGCGTGCGGCGAGAAATCCATCATATACAGGGTACGATCGCAGGAAACCTCGCAGGGGTGCAGGAAGCTGCAAGTGCACGGTGCACCAGAATGTGAAACTAGAGGTGGTAATAGTATTTCACAGTTTGAGAATATGACGTTACTTGACGTAACTGCCTTACCGGCGGATGATAAGGGCCATCGGAGCACGACCAACTATTTGTTGTGATCGGGGCATTCGATTGGACGCGGGTTGGTAAAGATTTGAAAAACACGAAAGAATAAAACATGTAGGGACGAAGACAGACAGCGCAGTTCTTTGTTGACATGAAATGTAAGATCAAGCACATTATTCTGTCGGATCAAATGGTTTTGTTGAATTAGGTTTAGCTCGCAAGTCAGCCGTTCTTCGGCGGGCTTTCAGCTTTCTGCGATGGTTGTTTTAATCGTGAACGCAGGCTCAAACAATGTAGGCAGCGGCGCCAAATAGATCTGAAACTAAGAAACAGCTCGGACGCCTGGAACGAACACACATAGAGATCACATCACAGGAAAACTCAAACCACTCACCTTTCGTTCGACGACGGTACGTCAGGCACGATGTTTCCGATGTTTCTCCAGGCGTTGAGGAGACCGCGTCTGTTTCCGTGCTCCTATTGGTCGTGACGTCACCAAATTTCATCCAATAAAGTGCGCGCCGAAGTTTTCTCTAGTCGCCGGTTTCCGCAACACTGGTCGATACGGGGCGGAGCAAGGGGGCAGAGGAGTAGTTTGACGTCTGTGACGCCATGTCCGCACTTATTTTGTTACCTTGACATCTTCACTCCTTCACTTTGCTCGCACTCCTCCGGAGTATGCTCCCAGTTCGTTCCCCCAACTGTCAAGCGGTTTTCACTATAGTCGGTTACAAGTCAAGAAGGTAGGAGAAGCTCCTCCCATAAGCGTGATGCGCCCGTTTCAAATCCATCCGCAGTCGAAAGAATAGTTCCCTGGAAACGCCTCTTGTTCCGCTTCAATGAATAGATAATGGCTGCAGAGTGATGCCAACTTGTCTCCGACCCCCACTTTTTAACAAAGCGAACTTTGTATTCATCGGAGAGGGAACTAAGCACCTGAAAGCAGCCTTTGTATCCATCAGAGGGGCAACCTAACCCCCCAAAGTCGTATTTGTTTCCATCGGAGGGGGAAAATTCTAATCTCCCTCTCGTGGCTTCCACAACGCTAAGTCAAAGTCGAAAGATAAAGCAAATATTCTCAGGAAGGCAAAGCCCTCTCCCGCGTTGGCCACGGCGTCACGGAAACGATGGGACGCTATTGGATGCGGAGGTGGCGGAGGGATATATGAATCCCTTTGAGGGGCATTTGCCGCTACCTTCTTGACCTGTAACCTACTATAGAGTGCCTCAATGTTCTTTTGTTTAGAGTGATGCCATCGTTTGTTGTACTCAAGTTGCACCCGATGCCGACAGCACGCGCTCACGGGAAAAATACAAAGAAACAGTGGCGTACCAACTTGTTTTTGAGTGTGTGTGTGTGTGGGGGGGGGGGGGGGGCAAACCCTCCCCTCCCCTCCCCCCCCCCCCCCCCCCCCCTGGGTCGCATTTTGTACTATACTTTGTCTCATCCTACGATGGACTAAAGGCCAAAGCCACGGGCCGCCAGGTCCAATCACGTTCTACGCTAAACTATGACATGCCTACCTTTGATTAGGGGTGGACGAATAATGCTCCAAACCCAAAAACGCTGCATCATTTCTATAGTTTCGACGCTGCAAACAGCCTGTACTTGGCGGCTTTTTTGCAACGTAAAATTGTTGAGTCACTCAGTGCTATTCGATTCAAACCACTCTCCGCCCATCCCCATCACTGATCCGAGACGCGGGCTGATAAGTGCATCAAAGCGCCATACCACGCAATTTCTATGTGGCTCGTGATTGGATCTGGCGGTTCGTAGCTTTTGCCCTTAGTCCATCGTAGGGTGAGACGAAGTATAGTGATGGGCCGAACTTTTGCCGAATCGAAAATTCGGCGCAATTTTTGCCGAACTTTTCTAAAGATTGGGCAGTGATTCGGCAAAAATACAATGTTACCAGACTTATCATTTATATTTAGTTTTTTTCTGACAAAAAAAAATTGTTTTTCATGTAGAGCCTGTTGAAACAGTTATGACTAAATAAGGTGATATTGATGTCGCTTTTGTGCGTTTACTGACAATTTTAGTGTTTGCTTGCAGAAAGTGGCGTGACAACGAAATTGGGTAGTAGCCGGCGCAGTCGCGAATCACGCTACGAGAGTTTTGATTTTGAGGCTTCATCAGCGCACGCCTGCAAGTGTGTTTACATTGTTAAAATAAGGGCAATCACTGCGTTCTTATTTGCTCTGGGGGTCACCGTTTCGTGCGCGAAACCGAATGCAACGGTTGCTGAGCCTTCACCAGAAGAGATAACAATATTGTAAATAAATATGCATGTTTTTCGATTTGAGTCACTCGACGTCAGCTTTACATGAAAGTGCGCGTTCCATATTCGCAACGTGCGTTTTTAACCTTTAAAATTCCGGTTTCTGGTGTTGGGACACACACAGACGTTTAGGAAGATGGGGAGAGTTACGAAATGGTCGGATGTGAAACGTCGAGCATGATAGCTCTGTGTTTAGTTTTATGCAGATACATGAAAATCGCGAAATAACGCGAACTTAAAAGTAATATTATTCTGTTTTGGCACAAACCACTTGTGAGCCGAAATCAGAATTGTTATAATAATACATACATACATTTTATTGACTCAGTGGAACTATTAAAGACATATGTTTGCGGGCACATCAAAGCCAGCGAAGGGCTTGTGGGATGACACCCTAAAAAAATTAGAAATGTCCACTTAAGTGACAAGGTAAAGGCATTGCCTTCAAAATGAGAACTGAAAGATAATAAAACTTTCCCCACCCCCCCTCCCCGCCCCAACCCCCTTTCCCCTCTCCCCCCTCCCCCTTTCCCGATTGTAGCACAGAGTACTAATTACAAAAAAAAAATACAGCATACGAAAGCAATGTACAAATGAATGTAACAACGTAAATAGAATTAACACTTAGAGACGCGAGTCCCAAATAAAGTGTAACACAATGCACGGAGACCGAAAAATAAAATAGAAGAAGAAGAGGCAACATTTCGAATCTGATGTTTCGGTGGCGCCCTCGTTTGGTTACCTTTCGTGACGTCATTACCTTGTGAACAACAAGTTCGATGGTGTTTGTAATGAGCATGGGGAGAGCCTGAAATCGTAGTGCTCTCAAAGTAACACTGCCCACACCGTCAAAATTGAATTTCTTATATTCCTCTTATTTGCGCCGATTTGACATCCTTTGCTGACGTCATATTCAGAATTCGGCCAATTGTGGTGGGCCGACCACAGCGACGCTTTCGATCGCTCACGTCGCCAATAGCAACCAGCACATCAGGATCGTCCTAAACGCACACGGAGCAGGCACTAAATACTATCAAGGTTAAGACACTTGATTTTTTTTTTTTAGAGTTTTCAGTGATGTGATATCATAAATATAGTCCGGGAGGGCGTTGAAGACACGTGGCACATAAGATTCGCGCGAGCATTTACCATACCAAGTGCAACAACGTGGCACTACAAATCGAGGAGAGTTGCGTAATGTGCGGGACGAATGTAGCGGTGTCTTGTAATCACTGCTCCAAAAATTGCGAAGGAGGACGGTCTCAATAAAAGTGAGCGGAAATTCGGCAGTTGAAGGCTTTCAAAAATGTCGGCAGTGGCAGAAAGAGGCGTATTGTAGAGGATGTTCTTCAGTATGCCTCTTAACAAAGTGTTAACTTTTGCCTGCCAGCGACCTGAACAGATACCAAACGCTGTGATTCCGTACCGTAGCACACTGTAGGCAAGCGCGTGGACTAACAAAAACCGAACATTGACGGGCATAAACATCCGTGTGTTATAGAGCATACAAGATATAGTTTGTAGTTTACCGCATAAGTAGGACATATGAGTGTTCCAGGACATGTCGAAATCAAAATGAACACCCAAATATTTCACGTTGTTAACAGATTTGATCGGGTCACAGTTACACGGATGGCAGCATGAGGAGTGGAGAAGGAACCTGAGAGTAGCTTGGTGTCTTTTAAGGGTATTGTGGAAGCAAACAAGCTTTGTTTTGAAGCTGTTGATGTCAAGAAGGTTATCCGCAAACCAGTCCATTAGATGGGTGGCATTCGTCTGGAGAATGTTGACTGCAGAAGGGAAATTAATATGACGCGAAGTAAGGAGGGTGTCATCAGCGTACTGATAGATCTTGCAGGCATTGATAGCGCGAGACATATCATTGACAAAGATATTAAAGAGTAGAGGTGAAAGAACAGATCCTTGAGGTACCCTCGCTTTTAAAGAAAGGAGAGAGCTTCTAAATTTCCCAGTTAAGACAAATTGAGAACGATTAGTTAGAAAATTCTCTAATAAAGAATAAAGCGGACCCCGAAAACCTAAGCGTTGTAATTTTTTTAGAAGTAATCGATGACTGACAGTGTCGAAGGCCTTAGATACAATCAGGAAGAGCGCACAAGCGAACATATTATTATCAAACGTTGAGTAGAGGCAATCTGAGAAATCGTCAAGAGCCGGTTGGGTGCCTCTCCCAGCCACGAAATTATGTTGGGTGGGTGAAATAATGTCATGTTTATCTATAAAGCTGTCCATCGACTGAAGAAGGTGTTTTTCAAGCATTTGCCCTAAGATTGGTAAAATCGAAATAGGACGATAATTTTCAATTTTTGTTCGCGCACCCCCTTTGAAGAGAGGTCGTACAATGGCAACCTTAAGACCATCAGGTATTTTACCGCTCGTAATGAAGTCATTCAACATAACCAGGAGAACCTTCTTAATCTTATCGAAATTCCGTTGAAGATCATTTGTGCGAATACCATCAGCACCGGGTGACTTGTTGGCTTTGAAACTAAACAAAAGAGAGTAAAGCTCGGCATCAGTTAACGGAGGAAGAAAAGCTGACGCTAGGGATGTATCAGCCAGAGTACATCGTTTGTCAACAGCGGCTCGAGTCACACCAGTATATTTACCAAAGAAAGCATTAAATTTATCTGCTAATGACGAGGTGAGTGAGCCAAAATTATTTTCAAGAGTTTGGTCGATAGATTGTTTAGCCCCAGTACCTCGAAATTGGTTAATCAGTGACCATGTTTTGGCCGAGTTAAGCTTGTATTCTTCAAACTTTGACTTAAAATATCGTCGCTTTGCAGAACGAATGACAGCGTTGACGCAATTTCTGACCTGCCGAAATTCAATTTGCAAATTTGCATTATTAGGCGACTTCCGACATCGGCTCCACAAAACGTCTTTTTCTTTAATTTTCTTAAGGATATCGCAAGTCAACCATTCGTGATGGGGTCTGCGCTTTTTTAAGGTAACAGTTCGTTTGGCAGCTTCAGTGAAGGAGTTAAAAACCTGAACAAATTCTGTTTACAGATCAACGCCACTAGCGGAGCCCAAAAAGCCATCCCAGTCATAAGGGGCAACAGCTTTGTCGAAAGAGACAATGTCAATAATCTGGACCTCTCTGATAATGTTAGACTGAGGTTCAGAGGTCAAAGTGTGTGTTATCCGACAGGTAACAAAGTAGTGGTCCGCCAACTTTTCAAGAATTACAGCGCTGTCAACACGATCGCTTGGTGCTTGTATGAAAATTTGGTCAATACAAGTAGAGACGAGGTTTGTTCCTAGAAATTCTTCTCGAGTGGGGGCGTCAATAACGCATTCCAAACCAAAGTTTGATAAAATATTTAAGTAGTCACATGCGATTGGTGTCGTTGTCTTCGATACGTTTATATTAAGGTCGCCTATAATGCAGAGGTGTTGCATGGAGGATAAAGAGGAGAGAGTTAATTCTAGCTCATCTAGAAACATTCTAGCATTTTCTGAAGGTGGCCTGTAGAAACAAAAAACAGATAGCAAAAAAGCGTTATTTTCAAGTTTGAGTGGAAGGGATTCAGTATGAGAAAAAACTAAATCAAGGGGAGAAACTTGCCACCTTTGATGGATAAAAGCAGCGATGCCACCACCACTGCGCTTAGGTCGTATTGAAAAAAATTGGTTGTAATCTTTGAGGGTATATTGACCAAGCATAGATTCGGGGAGATTAATTTCTGTCAAAATGAATGCGTCGACATGAAACATTACATTGCGAACAATTACTCGAAAATGATCCCAGTGCTTACGGATGCTACGGATGTTGACATGTAAGCAAATAAAACTTTTCCCCTCTGGTTTGTCTATTAGTGACTTAAATGCTTGAAAACTACTAAACTGCGAAAAGTTACTGCTCATACCTTACATAATCTTGGCGATATCCCCTACAGAATTAATCCGTAAGGGAGCTGAGTCTGCATTTTTCTTTGCACAGATTTGAGCGTTTTTTGTCCAGATGAATTTGTATTCCTTCTCTTTCCCCCTGTTCCTAGCCATCCAAAACAACTCGCGGTTGGCACGGGTGAGGTTTTCATTCAGGAACACATTGGGAAGAGTGCCGATGTGTGACAGTGTGACAAACCTTGGGTATCTCGCCAGCTCCGTAGCCTTATTCAAAAGAAGCGAAGGGCGTTCCTCAAGTACCGTCGCACTCAACTTGCAGCCCATCTTGCCAAGCTGAGCGAACTAACTGCACATGTAAAAACCAGCATTCATACAGCCAAACAACAATATTTCCAGGCATTTGAAGAGAGGGTGAAGAATAATCCAAAGGAGTTCTGGAGATACGTGCGCAGCAATGCCAAAAGTGATATCTCCGTTCCGCCGCTTAATCACGATGACAGTGTTGTACAAAGTGATACCGATAAGGCCCAGCTTTTGAATTCATTTTTTTATTCCGTGTTTAACCCGCCTGCACAGCGGGATGTTTTTTTCGATGCGCCCTTTGTGACTAATGAGATGCCTCCGATCACACTCCAAGTGGAAGGGATTAGAAAGCTTTTAAATGAACTTGATGTTAGCAAGGCAACAGGCCCCGACAACATTTCTCCTTGTATTCTGAGGTCATGCTCTGGTGTAGTCTGCCTGTATTTTTATGTTCTTTTTGAAAAATCTTTAGATACATCATCATTACCGTCAGATTGGAAGCTTGGTCGGGTGGTCCCGATACACAAGGGTGGCCCAAGGAACGTGGTCACAAATTACCGTCCGATTTCACTAACTAGCATCGCTTGTAAGGTAATTGAGCACGTTTTATATACAGGCATAATCCATCATATAAATGCCTCGGGAATACTACATTCCTCCCAGCACGGCTTTCGTCAAGGCTACTCGTGTGTGACACAGCTAACAGAGTTTGTACATGAATTGGCAGGTGCTCTTGATGGCCGTGATAGCGTTGACTGCATTTTTCTTGATTTCAGCAAGGCGTTTGATGTTGTCTCCCATGACTTGTTAATTGCGAAACTTCACGGTTATAAAATTGATAAGAAAGTGGTATATTGGATAAGCGAATATTTGTCTGTCCGTAAACAATATGTTGTGCTAAATGGCTGCCAGTCCGAATTTGCTGACGTGACATCAGGAGTCCCGCAAGGGTCCGTCCTTGGGCCGCTGTTGTTTATGCTGTACTTGAATGATATCGTGGGTGTTGTGTCATCACCAATGCGTCTCTTTGCAGACGATTGTGTTGTTTATCGAAAAATACGAGCGAGTGATGACGTCGACATTCTACAGGCAGACATAAATGCAATTACCGATTGGTGCAAACTGTGGGAAATGAATATTAATTTTAAGAAAACTGTCCACATCCCATTTACGAGACGGCGTGTTCCGTCCCTCAGTACTTATACCATTAATGACGAGCCACTCACTGTTGCCTACGAATACAAATATCTTGGTGTATTCCTAACCTCGACCCTAAGTTGGAGTAAGCACATTGACTATACTGTCTCTAAAGCCTCGAGAATGCTTGGCTTTCTCGCTCGTAACTTTAAGCCTGTACCACGTTCCTTGAAAGAGAGACTTTATTTTTCGCATGTCCGCTCAATTTTAGAATATGCCTGCACTATATGGGATCCTCACACTGCTGTCCAGATAATCAAACTTGAAAAAGTACAAAACCGGGCTGCCCGTTTTGTTTTAAACAATTACGACAGGCGACTTAGTATGACTCGTGCGAAACAGAGCCTAGGATGGAAGGAGTTAAGCTTTAGAAGGAAGAACCTTCGACTGAAATTTTTTAATAACATATTTCACTGTAGGACTGGGATAGGTAGAAACGCCTACCTTCACCCGCCAGATTACATATCGCAACGAAAGGATCATGTGTATAAGGTCAAGGAATTCCGCTGTAAAAGTGACGTCTATATGAACTCTTTTTTTCCTAAAACAATACGGGATTGGAACGGTTTGCCAGCCTCGGTGGTCAACATTGTTCCTAACGATATGTTTTATTCAACACTAACCTCGTAGTGTCTAGTTAGTAGTTGAGTAACGTTCGGAGTGTTTAGTAGACCGCATTTTTATTTTTTATGTAGCCTGCACTTTGTTGTGATACTGTAAGATTTATGGCTTGTGAATATTGCTCTTTTAACTTTTGTATAACTATTCGTGTTCTTCATTTCCAACTTCTCCCCCCCTACTGTAATGCCCCATGGCGCTGTAGGTATCTGAATAAATAAATAAATAAATAAATAAATAAATAAATGATACGGTGGAGGCTCCGCATTCGGCCACGACACCCCATCCACTGCTCCTTCAGAGCAACCGACGCAAAGCTCACCAGGATTAACGGGGCATTGTCAGGTTTTTCTGCCTTTTTGGATGGCAGACGCCGAGCAGAGACAACATCCGAAGGCTTGAAGTGCGAGATGCCGATCTTGGAAGCCAGGTCACATGGAGTCTCACCGAGATTTTCCTTTGGGGTTGATGGCAAACCTTGAATTTCTAAGTTTGTTAGACGACGCTGCTGGTCTGCGTCGTTTATTTCCGCTTGAAGCTGGCGTATGTTGGTTGTTTGTTCGGTTACTGTGGCCTGGAGTGCCCCGACTTCCGCTCTGAGGTCCTGTGTTAGTTGTTTCTGAGCTGCAGCTTCCACTACCATAGAGTCATACTGCGCGTTGATAAAGGTAACAGACTCCTCAACTTCTTTTACGGTAGCCTGTAGCCACTCCACAGTGGGCTTTAGTGCCAATAGAGCGTCGACCTTGGCAGGTAGTGTTAGAAGGGTATCGACGCTTCCCTTTAAGCTCAGGAGCACATCAAGCTTTTGGTTGACTGATGCCAGCTGTGCGGAGAAAGCAATGTGATCGTCCTGGGAGGCAGCCCCCACCTCCCCTGCGCTCGTGCGGCCATCCCTGCCACGACATTGCTTGCAGCGCCATTTCTCGCGTTTTGTTGCTCCCATCGTTGTAAAGGTAGCATCGGCAATGCCAGCACATTGTCCTAAATGAAGGGACTCGTGGCATTCAGCACACGTCATGAATCTACCGTCGGTGGGGACGGATGTGCCACACACACTGCATGCAGGAGATTGAGACATGGCGAGGCAGCGAGATTTGAAAGGCAAGGAAGATGAAGTTCGTGCTGCAGTAAGAAAGCACACGCTCACCGGAACCGTTCAAATAGAGGATGCCAGCCTTGCTCGTAACATCAAGAGGGCGGTGATTGTCGTGGCGGCAAAGCGGTTCACGAGGATGACGCGCCGATGTTCGCAGCCAGATGCCTGTTAATGGGGTAGTGCTCGCAGGATGGAAAATGGCGGCAGTCGAGGCCGTGTCGAGAATCTTGTTGATGTCTGGGCCTGAGATTTCCAGGTGGGAGCCTCACCTTGTGCCGTTGAGGATAGGGGTGTCGAGGGTCTCGAAGCGAAGCTGTGAGAGTAGATTATGGGCCGCGGGAGGGGAATTCAAGATAACATTTTGCAGAGTGATGGAGACATAGGTTTTAACCCCCCAGCTTCTTCTTCTTCTTCTTCTTCTAATAATAATAATAATAATATAATAATAATAATAATAATAATAATAGTAATATTATTATTATTATTATTATTATTATTATTGAGCCGATTGTCATCGGCTCGATACTAACTGTGTCGTTTTCGGCAGGGCAAAGCAGTCCCGCGTTTCCTGGACTTCGGGCGCGTCATCTTCGCACCCGGACAGTACCAGATGAAGTGGACCTGACGCAGCTTTTCGTCGACTACGCTGTCGCTGCCACGTGGTGAGCCGTCATCCGGGAAACTGGATCCGACGCTACAAGAACAGCTCCCACGGCTTCCTTCGGCGCAGTCGGCGGCCCGTCATCGGCTCGATACTAACTGTGTCGTTTTCGGCAGGGCAAAGCAGTCCCGCGTTTCCTGGACTTCGGGCGCGTCATCTTCGCACCCGGACAGTACCAGATGAAGTGGACCTGACGCAGCTTTTCGTCGACTACGCTGTCGCTGCCACGTGGTGAGCCGTCATCCGGGAAACTGGATCCGACGCTACAAGAACAGCTCCCACGGCTTCCTTCGGCGCAGTCGGCGGCCCGTCATCGGCTCGATACTAACTGTGTCGTTTTCGGCAGGTGAGAATCTGTATTTGTAACCATGCTTCATTAGTTTTTATCTTCAACTTTGCCGTCGACTGCGACAAGTGCGTTTTGTATCTCTGTATCTTTATTTTTTGTGTTATCAAATTTTGCAACTGAACGAGCCATGTCTGAGTCAAGTGACACTGATTGTATTGTGTGTTTTAAATCAGTGCCGGGTGATGGCAGTTTCATGAAATGCTATTCCTGCAGTCATGTTTACCATCTTGAGGCGTGCTCTGGAATCGCGGACAGAACTTTCAAATCAATGGGCACCGCCAAACGCGAAAAATGGAACTGCCGTACATGCAGGCATCGTGAAATCAGGATGAGTGCCGGAGGTTCCAGTGAACTTTTGACACCAGCTGCTAGCGAAATAGTCCCTACGACGCTAGCCGAAATAAATGCCAAGCTCGAAATTCTTCATTCACTAAAGGCGAACGTTGATCGACTCTCAGATCTTCCTGCCAAAGTAGAAGAGCTCCTAGCCCTGAAGCCATCAGTAGATGCGATGAAAGAAACAATCAGGAGCCTCCAAGAATCTGTGAAGAAGTATGAATATACCATGAAACTTGTGACAGAAAATGATAAAGAAGTTAAACTACTGAGAACCGAAGTTGGAGCACTACAGGCCACCGTGTCTGAGCAAACCGTTATGATCGATCAACTACAAACAAACATAAACTCGACGGAACAGTATAGCCGACGATGCAATATGGAAATACATGGTATTTCTTACGTGAATGAGGAAGACTTGGGGGCCACCATCATCGACCTTGCACACAAACTGAACATCGCGGATTTTAACCCCGCCGATGTGGTAGTCTGTCACCGCTTGCGCTCTAGGCGCGAGGGGGCCCCTCCCATACTGGTTCAGTTCACCTCGGTTCCCTCGAAGGACCGCTGGATGAATGCGCGTAAGAAGTTGGCGACGCTACCTCGGTCAGAGTTCCGTTCAAAGATTTATTTTAACGACAACTTGACAAGAACAAACAAGGACCTGTTCTGGCAAGCCAGAACCAAAGGCAGGGACAAATCCTACAAATTTGTTTGGGTAAAGAACGCTACTATCTTCGCAAAAAAGGACGAAAACTCGACGGCAGTGCGCATCTCTAGCACTAGGGATTTACAAAAAATAGTATGATAATGGAAAACCCAGTAGTACTTTCTGGCTTTCCTTCGTTTCTTGACCTTTTCCCGCCTAGTGCTAGTGCGCTCACTGTACTGCATGTTAACCTTAGAAGCATTAGAAAATATTGGGATGAATTTCAGTTGATTGCTCGAGCAGTCGAGAATTCTGTCGACGTTTTCGTTTTAACCGAAATAAATGTTCGGGAGGTTTTCGTTTCACAGGATCAGTTTTCTTTACCGGGATTTGACAGCTTCTTTTTGACGCGTGACGCAGGGAGGGGAGGAGGAATAGCAGTGTATGTAAACAAAACATGGTCAGTAGTAGATTTAGCGGTCTCCTTTAATCATGCCGAGTGTCTCTCGCTGAAGTTAAATAAAAATAATTTCGAAATATTTCTATTTTCGGTTTATAGGCCACCTTCAGAAAATGTGAACAAATTTCTAGAGGAGTTAAATACTAATTTAGAAAGTATAGCGTCTACCAGTAAACTTTGCATCGTGGGTGACCTAAATATTGACGTAATGAAGCCTTCAAGATCATTCGTATGTGACTATTTAAATATTCTCGCTAACTACGGCATCGAATGCATAATAAATGTACCGACACGAGAGGAACACCTCTCCGATAAATTGGTTTCGTCTTGCCTTGATCATATAAACGTTAGAAACTCTGGTATACTTGTAACATCGGCAGTAATCTTGCGAAAATTGGCGGACCATTACTTCGTAGCGTGTCGCATTAACTTTTGTGGTATTTCAGAAAAACCTATAAAACAGCAAAAAGAAACAACAATCGTGGATTCCCGTCAGTTTGATAGATTAATTTCTTCTTATAACTGGAATATACTTATTGAAAATTTTAATCACCAGGATGCGTATCTTAAGCTAATTGATATTTTTTCGGATTTCAAATCAATGAGCGTAAAAACAATAACTGTAAGAAAACGCAGGCAGAATCAACCTTGGCTTACCACAGACGTCTTATCTGCGATCAAAGAGAAAGATATCTTATGGGCACGATGTCGCCGTTTCCCGAACGATAAAGAATTGCGTTTGCAATACCAAAGTTGTAGAAATCGTGTAAATGCCATAATTCGCTGCAAAAAACGTCAGCACTTTCAAAATAAGTTTTATAGATCACGTTTTGATATTTATAAAACCTGGGCTTTGGTAAATGAGGTTAAAGGAGTTTCAAACAAGTCTTCGATAGATGACGCAATTACCAAGCATTTCGGAACCGACTTACAATCGGTTACTGACACTTTTAATTGCTTCTTTGCTTCCGTGTCAGGTGTATCAAACGACGAAAATATCACTCCTATTAACTTGAACCGCTCTTGCTCGGCCTCAGCGTTCTTGCCAACCATGACACCACAGGACCTGCGTAATCTTGTATTTAGTTTTAAGCTTAACAAGGCTCCTGGAGCAGATAATATTCGCATCAGCGACTTACGGCGAAATTTCGACGTTTTGTCTGGTATTCTGCTTTACGTAATGAATGGGACTATCGGCTCAGGGGTCATTCCAGTTGGGCTAAAAAGTGCCATTGTCAGACCGCTTTACAAAGGAGGAAAGCATGATAGCGTAGAAAGTTACAGACCAATATCTATTCTCTCGTGTTTATCTTTGATACTTGAGAAGCACATTTTAAAAGCAATGACGGCGTTCCTGGAAAAGTTTGATCTTTTTTCGCCGTCTCAGCACGGTTTTATCCCGGGACGTGGCACGGATTCACTTCTCGAAGATTTTGTGGATAAGCTACACGACACTTTGGAAAACAACAAATATGCCTGCGCTCTTTTTTTAGATGTTTCTAAGGCGTTCGATTCCATTAGTCACAAAATATTAATCAAAAAGTTATTTGACTACGGGTTTAGGGGTCCTTTCTTTAATATACTTGAAGACTTTCTGACGAACCGGACACAGCGGGTTTCTGTTAACAATACCCAGAGCGCCAAAGTATTTCTTAAAGCCGGAGTTCCTCAAGGTTCTGTGTTGTCTCCTCTACTGTTTAATCTGTATGTGAACGATCTTGCTAAGGCGATGTCAGGTGGTGACATCTTTCAATACGCAGATGATACTTTGTTACTTTCCCGCCATATAAATTTGCGCAGTGCACTTAACCTGTTACAAGTTAACGCTACAAAGGTAATGGACTGGTTTCAAACGAATCTTATCAAAATTAACGTTCAAAAAACAAAACTGATGTGTTTCTGGAGTCCATTGAAACATAAATGCCTTGATTTTCCATTTGTGCTCCACACGTCAAAGTGTGCTAGCTGCAGCTACTCACCTATTGAATATGTTTTCACAGCGAAATACTTGGGGTTATATTTTGATAGTGACATGTCCTGGAACTCGCATCTTAGCTATGTTGCTAAAAGGCTCCGAAGTGTATCATGCATGTTATATTCCACAAAATCCTTTCTTCCTTTTTCTGTTCGAAAGATGGTGGTCAACTCTTTAGCCTATGGTGTTTTACGTTACGGTATCACAGTCTACGCAAACTGTTCGATGATTTGGCAAAATAAAATTGATAGCATATTGAGGGGAATTCCGAGGGGCGTAGCTTACGCTCCTCTCGATACTCCAAGTGACGAACTGTTTTTATCTTTGTGCTTGCCGCGTTTTTCAGCTCTTTTTAAAAGAAGCGTCATTATGAAGCATTATTGGATTACCACCTTTAAGACCCCCCGTGTTTCCGAGCGTATTCTAAGGAACTGTGAACGCTTTATCATTCCTCGTGTTTATACCAAGTACGGAAAACGATTACGCTCGTTTTATGTGCCTGAACTTTTTAATGCCCTACCCGATTCCTTTCTAGAGTTGAACTCAAAACGTCAGTTAAAGAGACAGCTAAAAACAATATGCTAAACTTTTAAATACTTATTTTTGTCCCTACATTAGCTCCTTCAAGTGACTGTTAAATACTATTTTTTTTGTCGTGTTTTTGCTTTTTTGATTGACCTTGTCTTTGTAGCTCTAAGACATTCTAGATGATGTGCGGTTTTCTTTATTTGTATCATTCAGTATTGTAGTGTTATAGTTGTTCTTTCAGTGTTATAGTGACCTTGTTTCTTTTTCAGAGATCCTTCTTTGTGTTCGGTTTTCTTCGCTTGTATTCCTTTTTTTTCAGATTTTTTTAAAATTTTGTTTTCTTTTTTGCATTTCAAATAATTCATGGCTTTTGTTTGGTTTTCATGTGAATAGTTTTGGTATTTTCTACGCCGCTGCCGGGTCCAGTCCCACAAGCCGCTATTGGCTTTTGACGGACCCGCATTTTTATATATTGTATTTATATTTGTGCAAAAAAATTATTATTATTATTATTATTATTATTATTGTTATCATTATTATTATTATTATTAGTAGTAGTAGTAGTAGTAATAGTAATAGTAAATTTATTTACGCTGTGTTAGTTCAAAACAGAAGAAGGCAGGTTCGTCTAAGCCAACAAGGGCTTGTGGGACTGAACCTAAAGGTTATCATGATTCACAGGAGAGTTTCAGAAAGTAATAGAAAAAAAGAAAAAAAAAACACAAGGCAATAAGAAAGCACCAGTTCAGAGTCACACTTCATCAAAAGTCAAATTTCAAAGGATCAAGTTCATGTCAAGCAGATTAATAGAGTATTAGAAAATGAACATGAACGTGTATCGCAGAGAAGCTAAAGTAGTTACTCGTATAGTAAGACGTTAGAGTGTGCCACTCACATACAAATAAATGAGAACAATGAATGATAGACAAGATAGTTTCTGCGCGAAACAATAAATAATTTCCATAAAAAAAAGATCACTTTGTTTCTTCGTTGATAAATATATTGCGTAGTTCTTTTTTAAGTTTTTTTTTGGAAGTAAAGTTCGAGAGACTTGGTGGTACCTCGTTGAAAATGTGAGGGACATAAAATGAACGCATGTTTTTCCCATATCGTGTATAACATGTTGGAACGGCGTAGAGTGGAACTTTCCGCAATTGCCGCGTGGCGGGGTGAGGAGATTTAAAGTCGTCCTTCCAGTTGTAATTGAGCACTACCGTCTCTAGGAACAAAGATCGAAAGTTAATAATAATAATAATAATAATAATAATAATAATAATAATAATAATTGGTTTCACACTTCCCAGTTCTTGAATAGAAGATTTTTTGTGGTCAAAGAGTGTATTCCGTGGCCATCCGTTCTTAATCCCCTTTAGTGTATTTATTGTGGTGTATGATTACATGTCAGTATTTTTTTTTAAGAGTTATTTATGTATAGTTCTTGGAACTTTTTTTTCAAGTGTTTTGTTTGTTTTTTGTAATCAAGCGTCAGAATTTGATTTTCTTCACGCCGCTGCTGGGTCCAGTCCTACAAGCCTCTTTTGGCTTTCGACGGACCCGCATTCTTGTATGTTGTTATGAAATACATGAAATAAAAAATTATTATTATTATTATCAATAATAATAATAATAATAATACTTAATGCAGGTGCTTCAAATACAACTATATACACATAACGGAACCGTCAAAGCCCTAAAGGCTTGTAGGACTAGTTCCTTACAAATTACTTAAGGCACACTCAAAGCAAGTTAGTATAAACCTTTCAGAGATCTAGAACGCGTGAGAGAGAAATATATACAAACAGGAGAGTAGTGCACAGCGCACAGAAATCACATCAATTAGAAAACAAAATTAAAACAAAAAAATAATCGGCACTTTAAAAAATGATGTCTAGGCAAAGAGTCTTCAATCTACGTTTCAAAGCTGCTCGAGAACTTACGTCGAGTAGCACAGAAGGGAGGTTGTTAAAAATATAGGATACATAATAGAGGCGAACGCATTTTCCAAAATGTGTGTTGATGCGCGGCGTTTGATATATGGTCTCACGTCTCGAAGGGCGCGACAAACAGTGTTGGGGGTCTTAAAGGTGTTATCCCAGTAGTGCCTCAGCACTACTGTTTCCAAAAATAGTGATCTAAAAGTCGGTAGCGAGAGGTCATTAAAGAGGTTATCAGATCTTTGGGGACTAGAACCGTAAGCTACACTACGCAGGATGCCATTTAGTAAGGAGTTCACTTTAGACTCTAATAGAGCTGTACACTGTCCGAATAAAGTTATTCCGTAATAATAATAATAATAATAATAATAATAATAATAATAATAATAATAATAATAATAATAATCAATCAATCAATCTTTATTATACAGTGCCCAGGAACAACCCTGAGGTCTTGGTGCTGGTACACTGTTGGATAAAAAAAAACAAAAAACAAAAAAACACACTATACACATCTCCGCAGAAAATAAGATACATTTTTAGCATAATACTAGGCAGTGCACGAGTAATTAGTACAATGAAATAAAAACGAGGCAGTAACAGTAGAAACGGAACACAAGACCGAAGGACAACAACTGCACCACCAGAAAACACGACATGGAGATGACGACATTCAGACATAACAAAGCAATTCAGCAATGCTCATGTTGCACGGGCAAGTTTTTAATAGAAAGGACAAACGTCCTGTAGCAAGGGTTGAAAATATCAAGTTTTTCAGAGTAATGATTCAAACGCTGAGCCATTCTCACAATTGGGTTTACCGGGCTAAACATTCTAGAAACATAAAAAGATGACAGAAGACGAGTAGGCACACGTGGGACCCTAAGGCACAGTTCAGATAACAGGCTCGGAGAATTGATGAGTCCATGCAGCGTTTTAAACAAAAATAGTAAGTCCGCGTTCTCCCGACGCCGGTGCAAGCTAAGCAAACCAACACGCTCTAACGCAGACTCATATGTTAAACAGTGAACATCCTCCTTTATGAAGCGATGTTTAAAGATAGAAACAAACTTTTTTTGCACACGTTCGATCTCCAAGGAGTGACTTTTAGAAATTCCATTCCAAACAACTGAGGCATATTCTAACTGTGACCTGGATAGCGAGCAGTATAACGTGATAAAAGCCGTCGGGTTTTTGAACTCCCTGGTTAAGCGAGAGGCAACACCCAACATTCGCAAAGACGAGTTAACCAGTTTACCAACGTGATCAGAGAAACGCAACCCAGAATCAACCATGACTCCGAGATCTTTCATTACACTTACTCGAGACAAAGTCTCTCCTTGAATATTATATGCAAAAGAGATATTGTGAGTTTTCCGAGAGAGCGTCATGACCTTGGTTTTGGACGGGTTCAAGAGAAGGTCATTTTCAGAGCACCATCGGTAGAAAGAACATGCATCTTCCTGGAGCTTAGCACAATCACGTTCAGTAACTATTTCTCGATAAATTTTTATATTGTCAGCATATTGCAGGAATGAAGAATTTAAAACAGCAAAAGAGACGTCATTTACGAAAATTGTGAACAGAAGGGGTCCTAAAACAGATCCCTGAGGAACGCCAGAGCGAGTCCTGTACAACGAAGAGTTCATGTTGTTAACCCGGACATATGCCTCTCTCTCTGACAAGTAGCTTTTTAACCAGTCATGTACTGAGCCACATACTCCATAGGAGGAAAGTTTGGATAAAAGAATAGTGTGATTGACTACGTCAAAAGCCTTACTTAAGTCAAAGTAGACAACGTCCAACTGACCTCTGTTACATATTACACGAGATGCAGCAGACATAAAGCTAACGAGATTGGTAGTTGTTGATCTGCCGCTCATAAAACCATGCTGATTGGGAATTGCTAAGTTTCGAAATTTGAAAGACAGGAATTGATGAACTACCATTTCAAAGAGCTTAGAAAATGGAGAGAGAAGAGAAATAGGTCTATAGTTACAAATATCACCTTTTTTTCCCGACTTTAAGACTGGAACAACAGCAGCGACTTTCCACGTTTCAGGAAAGGTTCCCAACCTTAACGAGTTGTTAAATATAGAGCACAGTACCGGCGTGAATATGTCGTGATACGTTTTGAGAATCGCAGAGGGAATGCCGTCGGGCCCTACTGATAATGTTGCTCTCATTTTCTTAATACAGGATCGTAAGGACTCTTCATCAACATTAATGCAACTTAACAAGTCACCAAACCCATCTAAGTGAGGCAGCACAGGTGCAGAACGCTGCGTACTATCCCTGTAGACGGACCTAAAATGCTCAGCAAATAACTCAGGCACGGACTTCAAATCGCTCTCGTGATATTCCAGGACAATCTTCGACTCGATATGCCTCCCAGAACGTGAATTAATGTACTTCCAGAATTTCTTCGGATTATTGACAAGATCTGATTCCACTAAGCAACGATGAGCCTGGCGGTCGCGATCCAGGACCGTCTTGCATTGCTTTCTGCAGTTCTTGAATTCTACCTCCCACTTTAAAAGGCCACTTTTCTTAAACTTCCTGTGAAAGAAGTCCTTTCTTTTCAGTAGTGTTTTTAGCTCACTGGAAAACCAGTTAGGAAAGCGAGATTTAGTAACTGTCCTTAACGGAATAAAAGTATCCATGGCCTTCCGAACAGTTTGCGTGAAGAGCATGACCTGGTCATTCACATCAGGCGACTCCAAGATCAATGCCCAATCAAAACTCGTGAGGTAATGATGCATCCCGACATAGTCCCCTGCCGACAGATTATATGAGGTGTGCGGCGGGGAATCACTAGAATGAGCACGAACAGAAGAATTCTCGAAAGAAAGTACTATATCAAGTGCAGGATGATATGTATCCTGAGGAACTAATGGCAGTTCACCCCGTGCTACACGCACACTGTCCATATTTGAGAAGCATAAATCTAGAGCATTAAATTGGTGATTCAAAACATTATTGTGTTGTTTGAGATTTAAGAAAGAAGAAAAGTTTAAGAGCTGGGTGCCTTTCTGCCTGCAGTAAAAGTTGTCCGTAAAAACATCAAGCTGCGGCCAGTTGACTCCAGGAGCATTAAAATCCCCCAAGATTAAGACTTCGCATCCCTGTAAGTCATTCACTGTATTCTCTATGCCAACAAGACAACTATGAAATTCATCTGGCGGTGTCTGGGGAGGGAGGTAAAATAAACCGATTAAAACGCGTACTCCCTTTGCAGCCTCAATCTCGACCCATACGCTCTCGGGAAATTTCTCTAAGTCTTCGCGTCTCCTAGAGCGGTAGCGCCTGTCGACTGCGACCAACACTCCACCTCCCGTTCTGCTCCGCGGGGTAGAATCACGATCGCGACGGTGCACCTCAAAACAAGGAGGGAAGTAATCGGTGGAGCCGATGCTAGAACACAACCATGTTTCAGTTAAACAGAATATAGAGCAATTGGATAAGGTAACATTAGAGAAAAAGCAATCGGCTTTTGTACGCAGGCCGCGAACGTTTTGGTAAAATAAATCAATGTGACTCATCCTTGGTCTATCCAACGTTCAAAGGGGAGGCGGCTGCCTCGGATGCATGGAGCAGGTCTTCGCGAAGGGCGCCTCGAAAAGCCTTAAAGAGGCATGATTTGGGCCACACGGTAGGATCGGAAAGCTTTTCGAAGTCTTTTGCAGCCACAGACACATGGAAGGAGGCGTAGGAGTCGTAGCGCGTCTTCAGTTTCCGGCACTCCACTTCCTCAACTCCGATGGAAGAGAGGTGAGAACTGATGTCTACGCAGCTGGTGTCCGGGTTCAGCTTGGTGACGAACAGGGCTCTTCGTCGAGTTGATGGAGGCGCAACGATCAACTTGCAGGTTTCCGACGCCCCGAAAAGCGCCGGGGTCCTAGCTTTTGGTCGTGCAGAGTTGATGCCACTGGGAGGGATGTCGTCTTTCGGCGGAGCATTATTCTGGCCATCCGAAGGGAGGGCTGCCGCCACAATTTTCGTAGGAGAAGCTTGGGGGAGAGAGCTGTGTAGAGCGGCAGCATAAGAGTCTTTTCCCAAGGACCCCCCCGCAGCCCCATCCACGGGCTGCCGCCGGCGATCGGGCGCGTCCGGCTTTCGTCGCTGGCCGAGTGCGTCACGCAGACCCCGGACCTCAGTCCGTAGTAAGGCCATGGCACCCGCCTGTAGCTCGGCGTCGCGCTTTTGCTCGTGTCGGAGGCGTGCGTTTTCGTCCCTGAGAGCGGCGACCTCGTCAGTCAGGAACGAAATTCCCTCCATAGCATCGAGGAGCAGGCTCCGAAGGGACTCGACGCCGGCGCCAAGGTCAACGGGAGGAGAGGAGGCGGGTGGCCCCGCGGGAAGTTGTCGAGCCGGAGAGAGGGCCGCAGGGGTACGGGAAGAGTCCGCAGCGCTGCTGTCGTGATTGCCGACGACGCCATCGCTGTTAGGCCTCGCAGCACCGCCGACAATCGCACAGCTCTCACAGAGAAAGGAGCTTACCCCAGACTGAAGGAATGTCTCCACGTTGTCCGGCCAGCACACACACTTTGCGTGCGCACGAAGATTGCATTCAGAACATCGGAGAAACTTCTGTCTTCCGTAGAAGACACGGGAGCAGATTGTGCATGCGTCCGTACTAGGCGGCATCTCCGCAGCGAAGATAATAATAATAATAATAATAATAATAATAATAATAATAATAATAATAATAATAATTTTATCTGCACATACCGGAAGGGGCCCATGTGGTGGTATGCGGGGCTAGGCAGATAGGTGAAAACCCTTACGCAGAGCACCTGCCAGCCAGACTTATACGTAGTTCAACTACTTTACTCAAGTTACTATAGTTTAACTACTTTTCTGGGTAGTTTAGTGGGTGGTCAATTACATTTCTAGTTTAGTGATTAGTAGTTTACTTTAACTACTTTTCCGAGTGACTTCCCCTCAAATTACAAATTACTTTAGAATTTTAATGGTTGTTTTGCCTATCAACAGAGATAAGATGTTGGAAGATCAGAAAGTGATTTGGATAGTCCAAAACCCCCCAAAAGTTTAACGAGCCCCCCACTGCAACAACACTGCTACTAGGCGCGGGAGCGAACAGACACGACGCAAGAGAGGCCGAGTAACTGCGGGATTAGCGCCGAATACTGGCGTTTCTTTGTATCCCGAAGCTCAAGAAGACTTGACGCATTTGAAGAAAGGGCTTGTTTCCGCTTCTTCCCAGTGTAGGAATTCTTGCCCACTACAGGAGGTATACACACTACATCCTCACTCAAAGGAGGTAACAAAGTGCAGCACCCGCTCTGAAGTTAATCTGGTGCTCCTGTGCTGTCTTTCGAGACGTCATCTGGTCATTTCTCTGAGTGAAGAAATGGCGGCTATAAGACCGATATAGAAATAAGTGCCTTATAAGTTGATTGTGTTAAATGGGATCGTCAGCGAGAATAAATCAATTACTCTATGGCGTATTACTTGCCGCCATTTCCAAAAAAAGAAAAAAGAAAAACTGATGCATCTCCAATTTTGCCGCCCAATTCCCGAAAAAAAAAAAAAAAAAAACTAATGCGACACCAATTTCCCCTAAAGCAATGCATACCAGCCAAAAAAAAAAAAAGAAAAAAAAATTGCTGTATAGGGAATGAAAGGGCATTCTGAAAGAGTGTGTTTAAAAGTACTTCTACTTTACTTTGGATTGGAAGTATATTGTATTTATAGTATGTTCCTTAAAGTACATTGCACTCGGTGTATTTACTACGTTACTTGAAGTACATAACCTCTCATATAGTTTGAACTTCCAAGTAGTTTTTAGACGTAGATGTTTGACTGCTGTAAGCAATCAAACATTGTCTGAAAAATCAAGCTCAGGCAGTGCTAAACCTCAAAGGTGAAATGATACATCCGCAGTACATCCTTGACCAAAAAGAAGTACGCAACAATTAGGAATGCAGAAGCAAAGCCAGCTATTGAAGCATTTCTGTGAAAACACAAGCCGCTTTATATTCGGCTAGCAGAATTTCGCTAACGCATCAAAACCTATGTAAGTACTTCCTTGTTAGCATAGAAAAAAATAAAAGTAACTTCAGAAGTAATTCGCTACTTTTTACGGTAATTAGTAATTTACTGAATTACTTTCTGTTTGAATAATTTGTACTATACTTAAATTACTTTTGAGACTAATACTCAGTAACCTAACTTAATTACTTTTTTGTGTAGCTTGTACATGTCTGCTGCCAGCGCGCCACCACATATGAAAAAACAAAACAAACAAATAAATGTACAGAATATACACACTACAGAAAGTATGTAAAAAGGAAAGAAACGAAGGGAGAAAACATGTATCACATTATGACGAGGATGCCAGCTGCATCCATAGGCGTGCATACGGGGGGGGGGGGAGGAGGGGGGGGGGGGCAGGGGGGCCTTGGTCCCCCCTGATGACTTGGGTAGGGCGCAAATTTAGTGCGTGTTGTTTTTTTTTGTTTTTTTTTTTTATTGGGGGCGTTTTGATTGGAACAAAATCGGGATGACGCCGGAAGAAAGGAAGCAAAACAACGGAGACCGTCAATCTGCGAGTGAGCCCTTACCCCAGAAGATATCGACAAAAAAGTAAAGACTGCTGCTGGGCGGAACGATAAGTCAAGGCTGCGCACCTGCGAATCTAGTGCCTGCCGGGCGCAGCATCCTTCTGCAAAAATCCTCTGGTCTAAGTCGTTTCCGTTTTAACGCGAGGGTAAAGTACTGAAGGACACGTGTTTCAACTCACGAAGGCATTTGTTGTGAAGATTAACGTTCACTGCAGCGTTGTTGTTTTTTTGTTTTTTTTTAGGGGGGGGGGGGGGGGGAGAAAAACATCAGGAGGAGAAACTAGAAAGGTGAGAAGCGAAGGAAAGAATGAAGCAAGGTCTCCAGGCAACTCGGGTTAGCTCAGGGTGCATCTTTCTGTGAGAGCACACGAGAAGGTTAGCAGAGCCTGGCTCCTTTAGGCAGCTCCCTACTCGGCTAAAGCGGATTAAAGGGATACTGAACCGAAATTTCGAGCTCACTAAACAAGGCCGGGCGGATAGGCGGGAAGCTGCAAAACCAAAAAATATCACTCATACGGTGATATATCTAACGGATCGCCGTATTTTTTGGGAAAGAAGTGCGCGATTAAACCCGGCCGACGAGGCGCGACGAGACAAGGCACGTCACGATTCCCATTCCCTCTCTCCTCCTCGCTACGTCCCGTCAAGCTGGTGAACCGAAGCGAGGAGGAGAGAAGCGAGGACGCTTCTCATCATTCTCAAAATCTCCCGGAGGACAGTTACGTCAAAGAACTCGCTTGATCGCGCCCTCCTTTTCCAAAAGTATACGGCCATCCGTTTGAGATATCGATGTACGAGTGATGTTTTGGGGTTCGTAGCGTCGGGTTCAACACTTCTGCAGCCTTACCTTGCGAAACCCAAATTTCGGTTTAGTATCCTTTTAACTCCAAGGACTCGTGCTAGGTGTCAATCTTCAGTGCTTGTTGGCCAACGCAAACGACGCCAACCCCCTTTCCGGTTTAAAAATGGGAGATCTTGTTTTGGGTGGGGAGATATGTGGGCCTTCTCTACCGAAGAAGTTGCTACCTGGCTTGGAAGAAAGAAAAACCAAAAAGGTCAAACGGATAGAGGAAGATTTGGAAATGGTTCAGGTTATTGAGGGGATAAGGTTGACGTGACCATTTGCAGACAATCTGCAATTCTTTCTATCAGGAAGCCTAAGCGGTTTTCGTAAGCTTTTTTGGCTCGGGCTAGAGCCTAGAGCGGGGAAGAGCAGTTGTATTGTAGAGTAGGGAAGGTCGCTGGTGGTTTAGCGATGGAAGAGGGCTATCGGGATATCCTCTTGTTTAGCACACACTACGTAGTTTTCACAGGATAATAGAGAAGCGTTTGGGGATTTGGAAAAGTACACGAACATGCGGATTGCTAGCAATATTCAGGTTGAGGGCCTCTAGTTTGGGGAAGAACAACACCTTTTAGAGCTGCCTCTAAAGCTCTGAGAAGGTAACTTCCAAAGCCGATCATTTAGGAGTCTCCTAGATGGTCATTTAGAAGTCGAAGAGGATACTCTTTACGAAATACCTCTCCCTTTATTTCTTTCGCCCTTTCTGTCAAAAAAAGGCGCCCATGTCGTCACTAGTCATGAACTGACTGCCCCTCGTTTGTCGAAGGTGGCGACGTGGCAGCGTTTTTTTTTCTTTAAAAATTAAAAGTAGGTATGACGACGTTCATCTTCAGTGATTTTTTTTAAGTAGAGTAGCGCTGCTAAGGCTTCAAGTTATCGAGCAAGTTGAGTAGCTACCTGCACTGCTTGCATCCGCATCCTACCAAAAACCGCTGCGTGAATACGCCCACCATCATTTGCTCTTCTTCATTTCTACTTTGGCCATCTACACATCCATGTCATGTCGTTGAGCAAACTCTCTGGAGTGGAGTTCAAGAAATTACGGGAAAAAAAGTCAGCAGAGAATGAAGCCCAGCGGAAGCGGCTACTAACATGGCTTACGAAACCAGGTAAGGTGACAGTCTTCGCATTTGCTATCCTTGTTGTTTTTCTATATTTAGAACAGTATATATATATATATATATATATATATATATATATATATATATATATATATATATATTTTTTTTTTTTTTTTTTTCTTTTGGTACAGCTAACACCGCCTATACCTCACTGTTTTAACCGGTTCGAATCTCGGCCGAGGCTTATTGCGAAGAAAGTGCCGTATAACTGAAATCTCGGTTGCATGCAGAAGGACCAAAAATTATCACAAATATTTCTCGGTCTTCTGCCGGGGCGTGTTCAAACTGTACTTTACCGCCTTTACTATAGCAGTGCTCGTGCACTTGAAGTGTGAAGCCACGACCGAGAGCGGGTACAAAATACAAAGTGAATCCGAGTTTAGTCCTACGTCAGCGTTCGACAATGACTCGTGTCTAATCCGTGTTTTGGCGGACACTCGGTGCATAATCGACGAGTCGACGCCGTAGTAGTGTAATGATGTTTCGTAAGGAAGACGTAGGTAATAAACAGGATTCACCGAGTCCAGGTGGTGTTCATACAGCGTAATCTGAACACTTTAATTTGAAGTTTTTTCGAGTGTCCAAATTGTGAAAATATTTACATTTGAACTTTTGCATGGTATATACTGGTAGTTTAGTGGCCGGATATTAAAACTTAATGTGTGACAAATGTTAGAAAGAAGATCCTATCGGTGCCCATGCAAACGACACCGCTATTTTAGAACCCCATAAATTGCCGGAGCAGTGTAGAAAGAGAGAACAGTGCAATTTATTAGAAACGAAAGAAGGGGTCCACCGTGCACATCGGTACTGGTTTGGTGATTGGATGAGTCAATTCAGGGACGTTCAGTGCTTGTATGAAGGCTTCCTGGAGGCCGTTTCATTCACATAATGCGATCCTTCCACGAAAAAACGAGTAAACTGACCTTGTAGTATTTTTCTTCGTTGTTGAAGGCACAATTAAATTCATTCCAGAGCTCAGTTTAGTTGGTTAAGTTATTCATATCCTTTTCCCTAGAAATCTCGATGTAGCAGCACGTGTCGGTGTCATTCTACGAAGTCTGTTCGTAGAGGATAGCGTGGCTCCTCAACAGGACCCCGTTGAGCAAAATGACTGATCTTGTTCAGGTGAATGAAGCGCCTCACGAACGAAGGCAACAGTGAGAGACGCGCCCACTCATGAATGTTTAAATCCTTACAAAGGAAAAAGCGTCTAACGAATTTAGCAACGTTTCTATTAGAGCCCCGTCTGTCTTCACCGACGTACTGAGCAACTCGAGGCATTTGCGTGCCCAGCGCCAGTGCTTACCATTAATAAAACGAAATCTTAAAATATTTGAGTGGTGTATACGCTTTGTGCACGAATATCTCTCTAGAAATTATTAACTATACGAGAAGGGCGCGAACTTCTGTCGCGATGAACAAAGAAGGTAGTGCTCCTCGGCCAGAATAGTAACTCTAGCGCGACTAACGTCACCGACATAAAAAAAAAAAGCTAGCTTTTTAGCAACCTAGTTTTTTTCAAAAAGGTTGTTTACGTTAAAACGTAGAAAACACAATCAGCAGGCCGTGTTTGGCTCGCCTCCGAGCATGCAGCGGTTGCTGTTGTTAGCTTGAAGAGACTATGCTGAGCTGTCGATGAGAAAGCTGTCGTAAAATTTCCAGGAATATATATTTATTATTGGCGCAGTCGTCCTGTAATTGTTTACTCAGACTTCTTTTCGAGCGTTTTCTAAGAGCCATGTTCACAGGTAAAAAGAAAACTAAAAAGTTGTACTTTTCTTATTTGTTTGCAGCACAGTCAACAAGCTGCAAAGAGCAGCATGAACAAAATGAACCGGAAAAGATGTCCAGCCACCAGCAAGCTGACGACTGCGCCACTTCACCATGCTGTGCCACGACGCCAAATTGTGCGCCGACACTAAATTGTGCGCCGACGCCAAGCTGTGCGCCGACGCCAAGCTGTGCGCCGACGCCAAGCTGTGCGCCGACGCCAAGCTGTGCGCCGACGCCAAGCTGTGCGCCGACGCCAAGCTGTGCCACGACGCTAAGCCACATCGTTGATGCACGGTGCACCAGATGAGCCTCCGAGATTTTGCTCAACGCTTCCCACCAACCAGAACCAGGTGTCTGACGACGAGCCGTCGCTGCCAATGCCGACTAGCGACCTGGACAAGCAAGCCAGGCAAGCACGGGGTCCTTTTGAGCCTCATCTAGGCAGCTATGTCCAAACAGAAACGAATAATCGAAAGCGCAGCTTTTGTGAACACTGGTTTGCAAAGTTCAGCTGGCTTGAATACAGTCCAGCAAAAGATGCAGCATTTTGCTTTTGTTGTCGGGCGTTTCCGCCGGGGAGTGGTATATCCAAAGCACATTTAGACCCATCCTTTGTTTCAACTGGGTTTCGAACTTGGAAGAAAGCGATAGAAAGGTTTAATCAGCATGAAAAGTCTCAGGGCCATCTTAGCAGTGTTGTGTCATGGAATTGCTCCAAAGCAAACAGATGGATTGCTTCAATGCTGGATGAAAGCTTTGAACGACGAGCGTCTCAAGTTGAAAAAAAACGAAAACAAAATCGTGAGGTGCTAAAGCGCCTTACTGACATCGTTGTTCTTCTCGCAAAGGGAGGAAGGCCATTCAGAAGGCACAGTGAAAATAAGGAAAGCGCAGAGCAAGGTCAATATTTAGAGATAGTTAATATCTTAAAGAAGTACGACCCCGTTTTACGGGGCCACTTAGTGTCAGGCCCAAAGAACGCCTCCTACATCAGCAACAGAATACAAAATGACATCCTATAGAGTCACTGCATGCAGCCATTTTTTCTTCGATTGTCCACCGCATAGAAGGGAAAACAGTCTCGCTCATGTGCGACGAAACAAGTGACTGCGGTCATCATGAACAACTCTCCGTTGTTATTAGGTACTTCCGCGAAATTAAGAACAGGCCAGTGGAGGTCTTCCTTACTCTCGAAAGGCTTAAAAATTTAGACAGCGACTCTGTGTTTTCCACATTGCAAGCAGTTCTCACCGCCATCAATGTTTCCTGTAATTCTGTGAGTTTCGTCTGCTTTGACGGGGCTTCTACTATGTCAGGGCACGTTGCCGGCGTTCAAGTAAAGTGCAAAGAGCAGAACAACAAGCTCGTCTACGTTCACTGATATGCCCACTGCTTAAACCTGGTGCTTGTCGATGCATGTTTGTCCCGAGCAGAAAACAGAATGATGTTTGATTTCTTTGGCGTTGTGCAACTTGCGTACAACTTTTTTGAAACAGTGTTGTGCGCCATGCTGTTTTTGAGCGAATTTGCCAAACTGTCGGCACACAACTGAAAACTTTGAAGTCTTTGTCTACAACCAGATGGGCATGTCGTGCTGAAGCAGTAAAGGCCTTTCGTGACAGCTACAGCGAACTGTCGAGTGCAGTAAGAACGATTGTGGACTCCACAAAGCACCCGGAGACGAAAGCAAAAGGCAAGGGACTCCTTTCCCAGTTGGTGAGCTTTGACTTTGTCTGTAGCATGGCAATAGCTCACCCTATTCTACAGCTTATATTGAAGGTTAGCCGAGCTCTTCGGTACCCTAAAATTAACCTTACCACTGCACTCAATGAAGTCATGAAGGCATCTGCAAAAAGCGCGGCGAGAGATGAGGCAAGATGGGACAGTCTTTGAAAAGATGTTTGCGGAAGCTTCTTCGATATGCGAGATGAATGAAATCGAGATTCCCGAAGTTCGAACAAGAAAGGTATCGAAGCTAATTGACCAAAACTGGGCGAATGAATGTTTCTGTGCGACAAAAGAGGAGGAATTTCGTGTCGGCGTTTTTTTTCCGATGCTTGACTCCTGTGTTCGAGGGATCGAAGAAAGATTCACACAAGAAACTTTTGAGCTTGTGTGTGCTGTTCAGAACCTCCTGGGCCTCTCTGCGAGCGACGAACAAATAACTCTTATTTGTAGCTTCTTTGAGGTAGATCCCGACAGCTTGCGTGCTGAAACGCGGCTCCTGAGGTCCCGAGCCAGCGACGAAAAAGCAAACAGCATGACCGCCTATGACTGGCTGGATTCACTCAAAGAAAATGGGTTGGACAAGTCAGTATTCAAGGACTTTTCTCGCGCTCTTGAACTTTTTTCCACGATTCCTGTAACCAGTTGCTCGTGCGAAAGGACATTTTCGAAGCTCGCACATGTAAAGACCAAGTTAAGATCCACGATGTCGCAGGAACGGCTTCGTTGGCTGATGCTGCCCTTTGTGGAGCAAGACCTAGCAACATCCATCAGTTTTGATAATATCTTAAAGCATTTTACGACTAAAACGCGCAAACTTTTGTTATGAATATGTTTTAATTTCGCAGGATATGCTATCGCATTAACCTACAATGTCACATAATTCTACTTTATCCTTAATTGGTTGACAGCCGGCGAAGAGGGTGCTTTACAGCCGATTCCGTCCGAACTATAAGGTTCGCCTCTCACACCAATAGTATTTTTGCACAGCTCAGCTGGAATAGTACTTTTGTATAGTGTATTTAATTTTACTGTGTGTTACTGTTTTCATTTGCACCAGCCCTGTTGTTGTGTTGTGTTATTTTTTTTTTTTTTAGAGTCTACCGTTTGTCACTTGAAATTGTGTATCGTCTGAGCCCTTGTGCGATTCATTTTCTTTCTGTGTTTTGTGATGGCGCTTGTGCCCTACGAGTGCAAGCTGTGGTTTCTTTATCGTGGGGGTCTCCACTTTTGTTTGGCAATAAATCATTTTTGTTGTTAGAAAAGTCACCTCATCTTCTCATTTCTCCCACTCTTCAAAGCGCATGTAAGTCCACTTTCACTCAGAGCACTCGCAAATCCAATTACTGCGGTCTACGAGGATATGGATACGATGACACGTAACAGTGGCAAGTATGACGTTTTGTGGCATTACGTCATGTTCGGTGTCACAGCTCAGATTTAATTCAGAAATAAGCGTTCGAAACAAAATGGCCAGATGTCATCACCCCAAGCAAAGCGCACATGAAGGCACCCTAGGTTTCACATGCAGTGATTCCGTGATCGAAATCGCTGCCGCTAGCGGCGCGGCGGCACGGATCGCGAGGTTTCACATGAGCGTTTTCTGCCGTTTCAATGGCCAATGTTGCCTGCAGCGAGCAGATGTTCCTGAATTCTTTGAGCTGCGCGTCCCAAAGAACCCGACGACACTTCACTGATAAGCAGTTCATTGAACTGGGCACGATACATTTTGTCTTACCTGGTGCAGGGGTGGAAGCGCTGCGCCAATTCCGCCATTGTGCGCCAATCCATTTCCGCTGCGCCATCCTGCTCCCAAGCGCACGTGTTGCGCCAAAACTACCCAAACAAGTTTTTTTTTGTTTTTTTTCAGGCTATATTGATTGGAATACTCTTCTTTAGTTGCCACAGTGGTTTAGCGTGTTGTGTTCATTTAGGTAATTCTGAACCAATAGGGCCTTTTAGCAAACCGTTACCGTGTTCCGAGTACCACACACTATCGGAGCCTTTAAGCATGTTTTTAAGTTCGCGCCCGAGTGATACCGTGACCGTGGGGCGCGCGCTTAAAAGCATGCTTTAAAGGCTCTGGTAGTGCGGCACGCGGAACACGCGACGGTTTGCTAAAAGGCCCTATTGTTATGAGACCACCATACCGATGTGGTCGTGTAAACAGCGTCTAAAGCCTCTTTCACATGCAGCGGTTTTGGCCCTAGAGTGGCGCGATTTCTGCCGTCGCGGCGCTCTGGCCAGCACCAGCGGTTGAGCGGCACGAGCGCCGCGACGGCAGAAATCGCGCCGCTCTAAGGCCAAAACCGCTGCATGTGAAAACCGCTTTAGCGTGATCTCCGAAAATGGCACATGCACAGGTCGCTTTGTCAGAGTACTCATCAAAACTCTGACAAACGACGAAACGATGTGTCGTTTCGTCATTTACTTAATGTTTTTTTCTTTTCTTTGCACAGTGGCACTGAGAATGAGCCCGCTCCCCCCAAAAATCCAACATATCGTTTTTTTTTGTTTTTTGTTTTAAATGAATTTGTTGCGTGATCCGCGTTATAGGTACGCGACAAGCGTGCTCGTCGCGGGTTCCCTCGTGCTTATCGCACCGTGACACGCGAATCTGCAGCATCCGCACTATGCGGGGTATCCCTTCCCATGACATGCAAATTTCGAACTCGTTCCCGCACTTTTTTTAATTTTTTTTTTCGTTTGTGATTTTTGCGCGATAGTTAATCATGATGTTTAAAAAACGTACGCACGCGCGCGCGCGCACGTGCACGCGCACGCACGCACGCACGCACCATTTAGCATTCTTTCAGGACCTTACGGTATATAAATGTACGTAAAGACTTGCTGGCATTTTTTCACCTATCATCTAGTTTCCAGGGAAAGCAATAACTACTACTCTGTAAAATTAGACATTTGGCATAATATATATTTATTTTGCGTCTTTGGGGCGAGTGCTTTTGCTGAGACTGCTTCCGCGTTCCTCATTCGTATTGTAAACGTAACATATAAAGGCGAAAATTGGTCGCCTCGATCACCTCTCGAGTTTCTTGTAAATGACGTACGTGGCGAATTCACCTGCTGGCACCCAAACAGCAAGGCGGCAGTGAGGACGAGGAGAACAGTGGGAATGTCCTGCTGAGCGAAGCAAACTCTAAACCGTTGTGCTCGAACGCATCCAAGCAATGCGGAGAGCGAGTCGTCTGCTTCTTGCACAGGAGATGCGGTGACGTCAGAACGACGCCGAGTTCCGATTGGTTTTGATTGACATGATAGGGGGCAGACCTCAATGCTAGGCGCCTTGAGGTATACCCTTTCTTTTTTTTAATCAGCCAATGAAAGCTCGGCGTTCCCCCCCCCCCCTGGCTACGTGCCTGATATCACCTCTATAAAAAATTTCGAAGGGGCGGGGGGGGGGGGGGGGGGCATGCCCCCCCCCCCCCGCCTTTTCGTAATCTTTCATTTTGCTGGAGCCTCCTCTCCCACCTCCCCCTAGAGCATTTTGTCATGAGCGGCCCCCCCAAAACCAAAATCCTGGCTACGTGCCTGGGTAGTGTCACGAAGTTTTCGATATTTTGCATTTGTACTTTTATTAGATAGAGTAGATTTCTACTCTGTTGAGTATTGGAGTTGTTTTGTTTGCTAAACAGGGACTTGAAACATATATTTGTATTTCTTAATAATTAACTGTAGTCATTATTCCACTTTTTTTTTTTTTTTTCCTAGCATACTATTCCTGCTTGAAATGGTTTTGTTTTTAACTTATGGAGCGTGCGATTTAGGTTGTTAAATAGTGAAAATGTTTTGTTTTCGTGAGGCTTAAGTTGTTTTTCATTAGTTGACTATGCCTACTATTGTAAATCCATGAGGGAAGCCAACCCGCTATTACCAGGACAGTTCTCAATGGCAGCCATTCAAATATTTTTTTTTGCTATGGGCTCGTCATGTTTGGTCACATTTAGAAACGGTTCTGGAACGTCACATGGAGAGGCTTTTTTTATTTATATTTCTTTTTGTACTTTGAAAAACGCATCGGTGCTTTTAGCATCGAGTTTGACTTGGGTTACCACCTTTTTTTTTTTTTTTGTTAATGTGAAGATTTGCTTATACTGCTACGAAACTCGATTTTTGTTGCTCCTGAGCTGCTCCAAACCTGAACTTTTACTGCTCCAAAGCTGCTCCAAAGGGGCATATTTGCTGCTCCCAGACCTGCTCCAAAAGGCTGAAGCTTGCTTCCACCCCTGTAGGTGTGACGATCTGTGTTGGAAACGACACGTCAACGTCGTTCAGTTCTTCTTTTTTCTTTTCTCTCACGAGCGCTAGCACAAGCCGTTTCCGATCAGCGTCTCTTTCGCTCGCTACAGTTGGTACTCGGACGAGAAAAGTAAGAACGAGCGGCGTAATTCATTGAGAAAACAAATTCCGAGGAAGGGGACAGCACCCCCCCTCCTTCATAATCTCCTGAACAGTTCTGACGCGACTGCTGAAGCAAAGAAGCTCAAACCGCCGAAAAAAAGAAACCGAACGTCACTTGCATACTTTCTCTGCTTGTCGTGTGCTTCAAGAAACGCCGCCGTCCTATGCGCCAGCTTTTCCGCAATGGTTCTCCTCTGGTTAAGGCCCGTTCACACTCTTGCAACCGAGTGCGACCGAGAGAGACCAAACCGGTTTTTAAGCCTCTTGCGATCTCTTAGGACCAGCTCCGCTCAGTGCATCCGGTCACAAGAAGTCTTTCTCGGTCGTACTCGGTTGCAAGAGTTTCTCGTCGCGCTGTGTGTGGCCAGCGCGGAAGCTGCTGCTCTGCCGCGACGAAAAATTTCCAACCTGGTGGAACCGATAGAGTTATTATAATGTACGCTAGAGGTTCAACTGGCGCTAGTGTCTATGCGACTTCCGTGACGCAAATTGAAGCAGACAGCAACCAGTCTACTTTTGCGGTGCTCCTGTGCATTCATATGGGAAAACGCGCGCGCATTTTGTCTCTTCGACGGAAAATAACACGGAACACTTTGGTTATTTGGGTCGTACCGAATAGTATGTACCTTGATTAACACTGTAAAAGTGTAATTACTTTAGTTAGCGCATTTTTCTTCATTATTGAACGATGTTTAACTTCGCTACATTTCAATCTCAAACGTGTGTTCCGCAGCACGTATGTAAAAACAAGCGACGATTCAAAGCAAAATTACAATCGAAAGGAATATAGAGTGTGTTCAAGGCTCGCCAGCATTCCGGTTACGCTTATATATTGCTAATATGCCAGTCTTGCAACTATATGGAAATGACCCGCCGTCGCGCATAAGCGGATAAAAACATTCAAAACGTAAATAACAAAGCACGTCGGCTATGAAAGGTGACTCTTCGTATTGTTTCCTCAGCCGGGCAGCTTTTATCTTACACTTGTTCTCAAAAATTTCGATGGTGCTGGTGTATTTTGAACGTAGAAGTTCGCACAGAGCATTAGGAATAAAGCAGGTACTTACTTATTTAAAATCGCAATATATTACGTGGCCTTCAATTTATTTTGTTCGTATATGCGCGCGTAGTTACTGATCCAGTGTTACCAGTGTTACTGCGTAGTTCTTGCCGTCTCCCCTTATTTCCAGATCTCCTTGATTTGTTTGGCACGTATATCCCTCAAGCTGAGAAGCGCCGACGTCGTGTTCGCGCTAAGAGTGTCCGACAGTGCACATAAATACACGTACGGAGCCGTTTTAGCACCGTTTGTAATGCGATGAATTCGAGAAAAAAACGCCGTAACTGACCAATTCTTTCGTCGGCCTGACTGAGAAATGTTCCAAACTACCTAGTACGTACGAATTATTTGGGATATTTGCTCTTATGATCAAGCGCAGGGAGAAAATGCACTCACTTTTTCCCATAGAAATGCATTAGCGGAAGTCAATTTTCGACTGGTTGCTGTCTGCTTCAATTTGCGTCAGCACACTAGCGCCACTTTTCTATGGTGGAACCTGGTGGAAGCGTGCCGCTCAGCCGCTGCGGCGCTGCGGCTGGGCAGAGCGCCGCGAAGGCAGAAATCGCGCCGCTCTAGGACCAAAGTCGCTGCAAGTGAAACCCGCTTCATAGTTGGTAAAAGACGGCCCGTGCCAGTCGTTTACAAAGCGACGTGGATGGAAACAAATCGCCGCTGCGTTTTTCGCGGCCTCGGAGATGCCGGAGCGAGCCGACGTTAAAAAAAACTACGAGAGTGTCCATCAAGAGCCACGTAAATACCTGTGCACACTCGCGGACGCGCGCGTTTGATCGAGGTGCTTCGGGACCGATCTTTTACAATTACCACTTCATAATGACGTGAGACTCGGCAAAGAAAGGTGGGACCGGCAATGCGTAGCTCCCATGAACTGTTATAGCTCGACAGTGACGTACAGTCGTGTCAGAATAAAAATGGCATACTAATAACAAAGTGTACATACCGTGTTGCGAAGGTAATCCATACGGCGTTTATTTGAACTTCATATCACACAAAACAAAGATAGAATCGATGACAGCCCCTTTTCGACGACAGCGTTCGTCACCGCTGCCTCGGAAAACAAGGAGATGACAAGGGAAAGAGATTGACCTCATAATCTAAAATTTAGGTCAGCGATCAAACTATAATTTGAATTTGAATTTATTTATCTCTCAACTTTACATTGTGAGATGGGACGCAAGGGAAAAAGCTGCGTGGTGCAGCTTGAGGGCCCCCTGCGCCCCTACACACGACAGCAGTGGGCAGGAACAGAACATTTCCAAAAAAAAGTACACTGACACATTCAACGTAATGGGGCACTATGCACATTTCAGTGAAAGGAACAGTTACACAATTCTTACACAAAATGTAGATCTAACAGATGAAGGACATCGATCAATTTTTTTCTTGGGGGTTGTTTCTATAGAAATATTATTATGCAAAAGAATGTTGAGATAAAGCGGTAAGTTATAACATAATGATTGGGCGCGAGATGTGCGGTAAAATGGCAATGACCAAGCAATGTTGTGACGTATGTTATATGCGAGTGTGTGGCGATTGAGTTTAAACATACTTAACAGGACATCATTGTTAGTCGCGACAGCACTCTTATACAAACACAACAATTTGAAAGCATAAAGAGAGGTTGACTTAATAATACTGAACTTGAAAAAATATTGTTCGGTATGCGTGCACCATGAGACATTCGCAATCAGCCTTACTGCCCTTTTTTGCGCAAGAAATAATTTGAGTTTGTTTTGTTTTGTGGTTGTTCCCCAGATGATATGACAGTAAGTAATAATAGGTAGTAAAAAGGCATTATAAATGAGGATTTTAACACTTGTCGGAAGCGAGTATCTATGGCGACACAGTACACCAATTATCTTGTTCATTTTCATGCGTGTATGTTGAATCTGTGCATCCCAGTTAAGCGTCTCGGGAAAATACGGGAAAAGTCCACAAAACTCGCGCGGGCGCGTATACCTTTCTGCAAGCAAGCCGGTCGTGGGCAGACGGTCTTGGCCAAGGACCGTCGGAGTGCCTGCGAGGCCTAAATTCTGCCGAGCTCGCTCGGTCGGTGTCATCGTTGCCGTTGTAGCTTTTCCCGGCTGTTTGTGGATCCAGCGTTCGTGTTCGTCGTGGCCGGTTTTGAGTACTTGCTTCTTTTTTCTTGCTGCTTGAAATCGGGACCCGCGAAAAGAGCACGTAGATGTCCGTTGGTCGTTGACACCACGTACCTGAATTATGTTGTCGGTCATGTTGATTTTATCGTGGAAAGACGGCCAAGACGGCTCCGGAGCTGTTGTCATACGTACATTGTTGGCGTTTCCGGAATCTCGCCTCATGTTCTTTAGCCTCATGGCACTGCAACAAATAACACGCCGCAACAGCCGCATCCCCCAACACTGGACACGACAACCCGCAACAGACTTCCCGCAAAACGTTAAAAAAAAGGTTTACATATTTTTGCTTGTTTTTACGTTTCCGGCAGTGACGTCACGGACGTCACCGCCCCGTATTGACCTCCGACAAAAGGCGTCCCCAGACTCTCCACCTCAACGTGATGGCACAGCCGATCCACCTCTCCTCCACGCGCCCGAATGCCTAGAGAGAAAACAGGTGGAAACAAGGTGACTACCGACTAAATAGCGTCTCGCGCCGTCGATATTGCTCCTTTGTTTTCTTGCGTAAAATTTTATTTTTTTGACATTTCTGCCCAACCACACTGTTTAAAAAAACCTTTTTTCTAGGTATACAAATTACGTTTGGGAGTAAGTCAAGCATGATAATCGCACGTTTTGTATTTTGAACGACTGCACTCGAGCAAGCGCTCAGAGAATGCGAACGGGGAGCGCGATGCGTCATAGAATGTCCGGCGCCATATATATATATATATATATATATATATATATATATATATATATATATATATATATATAGGGTTGTTCGTTTTCGGGTAAAACCCGATTTTACCCGATTTTTACATCCCGAACATGTTTCAGGAGAATCGGGTTAAACCCGATTTCTCTCCGAATTCCAAAACCACATAACCAGCCTCTTTATTTTTACGCCGCACGGAGTTTGCCGTGCACACACGCTATCTACCCTACTTCGGGACAACAGCGACCTGTAGTTCATTTCGCAAGCTGCGTGCAGCACTGCGGACGCTACACGCCTCTCAACCAACCGCCCAACGAGCGCGCCTAAAGGCCCATACGCACATTCGCGTTTGAGCGCGGTGCGTTCCATAGCGGCAAGCGGACGCGTTGCGTTGCGAAGACCGCTTGCGCCAAACTTGTGCGCACAGTTGTGTTGACACGCAGTCAACCGCAGTCAAGAGCCAATAAGAACGCGCTATCGTCGCTAATGGCTCACCAATAGTAAGCGAAATCCAAGGCAACATGGCGGCGCACAGCGACAGCGTCGAAGTGTTCGATCTTGGTACAATCCCGCCGGCTTCCCCGACGTTTTGTCAAGCTTGAACCATCGCAGCCTTGGAAAATACAGTCCCCACCGCTCCCCAAAACCAAAAAGCAAGCACTGCGGGCGGAGAACCGGATACGTCTCGCCGAGTGGGCCGGGTGTTGGCCGGGTGGGGCGAGCGAACAGGTCACCCCCTCTCCTCTTTCGGCTGCTGATTGGTCGAACGCACCGCAACGCTTCGGAAAGTTGAACGAGTCTCTACTCGCTTGCGACGCGCTACGGAGCGTTGCGGGTAGGCGCCCGTCGCACCGCAAGCGACCGCTCCTGGGCGCAAGGACGCCGCAACGCACTCAAACGCGTTCAAACGCGAATGTGTGTATGGGCCTTAACTCACCGTGGCATTCTACGGAGGCCGGCTGAGGAAAAGCGACAATAGGCGTTGGGGCCTCAGAGAAGCATTTCCGCCCCCCCCCCCCCCCCCCCCCCCCCCCCCCCCTTTGTGCCCGTGAAACCGCCTCGGCACGCCACGTAGCTTCGGCCCTGCTGCACGCAGCTTGTGAAATGCACTCTCAATACCCCTTCGATCGCTGAGGTGTCGACGCCCAACAGGGCCTCTCGGGTAGCATGGCCATCGCATTGACGTCCAACCTTTCTCACGAACAACGTTCGAGCCAGTCAGTCGCGTAAACAGATCGGGAAAACTTAACAAGTTTATTTCATAGCGAAATATCTGATCGAAGACGACCGTCCCTCGAACGGTCGGGATTTTCGTTGGCACCTGAGAGAGAGGAGGATTCCTTTGGAGGTACTTCCCTTGAAGCGACCAACGGCAGTCGAAGCAGGAAAACCCTGATTCCCCCCCCCCCCCCCCCCCCCCCCCCCATTGCCCGCTTGAAACACATCCCTAATTTTAACGCGTTAGCAATAAACAGCTCGTAATACCCTCCAATAACAAAAAAACAACGAATGTATTATTAAGTGGATTCCTGTATTTAACCCGAAAAAACCCGAATTTCCGAATGTTTCCTCAAAAAACCCGATTTCTCCCCCGACTATGAGCCTAAAAAATTGCACCCGATTTTTACCCCCCCCCCGAATTTAGAAAAATATAAAACCCGAAAGCGAACAACCCGATTTCATCTAAAATCGTGAGGGCAAAAAGGGTCGAATTTTTAATTTCGCTGAAACAAATATATGTTATGGCGTTGTCTCCAAAAACGCAGTAGCCACAAACCGGAAGTTCGTCTGATGTTTTGTTCTCGACTTACGAATTTTAAAAGAGGCCGCGGTGGAAAGCGCAGTGTTTTTCACGTCCGTCGTGGGTCGGATGTTTCGCTCCATCTCCCGCCGTGGATTTCCACTCCACATTATATTAACTTTTTTAAGCACTCTGTGAACACATTTAAAATGCGCAAATACTATAAAATAATTTTAGGCTTTTCGCTTTTTTTCTGTAAAAATGTCAAAAACGCCCCCTCGGTCAATTGTTGACGAAGTTTGACAATTAAATACTGGCGATGTACTTGGGTTACATTAATATTTTTGATGTCTACGGAGAGCCCAAAACATGCTCTTTATATATATTTTAAAATGACTCAGGCTGCACAAAATATCCTTTGCGGGACGTTTACGTTAATGTTATGCGAAAACCAAAAAAGTACCAAATTTAAAATCGATTTTCCAAAAAAATACTTTTTTTTTGTTAAAATGTAGATATGATAGTTGTCTACTGGAAAGTCAAGTCGAGAAAGTGTGTATTTTGTTTGTATGTTTTATATTTAAGCATCAATATCGTAGAAAAACGTGTTTTTACGGCTTGAAACGGACTTGCGAATTGCGCGTCTTCACAAACTTGGAAATATTTTTGCCTTTTTTCAATGTTCTCACATAAAAATGAAATACAGCTGTTCCACCCTGTTATATTTAATGGTCATTTAAATTTTATTATAGGCGGCAAGCTACATTGGAAAAGTTCAAAAGAGAAAGCAGCACTTCTTAACAGACCAGCAGGCATCGGCAGACGTCGTATTGATTCGGGGCCCTAATTGGCCTATATGAACGTCCTGCCCTTTCGGAACCAGGAGATGACCACGACCTTTCGCGCTCGTTGTGTTAGATAGGACAGCCCGTGAACGTAAATCTAGCAGCGAACCCTGTGTCACGAGGAGTGAAATGGCACGAATATGTCGTTGACGCAGCAAACAGTGACGGCCACGCAGGAGGAGTCAGTCGGTCAGGGCACTGCAGAAGGGAAAGCGAAGGAACTGTTGCCTGGGAGGAAGAGGATACCACGGCCTTACATTATCGACGGTCAACAACAGTTCTGCCGGCCGAAACAACGCCGCGTGAGGGCTAAACCGGCGTGGCAGGACAACAATCCCGCAGACGCACAGACGAAGATGGGCAGGTTCCGTTAGGGATGTGGGGAAAATTTTAAACCAGCCATTCGTGCACGCGTGAAACGATACCACGTTTATTGCCGAAGCTTCGAGCGCCCTATCCTCGAAACGGCCGTGCTCTATCTATCTCCGCGGAAATCTGATAGTACCGAAGGGTTTTCCCTTTTGGAAACAGCAAAGCCCGGGGACTAGTTGGGTCGAAGTCAGCCTCCTTGTCAACTATAACCGTTTGTGAAAAGTGGTCTTCTTCCCAGATGAAAAGTTAGCATCGGCTGACGTGTTCTTTTGAAAAAGGAAAGGGGAAAGAGAAAGTTTGAGTAACTACAGTAACTACCTCGAAAGCTCCTCTCCCGATATGAAGCTCGAGGCATGTTACGTCTTGGTTACCTTTTCGCGCATCGCTGCTCGAATTTATTCTTCACTCTGTTCCGCGCAGCCAAAGTGTAGAATAGATTCGAGCATCATCTGGACGCCATCATCCTGCCAGGCTTCGGTGTCGTGGGACTGGACTCGGCGTCTGTCATTTAAGACTTTTTTTTTTTATTTTGTGTGTGATTCTTCGCTCCGCTGAACTTTGTTTCTTGGGTGTGGTTTTGCTAAACTTTTTTTTGTGTTTTCTTTTTTTTAGCATTGTTTACTTGTTGGGTTTATTTCGTCATGGTGTAGCGGCTTGACGGTGCTGTAGAGAGCGTGTTATCAAGTATTTGGTTGTGTCCCGTTTAGAAAAAATTGGGTTGTGTGGTATGTTTATACAGCCTAGAACTTGGTCTGCCTCACAGGGGCGACGAGTCTCCCAGCTGTAGATGAGCGATTTAGCCAGTGCGGTACAGCCGCTAGCCTGGGGTCTTTAACGTGCACCACGCAGTAGTGATACACGACCGCACGCCGGTACGATGCTCATCCAGATCGAAACGGGCAGGGGTGGGGCTCGAACCCAGGATCCCTGGGTTCTGCAGCGCGAGCTTTCGCTCCACGTGCTCCGAGCTGGTGTGCGCTAGCCCACTCGGCCACCGATCCCCCTTCCCGTTTAGAAAATACCCGCGGAGTGTGTTTTTGTTCTTGCCATGTGCGGCTGAATTTTTCCGTCTTAATTTTTTTTTTTTTTTTTATTGTTACGTGTCGTCGATTTTTTTGTCCGACTGTCCACCAGGCGTGGACCTATCGCCTTGCCACCGCTCGAACCCAAATCTTTCTTTTTTTTTTCTTTTTTTTTTTTAAACGCAATTTTTGTTAAGATCGGAGTTGGGTAAATTTATTCTTCTTTATTTATTTCTATTCCCTACCCCTCTCCGTGACAATCTCTCCGTGTGTTTTGAACCGTTTCTGTGTCTTCACTTTTGTGTATTCCGGAAGTGAAAGGCCACTCCCTAGTGATCTTTACGATGTGCGGTGAACAAACCCTAGCGTTTGGTTTCGGAAATAATTGTACGTAATATATCAATAATGTGGTGACTTGCTATGTCCTAGTAATATGAGAGCTAATATCTAGTCATGCCAGTTTACAGTGAAGGTTTTATAAATCGAAACAATACAACGTCTGTGCCTCTTCGATGTTGAAGGTGTACCAGGCCTGCTGATTTGATATGTTTCTTGTGGTTTCCCTCTCTTATTAAAACATAAATAACTATTAGTACCACAAAATACGTTTATAATTGATTACAAAACACAAGCAAAAATTCAAGAAAACTTTTTCACAATTCGTAGAAACGCACAGGTCGCTATGTCTGACTTAGGTCTTGCAAAACGAGGACGTCCTTTTCCGATATTGAGGCTTAAATATAGAACATACAAACAAACTACACACATTCTCGACTTGATTTTCGAGTAGACAACTATCATAGCTACATTTTAACGAAAAATAAAAAAATATAAAAAATGGGTGTTTTGAGAAAATTGATTTCAAAATTCGTACTTTTTGGTTTTCGCATAACATTAACGTAAACGTCCCGCAAAAGGTACAGATACTTCGTACAGCTGAGTCATTTTATAAATTAATATATATAAAGAATGTGTTTTGGGCTCCCCATAGACATAAAAAATATTAATGTAACCCAAGTAGATCGCCAGTATGTAATTGTCAAAGTTCGTCAACAATTAACCGAGGGGGCGTTTTTGTCATTTTTACAGAAAAAAAGCAAAACGCCTAAAATTATTTCATAGCATTAGAACTTTTTAACTGTTCTCAAAGACTGCGTGAAAAAAGTAAATATAATGTGGACTGAAAATCCACGGCGGGAGATCGAGCGAAACATCCGACCCTCGACGGATGTGAAAAACACTGCTTTCCGCCGCGGTCTCTTTGAAAATTTGTAAGTCGAGAAGGAAAAATCCGACGAACTTGCGGTTTGTGGCCACAGCGTTGTTAGAGACGATGCCATAACATATATTTTTTTTCAGCAAAATTAAAAATTCGACCTTTTTTTGCCTGCACGATTTGAGAGGAAAACACCCATATAATATATATATATTTACAGCATTTGTGACGAGATAGGCTGGCATGGCGTTTTCTTCATAGTCCCCGATTGGCCTAAAACTTGCTAAACAGACCAACAAACATCGCTCAAATAGTAACCCGAATATTTGTCCAAAATAACTTTTTTTCGCGAAGTTATAGAACTTACAATTTTGGTCCTTATCGTGTTTTTCGAAGTGAGAAACCCTACTGGGAACATTGAAAAAGTGACGTCATGGGAAGGCAGGGGTTCACTCTTTGGGCTGTAGACTTTGTTCCCAACTGATTACAAACTGTTTCACGGTGTCAAATGAATGCTTTGGAAGGTCGCTCCGGCTCCCGCGCAGCAGCACGAAACAAATGCTCGGCATAGTTCATATCTAGACAGCCCGCTCGAACCGCAAGCCTGCCTGCCCGTGACGTTACGGCAATGAAAAGCGCGGGTACATTCGAATCTTGGTTTTGGCGTCATTTTCATTTGCCGATTTCACAATAACTATTTTGATTTTCGCGAAACTAAATACCATGCCGGAAAGAGTAAAATATGGCGATTTCAGAAATATAGTTAGGTGGCTCAGAATATCGCCGGAGTACCCCTTTAAGCGCGATCCAAACCAACGCGTTTTTTGTGCGCGCGTAGGCCGTGCGCCTCCCGGAAATTGCGTATCGTTTTCGCTGTTTCCGGGCCGCTTTCCGAGGCAGAACCATACGCGTTGGTTTGGATGGTGCGCTTTCGGACGAGCGGAGAGCGTCTGCGCCAGACGGCGAAGAACTAGTGCCCTCGACCGAATGGCCGGGAGAGCAGCGCCCTACCCCATCATAGCGCGTTTTCCTGCGCGTTCCAAAATAATTGTTGCTAAGGTTGAAGCTTGGCCGAGTTTGTACGACGTAAAGAAGAAAACAGCGCAAAAAGACTACGGACTGCATGACGGAAGACACAGACAGCGCGCTGTCGCAACTACATTTTATTGGGCGCAACAGTGCAATATATACGCGCACAGTTGAGAACAGAAAAGGAAGAGATTTGGCCTAAAAACACAAAACAAAAAGCACAAAAAACGAAGTATCGCATCTAAAAAGACATACAGAAAGCACGCGCTAATACCAAGCTGATCAACCTTTTCTCCAACGTGGGTTAGGGTTAATCACCTTGGATCAATCTCTATCCTTACGAAATTCAGGAGAGCTTATCGATGTTATGAATAGCAATTACGGTAGAAAATCTTCAGTTTTCTCAATGGACATAAAGAATCTATATTATTATCCTGAAAACAAAGGACTGATGACAACGGTGAAAGAACTGTTCGAGCTAAATCTAGTAAAATTTCAGTCAGAGTCGGGAGTGTCGGTAGATGGTTTTCTCACAGTTCTGGACCGTTTATACCTGCATTCAACAATTATTGTATGATGAACGGATGTGCGTGCAGCAGGAGGCTCGCGCCGCTTTCGGCCGAGTTTTATCTCAACACCCTAGACAGATTTGTTATTGAGAAGGTGAGAGAGTTGCCCCCAAATGTAGGCTTTGTTCGAAGCTATGTAGACGACATAATTGTTAACCATGTTGAATAAACCTGAGACTGGAGCAGAAGCGAACATATAAGTCGAGGGAACAGAAAAGGACAGGACGACGTCTTGAGGCGTCGTCCTGACCCTTCCTGTTCCTTCGTCTTACATGTTCATCTCTGCCCCAGTCAGTTTATTCAACGTGGTTAACATTCACCAGCTCGCCTGCACCCTTACTATATTATCTCTGACGTAATTGTGTGCACTTTTCAAGGTCACTAATCGTAGTCCCTACAAAATGTAATAAGTTCAACGGCCTTGGAGCTGCATTTCAATGTGGGAAAACCGGAGGAGAATGTCATTCAATTTTTGGATTTACGCATTTATGTAGGCAATGGGCTGTGTAGGGAATATGTGAAGCAGGCGCCAAAACCCCTCTTATTGAAGCAAAGTTGTCATTCTAAAATTGTAAAGACAGGGGTAGTGAAGTCTCTGACAGGAGGCAGTAGTCTATCGTTGTGTGAGTTGTTTCGTTCCCACGTTATTTTCCCGTCGCATTTTACTTGTGCATTAACTAGCACTAGGTCCAGGTCATCACAGAAATCTTCTAACAATTTTCCGGTTGTACCTGTGAACCCGTCGAAATCTTTTAATTGGGCATTCTTTCTCACATAATTATTTCCTGATCAAGGCCAGTTTGTCTGGTGTCTCTTGACATACATGTAAAGTGTTCTGTATTTTCCTCCCTTGAGCCATTTCCTGTTTTAAGGTAAGCAAACCCCAGAAGAATGTTCAGACATGTTACCTTACCTTTAGGCCATACGTATTCTCTGAAGTTTTCCTTGTCTGTTTCTCAGTCTTGTCCTTTAACTTGCCTAGACCTCCACCTTTGCGTTCACCTGCCCTCCGGTTGCCTCCCATCTAGGAGTAGGCTGGTATGTACGGTGGTTCCTCCTCATCTCTAAGGTGCGTTTCTGCTACCCCATACAATTGATGATCAAAATAAACGGTTAGTGAACGTGCGTACTCCTCGTATTCGAAATGCACCCGAGAGATAGCCCGACTTTTTTTTTTTTTTTATTTGGCGTTTTTTCAGGCTCTTTCTAATGACTTCCACTCGTTCCTCGGCCTGCTCGGCTGGGATAACGCCGCAGAACACACCGCCATAGTGTCGGCCAGCTGTTGCCACAGACTTGTTTGGTTCTGAATATTTGCTTACTATTAGCATGTATCGCAAAAATATTCCGGCAAAGGCACACCTAAAAACTCCCTTTGTTCTGAGACGCTTCTTCAGTTCCTTATATAATAGCCAGTGGAAAGCTTAGTTTTCGCGGCAGTCCTCACGTTTATGGGCCCCGAGGGAAGGGCTCCCTCGGGCCTCATCTAAGCGCCGCATGCGCTTATCAATTTCAATTTTGCGCCGGAGAGCACTTCGTCAGCGTCATGCCACGGCTATGTCCTTCTAACGCCGCAATTGCCGCATGAAGGGCGATTCACACAGTTGCGTAGAGTCGGACCGAGTACGTGGGTTGCTATGGCAACAGCTGCATCGGCTCCAACGCAGCTGTTACGAACGCAGCTGTATCTATAGCAGCCCTCGCACTCGGTCCGACTCTACGCAACTGTGTGAACCGCCCTTCAGAGAGACTGGCCTAAGCCAAGGCGATTATTATGACGGTTGAAGCGCGAGATCCGTGCCATCCTTCTAACCAATGAATCCGGTCTTCAACAACTTTGATATTCGTTTATTTGGCAGTTGTTGTTCCCGACATTTTACACCATAAACATATGATAAAAACACAGATGACTGGCTTGTTTCCAGCCTTCGTGGCCATATCTGTGTTGATGACGCCGATGGAGCGCACTCTTCCGCTAAACCGAAACCAATAATTGTTCAGCGTGTTCAAGCCCGGTTGAGTTCCGAATGAGCATGCCCACCCTTCGAGGCAGAATGAAATTGCCTGGAGCGTCTCGGCCACGCGCTCCCACTGGGTCTTTCCAATAGCAGGAGACTGTACAAGTATTCTAAACCTCCTTGAAGCAGTACTTTTTAAAACTGACGGGATCAGATCCTTGCACGCAAGACGAAGCGGTGGCGAATCTTCGCCCCCTTCCTTGCCCCTGTTCATTTTTTTTTTGTATCTGCTGTTTTGCTGAATCGCCGTCTCCTTGCTTCCTCTGGTGCGAACGGCATTATTTGTCGTTATTTGTCGGCAGTTACCATAGCGTTACAAAAAGATCACTTGAAGTTGGCGGGAAGGACTCGGGGGAAGGTATTCGCTTAAGAGTGAGAGCCGGCGTGGTTGAGTGAAAGGGTGAAGTGGGGTAGAGAGCGAGGAAGGGGAATAGCTAGAAAGGACAGTGATGTGGTGAAATTGTGGACGGTATGAAATACCGAGAACTGCTTTTGTGACAATCGAGGGAACTAAATACCTCCGAGAACCTCTTCAGCGAGGGACCTAGCAGATCCCCCCTGGCCTTGCGGGCATCCTGCAGTTACGCTGGCCGACGTGCTCTTGTTGCAGATAGTAGAAAAGGACATCAATCCGTACGTCGACCAATGGGAGAAGGCCGGGCAGTTCGACGGCCGCACGCTCTTCAAGAAGATGGGCGATGCTGGTCTGCTGGAAATTACGCGTCCCGTCGGTGAGTTGCCCGATGTCTACCAGGCTCTAGACCACCGAATGTTGCCGTGGGGTGGACCAAGCAGAGATGCGTCTGCGGGACGCCTGTGGCCTTCAGTTAGGTTTTCTGCGGCCCGCTTTTTCTTTCTAATGTTCATTAAACATTCGACTTAAATTAGTTGCTCTGCCACTGGCTTACAAGGTTCGACACAATAAGGGTGTCTACGAGGCTTCAAACGGGGCATTGGTTGTAGGATCAAGGCAAAAATTAAGTGAAGGCCGACGTCCTTTTGTAACCTCCGTGCAGTCTTAGTAGCAGACATTCTTGAAGATAGCACGTCTGAATGCGTTGGTATGTCAGTGCCTTTTTTTCTTACGTTTCGCTTCCAGCTGAGGTTTAGTTCAGTGACTGCGACATAAAGTCAACACTGTGAGGGCGCAGGAGAGCTGGTGTAAGTTTACTATTACTTTAAAACACCTGAGACTGGGAAAAATATCTTGAAACAACCAAAAGTAGAAGAGACAGGGAAAGAAGTCAGTCAGACGAGGTCTCATTTTGAGACTTCGTCTGACTGACTACTTTTCCTGTCTCTTCGATCTTCTTTTGGTTGTCTCAAAATCTTCTCATCCAGTCTCAGGTGTTTTAGCAAAATGGCATAGACATAAATGCAACATTACAGATGGTGTCGAGCCCTTAACAACTGTGATATTACTCATTTCGAAAGCAACACTACTGGTCCACGTTTTTTCTGGTTAAGTAGGTTTCAGATGGTATATAATGTCACTGTTTTCCTTACCTTATAAGGCGTTCCTGAACCTTCGTAGGCGCAGGTAGGCCCAGAAAGCATCTAAGCTTAATAATTTATGCTATAAATTAGCACATTCGACCTCCCAACTGTGGAACTATTTACGTTCATGAGCCCCCTAGAGAGGGCGCACTTAGTTGGGCGCGCGTTCGTTACTCAGGCCACCCGTGTTTTTCATGATGGCTCCCACTTCTTGCTGCAAGCCGAATAACGCCATGGTGTCAGAAGTGGGGCACGGACAGCCAGAAAGGTTGGAAAAGTAGGAGACAAACGATGGCCGCAGTGAGAAAAAAAAAAAGAGGAAGTATGGCCAAAGAGAGCCAAAACATCGCTAAGCTCGCCCGCGTCGTCGGAGAAGACAAGATGGCTACAGGAGAGCAACGAGAGCAGCGGTCAAAGAAACCTGAATTAAGTTTCGCGCCGCCAACACAGTTCGACTTCAAATGCCCAAAAGAGTGGACAGCATGGCCCTGCCGGCTTCATGAGGCGGCTCATCGAGGAAGACGGGCCAGCTCAAGTGTACGTTTTAATCAACTGCCTGGACGGAGACACGGAAGATATGCTGGCAGCAGTGACGCTGTCAGAGGAAAGAAAGGTGGACTTTGACATGGTCATCGATATGTTGCAAAGACACTGTGTGGAGAAACGAAACGTCATCTAGGAGCGAGCAAGATTTCACCAGCGGAAGCAAGAACCGGGCGAAACAGTTGCGTTGTTCGTGACGGCCCTGCACAAACTGTGGCTCACTGCGGTTACGGACCGCTTAATTAAGGATGAATTGGTGCGTGACCGCCTGGTGGTTGGTCTGCAAAATGCCAAGCTGTCCATGACCTTGCAAAGGGATCCAGGGCTCACCTTAAAGGGCGGTACGGTAGGCGAGACAGAAAGAAGCCGTACGGAGAAAACAGGCTGTCGTGCGTCAGGAAAACCAAACAGAGGAGGTGTCATCTGTCCACGCCCTGTGGAAAGCAGCCAGCCAAGGCCGTTTCAGTTCCAGGGATGCAGCAAACAAGATCGCGGGATGGAAAATGTCGCCGCACGGGTCGGTCCACGGTTGCGGGAGATGCGGCGGGCAAAGGTTTCACAAAAGAAATAGCTAACCAGCATCCACATCCAAGCGCCATTCCTGCGATAAGAGAGGCCACTGACAAAATATGTGCCAAAAAAGATGTCTGAGGAGGTCACGACAGAAGAGAAAGAGGCTTCACCAGAAAAGTGGATAATGGGAGCGCTAAAGGTAGGAAAAACACAGCAGCGTGGAGGAAAAAACAAACGAACAAAAAACTAGGTTAACGGGAAACCCGGTTTGTTTCATAATAGGCACCGGAGCTGATGTCAATGCTTTTGCTGCCACGAGTGGTACCATATGAAACTGAAGTGAGAGACACAACGGTGAGACTGTATGGAGCTAGCCTGGGGGCAGCCTCTCAAGGTACTGGGAGTGCTCAAAGCTACGCTCAGTTGTGGAAAAAACAGCATCAGTCTAGAGATGTATGTCGTGGACGGACTGGAAGAATTCTTGCTGGAACACCGTGCAAGCACAGGGAGGTTTCCAGGACTGTTTAATGGACTAGGGGTAATGCAAGGTGATTAAGCTTAAGGCCAACGCAAGCCCGGTGTCAGTGAACACGTCCCGTCGCTGTTGGACAAGGTCAAGCTTTAGCTGAAGGAGATGGAGGAAGACGGCATCATCCGAAAAGTGGAAAATCCGACACCCTGGTGCTCAGCCATGGTGGTGATTCCCAAACCAAATTGGGAGGTCAGATTTTGTGTTGACTTGACAAACCTCAACAAGAGCATAAACAGGGAGAAGCTTGTCCTTCCATCAGTAGAAGAAACTGTGAAACGCCTTTCTGGCAGAAATATATTTTCCAAGCTAGATGCAACAGCTGATTTGAACAAGTAAAACTGGCACAAAAATCCCAACTGCTCACGACACTCATAACCCCATTTGGGAGGTTTTGTTTCCGAAGGCTTCCCTTTGGCATCTCAGCACAGGAGCATTTCGAGAGATGCATGAACCAAGTTTTCAAAGGGATACCTGGAGTGTTGTGTCACATGGACGACATTTTGATCACGGGAGCAGACGTCTCGGAACATTACAAGAGGCTGAAAGAGGTCCTGATGAGACTCAATGCTGCAAGAATCACTCTTAAAGGGACACTGACAGGGTATTTATGCTCGCCAAGGTTTTATTTGTACATGACAAGTGAGAGCCCATCTACCCAGAACACAATTTGCGACTCAAAATTCGTTTTCTTTTTGCCCGAAAACCGCCGATTGAAAACTGACCGGTTTGGGTCGTGCTTACTCTTTTCTCCGTGGTCACGTGCCATTTTGTGTGGTTTAGACAGAACGACCAAATATAATCAAAGTCGTGGGTCATCGAAGGCACCCACTGAATATTAAATATAGAGAAGAAATATGATACCCATTTTTGTGGCTTCTAAAAGGCCGCAAATACGTTGATTGAAGAAAACAAAAGTTGCACAGGAACGTGACTTCCACCAACTCTCTCCTCCTCTACATTTCGTTTTCCTCCCCAGTCCAGTTTTTATTTCGGCTTCGAGCAGTTGCGTTTTTTTTACTTTATTAAAAATATATGTGATGCTGCAGCGAAATATAGATTGGGTAGTCTTTTGACACCCTAATGAATCGCCTGGAAATGGGCGATTCAAAACAAATATTTTGTTGGGTGTCACTGTTCCTTTAATGGCAAGCGTGAGTTTTCAAAGACGTCGGTGAAGTTCTTGGGACACGTCCTGAGTGCAGAGGGGATCCGGCCAGATCCGGAAAAAGGGAGAGCAATCGTAGACTTCCCTACACCGGTTTGTGACACTGAGGTTCGCCAATCCGTCAATGACTTGCACGTCACGTCATTCAAAGAGCGCTTCGATGACCACCAGAGAAGTGGGGAAGAAGGAGCTCCTTTCTTACCAGGATCCTCTTTTGTGCATCCCGGATTTGCACAGACGTCACTATTCTTCTCCCGGATTATCCGAAGATCAACCCGCCACTAAAAATTCATACAAAAGCAGCTTCCCTCTCCTCCTCGTAAAAGTATGCGATGACGTCAGTGCAAGTCATGTATTGGCATGGCCAGTCAAGTCGGGCGGTTTTTGCGAAACCTTTCGGAGAAGCTGAAACACATAAGAGATGTCCTTATTAAAGACAGTGAATGAAACTGGGACATCCAGCAACAAAAAGAATTCGACCAAGTGAGGGAGGCCATCAAGGAAGCTGGAACTTTGACACTGTACGATCCCGGACAGCAGCGGATAGTGTTAGCAGACGCCTTGTCTTACGAACTAGGTGCAGCGCTGTTGCAAAAAGGTGGACAAGGGATCGTGCATCCGTTTGCGTTTGAATCCAAAGGGCTGAGTGAGACAGAAGGAGGGTATGCACAGATAGAGAGGCCTATGGAGTCACGTGGGATCTCTCCCGAGATCGCGCCTTACTTCAGGAACAGGACATCCTCACCATAGGAACCTCTTGGTGAAGGACATTCAACTTGTATCCCCAAGTCAATGAGGAAGAACGTACTGTGGAAGTTGCATGCAGGTTGCTATGAATTATCCAAGTGCGAGAGCGAGCGAGGAGGTCAGTGTGGTGGCCAGGACTGAGCACCGAGTTGCAAGACATGGTTGCAAACTGCGCAAACTGTGTCAAAGAGCGCACGCCAAGGATGGAACCCATGATAGCCTCGGAGCTTCCGGGTTATTGATGGCAACGAGTGGCAGCGGATCTATTTGAATTGAAGGGCAAGAACTACTGATAGTAGTTAATTACTACTCCCGGTTTATAGTAGTGTGCCTTCTGCGTCAAACAACATCGGAGGTGGTTGTGGCCGACCTCAAGTCTGTGTTTTCCCGCCTTGGGACACCTGAGCTGTTCAGGTCGGACAATGGACCGCAGTTTACGTCCCAAACTTTTGAAGAATTTACAAAGCAGTACCAGGTTTGCCACATAAAGATCAGTTCACACTGTCCCAAAAGCAAAGGAGAAGCAGGACGAATGGTAAAGGTTGCTAAAGACATCTTTAAGGGGGCCGAAGACCCTGACCTGGCACTTTTAATATGCAGAACCACTCCAGGCCCCTATAGACGCTTTGCAGCAGCTGTGCATGGACGCCGCCATAACTGACCTTCAGTTTTTGTTTCCTCTTATTTCGTTTATTTCACTTCATCTTTAACATAGCAGGGCAGGTTATTGCCACATTAGATTCAACTGTGTCCTTTTCCAAAGCACCTGCCTTTGTAGAAGATCGTTAACTATTGTTTCAGTTGCTCGGCATCTCGGTAAGACAAGAGAAGGTCAGCAATGGCGGCTGTAATATGGCGCGTGTGTAAAGCGTCTATAGATTCAGTTTAGCACAACTGCATATGGGACGGCAGCTACGTTCAACACTGCCTATCTTACCATCTCAGCTGTTCGCGAAAAGGCTCAGTCACATAGATTTTCGGAGAAAGGATAAAGAAGAGAAAAGGAGGCAAACCCAAAGGAGAACCGGAGGAAAATCCAAGGGTATACCAACGGCACGGAGTAAGTTATCGCAAGGAGCTGCCCATAGGAAGTTCGGTATGGGTCAGAGACCCTGGCATGACGCGACCAATTGCGAGCAAAACAAACAACCCAAGATAGTTTGTGGTAAAGACACCATTCAGACAACTCGTCAGGAACACCTAACACTTGGTCGCAGCAGAAATCCCAAGAGAGAGTGTGCAGACCCCATCCATCGAGGACGAAGATCCAACGAACGAATCAGCATGGGATCAAGACGAAGACCCAGCGACAGCTCTCATGCCAGGGGAAGCCGGCGTTGACTCAGCACAGATGAAGAGGAGCCTTGCATACGTACTAGAGCGGGGCGACGAATCATCCGTCACTCAAGATTCATAGACTAGTTCGACCTCCGTTCTAGGGAAAGAGAGATGTGGCAATATTTACGTTCATGAGCTTCAATAAAACCCCGAGAGGGGCGCACCCAGTTGGTCGCGCGTAGAGTAACTAAGACCGACACGCGGAGCGACTCTGTTTACCAAAACGGCCGGAAAGCCGCGCGTGCGCGGCAGCTATGTGGGCAAAAGCAGCCCGGCTCTCCGTCTTTTCGCCATTGCGCTCTATGGCGTGCGCTCGTTGTTGACGTTGTAGGGACGCTTGTATCTTTATTTGTGCGTCCTATTTCCTCACACGGTATGTCGTATGCTATGCCCGACTATTGGAGCTCGCTGCCCGAGCTTGAACGGCAGCGGTATCGAAACAAACTGTGCGTGAACGGCGTTGCCTACGAGGATCCGTACGCCGGAAACAAGGCCTGCTGGACTTCCGCCGTAAAGTTGCTGCCACGGAAGTCGACGGCTCACGTCGTCGTATATTTAGTTTTTTCGCCAAGCCAGTTCACGGCCGACACGGAGCAGGCGTACAAGTCTCTCGAGGCCTACGATTACTCCGAGTCGGTCTCCGCACTGCCGGCGGGATCAGCAGACTGTGGATCTGCGGAGGTGTATTCATTAATTGATTAAATACACACAGCGTCTTCGAGTCAAGGTATGATATTTTTCCTGCTCTCTTGACCAGAAGGCATGACAAGCAGTAACGCTTTGTCCGTTCTGCAGTCTTGGCGGTAACGCGTTACAAGTAACGGCGTTGCCGGTAACGCGCTACTTTTTTCAGTAACGTACTAACCTACTCGCTACGTTTTCGACACAGTACGTTAACATTTCAAGTGACTACGTTACTCATTACTACTCCCCAAGTCTTAAAGAAATTACGCTTCATTTTTTTCCCGTGTTTTAGGCGTCAAGCCATGTTTTTCTTTGCGTTTTTTCTCGTGAGTATTTAGGTGAAACCGTAAAAAGAGAAAGTAATTATGTTCAGTTTCTGCATAAACATAATGTTTCTTGATATATGGCCTGTATCGTCAAAACGGCAAAATCTGTTAAATCCCAATTTAAAAAGTAACGCAGAAGTAACGTGCCTTACTTTTTATCGGTAGCGGTAACGCGTTCCTTTTATTTTTAGGTAACGTAGCTCAGTAACGCGTACCTTTTATTTGCAATTAACGAGTGACGTATTTCGTTACTTTTTTTCGGGAACGCCTACAAACACTGCCGTTCTGTCGCCGATCCCCTTCTGCTGGATAGCACGGGCGTAGCGAGCATCGGACGAGCGCTTGGCCGATGCTTTGTGCGCGCACACCATGGGAACAAAATGCGGGTGGTCTCGATCAGACAACGGTTTCCTTGCACATAAGCAAGCCTCCGGACGGAGATTGAAATGGAAGCCGCACTTGCCTCGAAGAAAGTGTTTGCCGCACAAACGGTCGTTCGCGCGAGCCGACCATTTTCTTTTTTTTTTTTTTTCATCCACGGATATTATTTACCTCTATGCCTTTCAGAGTCTGCCGGGAACTTGTGGACACTTACTCCGCTGCTTTTCTTCTACATTTCGGTGCAATTAACGGCAACACAGCTTCGCGGCATGCAGAAATGCTATGACGCCCATGCGAAACGTACGCGCTTTTGCCCACACCCCCCGGCTCCGGCGCGATTGCAGCGCCGCCGCAGCTCCGTGACGCCAAGCCCGGGTGTCGGTGTCTGCTTGTAAAGTCACTGGATCGGGGGCAGTGACTTTATCTGTTTGCAGAGCCAGAGTAGCGCGTTCCTTTTCCTTTCGCCGCCATCTCCGTATTGGCGGAGGAGTGGTCACGTGCGCAGAACTGGAGCCGACGTTCGTGCGGGAAAGCGGCCTTCCAGAACGCCGAGTTTCGGGGGGAACATATTTTCCGCTTTGCGTTCGCAAAATATAGATCCTAGACGAAAATCGAACAAACTGAAAGCTTCCTAAGTCATTGAACATTATGTGTATCAACTGGGTACAGTAGAATCCCGTTTTTTTATAATGTGAGCGATGTTCTGGGACATTCGTTTTCAGGGTATGTGAAGCAGACGACACGGACGGCGATCGCGTTCCCCGCGTCTGCTGCTCTCGCGGAGTGATACGCGATACCGATACGCGACCGGCACATCCGGCCATCTTGGCGAGTCGCCGAGCTCTCGTTTGAAAGCGTGGGGCGTTTTCGTCAGCTGCTACGTCGTTTGCCGCCTTAAATTTTGCATGCGCGTAGAGAGAGCCCCGTGAAAATGACGGGCTGTAGTGTTACCAAGTGCACAATACGCGCAGACAGTGGCAAAAGCTTGTGCCGGATTCCGACGACGAGACACGATGTGAGACGCCGCCACGTCTGGCTTTTTCGTATGGGAAGGAGATCATTTTCAATCGTTGTCTGCCCTTTTACAATACCCCAAAAGATTTCTGCAGGCAGTTGTGTGGATGAACATGCTTTAGAGACTGTTAGCGCTGTGCCTGTTCGCAATTTCTTCGAGGGACCATGTCGGTGGTAGTAAAACAGTTACATGCCTTGCAAGTGACGTCACACTAGGGAACATCTAGGGAAGGACAGGGCCCCGCACCATACTGGTGGTTGACTTCACAGCGCGGGGATGCGCTTACCAAGGCGTAGGATGACGCTAACGGCCCGGACATGCGCTAACATGCACCATATTTTCAACAAAGGTACCGTGAACGTAGAAAAACGTGCTGAGGTTACGATAATGACGTTTATCTAGTACGTGCGGAAATTTTCGGCATTGGTGCGATTGCGCTACGAGCAGAAAGTTTCGAAATGCCGCCGACGAAGTTTTGACGCGAAGGGATGCCGTGTCGCCAAAAAATGAAAAAGCTTAATTGCGGGCTTCATCATTTGACGAGCGGCTCTAGGAGTCGCTTGTAGAAATATTGTTACGATTTTGCGAAATGCTGGTAAACAACGCAATGTAACCGTCATAATCTGAACCCTGAGACAAGGATAAATCAAATAACGGACAAGAAACTCATTGTCTCGGGGTTTATATTACGATGTTTCCTAACCGGCTCGCCTGCATACTTTCGCTCCTTGCAAAGGTTATCGTATCGCGGGCAGCGGATGGTACAAACCGATGACCCGGCGGCGGCGGCTCGGCGAGCTTGCACATGGGGGCCGCCGCCGACCGATCGCAGTCGGGCCGGGCTCGCGGCGCGACACTCGCCCGGATTCTGCCGGGAGCCCCGAAGGTGCGCTCGAAGCGTGAAAACGGTGTTATGCAACGAAGGCCGAAGGCCATATACACCAAGAACGAGAAAACGCCGATGCAAAGGCGTGCGCGAACGTAAACAACGGTAGAAAAGTGTCGTCGTTCGCCGCTATGAAATGCGTCCCGCAAACTCGATAATCCGCGGCCGCATCCCTTTCCTGCCGCTCGTACTTTATCTAACTTGACGGCTACTCTGTCTCGCGGGGCATGCCGACGAAACGATCGGACGATCATCGGGATACGGGGTAATTGCTACAGCCGAGCGCGGCGCAGTTTACCATTGCTCTCGCTGCGAAGGGCCGTCGAGTCAACCACCAGCATGGTAGACACAGGTGTTCGACGTCATCAAGTGACGTAGGTGCAAGGCATGTATAGGTTCAGCAAAATGTTCAAAATATATAAGAAAGCGAGATGTAGGTTGGTGTCACACACTGGAAGTAGACAGAGCTCTATCGCCCTACCCTCGGGGCGGAATAAACTGGTCAATAGGAAAGCAGTCAATCTCGGCATCATTCTGGTCCCTGCAACGAATTGGACCGCGTTTTCAAAGCCTTATCCGCAATGAAAGTGGAACGTACGTCGGTGAACTTTTTTTTTTATATTGGGCAGTTTGCACCTTGCGGCATCTCTCAGAGTTCGGAGCACCGTCTAACATTTATCATTCGCGAGCCCCTAATGTTTGCGATTCAAGCGAATTCAAAATTTAGCCCAACTTGAAAGCATGCGAAAATTACGGTCTCCAAGAGCTCCCAATTCGGGCGTCTCCAACTCGTAAAGTGGCAAAAACTTCGAATAAAAAAAAAAAAAAAAAAAAAGTTGTACACTATTTTAGCATGAAAGTGCAGGTGCTCGACATTTCTAAGATTCGCATATAATTGGAACGCACGAAGGTAAAGCACCTTTCCGTCTACATAATATCTAGTAAACTGTCTGCTGGAAAAACAAAAAAGTCAGGCTGAGCAGCGGCAATGGCTCTTCGATTAAACACAAGAAGAAAATAAGCAGGCCTGCGTTCTTTTGCTGCTTGCGATCGCTCGAGGGGAAAGGTCCTCAAAAAGTTGGGCACACGGCGGGCTCACGACGCTATCTGCGTCCCAGCAACAGCGACTTGACGATTTCATTTCACACGCGACCCGCGGAACCCGCGGGTGCGTACGCGTGTGCGCTTTTTGCGGGGAGGAGACAGGAAACGACGGGACAACGATCACGGCGCATGCGCGGCTCGTCGCCGCACGCCGCACTATTTTCCTTCCGCAGCGCGCCGCAGCACGCCTCAGCATGCCGCCTCCTCGCGTTTTCGCCTTCGTGCCCATGCAAAAACCGACCGTGGCTTCCCGCAGTTCTTGGCTCCATCCAGAATGGCACCATCGCGGTACTCTGCTCAGCAAGCGGAGCATATAGTTACTCTAGTCGCGCGTTCGTTATTCAGCCCACCTGTGTTTTTCACGGGCTCTTACTTCTTTGCCCAAACCGATCTACGACAGCGACTGGAAGTGGAGAAATCGGAATGGTCGATCATAATACTAGATTGTGGAGCCATTCCAGAGCTACGTTCGGCGTATTTCTGCACCTTCCCTCCATTTCGCAGCTGCTATTCTTTGGTAATTTGTGGCATGCGAAATGTTTCTGTGCGAGAGGTTCAGGCGTCACCATTTCAAAAGCCAGCATTAATAACAAAACAGATTGTTCTTAAAATGCACATGTGCTGTCATGCGCATCATGGTGGTTCCTTCCGTTGGTAGCGTTTCAATACAAATATCAAGGAACTATAAAAAGGAAGCTGGTGGCTGGGAAACGAATCACTTTTCCCTTCCGCAAGCATTATATCTGATCGGGAAGACAAGTCCCCCTTGCTATGTTTTAGGGTCCCGACGTCGCCATGGGCTGCAGTGGCTTTCACGTTTTGTTCCTTTCGCTGCTTGGGAAGCTCACAGCCCCATCATGTTGGTCCTCCGGTAAACCCAACTGAAGGGCTATGCAAGCTGGCGCCGCGGCCGTGATGAGCCGGAGAATGTTTCCATCAAAGCCGGGGAGACTTCACTCCCTGCCACGACACGTTCCGGCAAGCTACGGCGTCCCGCGCTGTGACGTGTTCTATGACGAAATCATTGGATGCTACCAATCACATTCACGAGCAAGGTGCAGAGGACGTCAAAGCAAGGCTTTCATGGCGTCGGGCGTCGCGGCGTTGTCCAACTCCCGAATGCACCGAAACGCACCGAGCACGTGGACAGAGCCATTTCTATTGGTGGGGTTGGGCAAGTCACATCGCTTTCCCCACTCCGGCCACCACGGCTCACCACGGCTCGCTGTCATGTTCAAAAAGAAAGAAAAAAAAAAAAGAATAATTAGTTTAGCGTTTCTGACAGAGCGGTGAGCCGTTCACGGATCACGCCGTCGAACAGAGTTTGTCCTTCCCACGTTTGTTTCATCGGCTGGCGACACCGTCTCGTTGGGGTTCGGGACGAGTGTTGGGGAGGAAAATGAATGCGAGCCTTATAAAACTCACTTTTTGCGAGAACAAAAACTGATGCCTGTTTCATGCATTCTAAACGTAAAACTCAGCAGGAGTAAGTCAAAGTGAAGAAATTGCCTCATGGGGCTTTTAGAAGTTTAGACCATTACGTCCCTCCGCATATCAGCGTGAGGTCCCGCCTTTAGCGAGCCAGCTGCCGCGGTTCTGACGAGGTGCGTCTCCTCGCAGAGTTTGGTGGGCTGGGCCTGGACTACAGCTACACGGTAGCTCTCTTCGAGGAGCTTGCCGCTGTCAACGCGAGCGGCGTCGTCACCGGCATCCTCGTTCAAACGGACATATGCACCCCGGCGCTGGCGAGGTTTGTCTCTCTGCCCTTCGTTTGTTTATTTTTGGAAGTCTAATAAAGGGCTTGAGTTTTGTCAGATAAAAGGTGTGGCGCCGAAGCGGAGATGGCTTTCTGTTGACTTGCGTGAAACTTATATTCTGTTTTGTAAACACAATAGCGTGTGTGCTGTTATTTTCCCATATTGTCCACGTTTATTCCAGGGTTAAGTTGTTTCTAGCTTTCGTCGTTTCAAGAGTCGGGTTCGAGTCCCGGTTGAGGTGATGAGATGGGGCTGTGTCTCCAATATTTCGGTTGCACGTCAAAATATCCCAGGATGTTTGAAATTATTCCTTGATCCCCCGTTGGGGTGTGCCAGATGGCCTTCGTTGGGAGCACATAAAAACCCAAAATTTGACTTCTGTTTTTCTTTATAATTTTATTTTAGAGTGAGGTCCATCACAAAGTGTCCGGTGATGAGCAGATGCTGCCCCCTGTATGATCAATTAGAATTCTGCAAGCTTTCTAAAGTGTCGAGTTGCGTATCGCGCTGCGAATTGATTGATATGTAGGAGTCTTTTCTAGCATTATGAACTTAGCATTGACTTTCTGTTTCTCCCCCCTAACAGGTATGGTTCTGACGAGCTCAGGAAGCAGTTCCTAACCCCGTCCATTGCCGGAGATCTGATCGGCTGCGTTGGGATCTCCGAGCCACACTGTGGTTCCGACGTCGCAAGTAAGCTCGACTGGCGACGTATTCAAAGCCGTTATCAAAGGTCAAGAGGCCGCGCCGAGCGTGCAAACGTTCCGCCGTGTTCAGTTGCACGATGTTCATACAATCTCCACTCGTCCCAAGACTATGAGGTGCAAGCAAGCTGACACGAATGACGATACTAATCCCTGGAGAAGCGGAACAAGGGGAACAAAAGACAAACATAACGATTCAAACGCATCTACGTGACTGGTGCGCGAACGAAGAAACCCGCTTGGTACTGGTGTCGAACCAGGGACCTCTTAATTTCCAGTGGAGCGCTTTGCCAACTGAGCTAACCAGGAGTTAGACGTCAGTAGAACAAACGGATTTTATCAGCTTCCCCGAGTCTAGCACCAACAAGGGCGAACTGCCTGCGTTTTAAGTTTATGATGATAATGCAATTAATGCAAAGGTGAAAGTGAGCTGACACTAATAATCAGTGTTGTACGGAACGGCGTTCCAACGAACGGCGTTCCTGGAACGCGTTCCTTTTAGGAGGAACGAAGGAACGCCACCGTTCTCTTTTGCATCGGTGGAACGGGAACGCGTTACATTTTTACTGGAACGGAAAAAGGAACGGCGTTCCTTTTTTCTCGTCCAGTGGGGCAACTTTATTTCATTTTAAAGAGGGAGAGTCTAAAAGTATAAAGACAATATCTTTACGAACAGCAGGATATCGTTAACTTTTTGGTTACTTATCTTAGGGTTTATCTTGTGTGGTCCTCGCTGGGTAACCGTCGGGCGCAGGAGAGCTAGCGGACATTGATTCTTTTTTCAGTGACCGAGACTGGGGTACAAAAAGCAAAACGCTTAGTCGAAGGAAAAGACACAAAAAGAGGGAAAGTTTCAAACTCGGATATTTTTTTTTTTGCATCCACGAATCCTTGTACACCCAGAAATCTAAGGACGACTACAGCGATTACGAAACCTTCTAAAAAAAGCCTACAGTTTAAAAAAAAAGGGTACCAGACACGGACGTACCCTTGTATCCCGAATATTCGTCACTGAGACTATGCACAAAACTGAACTTTGATGTTCTCTTACCTTGTCCCCCACCTTCAAACTGAACAACAAATCCAACCTTCGCAAAGAAGTATTTGTAGTTTTCAAGACTGAACTTCCAAAAGCCCTACCCTCTTCTTCACTTGCTCTTCTTGAGGACAGCAACATCGAAAAGCAACTGTTGTGATGCCCGAACAAGGAACCTTGTTGGATTGAAAAGCGTGAGGTTGATGTAAAACGCTCGTGCAATATAGAATGACAGTACATATGGTTCGTCCAAGTTGCCCTCCACAAACATGAATATGGTTAAACGCTGAGAGTTTTAAAGGGAAACTCCGCTTCATTCTCGGTTGTTACCAAACACTGCGACTCTCTTTAGTGTCATCTATAGAGACCGAATGTCAAATATTATAACGTAATACCGCCTAAAAGATCACTAAACCGGCCGACAAAAACTGAGACGCGCGAAGTCACCAAAATCCGCTAATTTAGCGGGCGACGTGCGGCGCAGCCAACGTTGTATTTCCGTTGTGGCTGACGTCTGTTGCATACGCAGTTTTTTTCTTGGTATTTTCTTTTCCAGGGAGAGCTTACCGGGCGGCGCTACGGACGCGCTCCAAGTTTGAGCAAGCAAAGAGGCGAGCCTACTACAATAGAGATCAGTGAGCGAGACAGACAAAAAAAAAAAAAAAAGACCGAGAACAAGAGAAACAAAAAGAGGAAGAGAGAGTTGTACGGGATGAGCTTCGCTGACACACCCGCCAACCGGTGCCAACCGACTAGCCGCCTGGGTTGCCGCCTACATAGCCTGCTTCGTTGGTGCTTGCGTTGCCTGTTCGCCGCCGCGGCTAGGCACGCCCTCCCTCCTCCCTCCTTGCCCTTCCCCTCGCATCCGCGTCTTTCTTGGGTAACCCAAGAAAGACGCGGATGCGAGGGGAAGGGCAAGGAGGGAGGAGGGAGGGCGGGCCTAGCCAAGGTTACCGCTAGTAGATCACGTGACCCCTTGTATTCCACGTGGGTGCGTACGCAACTGACGTTGAGAGTACAATGTTGCCCGGCTGTGCCGAAGTTTCAGTTTCGGTTTGCGATTGTGGTAAATAACAAGATCGCACGAAAAATATTTTGCTTTTGATGAAACAAACGGTCTAGGGTTGTTTTGAAGTACTTTTCACGTTTATATCACCCACTATCTCAAAATTTCCGAAATCAAGCGGAGTTGCCCTTTAAAAGTGAATATATAGACAAATAAAACACTGCTTCCGCTTGTTTTTACCTCCTGGCACCCTTCCATCACGGCATTCCAATTCGCATGTTCCAATTTGATGGAATAGATTAAAAAAAAAAGCTTTCCTTGATCTAACTAAATATGGTAATCTGTAAAATACAAATGTAACGTAAATGTAACGATACGTTTCATTCTTAAAACTGTAACGGGAACGAGTTCCTTTCTCCCAGATGGAACTTATAACGGGAACGCGTTCCAAAAATCAGAAGGAACGAGGAACGATATCTCGCTCCTTTTTTTCAGGAACGTGTACAACACTGCTAATAATCCCTGGAGAAGCTATTCGTGTCTGCTCGCTTGCCCTTTTGAATTAATTGCATTATCATCATAACCTTAAAATGCAGGCCGTTCACCCTCGTTGGTGTTAGACTGGTGACGGCTGATAAAACCCGTTTGCTCCACTGACGTCTACCTCCTGATTAGCTCAGCTGGCAAAGCGCTCCAGTAGAAATGGAGAGCTGCCTGGTTTAATACCTGGACCAGGCGGATTGTTTCGGTGGCGCACCAGTCACCTAGCTGTGTTTGGAAATTTGTGTTTGTCCCTCTTGTTCCTCTTCTCCAGGGATTATCACCTTACCTTGGATCTAAGGTCAAGCATTCAGATTTAAATTCTTTATTTTTCTTCAAAAAGTAGGGGAGAGGAAAAGAAAGACTAACAACACAGTAGTTGCTTGACAAAGCCTCTGCCTCCCCAAGAACAACAGCAGCAGATCAGAAAAATAGGAAACACGGCCTTACAATAACAGGCAGAAAATGTAAGAAAACAAATTAACATAGAATAGTAACATACATTCAGTTTGAATATAAGGGTTTTTAACACTGACATATCCCTAGATAAATAACCTGCATACAATTACAGGCATGAAATATCAGAAAACAAACTACAGCATGCAATTAAAGTGACATACATTCAGTTTGCATACAAGTATTTCAAACAATGACAGATTTCTAGATACATAGCGTGCATATATGTTTCCTAGTTTCACAAATGATACCTGTATTCAGTTTGCCTAAACGATTTGAAAGATCTGACGAAGAATACCCTTTGGACATTCGCTACACGGGAGTGTTTCACCCAGAGTTGCGCTGTCCTACATTATGCAAGACGTAGCAGCCTTCGGAATAATGCAGTCGCATGCAGTCGCGCTATGGAGAGTTCCGAGCACTAAGTGGCTCGCATCTGTCGTCTTCATCGTGGTGTTTTTTCACGTCACACTTAGTGTTGGCGGTAACGCGTTACAAGTAACAGAGTTACCGGTAACGCGTTACTTTTGTCGGTGAGGTAGTAACATTCTTGTTACTTTTTCAGAAAAGTAATAGGTAACATACTTTACTTATTTCAAGTAATGTGTAACGTGGTTACGTTACTTGCTACTTCTTCTAAAGAGTTAAAAAAGAAATTGCAAATCAATATTTGTTTTCTGTTTTTAAGCACCAAGCCACGTGTAGTTATGAATTTTGGTGTTTCTTTTTGCGTTTTTTCTTGTATTTATGTAAAACCATAAAAATGTTAAACTATTTATGTTCAGCTTCTGTATAAACATACTGCTTCTTGATATTTGACGCTTATGCGTACCTTTATCGTCAAAACAGTAAAACGTGTTAATTCATAAATAAAAAAGTAAGCAAAAAGTAACGTGCGTTACTCTTCATCGGTAACGGTAACGCGTTCCTTTTATCTTGATGTAACGTAGGTCCGCAACGCGTTTCTTTTACTTGCAATTGTAACGAGTAACATATTTCGTTACTTTGTTTCGGTAACGCCTACAACACTGGCTACACGCCAGGATGCCGTCGGCAACCCTAGTCAAACCTTTCTTTCAACATGCGTTTCGTGTTTTGGCTGCCATCGCCGTAAAGTTTCGGTACGGTTACAGAGGTAAACATGTCTACTTTGTCGTCTTTGTGCTCTTGCTTGGAGCTGGGACAGCACTAAACGACGAAATCATAAGTTCTGTCAAATTAATACTAGGTAATACAGCCTTCTATTCGGGAAGTGCACAAGCAATTCGCGCACTCAGGGCGGCTGCTGAGAGCACATTTCGCCAGTTGTCGTCGACAAGTCTGGAAGGAGATGCGAGTCGGTGTTCACTTATTTCCGACGGAGAGGAAGCAACGCTCGCTGTAGTTTTCTTTCCCTTTCACTTCCTGGCTGCATCAGCCGTGCTCTGCACTTGGTGACAATGTCCTGTCCGAGTAGAACCAGAAGTCTGACTGTGCTCGGTGAATCAGTCCCTCGTGCGCCTGTACTCGGCACGAAATTATAGAATATGTTTTGATTTCCCTCGCTCACATCTAATTCTCTTTAGACTATTGGGACGTGGGGGGTTGTTACGAACTAAAAGGACGTGAAGACCAGCGTAACGTGGGGGAAGCGGAAATGGGTTTACCGAACTTCCCAGGTTCATGGTTGAAAAAACCCCCGAGACTGCTGGTAAACGACACAACACTAAAAAGTCTCTAACACAGCTGAAATTTTTATTTTCCAGAATCTGGTTATATAGGCACTTCGATACAAAAGAAAAAAGGGGAGAGGGTGAGAACCCCAAGGAATGCCACTTTCCACCAACGTAACCTCTGACTAAACAACAAGGACAACAGCCTGTGCGTCATGCACTTCTCTTATCTTTGACCCTTCGCTTCCTGACCGCCAAACACACTGGTAACCCCAAGCCCAGTAACACATATACAAAAAGAAAAGAACGACCCATTGTCCTCTCTACCCGAAAACCTACAGACATAAACCTTGAAGGTCAGAACATTTCACAGCCTAAGAAAACGCCGCAGTTCATTGTCCAACCCAAACGACGGCTTATTAACTGCGTTCCCGTGACTTAATATTGTTAATGACTCTTTTATCAACCGCGTATGGTCATCTTTTTCCCGCAACTCTACTGAAGTTAGAAGCCACAACGGTACACAGTTCCTACATTCGATCAGATGTTTTGACGCTTCGGAGTACGGGTCTTTTTTCTTTATACGCTTGTGCTCAGTCAGCCGCTCATTTATACACCGTTAAGTTTGCCCAATATAACAAAGGCCACAATCAAAGGGTATATATATATATCTTGTAAATGACACCCGACGAACATTCCACATCCCTTTCTCTGTGTTGTATTGCGCAAGCTGAAACAGTCGAGGCAAAAGGGGTCAAATGGCTCAATCTATAATCTGTAGAAAAGGCAGTGCCTACATTAACCCTGCTGGCTAACGCTTTGATGTTGTGAGAAATTTTATGAAAATATGGAAGGACTACTCGCTTCGAAGGTCTAGGATTTTTCTGAATTGACTCCTTTGGAAATATCATATACACCAACTGCCTTAAAATATGTTCCTGAGGATATCCAGCCACCTCGGAACGTTCTGTTAGACGACGAAGAGAAGAGCCAATGAAATGTGAGCAGGGCTTTTGTGTTGTTGAATTGACGAGATTCCGAATTATTGTAAACATAGAAATAAAACAGCGCAAATGAACACAATGACAAGTAGAAGAAGGGACACAGCGCTGACTCACGACTTACTTTCTTTCTCATCTTTTTAAAACATATCAACATAAAAAAACACGAAATGAAAAATAAAAGAAGAAGAATCCAGCATGTAGGACATTCTCTCTGTCATATGTCATCTGAGGAATTTTTTACAGAAACTATACATTATATACCATTTATAACTATACATCATTCCTCAGATGTCATATGCCATCTGAGGAATGATGTATAGTTATAAATGGTATATAATGTATAGTTTCTGTAAAAAATTCCTCATATGACATATGACAGAGAGAATGTCCTACATGCTGGATTCTTCTTCTTTTATTTTTTCATTTCGTGTTTTCTTATGTTGATATGTTTTAAAAAGATGAGAAAGAAAGTAAGTCCTGAGTCAGCGCTGTGTCTGTGTCCCTTCTTCTACTTGTCCTTGTGTTCGTTTGCGCTGTTTTATTTCTATGTTTACAATGCATCACCGACTAGCCCACCTCCAAACATTACTGCAATTTCGAATTATCTCCAGTTTGACATGTTTAGAATGGCAGCTATTGAAAGGAAGAAGAGGTTTTGCTGCGAACTTTCCGTACCCCCAACAAAGGCCTGAACTAGTCCTAAGTTGAAGATCGAGATATTGTAAACGGTCGTCATTCGGTCTCTCTAGCGAGAACTTTAATTCGGGCGCTACTTCGAACACTACTTTCTCCAAAGAATCTGCTAAGGAGCCATCTATAGAACAAACCAAAATATCGTCTACGTACCTCCTCACCAGAATTTCCTTAGGGGACCTATGTCTAAAGGACTCTAGAAGGTGCATATCTAGGTCTCTTAGATAAATATCAGAAAGAGCTGGGGCTACCGCCGATCCAAAACACACCCTGTTGCTGGATGTATCTTTGACCGTTATGTTGCACCACCGTAGTACCTAGGTACACCTCTAAAATCCTAAGAACATCCTGCACAGATATCCCCGACTGCGACTGGAAACTGACCAAATGTTCTTCCAAAAAGCTACTTACCCTAGCCAATAAAGTCTTAGGCTCTAAAAAATAGTACAGATCTTTTATGTCAAGCGAATAGATGGTGCACCTGGGTCGTGGGTCGTTCTTTTCTTTTTGTATATGTGTTACTGGGTTTGGGGTTACCAGTGTGTTTGGCGGTCGGGAAGCGAGGGGTCAAAGATAAGAGAAGTGCATGACGCAGAGTCTGTTGTCCTTGTTGTTTAGTCAGAGATTACGTTGGTGGAAAGTGGCATTCTTTGGGGTTCTCACCCTCTCCCCCTTTTTTCTTTTGTATCGAAGTGCCTATATAACCAGGTTTGGAAAATAAAAATTTCAGCTGTGTCTGTGTTAGAGACTTTCTAGTGTTGTGTCGTTTACCCGCAGTCTCGGGATTTTTTCAACCATGTGCAATGTACACCAGCTCGTTTGCGCCCTTACTTTTTGTTTCCAGGTTCTCGAGGGCTGACGGCCCTCGAACGGCTGCTTGACGTCTTACGACGCAAAACGGTGACCCATGGTGTCTTTGCGTCGCAGATATCAAGACGACGGCGGAGCGAAGGGGAGGAGACCTGGTGATCAACGGAGGTAAGATGTGGATCACCAACGGCTGCCAGGCGGACTGGATGTGCCTGCTGGCCAACACGCGTCGGGACGGACCCCGCCACAGGACCAAGTCGCTCATCTGCCTGCCCCTGAAGACTCCCGGTGAGCTCGATGGCGTCTAGGGTGACCACCCGTCCCGCGCCTTGCGGGACTGTCCCGCATTGAGGGCTCGTGTCCCGCGTCCCGCAAAAAATTCTCAAATCTTCAAAATGTCCCGCATTTCATACTGTAGTAAAATTCCCTCTGCAACTCATGGCGCTGCCGAACAATGGGGCACGGGGAAGCCCGGAGATCGCTGGTAATCGTGTGAATCACAATGGTACACCATTTTCTATACAAGCATTGTGGGAAGCAACCGTCGTTCTTGCAGGAGAACCGACGCGCATGCTCCGTTGTGCCTCTCCCCTTGGCAAAATAATCTAAGAATTGCTCACCAAAAGGTTCAATATAAAATATTGTAATTATTTTGAAATCACTGTGTCAACACCAAAGGGTTGCTGTGGATTTTTGTTTTAGTGAAGGCAGCCATACATGGCGAAAAGCCTACAATTCGCAACGGTCGAAAAATAATATAATGTTAAAGATTTGTGTATGACTATGTTGATAAAAGTAAGCGTTGACAGGAAACAATAACCCAAAAAAGATTTACTGTTTCTTATTTTCATTTGATGCATTGAGTTCTGCTACAGTCGATTTTTATATTTTCAACTTCGACACATTAATAACAGATTTGGCATAAAAGATATATCACTGGGAGTGAAATTTAATTGAGCTTAAAGGGCACAATAGAATTAGCAGGTGTATAAACAGCACAGGATATTAACTGTGTTAACAGAGCCTGGGTTTGTGGTGCGTATGTTAATAAATTTCCTCGACCCCCCCCCCCCCCCCCCCCCCTTTTGCGTGTCCCGCATTTCGCTAGCAGGAAGGTGGTCACCCTAATGGCGTCGCTCCCTCCGCCCACGTCACCTTGTTGGGGTTATCCTCGGCAGAGAGCGACTGGCGGGAAAACGTACTGTGACACCCCGAGTGAGCGCCCACCTAAAACTTCCTTATTAAGACAAAAAAAAGAAAAGAAATGGGGATGGGCGTTTGTTAGGTTTGAGACCAGAAAAGCAGAAGGGACATATGGTAGGGTGAGCCTTTGGTTAGCCCTTGTTTGATAAGGTAGGAGAGGAATGGGGGTCTGGGAAAACCCCCAATTTTTAAAGCAGTGAAGCTTCACTGCTTTGCACCAGTGTCCTTGGAGAAGCAGCCGGCGCAGAGAAGCGTTTTCGTGAGTTCGGTGGGCTTGGAAGTTTACTGGGGTGGGCGCTTGATGTGTTTTGTTTGTATTACAAATGTTTAGGAGTAGGTGGTGGACGCGTATTGCGACATGGGCGCATGCTCGGGTTTTTTATGATTGTGGCTAATCGCTTTTGGCAGTCATCTAGCTGCTATGGCAGAGAGAAAAGAGTGAGGGACAAGTACAATAGCATGTACACTTTTCATGGTTCTTCACAAGGTTCGAGACCAACAGACCACATCATGACCAGTCTTGGGTAAGTTACTTTTAGAAAGTAATTCGTTACAGTTACAGTTACTTGCAGTAAAAAAAAGTAGCGAAGTTGCAGTTACCGCAACAAAAAAGTAACTCGATGCAGTTCGTTAGTTTTAAAAGTAACGACGTTACTTTTGAGTTACTTTTCTATAACGCTAAACATTTATCAAAAACTAGAAAATGACCCTCACCAAGTTTTATTGCATAAAATTGAAAAGCATGCTTTTTAGTTTAGATTGGAACTTAGCAGGCAGTTGCTTTTTTTGAAAATAGTGGCTGAAAGTTACCCTCGTTTGATGGCGAGCACGTCCCTGCCCTTGCTGAACAGGCCCCGCGCAACCAGAGCAACAAGCAAACCCCGCGCAAACAGCAGCAAATTTTGCCTGAACTGTTGACACCATGCCGGAGTGGTAGCGCAAATCGATATACGAAACATGCGCAGTGCGAAGTAGTGGAGCTAATCAAAATACGAAACATTCGCAGTGCCCTTCGTGTGTATTGTTGTTTCACGGTTGATTCACCCGATTAAAAAGCGTTTGCACAGAAAAAAAAGAACAGCGGCAACATTGATAGTGCTTCAAGATATACTCAAATGTAAATGTTCTGTCACAAAGTACAAACGCGTGCAAAACATAACTACAGTAGTTTTTTTTTGTTTTTTTTTTATCACATCCATGCGTGGCTATATTCGGGTCGTGACTCGCGAGGAAGACCGTGTCCACAAGTTCGTGCAAGGCCAAATTGACACTCCCAATGTCAAAACAGGCAATTTGGAAAGTGCAAAAAATAGCTAGATTGTACTCGTTCAATGATATATTATTCATAAAAAAAAACTGGAAAGTAACGACAAAAGTAACGTAGTTACATTCATCGTTACCTCAGAAAAAGTAATAGAACTACAGTTACAGGTTACATTTTTAAAAAGTAACTCGTTACAGTTAGAAGTTACGAAAAAAGTGACGAAGTTACAGTACCGCGTTACTAGTAACGCCTTACTAGTGATTACTACCCAAGACTGATCATGACCAGCACAAGCTGGCTTGTGTGAGAGCGTCTGTTTGAATGTAATTTCATAGATCGACTTGTGATCTTATGTTTAGTTTATTATCCTCTAGATTTTTTTATTGCTTTTTGCTCTTCTACGAAGCATATAGCCAGCACACCGTTTCAAACTCTTCATGAAGCTCTCGGTTTCATGAAAACATATTGATGATTCTTTTTGTTTCACGAATGAAAGTGAGAAAGCTTGTGTGTTCGTCTTTTTTTCTTTTTTGGTGCTCAAGAATAAACCTTCTCTTTCTGGGTAGTGTTATTTGTACTTACTTGCTATCCAGCATTCCCCGGCCCCCCTATTTGTAATGCTGCATGTCTTGAGGGAAATGAAATGAAACGAAATCACTAAGTTTTTTTTAAATTATTCCAAGAAAGTGGCCGTTTCTGGTGTTCGCAGGGGTCACAGTGGCCCGGAGCATCAAGAAGATGGGGCAGCATTCGTCGGACACGGCGCAGTTGTTTTTCGAGGACGTCCGAGTGCCGGCCAAGAACATCATAGGCGAGGAGGGCATGGGCTTCATCTACCAGATGCTGCAGTTCCAGGAGGAGCGGCTCGCAGCCGCCATCAGCTGTGAGTCGATTCTATACTCTCGGTTCGGTCTCTTTAGGCGCGTGGCATTTATATGGATGGCTCTTGGCGCTTTCGTGTCCGTAGCATGTGCCCTGAACGGTGATGTCGTGGTGTTCAAGTAACATCGTCGACATCTTAAAAGGGTCACTGCGACGCCATCACTTCAACAGTACGATGACGTCACGGTGTTCACGTGACACCATTATGCCGCGTGCATGACCGAGAAAGAACGCTTTTCCGTACTTCTTGAAGATTCGAGTTTGCTTTTACCCCGAATGAAAAGGAGAAAGAGGCCAACATGACCTTGCCGAGTCAGTCCCGCCCTGGCTCAGTCCCGAACATTCTAGATCGAATATTCGAGATATCGAGTGTGGTAGATGAGGAGCCGAGAGCCTCCTACCTAGTCTCCTTATCTCGCAGTCTTGCTTAAGCCAGCCGTCACGCCGATGCCGTGACGCTCGCTTCTGCTTTTTCGGTGCTCATTTTCTTTTTTGTTTGTGGCAGAGATTTACCAATTAAACCTTTATTGTCAGTTTACGCTGGTCGAGCCTTTCCATCCGCGGCAATAATGTCGCATGGCACTGCGAGGCCAGGCAACACTGTGACATCGTGTGAAATTGTGACGTTACAAAACACTAGGACCTGACAGAAAATCTATGATAGTGTGCATTTAGAGTGCTTTCGGGATATACCAAAGTGGCAGGCAGGTTTCTTTCTTTCAGTTGCAGTAGGACCTTGTTTATGCGTTATGTGTCGGTACGTTTTCCCGGATGTTTGGTTCATGAACGCCACTCTCTGTTCCATTTCCCGTTTCTCGTGCGTGCTTTTCCGGTTATTGATGCGTACAAATACTGCCACCTCCCGCGGCGACACTCTGGAAACGGTGCAGCTTGACGTGCTCTGGCACGTGAGTCGGGTTTCACCTGTCTGGCATGGCAAGCGCCACACACTTCATCACTTTGAGCCGGCATGCTAGGTGCAGTTGCTGACATGAGGAAGCATAGGGCCCGAAGATCTCGCTCACTCTTATAGGCTCACATTGTTTGGTTAGGATGATAGCTCAGCTCCCAATTTACAAGAACAGTTATCATTAGAAAAAAATGTTCACTTATATTTGAATGAATATGATAATTCCCCACAGCCTGGAAAATTCTTGCGAAATAAATTTTGGTGTGAGAGACGCTTCCTGTATGACTTTTAGGCCCTCAAAAGCATTATGGGTTGGTATTTATTTTAATGCATTGTAATTTGTTCTACTGCGGTCATACTAAAAAAATGTAGATATCAAGGGGGCTCTATAGTACTTATCAACCGCTTGTTTTATGCGGATAGGTATTGCAAGACAAAGGAGGGAGAGATCGCTTGTACAAAGCAAATCTCAATATGGCGGTTTATCGCCAAACCAACAAAAATGCAGCTGGGAAGACGAAAGGTGTGACAAAGGAGTGGTGCGTTCAACCTGTCCCAGCTAGGCAGGAATGTCTGCGGGCGTTACCTTTCTAAAAAGCGTGGTGCACGAGACTCACAATGGCACTCAACAATGGCTGTTGAAGGCACCATCCAGGCCGAGCGTCGATCTGCATTTGTCATCTGTTCCCAGTCCTGAACGCGTTACTGAAAAAAGTAACCGATTTATAATAATAAAAATAATAATAAATTTTATTACAGTGGGCGCTTTACAAGCTAACATTTCTCAGGGCTTTCTTGAGCTTGCATTTTGTTCTTAAATCAAGAATACTAAAATTTAGTTTGTTCAGACATGCAGGTACATAATAACTACAAGCTCTTTTCCCAAATATTGTCGAACACCGAAATATCTCGTAACGCTCTTTAGGTCTGAGAATACGAGAAGTACACCTTTAAATTGACTATACCAAAAATGCCTAGGAACAACAGTTTTCATCGACAGCGAATTAAAATAAGTCAGTGCAATGCTTTAAATCCTCTCTAATATATAAATTATGTGAATTGTTATTTAACAAAGAATGCAGAATCGAATTAATTCGAAATTGTTAACGAAGATCACAGTGACCATACGCGATAATGCCGTAACGGAGCATACTGTAGACTAAAGCATGTACAACAATGTTTCGAACGGATAGTTGCATAAAATGTCTGGCATTTTATAGCAAACAAGACTCTACATGAATTTACTTACATACATGGGCATAAAAACGTGCCTTCATACATACATGAGCATACATACACTGTTAGCAAAAATAACACGCCCAGACGTGTAAACCGTTGTCCCATAGCGGACACGTCGAAACGTGTTCGTTTTACACGAGGCCATCTGTGTTTTTCGTCTACACATGAGGTGCTGTGTAAACTTAACACGCTACACCGTGTCTGCCTTCCGTAAAACCGTTTCGAGCGTGTTCCTTATGAAACATGGCGGCCAGCGGCCGAGAACAGGCGAGAGACGAGCCCAGCGAGCCGCGCGCCTTTCAGCCGAATTGAAAGCACACAGGGCGCGTTAGTTCTCGTTCGATGTCTTTTATACACAGTAAAGTCTCCAAGCGGCGGACGTAGCTACTTGCAAAGGTACGTACGTGCGTTGTCGGCGGTCGGCGGCGTCGGTAGCTTCAACAAGCCGCTAGACAAAAAAACAAAACAAAAAAACGAGTGCCGAATTTACATGGATAAATAACTTGAGCAAACTATTTAGAATCGGGCGCCACCTATCGAGATTTCTAGCAGCCTGTTGTAAAAAAAAAGACGAGTCTGTTAAGACTGCGAACAACCACGACTACACAGCAACCCTACATACAACGCAGGCAACACAGCACCGACATGTACACAAACACAACAACCGACACTATGCCCGACACTTCCTACTCGATATCCACTTCTCCCCGCGGCGCATATAAGCTTGACATGTGCGGGTGAGCTCTTTGGTCGCTGACCATTACGGATTTATAGAAGAATACACAAAACACGGCGCAATGGACAGCCGTGTGTTAGAACTGTTTGCATTTAAAAAGTATGGAGGCAAAATCTATAATGTTAGTCCGTTGCAATAAATAACGATATGTTAACAATAAATCTTAAACCGGTCATGAAAAAGTTCAAATTTTTGTTATTTTCTTGCTTGACCAGTGTTATGGGCAGTCTGACTAGCTTGAATCAGATAGGAAAACAAATTATTGGGATTTTGTCATTACGTATACAAATATAAATGAAAATGATCCTTGCGCAAAGCATTTTTTATATATTTTTGTGAAGGACATCCGGACATCCGCCCAACACTTCACTTCCGCTAGTTGCAGCAGTTGCAGTACGGGAGCAGACGCCTTCACTTTTGGGGCGTTTTGATGCAGTTTGTTGTTGTATGTCGTGTCGGTGTCGAGAAGAGCGGTGGGGCTTGGGAGTTTGTGACCGGTGTTATTCGTGAACACTGGTGTGGGGCGCTGATGCGTCTTTTTTTTATACTGCCACCACCCCGAACTTTGAAGATGCACGGGCCCGTAGCAGTGCATTATGCTGAATCGCGAGCTCCTTCTCTGTTGACGTCGCTTTCCTGGTACCACTCGTGGATACTGCAAGCGTTTAAACAGTGTGCACCGTCTCGCCTACATCCCCGGTGACGTGCTCGACCTGTTGAAACTTATTGCTTCCGTCATTTTAGAGTACGCTAGGCAGTTATCTCGTTGGTCTGGTTTCGGTTATAAAAGCAAGGCAAAACGCTCGTAGTTCCCGCCTCAGTACACGTTGGACATCTTCCACACTTTGACACCGGATAACTGAATGAACGAGGATTTACATTCACTTCCGAGGTTACTTTCGCCGCTTCCTCACCGTTGAGCAGCAGGATGAGCTGGCGACAAGCCGTGGATGAAAGGCTTGAGCATCAACAACCCAAGCGCACTCGGTGCCGATGCGGGCGACGCGGGTTTCTGACAACCGGGAGGCCAGCACAAACCGTGACCGTTCCAGCTCTTCGTCATGACACGGTGCTGCAGAGAGCAGGGTAAAATAGAGCTACACGGATCACCGAAGCAAACGACTGCTATCTTAAATCTTGGCTTGTGATTGCGCCTTTGTAGTAGATCATCTTATTCGTTTTGCTGGAGACGCAAACGACGGGCATAACAAAATCGCTTGCACATTCCGCATATCTCACCAGAGCATTTACCCTGTCACCTTGCGAAAAGCGCGAAACACGGAGTCCGCACCGTCCTAAGCTTCCCGTTTTTTACCTGCTTTAGAGCAGTTTGTACCTGCTAGTAGATATGCCTACTGAAACTGAAACAGGGCAGTGCCAGAGAGAAAGAGACAAAGTTGAGAAAGCTTGCTCGCTCTCCAATTTCTCAACTCTCAAGTGATTGTACCATAATAAATGCACCAACGCGTCTTCCAAAATAAAGAAAGAGCACTACGTTCACAACATAAAAAATGGTCTCAGTACATGCATCTGTGGGCAGGTAGGAAACCTTGCCCTAATTTATTCACGCCGCATGATTGGCGCAACAAACTCGTTGCAGGACCGAATCATCTACTCGAGCGGTGTGCGTCGCTGTGCAAACGCAGTCCAACACGAAGCATAAAAAACGGCAGATTTAAGACAAAAATCCGGAGTCCATTATTCAATTAAAGCAACGTAATTTTGTTGAAAACGCCCGCTGCTTCTTACTCACGGTATGTGTCGGGATACTTCCACAGTTTGAAACGGAACGAAGGAAGATTTACTTTTAAAAACGCTCGCTGCGTCCTCCCGGACCAGCTGGACCGGATCAGCTGACGACGACGGGACTGTACCCGTTGAACCTCCACCACGCAACAAACAATTTGCGCTCCGTGTTAAAAGCGTGGTTCAAACAGACCCGGAATACAAAGCACCGCACCACACACGACGAATGTTTCAGCTCTTTTTCGCATCGCCGGGTTGCACCAAACACAACGAGATCGCCAAAGTCAACGCCGCGCTGTCGTGAACCTTGGCTTGTGGTTGCGAACTCGTGGACCCTGTGACTCCCTTCGCTTTCAAAGCACACACGACGATTACGAATGCTACTTTCCGTCTTCCAGGAACATCACAGGGGCACTTCTCCGGTCACGTCTTCACTATGTGCTCGCAAACTCCGAAGCTCTATGCGAAGCTTCTCGCGTCCCGTCAAACCAAAACAGTAGCGGCGCCATGCGTACTTGCCAGATTTTCTCGGGTCAAACAAAAACAACGAAAGCCAACCTGGCCAACCGGCGCTTGCTTCCAGCGCAAGGAGGTTAGAAGTACTAGGAGGGGGCACGTTGCAATATTGGTGAAGCCTAGTCATAAAAAGTTTAAACGCTTTTGTGCCCAGCGTGACCGCAGATCTGTCTGGCGATTGGTGCGCGTGACATGTCACGTGTGAGATGGATGGTTGCTTGTAGAAAGACTCTTTGCAGGCTTGCGCGCGCTCCGTCCGGTAGGTTTTATCAGATCGAAGGCTAGACTGTGGTGTCTTCTAGTACCCCATAGCAAGACGAAGGCTAGCTACGGTCACGTGATGTGGTCACGTTGGCATGGTAAGTGAGAAGGTAAGGAGGAAAATGAGAAAGAGGCGAGGCGTCAAGGGAGCATGGCTTGTGGAGGCTACGCGGCCGACGTCATGCCCTCTCCTACCCTTCTATTCTCCATGTTCCAGCGTACATCGGCGTTGCGCTTGCGCCGTGGCCAGATCGCTTGCAGTTGAAGGTTGAAGCAAAAACGAAACCAACTGCAATGTCACGTGTTCACATCGAGGACACGCTTTTTATATCCATTTTAACTGTTTGGAACGAGTAATTAGACCCATGACTTTATTTGTGGTGTCTAAGAAACTGTTATCAGGACCCCTAAACTAAATACAAACATGGGCGACATGAGGAAAGCCGCATTGCCATCGACCAGAAGATGGCGGCGAGAAACGGTAAGGGCGGGTTTCGCCAACGTCCTGCGAGATGGCGCAATTGCTTTTGGTGCATATCTGTCTCCGAGACATGTTTCTTTCCGCGGCATTTGTCTCGACGGTCCGTTCTAAGTGTGTCCCCAAGCATTCCGGTGCTTCGATAGCCGGCAATGCCGCGGTCGTCGCCGGGGGCGATGCGTGTTATCGAGGTCGGCTACACGGTTATGCGTGTATGACCGAACCAAAACACGTTTTTTACAACCTCGCATGATTTCTGAACGAATTATCCGTTACTCATCGTGTAAATTTATGGTAATTTGTGTAAATAACGTGTTTTTCACCCCAAATATTCGCCAAATACACGGGACGTGCCAACATACATGAGCGTACATACGTGCCTACATACATACATGAACAGTTACAATTACTTAATTGAAAAACGCAACTGATTACAGTAATCAATTACTGCATCACAAAAGTAATTGCAAAATTAGCAGAAAGTAATTGATTATTTTCACGTCACCTTTTTAACTTTTTATTACGAAATGAAAACTGCATATGTTCAAATAGCTTACATTTTGTTTCTCTTTTTGTCTCTCTTTTAAGATGGAATGGGTCGGGGGGGGGGGGGGGGAGGGGTTCTTTCTCGTGGCTAGATTAGCTCGGTACAAAGCACAGTCATTTGTGTCAACAACTCGTACACAGGTAACGAGGCGTTCTCGACAGCTCGACAGTAAAAACGTCGCTGAACGCGTTGACATTCTAATGCTTCGGTATCTCTGTTTAGTTGTCTAGGGCTAAACAAAGGTATCCAACGTTCGTGCGACATAAACGAGTGACGCACGAGCAGACGGAGCAAAGTTTTACGTAGAAAAATTCAACGCATTAATTTGAGCTCTTTCGGGAACATATAATTGATTACAGAAAACTAGTAATTGAATTACAGCGAATGTTAAAGCAGGAGAACAGTAATTGAAGCGTTAAAAATTTACAATTAAATGTAATTTATTACAAATAATCAGTTAATTATAACTTGAAACGTACAGGTCTGTGCGTTCCCCACTGACCCTGGTTTTGTACTGAAGGGCAAGGTGGAGGTAAACCACCGGTACATGTGGCCTTCATAAACATGCTTTCATCGAAAAGATTGGTTCGCCGTCCTTTCTCTGTGTAGAGCGGCTGGATGCAACTTAGAGCGTGAGATGTCAAACTTACCGATCTTGAGGAACCCTCATTTCTCTTGATTTGCGAATGAGGAACCCTTCCTGGTTCGGGACTGATACAATTAAGCAATCCAGAAGCAGGCCCCCTAAACAATCATTAACATACTAGCGAGCGTTCATAATTATGCTGTAATGAGTGACTCAAATCTTATAAAATAGCGTTTAAACAGGAAACATGCTTTACATAGGGACAGAGGCGGCTGAGAAATTTGGAATCTCGGAACCTCAGTTTCAGAACCCACGAAGCATGGCAATGGGATCTCTGCTCGACCAATGAGACCGCTCCCGTCCCGACCGCAGGTGCGCCCGTGATGGACCGCATCATACGGGAGACGAGGGACTACTGCCGGCAGCGCAAGGTGTTTGGAGCCCCGCTGATCGAGAATCAGGTGATCCAGTTCCGACTTGCGGAACTACAGACGGAAGTGGAGGCCTTCAGGGCTCTCTGCTACAGGGCTGCCGGTTCGTAGGTTTTGCCTTCGTTTCTTGGGCCCTTTGGGTTGGTTCAAAGTTGATTGGAGCACGAATTCCCATCGGAGGGTTAGTTCAGGCCACAATGTAAGATTAATAGATACGCGTAATATCCCGAGTCATCGCCCACGTCCCTGCCGCCTGAAATTCATAAAAAAGTGGGGTGGGCCATGTCTTGGTGGGTAAGCAAATAACGTTTAATGAAAGCTAAGAAAACGACCATTTCTTTGTACATATCTAGCTTGGCTGCGCAAGAGATACAATAAATTCAAAAGTCGAATTAGCTTTGTTGTTTTATGAAAGAAATGCTAATGAAAGAATGTTTAACCATCGGAAAGTCCGTTGCTTACGTACGCGCGATGAACACCGCCCATCTGCATACCGCGCGAACGTTTGTTCCATGAAAGCAGGTTTTTAGCAGAGTCAACAAGAAAATAGACAGAACCAGCCGGGCCCGACGAGCGAGCGAACGGGCGAAAGAAGCGACGAAGAGCGATGCTGGGGAAGCGGGAAAGCCGGCGGTGGCGTTGGCAAATACTTTGGCGTCGGGCCAAGCCGGGCGCCTTGTAAATCGCAAGGAGCAGGCTTTTGTGCAACTTCTTGTTTCGTGCATGCATGCGTGCGTCCGTGCACGACATGCTATCAACGCGGGTTGAGGCGGCGTTGCTGCGTGGTGTGGATGGCTCCACGAACACGGAGTTCGAAATGGGATGCTCTATACAGACCTCTATGTGCGGCGTTCCAGCAAATCTAATAATACGTGAGCATTAGTACCGACATGACAGAAAAAAGCTGACGGCGTATGTCTGTGGATAGAACATTGGAAAGGGAGGTGCGCCGCGTAGATATGAGGAGAGTAGTGAAGGACAAAGGCGGGAGGGGGGTGACGTCATAAGGCGGAAGGCAATGCGCGCGCGGGGTGGCGATGCGAGAGGGGGCGACGTAACGGGGCGGAAGCCAATGTGCGCGTAAATGATGGGCCGAACTTGAACTTGCAGGTGTGCGGAGTGCGCAGGCCTTGGTTTGTGCTACAAAAATTAAAGGAAGGTCTATTGGTGGATTCTTAAGCCGGGGTCACACTGCTTGTACATCTTACAAAAGACAGTCTGCAAACAAGAGTCACCGCCGTAACCGTGGTTCGAATGCCGCGTGCCAAGTTTCCTCCTCCAACTCATTGCCATTCGTCATTCGAAGCGCGGATCTCGCGGTGACTTGCCTTCGAATCTGCATGCAGACCGTCTTCTGTATAACGGATAAGCAGTGTGACGCCGGCTTTAGAACATGCGTCAGCATGACCTTTGGGAAACGCTAACACTGACCCCGTAACGAAGCCAAAATGAGGCAGCAAGAAATACGAGAAGCAAAAGAGGAAGTCAAAACAGAAAAGTAAAGGGGTCAGCGTCAGTGCTTTCAAAAAGGGACGTGTGTGGCGTCTCCCAAGGGTCATGCCAGCGCATTCCCTAGATATTCACCATTGGATGCTCCTTCAATTTTTGACCCGTTGGCTTTGTCTGATTTGTTGCCCAACCTTACCAACCTCGGTCGCGACGTTCCGGGAGAAGCCGGTTCGCGGTGACTTTATTTCGGTGGAGACGGACTTGTACCTTACATCTTTCACCTTATACTCTGCGTTGACATTCCAGGATATGGGGCTTTCGCTGACCTCGCAATCCCTGAATTGGGTGCTATATTTCTGAATTTTTGTTTTATTTTGTTCGAACGAACTTTTTTTGTAAGCAAAACAAAGTTTGATTCCGTTATCTCCGTCGTTTTCCTTTCGCACGCATGTACTCCAACTTAAGTTGAACTGCCTTTCCCTCCTTCGTTTTACTTTGTCACGGACGTCCTCCAACCGTAAAATTTGCGGCGGCGTCATTCGGGTGGGATGAATGTTCGCGGAGTCCGCGTTGGGGTATTCGTAGGGTTGGGCGATCACTCCGTGTTTTTCTGGATATCAATATTCGCCCAAAAAGTGAGGTGGGCGGTGACACGTGATATTGAGGTAGATGCGGACACCACCCGCGTCGCAGCCGCCAGATGCCGTGACAGGCTGCCTAGTTGTAGCCTGTCAATGCCCAGTTTCCCATGCATCTCTATGGGAGACATGCTTGTTTTCAATGGAGCTTTCTGGGTGCGCCATGCCATGCAGAACTTGACCATAGCCTCCTATACTGTCGAGACAGGTTATAACGAAGTCGGTTATAACGAACTAGCGGCTACAACGAAGCGATCACAATTTTCCATTCTACTTGGCACTTCGTTGACCGAAGTCGGTTATAAGGAAATAACGGATATATCGAACATTTTCGATTCCCTTTGACTTCGTTGTAACCTGTCTCGACAGTATACTGACAAAGCCTGGCAGATCGCCACGAGAAGCGGCCGCCGAAATGGAAAAGGTGGAGCGGCAGATGACGTATGAGAGGAGAGAATCTTGACTGGTGCCCCGCTACGGCGAGATTCCGAAACACACTTGTCCCAAACGAACACGTGCGTTTCGGGTCCTCGCCGCTGTAAAAACTGTGCGCTGACGTCCAGATTCCTCGAGAAATCGCTGTGTGCTGCTAGATCCCCGCGCTCCGAATCTGCGACCGGGCACTCTATGGCTCCGTCGTCGAACTGCCAGGCTTTGGGAGTATAGAGAAGGCTATGACTTGACACTTGCGCTACGCGTGTTGCTTAGACACTCCTTCGTCATTGACCGTCGTGCTCCAGCGGCGGCAATAACAGTTCTATGAACACAGTGCAGCTGAGCGATTTCTAGAACGGTGCTCAAGCCAGCATCCGTCAAGGTCAAAGCAGACGCTGGAACGAGCGCGCACGCGCGTGCAAAACAAAAACAAAAGCGGAACGAAACACTTTTTTTCCCCTCAGTTGTACCGCCTGGGTGGCGGAGGCGCTGTCAGCTGAGGGTGCGCGCGCCAAGGGGACCTTATCTGTACGATCGCATCACCGCGTTCGCTTGGCCGCGCGTCTTCACCCATGTACCGGGTGTTCCAGCGAAGACTGACAAAATTCCTAAGATTAGTGTATTCGAAATTTCGAGGTAAAAAAAAAAAAAAATTCTCGGGACCGTATTACTCGTGGTGGCGGACGTCAGAAAATGTCCGATACTTACTGATTAGTTGGCTAATTATTTGAAAATGACTAATTAAGTTTCAATTAGTCAAAATTGACATGTGGTTCCAATCAGAAACTTGCTGAAAGTCATCGAAAACCACTAAATCAGTGATTTTCAGAAAGACTTTGAGCGCATGAGAAGCGTAGTGGTGTGCTAAAGTTAGCACTCGTGGAGCACAGACTTCATTTCTTGCCATTTGGGAGCCCTTTTTGACAGATTGGTGGGATAGGCCGGTAAACACGTTAGTCGTTCTAGGGCCACCATAGGTTTCTCCCCTCCACTTTGGCGTGGCTCTCCGTCGGATCTGGCGACCGTGTCCCGAGCGGTGCCGTTCCCTTCCTTCTCGCAGGGCAACTGATGGAGGGCGAAAACGTCACGCTGCTGGCATCGATGGCGAAGCTCAAGTGCGGTCGTCTGCTCCGCGAGGTGGTCGACTCGTGCCTGCAGTACTGGGGTGGCATGGGCTACTCGGACGAGGTGCTCATATCGCGCTCCTTCCGGGACGCCCGGCTCTTCTCCATCGGCGGCGGCGCCGACGAAGTGATGCTGTCCATCATCGCCAAGATGACCGGCTCGGCCGACAAGTAGCCCCCGCAGCCTCCCGCTAAAAGGGGGTTGACACGCGCTCGTGGTCGGCTTGGGGCCGTGAGAGGGCACCGGAGGTACTGCGATAGCCAGTCGCCGGTATACTCGTTTGCAAGTACGGCCTTAGAGCGCCGCCATCTTGGTCAATTGAGGTGCGGCTAGACGACTCATAATCCGACGCGTTGCTAAGGCGTCGTAATCGGATTATGACGCGTCCAAGCGCACCCTAACTCAGCAAGAGGGCGGCGCCCTGTGGCCGTACTGCAAACTTGTGTAGGAACTGGAATTTCAGCAATTGTCGAAATTCCCGTAAAGGAATTTCGGCGACTGCTGTCCAAACTCTATAGTCTTTCTACGTTTTTCGACTCGTATCACATCCGACGCAATATTGCCTCGGATGTGATACGTGCAAGTACAATATATGCTATGAAACGCTGTTCCATAAATGATAGAGCAGAGTGGGAGTCCCTCTTTGGTGCTTTGGCGTTGATACCACGTTTCATGCGTGGTGTATACAATGCCGTCGAAACAACCGGCGCAAGTGTGGCGCTTTTTCTGAAAGGGTGTGCGTGAAGGAAATGCGGAATCCGGACGCGCGCTTGTGGCATACAACTGTATGAATCCGAGTTTCCCCTCCCAGGGCTGCTTTTCGGCAGTGAGAAACGTGTGTGGTATCGAAATACCGGCATATTTTACGATAGTATGCACTGCTTGTTGCGCCTTGAGAGCGCTCGCAGGGGAACAGCACGATCCAGCTCTGGTGAACGATTTACTTCAACTTCTTTCTTTTCTCCTTTAGCGTTCACATGCCGACGCGCTTGGAAGGATCGTTTAAACCTTCATTTTCGACACTTCTGATTACGACTGACTCTTCCCAAGTACTCTTGTACTTCCCGGTAAATTACTGTCTTTATTGCCTGCAATTGCTGGAGGTATGCCATGCTACTCAAAGTAGTATTCGCGGTTAAAACGCGACCAGCGTCACTCGGGGAGGTGGTGATGCGTAAATAAAGGCCGTTGTAGCTTGCGAATACTGTGAAAGCTGGATCTCGGCAACGGACCTCGGTTTTGCTCGCGTTCACCTTATATTGCTGCGTAATGGTGTGGAATCTCTATATACGTTATAATAAAATGATATATTCTGGCATCTGGTCTCTACTTTGTTTTCCGCGGGCTATTTATATCTGTGACTTTTTTTTTTCAGTTTGGCTAAGGAGGTTTGGGAATTGTGAAATAGGCATCAGTGCAGGCATCGCATTACTATTCCTTCTGAACTACTCGTTTTTAACCAAGGGCGGATTATCTTCGTTTCATTTCAAGATGGCACGCATTGTATGGCAAGAGTCATTGAACCAATCAAGCGCTTGAGTCTCTTTTTCGACGGAGTGGCGTGCCAGCCTCGCAGCTCTGGGTTGGCTGGGACGGCTCGTACGCTGTTAGTAAACATCAACACAGGCAGGCGTGTAAACAGTGCTCCTACAGCGGACACGTCAAAACGTGTTCTTTTTATACGCAAGGCTCGGTGTATTTAGTTTACACGCGAGGTCTCGTGTAAAATGAACATCTTTGAACGTGGGCGCCCTCCGGAGTCACACGTGTAAGTTTTTTTGTTTTGTTTTGATTCTGCGTAAATTTATAAGGGTGGACGTTTGACGTGAGACGGGGGTCTACGAGTGAGGCCCAGAGCTTTACACGGCGTTTCGCCGGCGTGAAAGCGTAGTTGGCACGTGTCCATTCGTAGTCTTTCATACACGCTAAACTACCGCAATCATCTGCTTCCATGGTGCCGACACCGTATACATTACGGCGATTACGGGACAGTATGAGCGAAGCCGTGTCTTTCCTCATCGACGAAGTCCCGCTCGCGCTGCGGTTCAACGAACCTCCGGACCCTCATGCCGGCAGCATTTTCACCGAGACCGGATAATTTCCAAAGAAGAAAGTTTTTCGCTACCACAGGCATAAAAACTTTATTAGGAGGTTTTCGTAGACCGTGCTTTTCCCTCTACTAAGCCCTCCGCAACGAAGAAGACGCAACTGTGCCTGCGCGCCGATGGCCTTGACTGCAGAGTTCCGGGTTTTGTAGCGGGTTGCGCAGAGCGTTGCGGGACGGCGAAAACGATCTACGAAAACTCCTCCCTCTTGGCCGTGAGCGACGACGAACCGCTCCGACATGACCCGGCTGGCGTTTCCGATGTCCCGCTCATCTCGTCTGTGCACAAAGTTCGCGGCTTTCCGCATAGGAAACGGCTACTCGCAGAGCCGGCGAAAGAACTAAAAGATAGTTACAGGTTATAGCAGAGGGTTATAGTGGCTGCAGTTCCCTACATATTAAGTGGACATATAAACAAAGCTAAAATAAAATTGGGCGGCTGCTTGCCACACTTACTGACTATGCTGAAAACTACGAAAATACCGAGAATGTACTTGCATTTTTGGAAGCACCATGCTCGAGCAGATGGCGGTAAACACACGTACACAACACCACTGACACACCAAAACACATCAACATACGAGCATATAGAGACACAAAACAAGTACAGGGCACAGACAATTAGACACTCTTACTCAACTGCAGGAGTGACCCGCTCGTTATCTATAACAGACATTTTGTTTTTGCATTAACGGCAGGTGACCCCACCGTATTTTATTTATTTATTTATTTATTATACAATCAGGACCAAAGCATTACAGAGGGGGTGGGCAACGGAAGTACAAACACGCTGAAAATGGTTAGTCCGGCACAGATCATGAATAGTAACTTGTTAGTGCTTCTTTAAAGAGATCAAAATCGCCAATGGTCGCAATGGGTGAGGGAAGGCCGTTCCATTCACGAGATGTTTTGGGATGAAAGATTTGAAAAAAAAAAAGAAAAAAAAGAATTTGAGATGGAAGTAGGTATACCAACTTTGCAGCAGCGATCCAGGCGAGAGGATACGTAGATGGGGGCATTGATTAGTTGCTCTTTCAAGAGTGAATTGGCATAGTAAATTTTGAGAAATAAACAGACGGGAGATAGTGCGACGAGTGGAAAGAAGGGGCACTGAGAGACTAGCTTTCATGGATGTGACGCTTGATGTACGATGGTAGTTTGATAATATAAAACGTGCTGGACCGGTTTTGGATTTCCTTCAAGCGCTGATATGAGGCTTTCTGCACCGGGATCCCAGACCGAGCATGCATATTCAAGTTTTGGTCGCACCAGTGTTTTATAAAGTAGTAATTTTAATGATGATGGAGCTAGAGAAAAGTTACGTCTTAAATATCCAAGCATACGGTTACTGTTATTAACGATATATTCGGTGCGAGTTTTCCATGATAGGTCAGAAGAGATATGAGCACCTAGATATTTGTAAGTGGATACGTTTTCAAGGAGGTTATTTAATATGAAGTAGTTAGGACAGAGTGCTGCTTTGCGGGAAATCCTCATTGTCTTACATCTCATAATGTTTAGTTTCATGTGCCAAGCATCACACCAGGAAGAAATTGCATTTAAATCAGATTGAATTATGTGTACGTCAGAGTCATTAGTAATTTCACGGTAAACAACGCAATCATCCATAAAAACGCTTATGGAGGAGGAAATGCCTAGTAGATAGGTCATTTATATTTATTAAGAATAAGAGCGGGCCTAGGACAGAACCCTGTGGTACACCGGACTCAACGAGAGACGATGAGTTTTTGTTATTGACAGTTACAAATTGCGATCTGTTAGTGAGGAAACACTCTAACCAAGATAAGATATATATGGATCAATACTGAGTAGGCCAAGTTTGTATAGTGGTAGTTTATGCGTCACCTTATCGAAAGCCTTTGCAAGGTCCAGAAAGATGCAGTCAGTCTGAGATCCATGGTCCAGAGCCGAGTGGAGGTTGTGGGTGAAAACCAAGAGCTGAATATCGCACGAGAAAGGTTTGCAGAATCCATATTGAAAAGGGCTAAAGAAGGAGTTGCGCTCCAGAAAACGCGAGAGCTCTGAAGAAATTATGTGCTCCATAATTTTGCAGGTTACGCTAGTAAGAGATATTGGCGTGTAATTTAAAGGGGAGAAACGGTCACCAGCTTTGTGGATTGGAACAACCTTCCCTACTTTCCAGCCCTCGGGTAAGACGCCATGGTCAAGTGATTGTTGAAACAAAGATGACAAGATGATCGAAGAGTACAGTTTGGTATTTTTTTAGAAATTTCGCGTTTATCTCGTCAACACCTGATGCTGACGACAGCTTGAGGTTTTCAATAATTTTAACAATACCGGGTGGATCAAACACAATTGGTAACATGGGCAAAAAATCAGAAGATGGTAGTATGAGGTGGTTGGCTCTTAAGAGAACACTAAAGACACTGATGAAACATTCGTTAAAAGTCATAGCGCAATCTTCACCGTAAATCACCTCTCCGCCTGAATTTTTAAATTGTATTAAATGTTTGTCGGCAGGGTTGACTAAGTTCTAAAACTGCCTTGGATTGTTTGTGAGCATTGAAGGTAATTTGATGCTGAAGAAGTTATTTTTAGTTTCAGCGACGGCCAATTTGTATACTTCAACTGCCGAATGGTACGCGGCCCAGCGATCAGGAGACATTGGTGATTTAGCTGTTCGAAACAAGCGCTTTTTCTTATTAGGCAGCCTTTTTAAAGTCGTATTATACCAAGGTGATTTCGAGTTTGATTTGACAACACGAGAGGGAATGTTGTGGGTGATCAATGAAGTAATTTTATCTTTGAACAGATACCAATTGCCTTCAACCGATCGCTCTGAGAAATGCTGCATAAAAGAGTCCATGAATGTACATAGTTCGCAGTTTATGAATTCAAGGTCGGCTCTGCCGTAATCACGGATGTGTTTGACACACTTAACAGAATTGTTCTTGGGAATTTTCAGGAAAAAATGCAAGGCCAAATGGTCACTGAGCCCTGGAAGATAAGAGATCGGCTCTCCGAGGTCCTTAGACGTAGTTAATATAAGATCAAGAACGTTTGCTGCTGAGGACGTAATTCTCGTGGGCTCGGTTACTAATTGCGAAAGATTAAAATCTGCACAGAGATATAGGAAATAGTTGCTTTCAGAAGAATAAGGCACGCAAATAGGAATATCTTGTGACCAGATAATATTTGAGTAGTTGAAATCGCCAAAAATAATTAGCTGCGAGTTGGGAAACCTTGATACAATCCAGCTAATTGAGTCATGTAATGACTCCACAAAATTCATAGTAAACTTAGGTGGGCGGTAACATGCACAGACAACAATGTTTCTGTGACTTAGTTGAAAACGTACCCATACAATTTCTAAGCCAGATGCTAAGTTAATATGAGATGACTCAATGTAATCAGCAACTGCAACTAGCACGCCTCCGCCCGTCCGCGAATCCCTATCATGCCAATAGACTTTGTACTGCTTATCACATAAAAAAAGTTAATCGTTACGTATTTTACTAAAGAGTCATGTTTCGCTCAACACAATGATGTCGGCAGTAGCAGAATCAAGAGCGGAGCACAATTCATCGCGTTTATTTATTACGCTTTGGATATTTGTAAAGAAAACAGACAGATTTTTCACCGTCGAATCTTTGAATGGAAGAGAGCACGATAGTTATGACGTTGCTGATTCTTGCACATGTTGCGGTTGGAGTGACTCGGCACCTCTATTAGTAGCACTGGTAGCACTAGAAATTTCATAAACTTCGTCACTCGTACTGCAGTAGGTGTAACACTTCTTGTTGACGTGAAGCCTGTTGTACCTTATCTGAAATATACTATCGGGACTCTGAGATTTTGCGAGATCAAACAACTTCTTGCGCGCATAACGTGTGGCTGGTGCGAAGTCTTCATTTACTGACACGTTCCATGTTCTTAATTTAGCTTTTGCTAAGAGGATGCTCTCTTTAGATTTGTATGACACAAATTTTACTATTACTGGTCGACACTTATTTCGAGAAAACGTCCCAAGTCGGTGCGCACGAGTGATTCTCTCATTAGAAATGCTCAGCTCAGGGACATTAGGAAGCAGCGAGTGTACTTTTTACTCAGACTGGGCCCAGGTCTCTGAGGGCGAGTCATCTATGCCATGAAAGATTAGATTGTCTCGCCGAGACCGATCTTCGAGGTCGTCAAGTCTAGCACGCAAGAATGCATTTTCTTTTTTAACTTCTCCTAGAACCTGATGTGTGGTGCGTACTTCACGATCCAGTCTATCAAGAGCACTCTTAGTTTCCACATTCTGAAATCGGTTAGAGATGTCAGTGATTTTGTCTTCCAACTGCTGCTGATTTGTTTTGATTTCATTTACAACCATTAGCAGTTTAGACTGACCATCTTGAAGCAGTTTGCACATTTCGTCAAGCTGCTTGTTACGCGTATCAGGACCGGGGTTTACCTCAACGGTCGCCGCATAGCATCAGCAATTTTACAACATCTATACTCTGACGGACGATTGAGAACAACTACCGTGGGCATGGAAACACCAAAAAACAAAAAACAAAAAAAAAACGTTGCTTGATTTTTTAGTGTACAAAACGTCGGTGGCATGGCGCCGCCTCCAGACGGGCTCCTTCCCGAGCCCCTCCCTACTCAATAAATGGTACCCCGACAAGTACAAGCCAAACTGCAAGCTCTGCGGCGGCCAGGCCAACCTCCGACACGTGGTGTGGGAGTGCAGGAGAATCGACCGTAAGTCCCACCCCCTACTAGAGAAGATCGTCAACCAGGAGAGCTGGGAAACCCTTCTCCTCTGCTCCGCCCCCTCGGTGCAGAACCAACTAGTCCAGCTGGCCGAAGACGCCGTCAAAACCCAGAGGGTTCAGGCCGCCGTCTGATGGGTGGCTGGCGGGGTGAACCTAGGGGTCTCCCGTTCAGTCATTAACACATGCTTGGGCAAATAAATATTGTTTATTACTACTACTACTACAAAGAATCGATGTTACTAACCTGCGTACAGAAGAAGCGAAAAACGTTAGCCGTCCGCATCGTATGGTTGTTCCCATGCCCAGTGAAAGCGTAGGCGATGGGCCGGTCCCTCTTATCGTGTGGCGCCGCTGATGTCGCTGATGATGAGGCTGGCCTCTCGAGCGAGCGCGACGAAGTGGCGTGTTCTTGTTGATGACTGGCAGTTTACCCGCCGCTGTGGCAGGTTTTGCGAGTAGATCTGCAGAACTTGAATCCCCTGTTGGGAGGAGGCATTTGCTGAACATCAACTGCGTGCAGAAGAAGCGAAAAACGTTAGCCGTCCGCATCGTAAGGTTTTTCCCATGCCCAGTGAAAGCGTAGGCGATGGGCCGGTCCCTCTTATCGTGTGGCGCCGCTGATGTCGCTGATGATGAGGCTGGCCTCTCGAGCGTTTTTGTCAGGATGGTGGGCGTGTCCGGTGGGAGACGAAGTGGCGTGTTCTTGTTGATGACTGGCAGTTTACCCGCCGCTGTGGCAGGTTTTGCGAGTAGATCTGCAGAACTTGAATCCCCTGTTGGGAGAAGGCACTTGCTGAACATCAACTGCATGCAGAAGAAGCGAAAAACGTTAGCCGTCCGCATCGTAAGGTTTTTCATATGCCCAGTGAAAGCGTAGGCGATGGGCCGGTCCCTCTTATCGTGTGGTGCCGCTGATGTCGCTGATGATGAGGCTGGCCTCTTGAGCTTTTTTGTCAGGATGGTGGGCGTGTCCGGTGGGAGACGAAGTGGTGTGTTCTTGTTGATGACTGGCAGTTTACCCGCCGCTGTGGCAGGTTTTGCGAGTAGATCTGCAGAACTTGAATCCCCTGTTGGGAGGAGGCATTTGCTGAACATCAATTGCGTGCAGAAGAAGCGAAAAACGTTAGCCGTCCGCATCGTAAGGTTGTTCCCATGCCCAGTGAAAGCGTAGGCGATGGGCCGGTTCCTCTTATCGTGTAGCGCCGCTGATGTCGCTGATGATGAGGCTGGCCTCTCGAGCGTTTTTGTCAGGATGGTGGGCGTGTCCGGTGGGAGACGAAGTGGCGTGTTCTTGTTGATGACTGGCAGTTTACCCGCCGCTGTGGCAGGTTTTGCGAGTAGATCTGCAGAACTTGAATCCCCTGTTGGGAGGAGGCATTTGCTGAACATCAACTGCGTGCAGAAGAAGCGAAAAACGTTAGCCGTCCGCATCGTAAGGTTTTTCCCATGCCCAGTGAAAGCGTGGGCGATGGGCCGGTCCCTCTTATCGTGTGGCGCCGCTGATGTCGCTGATGATGAGGCTGGCCTCTCGAGCGTTTTTGTCAGGATGGTGGGCGTGTCCGGTGGGAGACGAAGTGGCGTGTTCTTGTTGATGACTGGCAGTTTACCCGCCGCTGTGGCAGGTTTTGCGAGTAGATCTGCAGAACTTGAATCCCCTGTTGGGAGAAGGCACTTGCTGAACATCAACTGCATGCAGAAGAAGCGAAAAACGTTAGCCGTCCGCATCGTAAGGTTTTTCATATGCCCAGTGAAAGCGTAGGCGATGGGCCGGTCCCTCTTATCGTGTGGCGCCGCTGATGTCGCTGATGATGAGGCTGGCCTCTTGAGCTTTTTTGTCAGGATGGTGGGCGTGTCCGGTGGGAGACGAAGTGGTGTGTTCTTGTTGATGACTGGCAGTTTACCCGCCGCTGTGGCAGGTTTTGCGAGTAGATCTGCAGAACTTGAATCCCCTGTTGGGAGGAGGCATTTGCTGAACATCAATTGCGTGCAGAAGAAGCGAAAAACGTTAGCCGTCCGCATCGTAAGGTTGTTCCCATGCCCAGTGAAAGCGTAGGCGATGGGCCGGTCCCTCTTATCGTGTAGCGCCGCTGATGTCGCTGATGATGAGGCTGGCCTCTCGAGCGTTTTTGTCAGGATGGTGGGCGTGTCCGGTGGGAGACGAAGTGGCGTGTTCTTGTTGATGACTGGCAGTTTACCCGCCGCTGTGGCAGGTTTTGCGAGTAGATCTGCAGAACTTGAATCCCCTGTTGGGAGGAGGCATTTGCTGAACATCAACTGCGTACAGAAGAAGCGAAAAACTTTAGCCGTCCGCATCGTAAGGTTGTTTCCATGCCCAGTGAAAGCGTAGGCGATGGGCCGGTCCCTCTTATCGTGTGGCGCCGCTGATGTCGCTGATGATGAGGCTGGCCTCTCGAGCGTTTTTGTCAGGATGGTGGGCGTGTCCGGTGGGAGACGAAGTGGTGTGTTCTTGTTGATGACTGGCAGTTTACCCGCCGCTGTGGCAGGTTTTGCGAGTAGATCTGCAGAATTTGAATACCCTGTTGGGAGGAGGCATTTGCTGGACATCAACTGCGTGCAGAAGAAGCGAAAAACGTTAGCCGTTCGCATCGTAAGGTTGTTCCCATGCCCAGTGAAAGCGTAGGCGATGGGCCGGTCCCTCTTATCGTGTGGCGCCGCTGATGTCACTGATGATGAGGCTGGCCTCTCGAGCGTTTTTGTCAGGATGGTGGGCGTGTCCGGTGGGAGACGAGGTCGTGTGTTCTTGTTGATGACTGGCAGTTTACCCGCCGCTGTGGCAGGTTTTGCGAGTAGATCTGCAGAACTTGAATCCCCTGTTGGGAGGAGGCATTTGCTAAACATCAACTGCGTGCAGAAGAAGCGAAAAACGTTAGCCGTCCGCATCGTAAGGTTGTTCCCATGCCCAGTGAAAGCGTAGGCGATGGGCCGGTCCCTCTTATCGTGTAGCGCCGCTGATGTCGCTGATGATGAGGCTGGCCTCTCGAGCGTTTTTGTCAGGATGGTGGGCGTGTCCGGTGGGAGACGAAGTGGCGTGTTCTTGTTGATGACTGGCAGTTTACCCGCCGCTGTGGCAGGTTTTGCGAGTAGATCTGCAGAACTTGAATATCCTGTTGGAAGGAGGCATTTGCTGATCATCAACTGCGTGCAGAAGAAGCGAAAAACGTTAGCCGTCCGCATCGTATGGTTGTTCCCATGCCCAGTGAAAGCGTAGGCGATGGGCCGGTCCCTCTTATCGTGTGGCGCCGCTGATGTCGCTGATGATGAGGCTGGCCTCTCGAGCGTTTTTGCCAGGATGGTGGGCGTGTCCGGTGGGAGACGAAGTGGCGTGTTCTTGTAGATGACTGGCAGTTTACCCGCCGCTGTGGCAGGTTTTGCGAGTAGATCTGCAGAACTTGAATCCCCTGTTGGGAGGAGGCATTTGCTGAACATCAACTGCGTACAGAAGAAGCGAAAAACGTTAGCCGTCCGCATCGTAAGGTTGTTCCCATGCCCAGTGAAAGCGTAGGCAGTCTTGGGTAAGTTACTTTTAAAAAGTAATTCGTTACAGTTACAGTTACTTCCAGAAAAAAAGTAGTGAAGTTACCGTTACAGTTACCGCAACAAAAAAGTAACTCGTTACAGTTACAGTAACTTTTAAAAAGTAACGACGTTACTTTTCAGTTACGTTTTCTATAACACAAAAAAAATCAGGAAAAACTAGAAAACGCTTTTCACCAAGTTCATTTGCATAAAATTAAAAAGTGTGCTTTTTACTTCGTATTGTAAGTTAGCAGCAGTTGCTTCCCGAAATTAGTTTCTGAAAGTTTCCCTTGTTTGATAACGAACACATCCTTGCCTTTGTTGAACAGGCGCTCGTCTAACGCACTGGATGGGATTGCAGTGTTGTTTCGCCGGAAAAGGTTTTTGATTGCAGGGTAGGCGGTGAGGCAATAAAGTGCCGTTTTCTGCGGTCAAGGTAGCCTCCTCCACGTCAGCAAAATACTCTCTGTACGCCGGCCATGGTAGTTTTTCTTTGTTCTTATCAACATTAATATCCTTGGTAGCACTAGCATATTGCTGGCTCGTTGACGGTTGCGCTGGGTTCATAGAGTCCCTGGACATATCTCAGTTTGTACCCGGCAAGCCAGAAACAAACCCCGCGCAAACAGCAGTAAATTTTGCCTCGACTGTAGACACTACACCGGATTAACGGCGCAAATCAAATTACGAAACATGCGCAGTGCGGAGTGGCGGCGCTAATCAAAATACGAAACATTCGCAGTGCCCTATGCGTGTATTGTTGTTTCACGTTTGATTCACCCGATTAAAAAGCGTTTGTGCAGAAAAAAAAGAAAAACCGCGAAAGAGATAGTTCTTCAAGACACCAAGATGCAAGTGTTCAGTCACAAAGTGCAAGCGCGTGCTAAAGATAACTACATTTTTTTTCCCCCAAACCTACTCGTGGCTATATTCGGGTCGTGACTGGCGAGAAAGAAGGTATTCACAAATCTGTGCAAAAAATAACTTGACACTGGAAATGTCGGAAGAGACAATTTGGAAAGCGCTAAAAATGGCTAAATTGTACCCTCTTTCAGTGATATATTATTCATAAAAAACTGGAAAGTAACGACAAAAGTAACGTCGTTACTTTCATCGTTACTTCAGAAAAAAGTAATAGAACTACAGTTACAAGTTACATTTTTAAAAAGTAACTCGTTACAGTTACAAGTTACCAAAAAAGTAACGAAATTACAATAACGCGTTACTAGTAACGCGTTACTACCCAAGACTGAGCGTAGGCGATGGGCCGGTCCCTCTTATCGTGTGGCGCCGCTGATGTCGCTGATGATGAGGCTGGCCTCTCGAGCGTTTTTGTCAGGATGGTGGGCGTGTCCGGTGGGAGACGAAGTGGCGTGTTCTTGTTGATGACTGGCAGTTTACCCGCCGCTGTGGCAGGTTTTGCGAGTAGATCTGCAGAACTTGAATCCCCTGTTGGGAGGAGGCATTTGCTGAACATAAACTGCGTGCAGAAGAAGCGAAAAACGTTAGCCGTCCGCATCGTATGGTTGTTCCCATGCCCAGTGAAAGCGTAGGCGATGGGCCGGTCCCTCTTATCGTGTGGCGCCGCTGATGTCGCTGATGATGAGGCTGGCCTCTCGAGCGTTTTTGCCAGGATGGTGGGCGTGTCCGGTGGGAGACGAAGTGGCGTGTCCCTGTTGATGACTGGCAGTTTACCCGCCGCTGTGGCAGGTTTTGCGAGTAGATCTGCAGAACTTGAATCCCCTGTTGGGAGGAGGCATTTGCTGAACATCATCTGCGTACAGAAGAAGCGAAAAACGTTAGCCGTCCGCATCGTAAGGTTGTTCCCATGCCCAGTGAAAGCGTAGGCGATGGGCCGGTCCCTCTTATCGTGTGGCGCCGCTGATGTCGCTGATGATGAGGCTAGCCTCTCGAGCGTTTTTGTCAGGATGGTGGGCGTGTCCGGTGGGAGACGAAGTGGCGTGTTCTTGTTGATGACTGGCAGTTTACCCGCCACTGTGGCAGGTTTTGCGAGTAGATCTGCAGAACTTGAATCCCCTGTTGGGAGGAGGCATTTGCTGAACATGAACTGCGTACAGAAGAAGCGAAAAACGTTAGCCGTCCGCATCCTAAGGTTTTTCCCATGGCCAGTGAAAGCGTAGGCGATGGGCCGGTCCCTCTTATCGTGTGGCGCCGCTGATGTCGCTGATGATGAGGCTGGCCTCTCGAGCGTTTTTGTCAGGATGGTGGGCGTGTCCGGTGGGAGACGAAGTGGTGTGTTCTTGTTGATGACTGGCAGTTTACCCGCCGCTGTGGCAGGTTTTGCGAGTAGATCTGCAGAACTTGAATCCACTGTTGGGAGGAGGCATTTGCTGAACATCAACTGCGTGCAGAAGAAGCGAAAAACATTAGCCGTCCGCATCGTATGGTTGTTCCCATGCCCAGTAAAAGCGTAGGTGATGGGCCGGTCCCTCTTATCCTGTGGCGCCGCTGATGTCGCTGATGATGAGGCTGGCCTCTCGAGCGTTTTTGTCAGGATGGTGGGCGTGTCCGGTCGGAGGCGAAGTGGCGTGTTCTTGTTGATGACTGGCAGTTTACCCGCCGCTGTGGCAGGTTTTGCGAGTAGATCTGCAGAACTTGAATCCACTGTTGGGAGGAGGCATTTGCTGAACATCAACTGCGTGCAGAAGAAGCGAAAAACGTTAGCCGTCCGCATCGTATGGTTGTTCCCATGCCCAGTGAAAGCGTAGGCGATGGGCCGGTCCCTCTTATCGTGTGGCGCCGCTGATGTCGCTGATGATGAGGCTGGCCTCTCGAGCGTTTTTGTCAGGATGGTGGGCGTGTCCGGTGGGAGACGAAGTGGCGTGTTCTTGTTGATGACTGGCAGTTTACCCGCCGCTGTGGCAGGTTTTGCGAGTAGATCTGCAGAACTTGAATCCACTGTTGGGAGGAGGCATTTGCTGAACATCAACTGCGTGCAGAAGAAGGGAAAAACGTTAGCCGTCCGCATCGTATGGTTGTTCCCATGCCCAGTGAAAGCGTAGGCGATGGGCCGGCCCCTCTTATCGTGTGGCGCCGCTGATGTCGCTGATGATGAGGCTGGCCTCTCGAGCGTTTTTGTCAGGATGGTGGGCGTGTCCGGTGGGAGACGAAGTGGCGTGTTCTTGTTGTTGATGACTGGCAGTTTACCCGCCGCTGTGGCAGGTTTTGCGAGTAGATCTGCAGAACTTGAATCCACTGTTGGGAGGAGGCATTCGCTGAACATCAACTGCGTGCAGAAGAAGCGAAAAACATTAGCCGTCCGCATCGTATGGTTGTTCCCATGCCCAGTGAAAGCGTAGGCGATGGGCCGGTCCCTCTTATCGTGTGGCGCCGCTGATGTCGCTGAGGATGAGGCTGGCCTCTCGAGCGTTTTTGTCAGGATGGTGGGCGTGTCCGGTGGGAGACGAAGTGGTGTGTTCTTGTTGATGACTGGCAGTTTACCCGCCGCTGTGGCAGGTTTTGCGAGTAGATCTGCAGAACTTGAATCCACTGTTGGGAGGAGGCATTTGCTGAACATCAACTGCGTGCAGAAGAAGCGAAAAACGTTAGCCGTCCGCATCGTATGGTTGTTCCCATGCCCAGTAAAAGCGTAGGCGATGGGCCGGTCCCTCTTATCGTGTGGCACCGCTGATGTCGCTGATGATGAGGCTGGCCTCTCGAGCGTTTTTGTCAGGATGGTGGGCGTGTCCGGTGGGAGACGAAGTGGCGTGTTCTTGTTGATGACTGGCAGTTTACCCGCCGCTGTGGCAGGTTTTGCGAGTAGATCTGCAGAACTTGAATCCCCTGTTGGGAGGAGGCATTTGCTGAACATCAACTGCGTGTAGAAGAAGCGAAAAACGTTAGCCGTCCGCATCATAAGGTTGTTCCCATGCCCAGTGAAAGCGTAGGCGATGGGCCGGTTCCTCTTATCGAGTGGCGCCGCTGATGTCGCTGATGATGAGGCTGGCTGTGACAAGTTAGTGGCGCCCCCCTCCAGTCCGCCCGTCTGCAGCCGCCTGGCTCGGCGGGCAACATTGATCACCACATCAATAAACGCCGTTGAGCGCACGCGCTCCGGTCAGACATCGTCCACCCTCACAACCAGGCTGCGTGTCGTCTCTCCTCGCCGGCCACGCCGCACGTCAAAACGCTGGGTGAGCTGCTCGCCACGTTGCGCTCGCACTTCAGCCCGGCGCCGTCCACGCTGATGGAGCGGTTCCGCTTCAACAGCCGGAGCCGCCAGGACGGGGAGACCCTCGGGCAGTTCGTCGCTGCGCTACGAGGGTTAGCGAGCACCTGCGCCTTCGGCGACCAGTTGGACTCGCTACTCCGGGACCGGTTCGTCTGCGGCATCAACAACCCTGCCATGCAGACGCGACTCCTGGAGCTCCCCGACCCCTCGCTGGACGACGCGGTGAAGGCAGCGCTGGCGATGGAAGCAGCAGCTAAGGACGCCAGCGAGATAGCGCGTGCGGCCGGCTCACCATCGACGGAAGCGGCGGTAAACAAGATGGCGACAAGGAGCGGTGCCTGCAGCCGCTGCGGTGCTGCCCACTCCCCCTCACAGTGCCAGTTCGTCCACGCACAATGTTTCACGTGCGGGAGAACTGGGCACCTCGCACGTGTCTGCCGAGGGGGGAGGACGAGCGGCGGCCAGCAGTAGCAGCGGCAGCCTGGTTCAAGCCCGGGTTCCAGCCAAGCCCGCGGCCAGGGTGGCCGTCGCAAGAGAACGCGGCGGGGACGAGCGGCACCAGGCCCGGGTTGGTCGTCAGCCAGGGTCCGCGTCGTGGCCGAGGACCCGCAGATTTTCGACGTGTGGCACACCAGGGGAATTTCATCGTCTGTGCCACCATACTTGGTGTCTGTCGAAATCTGCGGCCACCCCATCACCATGGAGCTGGACACGGGGGCCAGCGTGTCGGTCATGCCCGGGAAGCTGTTCAAGCGGACCTTCCCCGGCGTGTCCATCGAGGCGTCTGACGTCATGCTGCGCAGCTACTCCGGGCAGCTTTCCCAGGTCCAGGGTCGGGCCCAAATCAGCGTTCGCCTTGGCGACAGGGAGGCAATCCTTCCCCATTACTTAACCAAGGGGTCGTCGCCGACGCTGCTGGGCCGGAACTGGATTCACTCGCTGGGTGTTCGGCTGCCGGAGTACCAAGAAACTGCGCTGCACGTGGTGAAGGACGTCCCGAGCCTCCTGACCGACTTCCAGTCCCTGTTCCAGCCGGGGGTGGGCACCTTTGCCGGCACGACGGTCGGCATCCACGTTCCCGAGGGAGCCCGACCTCGGTTCTTCAAGCCGCGCCCGCTGCCGTTTGCCCTGAAGGACGGGGTCACCCAGGAGCTGCAACGGCTGCAGCGAGAGGGAATCCTGGTGCCCGTCAAGTCTTCCGAGTGGGCTGCACCAATCGTTCCAGTCCTGAAGCGAGACGGCCGCGTCAGGATCGGCGGGGACTTCAAGGTCACCATCAACCCCGTCGCTACCGTCGAAAAGTACCCGCTGCCTCGGGTAGAAGATCTCTGGTCAGCTCTGTCCGGGGGACAGAAGTTCACCAAGCTCGACCTCCGAGATGCCTACCGGCAGCTGGTGCTCCAGGATGCCGCCCGGAAGTATGTCACCATTTCGACTACCATGGGACTCTTCCAGTACACGCGCCTTCCGTTCGGCGTGGCCTCAGCCCCAGCCATCTTCCAGAGAGAGATGGACAACCTCTTCAGGGGCATGAGGCACGTGGCGGTGTACTTGGACGACATCCTGGTTACCGGTACTGACGACGGGGACCACCTGCAGAACCTGCGCAAAGTCCTGACACGACTACAGGACGCCGGTCTCAAGCTGAGGCTGGACAAGTGCGTGTTCCTGACCCCCAGCGTGGAGTACCTGGGACACATCATCTCCCAGGCTGGCCTGGCCCCGGCACCCCGCAAGATTGAGGCCGTGCTCAAGGCGCCGAAGCCCAAGAGCAAGAAGGAGCTTCAGAGCTACCTCGGCCTCATCAACTTCTACAGGAGGTTCCTGCCCAACCTGTCGACGCATCTGGAGCCGCTGCATCGCCTGCTCCGTGACGGTCAGCAGTGGGCCTGGAAGAAGGAGCAGGACTTGGCCTTCCAGCGCGGCAAGGAGCTGGTCGTTAAGGCTCCAGTGCTGGTGCACTTCGATCCGGCCAAGCCTGTAGTCCTCACCGTGGATGCGTCGCCGTACGGGGTAGGAGCCGTCCTGTCGCACCGGGGTCAGGATGGTCAGGAACACCCTGTGGCGTTTGCTTCTCGTCGGCTTCATGCAGCGGAGCAACGCTACAGCCAGCTCGACAAGGAAGGCTTGGCGCTCATCTTCGGGGTCCAGCGCTTCCATCAGTACCTGTGGGGCCGGCAGTTCGAGGCAGTCACGGACCACAAGCCGCTGCTGGGGCTGCTGGGACCTGACAAGGCAGTCCCAGTGCAAGCATCGCCTCGTGTGGTACGCTGGGCCTTGACGCTGGCAGCCTACAGGTACAAGCTGGTCTACCGCCCTGGGAAGGACCAGGGACCTGCCGACGCCCTGAGCCGCCTGCCCCTGCCGGAGGTGCCTGCTGCCGTTCCTGAGCCAGCTGACGTTTTCCTGCTGGAGCGGGCCTACCCGGGGGTGCTCACCAGGACTGCGGTGGCGCAGGCGACCAGCCGGGACCCGGTCCTGTCCCAGGTGGTCAAGGCGGTTGCGCGAGGGGAGGAGCTGCGTCACCAGGCATACAGCCACAAGACCGCCGAGCTGAGCTTGGAGCAAGGCTGCCTCCTGTGGGGTTCCAGGGTGGTGATTCCACAAAGTCTGCGGGCCAAGGTGCTGCAGTCGTTGCACGCGGGGCACCCTGGCATTGAAAAGACCAAAATGGTGGCACGGTCGCACGTTTGGTGGCCTGGCCTAGACCAGGACATCGTGCACCAAGTGCAAGGCTGCCAGGTGTGCCAGGAGAACCAGCGAGCCTCGCGCCACGTAGAGATCACCCCCTGGCCGTTCCCACAGAGGCCGTGGTCCCGCTTGCACGTGGACCATGCGGGACCCTTCAAGGGCCACTACTTCCTGGTGGTAGTGGACGCCTTCTCCAAGTGGGTGGAGGCACTGCCAGTCACTAGTCCCTCGGCAAGCGCGACCATTGCGGCGCTGCGGCAAGTCTTCGCGGCGCAGGGATTGCCGGACATTATTGTGTCCGACAATGGTCCCGCTTTCGCTAGCGCCGAGTACCTGGACTGGCTGCAGAGGAATGGAATCCGCCGGATGCTGGTTCCGCCGTACCACCCCGCTTCCAATGGTGCAGCAGAGCGGGTGGTACAGACCCTCAAGAACAAGCTGAAGAGGAGCCAGCCCGGGGAATTCCGGACGCAGGTGGCCCGGGTACTGTTTCAGTACCGGACCACACCGCATGAGATCACTGGCCGTGCCCCCTGCGAGCTTCTGCTGGGCCGGATGGTCAAGACCCCCCTGGACGTCTTGCATCCAGACCTCCGGTCCACGGCGCTCCTGAAGCAGCTGAAACAGAAGCTGGCTGCTGACCGAGGGTGCCGTCCCGGGCCTTTGCCGGAGCCGGGAGCGTCGGTGTACGCCAGGAACTTCCGTCCTGGCCCACCATGGTCTGCCGGACATGTGGTTTCACCAGCGAGTGCCTCGTCGCTGCTCGTCCGCATGCCCGACGGGACCACCTGGCACCGGCACGCCGACCATGTCAGGCCTTGCCTCGGGACCAGGCTTCCACCCTCGGCCGTCGCTTCTGAGTACCAGCCTGCAGGGGGCCCAACAGCACCAGTCGTGGCCAGCGGAGCGCCACCCACCACGGAGGCAACAAGAGTCTCTAGTCCCGCGGCACCAGTTGGACCGGTGCCACTCCCAAATCCGGTCCCTGCAGCTCCACCGGGTGGAGCGCGACCGGGACAGGCAGCGCCCGGCATTGCCACACCTGGCCCGTCGACACCAGTGCCCAGGCGGAGTGCACGGCAGCGGAGGCCACCTGACCGCTACTCGCCGGGGTGACCTTCATCGTCGACAGGCCGGGACTTCGCATGACCAGACACCGAGATGGTGTCGGCCGTGCGCATTGTGTTTAGTTTTGTTTTATAACAAACAAACTGGGGGGGAGGAGTGTGACAAGTTAGTGGCGCCCCCCTCCAGTCCGCCCGTCTGCAGCCGCCTGGCTCGGCGGGCAACATTGATCACCACATCAATAAACGCCGTTGAGCGCACGGGCTTCGGTCAGACATCGTCCACCCTCACAACCAAGCTGCGTGTCGTCTCTCCTCGGCGGGTGCTTCGGCCACTTCGTCCACGTTCGAGAAAGATCGTGACACTGGCCTCTCGAGCGTTTTTGTCAGGATGGTGGGCGTGTCCGGTGGGAGACGAAGTGGCGTGTTCTTGTTGATGACTGGCAGTTTACCCGCCGCTGTGGCAGGTTTTGCGAGTAGATCTGCAGAACGTGAATCCCCGGTTGGGAGGAGGCATTTGCTGAACATCAACTGCGTGCAGAAGAAGCGAAAAACGTTAGCCGTCCGCATCGTATGGTTGTTCCCATGCCCAGTGAAAGCGTAGGCGATGGGCCGGTCCCTCTTATCGTGTGGCGTCGCTGATGTCGCTGATGATGAGGCTGGCCTCTCGAGTGTTTTTGCCAGGATGGTGGGCGTGTCCGGTGGGAGACGAAGTGGCGTGTTCTTGTTGATGACTGGCAGTTTACCCGCCGCTGTGGCAGGTTTTGCGAGTAGATCTGCAGAACTTGAATCCCCTGTTGGGAGGAGGCATTTGCTGAACATCAACTGCGTGCAAAAGAAGCGAAAAACGTTAGCCGTCCGCATCGTAAGGTTGTTCCCATGCCCAGTGAAAGCGTAGGCGATGGGCCGGTCCTTCTTATCGTGTGGCGCCGCTGATGTCGCTGATGACGAGGCTAGCCTCTCGAGCGTTTTTGTCAGGATGGTGGGCGTGTCCGGTGGGAGACGAAGTGGCGTGTTCTTGTTGATGACTGGCAGTTTACCCACCGCTGTGGCAGGTTTTGCGAGTAGATCTGCAGAACTTGAATCCCTTGTTGGGAGGAGGCATTTCCTGAACATCAACTGCGTACAGAAGAAGCGAAAAACGTTAGCCGTCCGCATCGTAAGGTTGTTCCCATGCCCAGTGAAGGCGTAGGCGATGGGCCGGTCCCTCTTATCGTGTGGCGCCGCTGATGTCGCTGATGATGAGGCTGGCCTCTCGAGCGTTTTTGCCAGGATGGTGGGCGTGTCCGGTGGGAGACGAAGTGGCGTGTTCTTGTTGATGACTGGCAGTTTACCCGCCGCTGTGGCATGTTTTGCGAGTAGATCTGCAGAACTTGAATCCCCTGTTGGGAGGAGGCATTTGCTGAACATCAACTGCGTACAGAAGAAGCAAAAAACGTTAGCCGTCCGCATCGTAAGGTTGTTCCCATGCCCAGTGAAAGCGTAGGCGATGGGCCGGTCCTTCTTATCGTGTGGCGCCGCTGATGTCGCTGATGATGAGGCTAGCCTCTCGAGCGTTTTTGTCAGGATGGTGGGCGTGTCCGGTGGGAGACGAAGTGGCGTGTTCTTGTTGATGACTGGCAGTTTACCCACCGCTGTGGCAGGTTTTGCGAGTAGATCTGCAGAACTTGAATCCCCTGTTGGGAGGAGCCATTTGCTGAACATCAACTGCGTGCAAAAGAAGCGAAAAACGTTAGCCGTCCGCATCGTAAGGTTGTTCCCATGCCCAGTGAAAGCGTAGGCGATGGGCCGGTCCTTCTTATCGTGTGGCGCCGCTGATGTCGCTGATGATGAGGCTAGCCTCTCGAGCGTTTTTGTCAGGATGGTGGGCGTGTCCGGTGGGAGACGAAGTGGCGTGTTCTTGTTGATGACTGGCAGTTTACCCACCGCTGTGGCAGGTTTTGCGAGTAGATCTGCAGAACTTGAATACCCTGTTGGGAGGAGGCATTTGCTGAACATTAACTGCGTGCAGAAGAAGCGAAAAACGTTAGCCGTCCGCATCGTAAGGTTGTTCCCATGCCCAGTGAAAGCGTAGGCGATGGGCCGGTCCCTCTTATCGTGTGGCGCCGCTGATGTCGCTGATGATGAGGCTGGCCTCTCGAGCGTTTTTGCCTGGATGGTGGGCGTGTCCGGTGGGAGACGAAGTGGCGTGTCCGGTGGGAGACGAAGTGGCGTGTTCTTGTTGATGACTGGCAGTTTACCCGCCGCTGTGGCAGGTTTTGCGAGTAGATCTGCAGAACTTGAATCCCCTGTTGGGAGGAGGCATTTGCTGAACATCAACTGCGTACAGAAGAAGCGAAAAACGTTAGCCGTCCGCATCGTAAGGTTGTTCCCATGCCCAGTGAAAGCGTAGGCGATGGGCCGGTTCTCTTATCGTGTGGCGCCGCTGATGTCGCTGATGATGAGCCTGGCCTCTCGAGCGTTTTTGTCAGGATGGTGGGCGTGTCCGGTGGGAGACGAAGTGGTGTGTTCTTGTTGATGACTGGCAGTTTACCCGCCGCTGTGGCAGGTTTTGCGAGTAGATCTGCAGAACTTGAATCCACTGTTGGGAGGAGGCATTTGCTGAACATCAACTGCGTGCAGAAGAAGCGAAAAACGTTAGCCGTCCGCATCGTATGGTTGTTCCCATGCCCAGTAAAAGCGTAGGCGATGGGCCGGTCCCTCTTATCGTGTGGCGCCGCTGATGTCGCTGATGATGAGGCTGGCCTCTCGAGCGTTTTTGTCAGGATGGTGGGCGTGTCCGGTGGGAGACGAAGTGGTGTGTTCTTGTTGATGACTGGCAGTTTACCCGCCGCTGTGGCAGGTTTTGCGAGTAGATCTGCAGAACTTGAATCCACTGTTGGGAGGAGGCATTTGCTGAACATCAACTGCGTGCAGAAGAAGCGAAAAACGTTAGCCGTCCGCATCGTATGGTTGTTCCCATGCCCAGTAAAAGCGTACGCGATGGGCCGGTCCCTCTTATCGTGTGGCGCCGCTGATGTCGCTGATGATGAGGCTGGCCTCTCGAGCGTTTTTGTCAGGATGGTGGGCGTGTCCGGTCGGAGGCGAAGTGGCGTGTTCTTGTTGATGACTGGCAGTTTACCCGCCGCTGTGGCAGGTTTTGCGAGTAGATCTGCAGAACTTGAATCCACTGTTGGGAGGAGGCATTTGCTGAACATCAACTGCGTACAGAAGAAGCGAAAAACGTTAGCCGTCCGCATCGTAAGGTTGTTCCCATGCCCAGTGAAAGCGTAGGCGATGGGCCGGTCCCTCTTATCGTGTGGCGCCGCTGATGTCGCTGATGATGAGGCTGGCCTCTCGAGCGTTTTTGTCAGGATGGTGGGCGTGTCCGGTGGGAGACGAAGTGGCGTGTTCTTGTTGATGACTGGCAGTTTACCCGCCGCTGTGGCAGGTTTTGCGAGTAGATCTGCAGAACTTGAATCCACTGTTGGGAGGAGGCATTTGCTGAACATCAACTGCGTGCAGAAGAAGCGAAAAACGTTAGCCGTCCGCATCGTAAGGTTGTTCCCATGCCCAGTAAAAGCGTAGGCGATGGGCCGGTCCCTCTTATCGTGTGGCGCCGCTGATGTCGCTGATGATGAGGCTGGCCTCTCGAGCGTTTTTGTCAGGATGGTGGGCGTGTCCGGTGGGAGACGAAGTGGCGTGTTCTTGGTGATGACTGGCAGTTTACCCGCCGCTGTGGCAGGTTTTGCGAGTAGATCTGCAGAACTTGAATCCCCTGTTGGGAGGAGGCATTTGCTGAACATCAACTGCGTACAGAAGAAGCGAAAAACGTTAGCCGTCCGCATCGTAAGGTTGTTCCCATGCCCAGTGAAAGCGTAGGCGATGGGCCGGTCCCTCTTATTGTGTGGCGCCGCTGATGTCGCTGATGGTGAGGCTGGCCTCTCGAGCGTTTTTGTCAAAATGGTGGGCGTGTCCGGTGGGAGACGAAGTGGCGTGTTCTTGTTGATGACTGGCAGTTTACCCGCCGCTGTGGCAGGTTTTGCGAGTAGATCTACAGAACTTGAATCCACTGTTGGGAGGAGGCATTTGCTGAACATCAACTGCGTACAGAAGAAGCGAAAAACGTTAGCCGTCTGCATCGTATGGTTGTTCCCATGCCCAGCCTTGCACAATTGCATGAATTGTGCAAGGTTTTGAACAAAACCCGGCTAATTTATCCGAAAGGCTTTTGGGTGTTTCAAGCCACCATTGTAAACGTTGATTTTTTTTTTTTTGTTTCAAAAAGCTTCCCAACGCAGCTAGTGAGGCTGACTGGCCGGAACGAAGCTAATTCCATTGGGGTTTTTCCTTGTTTCAGGAGAGCCGTGACTTTGACCGCTCTCCACTGTTCAGGCACAACTTCCCCAATCCAGATAGAGTTAAACATTTTGAGAAGATTGCTAGTGGCAGTCGGATCGAGATTCGCACATATTTTCCATGTTATGTTCCATGGGATTAGCGATCACGACATAGTTACAGCAAGTATACAGTGTAAACGTCCGCTATCGGCTCGGCAGTCCCCGCGCAGGATTTATTTTTACGATCAGGGCAATTACGCTAGCCTTGCTGACGAACTTGTAACGTTTTCTGCCATTTTTGAAATGCACAGCTATGAGATAGACGTTGAAACCCTGTGGAACATTTTAAAAACTAAGCTTACTGCCTTAATCGACACTTACATCCCACACAAGCTAATCTCTCCAAGAAAGCAAAAAAAAAACAACCTTGGATAAATAAAGAGTTACGGCCAATTTTGAGGGAAAATAAGCGTGCATACTAAGTTTGAAAGTAAACATTTGGCAGAACTCCGTGTGCTGGCAAAAGAAGGCATTCAGATGGCCCACAAACCCTTGTCAACGCTTGGACACCTGATGCCACGGCCAAAAGATCGTCCCCCCAAGGAAAGAGCGCAAGGCGTTATTTACCAGATTCCTTGTGCGGATTGCCCTGCCACATACATCGGCGAAACCAAGAACTTTAAAGAAAGACTTCGCCAGCACAAAACTGACGTGCGAAAGTTCGATCATGAGCGTAGCGCGGTTGCGGAACACAGTGACTCGAATGACCACCGCATTGACTTCGACAACACACGCATCCTCGACATTGGGACCAATTCCCGGCAGAGGCTCTTCGTCGAGTCATGGCACATCCAAACCACACCGCAAAACATCAATCGGTCGCTTGGCGCTTTGCCATCCGCCTACGTCAGCGGGCTCAGCCACATTACGATCGCGAAAACATCGCGTCCACCGCCGTAAAAGAAGACCATTTGCTCCTCGCGCACACAGACGCCCCTGAAGAAGAAACCAAGCAGGTTTCGAAACGTTGGGCTCCTTTTTCTTCTTGGTTGGCGTTCCTTCCCCCTATACTTAAGTTTCCGCAGAACTTATTTTTGCCGCGTCCCTTACTCGGTTACGCGACCTAAGGAAACTCTACAAAAGAAACTCAAATTAGCTAAAAATGTTTTTCAGGGCGCTTTAAGTGATCGACTTAAAAGAAGCCCCAAAGAATTCTGGAAACTGGTAAAAAGCAACAAGAAGGCCCAGGTTGGCATACCATCAATTGAGGAACTTGAACAGACCATACTCGATGACCAAGCTATAAAGCTACGTGCTTTAGTAGATCCTTCCAATCAGTGTTTTCTCCCCCGATAACTGCGGTGCACTTGGCTCTGCCTAACGCAGTAAATCAGTTGCGTGACATGCCGGAAATTGAATTCCAGTCTGACGGACTGGTTAAACTTCTGGGGTCACTTAAACCTGATAAGTCTCCAGGTCCTGATGGCATTCCTAACAAGATTTTTAAGGAATGTGCAGGTATACTCGCTATATTCTTGCACGTCCTGTTTACCAGACATCTATCAGATAGTATTTTGCCTTCTGACTGAAAGAAAGCTCATGTTGTGCCTGTGCATAAAAGCGGCCCCAAAAACAAAGTTAAAAATTACAGGCCCATATCGTTACTAAGCACGTTTTCTGAACTTGTGGAACATGTTATCCACACAAGTATTGCTCAACATTTACAGGCAAATAATATTTCCACTCCATCCCAGCATGGGTTCCGCCCAGGCTTGTCATGCACAACTCAGCTAGTGGAATTCTATCAGGACCTAGCATACGCATACGATAAAGGCCTCTAAACCGATTGTATTTTTCTTGATTTCCGGAAAGCTTTTGATCTCGTGCCACATATATTTATTCTGCATAAAACGAAGTCCTTAAAAATAGATGGTAAAGTTCTGGGATGGTTAGCAGATTACCTAAGTGGCAGGACTCAAGCAGTGTTAAGTGATGGCAAGTCTTCTGATTTCATTTTCGTCACTTCTGGTTTACCCCCGGGCTCGGTGTTGGGACTGCTTTTATTTTTAATATTTATCAATGATATTGTTGTAGACGTTTTTTCTAGTATACGCCTGTATGCTGACGATTGTATAATTTATCGAGCAGAAAGTTCTTTCAATGATTGTATCACTCTGCAGGCCGACCTTGACCGCATAGCAAACTGGTGTAGCACTTGGGGAATGGATTTGAACGTTAACAAATGTCACTTTGTTCGTGTAACTAAAAAGCGTAACCCTATCACCAACATGTACCAGATTAACGACAATCCCATCAACATGTCACTACAAGTAAAATATTTAGGCGTTTACTTTTCCCATGATTTGTCATGGCGCTTTCACATTGAGTATATGACTGCTAAAGCTAATCGGATGCTAGGCTTCATCAAACGTAATTTCAAAACTTCTCCTCAAGAGGTCAAAAGCACTGTATGTCACAAATATTCGGCCCATTCTAGAGTACGCTTCAGAAGTTCGGGGTCCCCACCAGCAATACCTGATAAATAATATAGAACTGATACAAAACAGAGCCGCCAGATTTGTCCTTAATGCATACTTGCGTGGTCAAAGTGTAACCGCCATGAAACGTGAACTTAACTGGCAGACTCTACTGAATCGTCGTAAATGCTTCCGTCTGAAACTCCTTCGCACCATTTATTACGATCAGTGTGGAATCGACAAAACCCAATATTTACTTCCACCTCACTTCATCTCTCGGCGCCTGGATCACAGCAGAAAAATTAGGCCTTTTACCAGCAAAACAGACATTTACAAATACTCATTTTTTCCTTGCACAATACTCAACTGGAACCAGTTACCTGAAGAAATTGTCTCAACAAGCGTAAGCTCTCAATTTTATGACAGATTGTCAGATTCTGAAAACTTGTTATTACTACAAACTTCAGCTTTGTCTGTATATATTCACGAGTGCAGTGTCTAGCTTTACGCTGGTTTGGGTTTTCGTTTGTTTTTGTTTTCATGTTAATTGCTCCGGGTAAGTCACATTTTGAGTTTTGACTGTTTAAGCAATTAAGTGTTATTTGGCGACATGTTCATTTTGTATTTGCCCCTCCCCCACTATAATGCCCTCGCGGGCGCTGTGGGGTTATTTCAATAAATAAATAAATAAATAAATAAATAAATAAATAAAGTTATCAAGTCGGGACCGGGTGACTTCTGTTGGCCAGTTGATTGTAAGGCGCATTTCATTTCTCGGAGTAGTAAAGGGCTGTCTATTTGTGTATTGGAGCCATGTAATTTGCAGTCAATTGCTTTTTGGGCTATTACACATGATGCGCGGTACTTTAAGGTCTGAGCTTGTGGGATTTCCCTTGCTGCTACCCGTCTCGGAGAATGACACAGCACACCAGTTCAACAACACGTAAACATTTAATGACCGCTATCGCCTGCGCCGCGATCCCAACAGCCCCCGCGCATCCGCTGCGACGGCCTTTTATCAGCGGCGGAGCGCCGCTCGCGTGGCCAGTTGCCCTTGGCCCCCTCGTGGTCAAGATGACCACTTATGATTGTCGGAGGGGCGGCCTGGGCCAACCGCTTGGAATCGCCAGGTTGCCCACACATCTCCCCCCTTCCAAAAACGAAAACAGAGGAGGTCTTTGATGGTCTTCGGGGGGGCCTTCCTTCTGGGTCAGCAAGGGTCTTCTCAGATGAGCGAGCACGGGTCCGACGTCAGTACTTCCGGACAGTACCGATGCAGCCATGGGGGGTGGTCTGATGATGGGAGCTGCGTCGCCGCTGTCTGGCACGAGGAACTAGAAATTAAAAACAACATGAGGCCATGGCGCGGTAGGAAAAAGTAGCCGCGCACACGAAAGATGCCTGTCCCACTGTGCATGCGGGAGCGCGGACCATTTCTCTTCTCCCCCCCCAAAACACCGAAGAGGGCATGAAGATAATACACTTAGAACTCGTGCTACTCCCGGTCGTCTTCACCGCCGTCTCAAGTTGTACCGCGGTAGAGACGGTGTGAAATCTTCGGAGAGGTGGTCCGGATAGTCGTCATCTGGAACCTGCGACACATCTACCTCCTCGGGTTCATAGAAAGCTTTTAGGTCGGCGACATGAATAGACCCGCACACTTCACCAGATTCACAATGCACCAGCTCATAAGACAGGTTGGAGAGCTTGCTACTAACACGGTAGGGGCCATCCCACCTCTTTGCTAAAGAGGCCGCGAAGCCTCTAGCAGCATCACTCAGCGGATGAGTTCGCCTCAGTACCAGATCTCCTACCTTGAACTGCAGATTTCGCCTCCCCTTGTTGTACTGGTTTGCCTGTTGCAGTCTCGAGACGTCGAGGCTCTCTCGAGCTTCACGCAGGTTCTCCGTGAAACGCTTCCGGAGATCTTCTGCGAACTGCGTGGTTGTGCGCTGCATGCTTGCAGGATCTGTGCAAAGGAGGCCGTTTCCCAGGGGAAACACGAGCTCTTTTCCAAAGTTAAGTTGGGCCGGAGTAAAACCCGTGGACCGGTTGATTGTTGTGCGGGTAGCGAATGCCATTTCTGCTAATTTCGCGTCCCAGTCTTTGTGTCGTTCTGTATGCGATACAAGCATCTGCTTCAGGTTACGGTTCACTCTTTCCGTGATATTCGCCTGTGGGTGGTATGGCGAAGTCCGTTTGTGCCGTATGTCTAGCGCCTTACACGCATCCACGAACACCTTGCTAACAAAATAAGAAGCGTTGTCTGTAATAAGCGTTGCGGCAAAGCCAAAGCGCGCGAACGTCTCGAGAAGACAGTCCCAGATTTTCTTAGAGTCTAGTTTGCGCAAAGGAAACATTTCGACCCATTTCGTGAAATGGTCGGTCACTACTAGCAAATACTGATTGCCGCGTGGACTACGGGGAAAGGGACCGACAACGTCGCAGGCAACACACTCCCAGGGGTACTTGCTTTCGACCGACTGCATTAAACCTGGTGGTTGGCCACCTCGGGGTTTTGCCTTCTGACAAACCGGGCAGCTACGTGCGTACCTCATCACATCCTGCCTCATACCTGGCCACGTTGCAATTTGGGACAACTTTTCGTAAGTTTTGCTCCCACTGCTGTGGCCTGCCAAGGCGGGATCATGCATATATCTTATAAATGACTTACGCACTTTACGTGGTATTACAGACCGGAATGGCGGGCCGCTGGACCCATCGTCCGCCTGGGGGATGTATCGCAGCAGGATGCCGTCGCTGCTGAGCAGGTATGAGTCCAAGTCTCTGGGATTCCCAGCGTCGGCTGAGTTTTCTTCTGCCAGCTGGTGCATCACCTTCTGACAAAGTCCATCGGACAGCTGGGCCGCTCGGAGCTCCTCTCTGCTCACCAGGGTTCCCCACCGCGACTCTGGTGTGATGGGCGCCGCATTGGCCAGTGCCACCAAGTCGGGATCCACCTGCATTTCCTGCCCGAGAAGTGGAGCACGGGACAACGCATCTGCAACGTGGTTAGCCACTCCACGCTTGTACTCGATCGTGTATTTGTAGCGCTGGAGCGAAAGGGCCCATCGAGCGAGTCGTCCTGCAGGGTTTTGAAGCCCTTTGAGCCACGAGAGAGCCATGTGGTCAGTTTGAATGCTAAACGAAGCGCCGTCAAGGTACATGTCAAACTTCTTAAGCGCAAAAATAATTGCCAGGCACTCTTTTTCGGTTGTTGAGTAGTTTCGCTCCGCTCCGGTTAACGTATGACTGGCGAAAGCTACGGGACGAAGAACGCTGTCATGTTCCTGCAGAAGGACTGCTCCTAATCCGTAATCGCTTGCGTCGGTCTGCAAGACGAACGGACGATTCAAGTCGGGCAGGTTTAAACACGCGTTTTCAGTCACAGCCCTTGAAAGACACGCGAATGCGGTTTTCTGCTCTTGCCCCCAGCACCATTTCGTTTTTTTGCGGAGCAATCGGTTCAGAGGTTCAGTTATCTCAGCGCATTGCGGAATAAAATCTCTATAAAACGCAATCATCCCGAGATATCTCTGTAGGCTTTTGACGTCATAAGGGGGTGGGTACTCCGTTATTGCGCGCAGCTTATCTTCATTCGGCCGCAGCGTTCCGTTATCCACAACAAATCCGAGAAGGTTGATTACAGGCGATGCCAACTGGACTTTATCTGGATGAATCGTAAGGCCGGCTTGACGCATTCGTTCGAGTATGATCTGAAGGTGCACGAGATGCTCCTCGAATGTTCGTGAAAAGACCACTACGTCATCCATGTACGCCATCGCAAACTCGTACTTCGCGTCAGCGAGGACAACGTCCATTAGGCGTTGAAAGCTGGCTGGAGAGTTGGACAAACCAAAGGGAAGGCGAGTGAATTCGAACAACCCCCTGTGGCAAATGAATGCGGTCTTCTTTACATCAGCCGGATGAACTTCGATTTGAAGAAATCCGCGGCTGCAATCGAGGGTTGTGAAAACAGTCGCGTTTCCAAGGGCATACATTACTGAGGAAATACTAGGAAACGGGTAACTGTCTCTGACTGACACTTCATTTAGGCGCCTGTAATCAACACAAAGCCTTGCTGTGCCGTCCTTCTTTGGAGCAAGGACCACCGGGGAAGCCCACGGGCTTTTTGACTGACGTACTGCGCCTGTGTCGATCATTTCCAATAGCGCCGCATCAAGAAGTTCGCGCTTGTGAGCACTTATGGGTCTCGGATTGCACCTCCGGGGAGGTGCATCCTTTGTTTCGATGCGGTGCTGTAGGAGATCGGTTTTCCCAGGTCTTTCCGTGAACATCGGCGAGAAGGGTTCGAGCAGTTGCTGGAGCTGCTTCTGTTTGTCTTCACCGGAACACTTTTGCACGGCTTTGAGCACGCTGTCTGGAAGTAAAGGCATCTGCCCGGCAAAGTTTAACGGGAACGCTTGGCCGCGAATACAATCTTGCCGTCTGGTAAACGGCGTTAAGTTCATTTCGCCACCCAACCAATATCCAGCCTGGGCAAAGTCGAGCAAAACCCGCTCCGCTGCAATAAAATCTCTACCCAGGATCATGGGCACCGCCAATTCTGGGAGGTATACGAACCGTTGTCTTCGTTTTCTACCATGAAAGGAAATTCGTAACCTGACTGCGCCGGCAGCAGGCAGTACGGACCCCGATGCTACTTGCAATTTCACGTTTGCTGACCGAAGATGTATCTTTCTCTTGTTACATTCCGGAAATACAGCATCCCCAATAAGCGATATGTTTGCTCCAGTATCTAAAAGAGCGGCTACTGGTATACCTAGTACATTCACAGTCATACGAGGTTCAAGAGACTTGGGTGTAGATTCGATTCTACTCACAGCTGGGATGAGCACTGTCGGTTCCTCGTTTAGTGAGGTTGTTCCTACCCCCGTCGGCTGGTGCGAGTCCATTAGCGGCCGGCCATCCAGAGCGACCATCCTTGGTGTTGAGAACTTCAAAGCGGCTCTGACGCTGGGGATCGGGCCGGCCTTTGGCTGAAAGGGAATCGCATTAGGGTCCAACTCAAATGCACTTGCTTCGGGTAGCGTAGGACCGGGAACATTGGAAGCTGTTCGCCCGGGGATCAGTGCAAAGGCAGACGCGCCGGGAGTCTCAAGACCGCGAACGGTGTGAGCTGGGCGCCCGGGTGTCGGTGTGAAAGCCGACACGCCGGGAGTCTCATGACGGAGAGTGTTGTGAGCTGGCCGCCCGGGTGTCACTGCAACAGCAGGCACGCCGGGAGTCTCAAGACCGCGAACGGTGTGAGCTGGGCGCCCGGGTGTCGGTGTGAAAGCCGACACGCCGGGAGTCTCACGGCGAAGAGTGTTATGAGCTAGCCGCCCGGGTGTCTGTGCAAAAGTAGACACGCCGGGAGTCTCAAGACCGCGAACGGTGTGAGCTGGGCGCTCGGGTGTCGGTGTGAAAGCCGACACGCCGGGAGTCTCATGACGGAGAGTGTTGTGAGCTGGCCGCCCGGGTGTCACTACAACAGCAGGCACGCCGGGAGTCTCAAGACCGCGAACGGTGTGACCTGGGCGCCCGGGTGTCGGTGTGAAAGCCGACACGCCGGGAGTCTCACGGCGAAGAGTGTTATGAGCTAGCCGCCCGGGTGTCTGTGCAAAAGTAGACACGCCGGGAGTCTCAAGACCGCGAACGGTGTGAGCTGGGCGCCCGGGTGTCGGTGTGAAAGCCGACACGCCGGGAGTCTCATGACGGAGAGTGTTGTGAGCTGGCCGCCCGGGTGTCACTGCAACAGCAGGCACGCCGGGAGTCTCAAGACCGCGAACGGTGTGAGCTGGGCGCCCGGGTGTCGGTGTGAAAGCCGACACGCCGGGAGTCTCATGACGGAGAGTGTTGTGAGCTGGCCGCCCGGGTGTCACTACAACAGCAGGCACGCCGGGAGTCTCAAGACCGCGAACGGTGTGAGCTGGGCGCCCGGGTGTCGGTGTGAAAGCCGACACGCCGGGAGTCTCATGACGGAGAGTGTTGTGAGCTGGCCGCCCGGGTGTCACTACAACAGCAGGCACGCCGGGAGTCTCAAGACCGCGAACGGTGTGAGCTGGGCGCTCGGGTGTCGGTGTGAAAGCCGACACGCCGGGAGTCTCATGACGGAGTGTTGTGAGCTGGCCGCCCGGGTGTCACTACAACAGCAGGCACGCCGGGAGTCTCAAGACCGCGAACGGTGTGAGCTGGGCGCCCGGGTGTCGGTGTGAAAGCCGACACGCCGGGAGTCTCACGGCGAAGAGTGTTATGAGCTAGCCGCCCGGGTGTCTGTGCAAAAGTAGACACGCCGGGAGTCTCAAGACCGCGAACGGTGTGAGCTGGGCGCCCGGGTGTCGGTGTGAAAGCCGACACGCCGGGAGTCTCATGACGGAGAGTGTTGTGAGCTGGCCGCCCGGGTGTCACTGCAACAGCAGGCACGCCGGGAGTCTCAAGACCGCGAACGGTGTGAGCTGGGCGCCCGGGTGTCGGTGTGAAAGCCGACACGCCGGGAGTCTCATGACGGAGAGTGTTGTGAGCTGGCCGCCCGGGTGTCACTACAACAGCAGGCACGCCGGGAGTCTCAAGACCGCGAACGGTGTGAGCTGGGCGCCCGGGTGTCGGTGTGAAAGCCAACACGCCGGGAGTCTCATGACGGAGAGTGTTGTGAGCTGGCCGCCCGGGTGTCACTACAACAGCAGGCACGCCGGGAGTCTCAAGACCGCGAACGGTGTGAGCTGGGCGCTCGGGTGTCGGTGTGAAAGCCGACACGCCGGGAGTCTCATGACGGAGAGTGTTGTGAGCTGGCCGCCCGGGTGTCACTACAACAGCAGGCACGCCGGGAGTCTCAAGACCGCGAACGGTGTGAGCTGGGCGCCCGGGTGTCGGTGTGAAAGCCGACACGCCGGGAGTCTCACGGCGAAGAGTGTTATGAGCTAGCCGCCAGGGTGTCTGTGCAAAAGTAGACACGCCGGGAGTCTCAAGACCGCGAACGGTGTGAGCTGGGCGCCCGGGTGTCGGTGTGAAAGCCGACACGCCGGGAGTCTCATGACGGAGAGTGTTGTGAGCTGGCCGCCCGGGTGTCACTGCAACAGCAGGCACGCCGGGAGTCTCAAGACCGCGAACGGTGTGAGCTGGGCGCCCGGGTGTCGGTGTGAAAGCCGACACGCCGGGAGTCTCACGGCGAAGAGTGTTATGAGCTAGCCGCCCGGGTGTCTGTGCAAAAGTAGACACGCCGGGAGTCTCAAGACCGCGAACGGTGTGAGCTGGGCGCCCGGGTGTCGGTGTGAAAGCCGACACGCCGGGAGTCTCATGACGGAGAGTGTTGTGAGCTGGCCGCCCGGGTGTCACTGCAACAGCAGGCACGCCGGGAGTCTCAAGACCGCGAACGGTGTGAGCTGGGCGCCCGGGTGTCGGTGTGAAAGCCGACACGCCGGGAGTCTCATGACGGAGAGTGTTGTGAGCTGGCCGCCCGGGTGTCACTACAACAGCAGGCACGCCGGGAGTCTCAAGACCGCGAACGGTGTGAGCTGGGCGCCCGGGTGTCGGTGTGAAAGCCGACACGCCGGGAGTCTCATGACGGAGAGTGTTGTGAGCTGGCCGCCCGGGTGTCACTACAACAGCAGGCACGCCGGGAGTCTCAAGACCGCGAACGGTGTGAGCTGGGCGCTCGGGTGTCGGTGTGAAAGCCGACACGCCGGGAGTCTCATGACGGAGAGTGTTGTGAGCTGGCCGCCCGGGTGTCACTACAACAGCAGGCACGCCGGGAGTCTCAAGACCGCGAACGGTGTGAGCTGGGCGCCCGGGTGTCGGTGTGAAAGCCGACACGCCGGGAGTCTCACGGCGAAGAGTGTTATGAGCTAGCCGCCCGGGTGTCTGTGCAAAAGTAGACACGCCGGGAGTCTCAAGACCGCGAACGGTGTGAGCTGGGCGCCCGGGTGTCGGTGTGAAAGCCGACACGCCGGGAGTCTCATGACGGAGAGTGTTGTGAGCTGGCCGCCCGGGTGTCACTGCAACAGCAGGCACGCCGGGAGTCTCAAGACCGCGAACGGTGTGAGCTGGGCGCCCGGGTGTCGGTGTGAAAGCCGACACGCCGGGAGTCTCACGACAAAGAGTGGAAGTGTTATGAGCTGGCCGCCCGGTTGTCGATGCACGAGCAGACACGCCGGGAGTCTCAAGACCGCGAACGGTGTGAGCTGGGCGCCCGGTTGTCGACGCGGACGCGGACATGCCGGGAGTCTCATGACGGAAAGTGTTGTGAGCTGGCCGCCCGGTTGTCGATGCACGAGCAGACACGCCGGGAGTCTCAACACCGCGAACGGTGTGAGCTGGGCGCCCGGGTGTCCATGGAAAATCGGACACGCCGGGAGTCTCACAACGAGGAGTGTTATGAGGAAGAAAAAGTGATGGAGGGCCACCGAGGGTCGATAGAAAAGCGTCAGTCCCCGGAGCCCGTGTGAGCCTCCGGGAGGCCCGGAGGCGGCTGCGGCGACTCGATCTCGTGGATTGTGTTTTTGACGCGGCCGGCGGAGAGTAGAAATTTCTTACCACCGCCGGCCGTAGCCGTTTCCCTGTGTCTGAGGCGGCCGCTGCCGTTCGCTGCAGTCCCGGTGTATGTGTCCTGGCTGGTCGCATCGAAAACAACGGGGCGTGACCCGCCCGTCGGCTTCGTCCGGTGTCCCGCTCTCTTTTGCCTCTCCCAAGCTCCGCGTTACCGGTCCAGAGGACAAGAACTCATCTTGACCATTGGAGGGGCTGTAGCGTTGTGATTGCGTGCCTTCGTAACCGCTGCACCTCCGTGATTCGTATGCACGAGGATCTAGGGTTCGCGATTCGTATGCACAAGAATCTGGGGTTTGGGGGACGGGCGCCTGATTGGAATCGTCTTGTTCTCTCTCGACTCTATGTGTACGTGCGTTTCCAGACCACGCAAATGATGGTTCCAGAGTCATGTTCTGCGGTGGAGGGGGTCGGTATCTTAGTTCCGCGAGGATGTCGGCCTGGATGGTGATCGCCCCCCGTGCCATCTCGTCTAAATTCGTAAAGGTACGTCCCCTGAGATGGGGATGGAAACGCGGGTGGCTTTGGCGGATGGCGCGTTGTACTTTCTCCGCGTCCGGTGCCGCGGCGTCGGCGATATCGTACAGGCCCTGGAGAGCCCTTACAAACTCAATAAGTGACTCTTCCGGGTGCTGTGTGCGCGCGCGCAGCTCGTCCTTAATCCGCACGCTGTAATCCGGAGGCAGGAACTCCGTCCTAAATCGTGCTTCAAAATCTGACATACTTGTGAATTTAGTTTGTCTTTGCCTCCACAGTGCTGCACTGTCTGTCAGTGCAACCGGCAAAAGGCGGGTGAGGACGGTTTCGTCGTCAATTCCCGACGCAGCTTGGTAGTCCCGCAGTTCCGAGACGAACATCGCAACTGACTTTCTATCTGCGTACCCCGAAAAAACCGGAACGCTAAGCGAGAGCCTTAGGAAGTCCCTGGGGGGCGTACTTCCAGCAGGAGTGGGTCTTGAGCGCATCATCTGCTCTCGTTGTATGTTAAGAAGCATGGTCATGGCCACTCTTAGTTCCGCTAGACCACCCTCTAATGATGTGTCTACCGGGACTGAGACTGCAGGCTTAGCGTCTGGTTTTATGTCACTGGTGGCGTTATCCGCGAGTGCACCGAGCGTCAAAAGGTCGTCCTCACTCACGTTTCTGTCGGCGTCCTCTGTAGATGGCATCGTGTTGTAGTGGAGACTTGCGCAGGTCGATGAACGTGGGCTTGCGAAGAAACGCCCCCTCAACTTTGGGCAAACTCAGGAACGCAAAATTGACTATGTAAAACGTAAGAACGAACCCAGTTTGCTGTCATCCTCCCAGACGAGCAGCATATCACGTCTGGGCGCCAGTGTGGGATTTCCCTTGCTGCTACCCGTCTCGGAGAATGACACAGCACACCAGTTCAA